>NC_138582.1:20249957-20849957 GCF_964289735.1 Phaethon aethereus
CATCTTTAATGAATTGTCCCTTTTTAAAATTTTTAACTCTAAACATTCACACGCATAGTTGTCGTATAGGACTTGAGCTGGGATCTCTGAAGATTACTGTCCTTTTGTAGGAGTCCATGAAAGAAAATCCTTTCTGCAATCATCCTAAGACTTTTCACTGCTGTATGATTTCTATTTCTCACCAAACCAATGAATTATCATAAATATATAGAGTTTTTGACTTAGAGCAAATGTCTAAGTATCTAAGTATCTGAGTATCTTTCTCAGTGTAGTACCTGGCTTTTGTTTTCAGGTATTTATTCCCAAATGGAAACATAGTTTAAATAGTATTTCTTATAAATTTGTTTATAAGCTGATATCCTTTAACAATTCTTTCTTTGTTATTCATTGTTTTTTGTACTGACAGTCTCTAAAGTCTTGCTTAAAGTTATGCTGGGCCACATCAAAAAAAGTGTTCAGGAGCATAGATTCCAGTAGCAAAACTGTGATCCAAAAAAACCAGACATTAAGTATATGCCAGGCTGCGGAGGTGCCTAAAATCAGTATGTGCACATGAAAGGCTTCCCAGGCTATAAACCACAGGGAGAGAAATGCCTTCCTGAAACACGGATTAGTGCCCAACTTCTGGAGAGCAGCAGGGTTTCAGACGTTCCTCCGTAGTCAGTGTTTCCGACCAGCTGCTCCCTGCTCAGCACACGGGCTGCCGAAATGCTCATCTGTCCCCAGGCTGTGGGGTCCCCACCAGGGAACTAAAATCACTGTGTTTCAGCCAGATCCTTCTGCCAGCCCTGGCAGCTGTGCTGACAGAAGGCAGGCAGCGGCATGGGAAAAGGGAGGGGGATGTTAGAGTAAGGACTACCAAAAATCTCTTGAAATCCTGGAAGATTTTATATATGTGCATCTATACTTTTATACAAATACCCATAGTTTACAGATACCTAAACTTTAATAGCCTGATAGGCAGTTGGCCACTTAAAAGTGCTATAGAGCAGGTACAAGTAATGTTCAGGCTTTTTTTTCACTACAAGGGCTTTGCTTGTGAAAGAACTTCATTGTAATAAAGAATATGCTAGGGTGGCTGGAGAGGGTTTTCCTACAGCTATCCTTCCACAGGAATACCTAGAGTTCCTTCTAAAAGCAGCAAGAGGATTGCAGCAAAGGGATAGAAAGCATGGTGGAAAATCACAGAAATCTCTTCTTAATAAAACACATGAAAATCTTACATACTTAGAGGAGAAATGTGATGTTTTAGCTAGTCCTTACACTAGAGTTATTAGAAACACTCAAAGCAAAAGTAAACCTCAGGGCATCTAATTTGGGCGACTAAGAGGAAGCAATGAGCTTCAACATAGTCCCTTGGGGGAGAAAAAACTGACCCATGCTCAAAATCTGTGTGGAAAATCAAGCCACTTTTTCTTAGTCATCAGTTTTTTTATCTCAAGACTATGCTGCCTGTGTGAAATGACATGAGTTGCAGGTTTAAAGCAGTAAAGCTTAGGTCAAGCCATATTAATATTTCAGAAGGTCATCTGGGAACATTTGCTAGGCTACTCTTTGCACCTCATTTTAATTTAATTCTGGACCTTATGGTGGACCAATTTTATAACATGGATGAGGAGCTGGAATAGCTGATGTCAAATTTCTGTTAACTAAGAGCAATATAAAAGCCATTCCATTTTTAATAGCAGTGGTATATTTAATAAATGACCAGCCAGTATAGGACCAAGGATATTAGAAAAAATAGAGCCACATTATTGGCTATCCATGTAGACACTCATTTGCTTAATGTATGATATTTAGGATTTCCTTGTACATTTTAAAAGAACAGAATGATGGTTTTTATCCAAGTACAAGAATGTTTTATTGGAGGTACCAGACAACCTTGACTCTGCCCTGTAGTGACATCTAGATAAAATAAAGATGAACAAAACATAATTTCTCCTTAAAAATCAGTGTCAGCAGAGAAACTTTCTTTCAGGTCCTTACTCCAGGCACTGCTAATGCATATTGCATGAAACAATCAGAGAATAAAAGAAAAAAACACAGCAGAAAGTAGAATTCTGAACAGCCCCTTCCTCTTCCAAAGGGAAAATATGTATCACCAGCTCCAGAATCATGTTTCTTCCCACCAACTTCAAAAGGCTGAATGTGGACAATGCCCAACTCCATGTCCCTAGTTTCTGCTTTGCCTGGATGATGAGGTTGTTACCTTGGACAGGAAAATCTCTTTGGAGCGGAGAGGAATACAGCTTTTCCACTTTGTAAGGACATTCACACTTTTTGAGGGAAAGATAGGCACCATCACAACAGTATTTGTTTCTTCTTTCCTGTTATTAGTTTTGCAAACTAGAACTGGTTTAGAATTAACTGAAGTGGTTGTCAGTTTTGTGTCTTGAAAGGCTTAGAAAGAGCCCCAGGGCTGGAAGGGAGAAGATGTCCTGGACCAGGGACAGAGCAGGGAAGGGTGTGTTGTGGCCCTAGCTATTCTCCAGATACTCCCTTACCACCTGCCCCTCTTTAATGGTTGCCATTACAAGTTTAACTGCCAACATGCAACGTGGCACAGCCAAAAGACAGTCACATGCTATTCCCAAATGATGACTTTACTTTCTACACACATACTCCTCAACTTAGAGAGTGGCCTTGGGCCATGAGTTCCTCTATCTTCACCCACAGCAATGAGAATTGCGGAAGATGCCTGTGTCCTCGCCATCACAGAGTCTGGGGGCTGTGAACCTCATTTTAGTTGTCTAATGCTCTGCATTCACTGCATGGAAGTGCCTAAACTGTGTTTCTGCATCAGAGTTCCCATGCCAGCTCACCAAAGACAAGTTCAGTCTTTCACAGTGTGAGAGAAGACTGAAGTTTGGGAAGGGATCGACTCCTCTAAGGATGGTCACAAGTTCAGGCTTTCCCTTTCTTGGAAAATTCTGGAAAATTGTTGTACTGGTTTAAAATGAAAATATACTCTGTATTTTACAAGCACCCAGTGAAGGAAAAATCTTCTTCCAGTCAGACTCAGATTTGCATCTCCCACCCTGAGGAGTGTGTCAAACCAGATATAGAGGCTGCATCCGTTAATTGCAGTTGTGCATTTGGTTTTGTGCAAATAATATAACACTGGACCGGAGATGGATGCAAGGCAGAGGAGTTGTAACCCAGTGATTATGACTCTTAATAGTGATAGTGAAGCAATGAAAAGCTGTAGACTGCAGAGACAGCAGGAAAAAGTTGTGTTCTTATCCTGGACTCTATTTGGCTTCCCTCCATTTTGCTTGAAATATTGGCTGAAGAAAGTTCTGCAGCAAGGCTGTCTCAGTATCTTGTTCACAGTGTGTTGTTGGAGACCTCTCCTCTCTCCTCTCCTCTCCTCTCCTCTCCTCTCCTCTCCTCTCCTCTCCTCTCCTCTCCTCTCCTCTCCTCTCCTCTCCTCTCCTCTCCTCTCCTCTCCTCTCCTCTCCTCTCCTCTCCTCTCCTCTCCTCTCCTCTCCTCTCCTCTCCTCTCCTCTCCTCTCCTCTCCTCTCCTCTCCTCTCCTCTCCCCTATTCTGCCCATCCCTCCACCTGCAGCCTTTTCCCCAAATTACCTCAGTTCTTCCCAAAGTAAGCACACTTTTTTCTCTCTCCGGACAGTTCCACAACCATTCACCGCTTTCTTAAAGAAACAGAAAGACACTAGGTATCTGGATACAAGGGCCTGAAGCACCAGGAATACCGGAGACTTGTGAATCTTTTGTTTCTATGTCCCGTCTAAAGAACTATATGCAAGCATTTAACTTCTTTTTTTTATTTCCTTAGAGAATCATAGATTTGAGGATAACTTCTTGTGAAACTTTTTGGTAGTAGAACTGTAAGCTTTTTAAAGGTTTTTTATGTTACTCTGTACATGCTGGGTCACGTCTCTTGCTTCATGTAGTTGCCTTAAAGGAAAGACAGCTGCTGTTTCCAGTTAGATTACTCTGCTGAAGCTTAAAGCCAGCTTTGCATATTCAGAAGACCAATGGTCCCTTTAGTCTCCCATATTTTGTCTCTCCAATGTTAAAAAACACATTGTGTATTAGTGCACAGTGTCATATTTTATAACTGAAAAGCAATCAAGTATTATTAAAAGAAATCAAATTCTTTTCAGGCAGTAGTATGTATGTTATCTCTAATAGGACTGTTTTGAAAACTCCTGCTTCACACTTCTAAAAATGGAAATTCAGATCAGAAAAGTAATGATTTATGAGATTTTACATTCGACTCCGAAAGGACAGTGTTGGGAAGGTGCTTTCTTCAGAAATGGCATTTCAGGCCTTTGCAACTTCATACCATAGCAGTTCACATCTAGCAATTTTGTTATTAATGCATCCATACTTTTTAAAAAATGCTGTATATTTTATGCTGCTTTTAACCTTTGGTGTTTTGCTCAAAGCACAATAGAAATGGTACTAGCAGATAAATTTTCTGCAACATGATCAGCCCCTTCATATCAAACAAAGGTTTGGAGTTCTGACTGAAGGATTCTTCAGCTGATGTCAGCTCTGAAGGGCTGTAGTCATTAAGTCCTGTACAGGCTACGGTAAAAAAAGCAACATATGTCCCTAAATTAGATTTGAATGGTAAAAAGTGTTGGTAAACAGAAGAATAACTATATTGCAATAGAATAAAAAACACCTTGCCTGTTTCCTATTTCCTTCAGAGACAAGAGGGAGAACTTGTATTCAATCTAATTTGCTGTTAAAGAACAAATCCTAATTTTGTGATTGAGTGGCCCAGAGCAGCACACTGGAACCATGTGAGGTTAGTCCTGTAATAACACCGCATCCATCCACTTAATTGCGCAGCAGTGAGGGAAGGGTCAGTTTTTAAATCCCCAGATTTGTCTGGTTGAATAGATAGATACACTGGCGGAAACCTCTAAAATTTATAATAAAGATTACAAGTTGCAATGAAGATTAGGGCTACAGTAACTCTAGCGGCTTCATCATAAACAGACCTTTTCTCATCTTCAAGTCAGCACACAAAAGCAGTTCATGCTCCTAAACTTGTTAGATAACTGAGAATTTGATTAAACTAGAACCATGCCTTCATGGAGACAGAGAGCATGTGTGCTCTCTAAGTATGTAAAGGCAATGAATGAGCCGTTGCATCGACGATAAAGCGATGGGAATTCAGATGAAATATGAATGTGTAGATGGCCACTGGAGCACACGGGCAGGGAAAGCAGCAAGCCTCCGAGTTAAGCAGCAGAAGCCCTCCCAGGGGTTACGGTTAAGTAAAAGACAATGTATAGGTTACTGCCCTGGCCCACCTGCAGTTTTGTGGCCTGAGATGTGCAGTAGTCAGCCTAAAACCTTAAGTCTTTTCTTTTTGAGAAGCTGCCAGCCCCACCCCACAATAGCCTCTGGAGGGAACCAGCACCGGTGAAGGGTGAATGCTGAAGGATTAGATGTGTTGAGATGGTCCCTGGACACCTCCTTCGGGCAGCATGCCAGCGTCTTTCATGCTATTCCCTGGGGGATCATTCTTTGCTGAAACAGATTAAATAGCCTGGCATTTCTAGGCCATGTCATTTTGCAGCTGAGTTTGTTCAGAGACAAGGGATCAACTAATTTCAAAGTTTCATCTCTCTCAAATATCTCTTTCAATATGAATGGATTCCTACTTTTTTTTTTTTTCACCAATATGAAGGTTCAGGTGTAGTTCAAATGTGTACATTTCACTAACTTTCACATCTTTACCTTGTAATATGTGGTCTTAAAATTAAAAGTTAACTTCAGCCGTAAACAAATCTTTCCACAATTACAGCTGTTTCAACTATTTGTTGCATTAATATTTCATAGTTACCATGTACTCCTTTGAATATTTACTTGGTTGCTTTATTTAGCAAATTTATTTTTAAAATCATATTTACAAACATTATTCAGAAGGAAAGAAAATATTTCTGTACATCTAAAATGTAAATTAGTGCGTTTTACTTGCCCATTAAATAATGAGAACTAATAGCTTTTACCATAAAAATCAGCTTTCAGTAACTGGCATCTCAAATTGATTTCTGCAGAAGTTCATAATTTAATAAGTGTATGTGTCCTGCTGTGGACAAGAATACATTATTCATTTATCAAGCATTTATCAACATAAGGTTCTTCAAAAGTAATTCTTTGTTCTGAAGGGATTGCCAAAGGATTTCTGGTTCACAACATAAACTGATGTCTGAAAAAACAAATCTGAAATTTCTTCTTGTATTCATATATATTAACATACGTATATGTGTGTGTGTTTGGATACATACTTACATATATTAAATTCTCCATCAGTGACAACCATGTTACCATTTCTGTTATGCTACTGGATATTTATATCTGGAGATATTTATAAGAGTATAACTATGTGAAGCACATAGAAACTTCATATCCGTCTGTCTTGTTAATCAAACACAGGGAAAAAATCTGATTTATACCCACAAAATTATTACAAATGCAGAAGAAACTGCCCTCTGTGAGTCAAGTCTTTACGAGCAATTGTCTGGATTTTTTTTCAAAGAGTTAAGAGTGAAACTGTGACTATTCAAAAATATTTCCCACAACTTTTTTATAGCCCGTGAAAAGATTTAAGATAACCTCATGAACTTTAATATACTGAGCTTCACAGCTTTCTTCTAGGTAAGCGACTAACGGTATTTAACATACATTTGTTTTAGGGACTAGTATGACCAATGTGTCGCCTCTGGATGATGCACTCCTAGACTGGAGCAGAACTGCTTTCACATACGGCGTGAGGCTCTGGTCCCAAACCAGTGCCTGGAATTAGAAGTGGAGGCACTAGCGCTTAACCAGAGGTCTGGCATGTTGAGGACCTGTCGCTCCCTGTCACTTGTTCATTGGGTCTGACTTTGAAACCAGTCTTTATGGTTTATGAAACACTTTATGGTCCAATTGTTGCCAAATATAGTTTCAGGTTGCAGACTTTCAGCCCTAAGTCCTCTCTTTAAGAACCTTGTGGCAGCTGCATGGGAAACTGGCAAGAAAGGTAAGACTAAAACCCACTTTCGATGTGGCGGCTTGCAAAGGGCTGCAGCTTTCACTGAACCCAAAGTGCAGAGGCCTCAGGGGTCTGGGTACTTGTGCCGGGGTTGCAGGGGAAGTATGGTTCTCAGATATAAGGATAAAAGTCTCTACAACAAGCCCAGAAGATTTAACAGGCTGCACTTGGGTTTGGGTGGCAGCTATAAA
Organism: Phaethon aethereus; assembly: GCF_964289735.1. Classification (NCBI taxonomy): domain Eukaryota; kingdom Metazoa; phylum Chordata; class Aves; order Phaethontiformes; family Phaethontidae; genus Phaethon; species Phaethon aethereus. The sequence goes on from NC_138582.1 coordinate 20,257,171, forward strand.
GGAGTGTAACGTTTCTAGAACTGTACCGTATCAGCTCAGCATAAAAATTGTTCTGCCATGGACGGCAAGAAGCCAGCCTCCCCACCACTTGTGTTACGTTTGAGGGCTTGACTGGAATACATGAAATGCATCGATCTTGCGGTGATCCTATATTCGCCAACAAAACATCAAGTTTTTCAGTTTTGTAAATATTTTCTAATACAGCCCTGTCTGGACAGACTGCAGGCAGCGGTTTCATCCCTTCGTGTCAGGACACTCATCACAGACAGAAGAGGTTGAAAGGGGAACAGAACTATTAACAAAAAAAAGAAATTGAAGAGAAGAAATGGATGAGTCTGCCAATTGCAGGATGTATCCCTCTAGTTATCCCTGTCTCCATTGGGGGAAAAGGAGATGCAAGCTGAAAAGCTACAAACAGGGAATGTGCACATTTATACTGAGCAGCTCATGCCTCTAGCACATACCAAATCACGTCTGCTTCTTGTTTATTCTTTCTTCCTTGGCATATGCACATCTGTATTAACCTCTTTATTTTCTTCTGGTTTGAAGATGCATTATGACCCTTTGTGAGGACTTCAGATTTTATACTCCAGGTGGTTTTCCATCTCCTAGTTGTAGCTTTCCTGTTACCAGATATCAGTGGTTCAGCTAATTAATCTCACTGGCGTCCAGTCACAGGCGCAGCTGCAGACACTTTTCTAATGATGGCCAGATATAAAATCCTTTGCATGGCTCTCAAATTTTGTCTGCACAGTCCACCATTTAGCAAGATGAAGAGCACTATCATACAAATAAAGCTCTTATCATTGTACCAAAGAGACTGAATTTTATGTCCTGTGTTGAGCCACTAACACTTGGGAATAGACTTTCATTTGCTTTTTTCTGACGACTTGAGCAGGCAGAATTCTAAAATACTATCACCTGGATGAAGATCTCAAAGCTAGAGATACCACTCTGGTTTTTTTCCAGATAATAGCTGTCATCTCAAAAAAAGCTGGCTGGATATTCTCCAATGGAAAGTTTTTCTGGTAGGCAATTGTTGATTTGTCTAAAGCATGATATCCTGTGAAGAGATATTGATTTCAAAGAATGTATGTTGGAAACCTTCCTTCCTACCCTGACACTGGACACTCAGGCAGCCTGAGGAGCCAGCTGGCCCAGATATAGGACAACTTCAGCTCAGCCAGGGATAGGGCCTTCCCGATCCTCAGACACATGTGAAAGAACTTTTGAGTCAAAACTAATTTATTCAAACTCTTTCAAAAGAGATTTCGCTTCTTTTCTCTTTTGTGAGTTTGATTTTAATTTGATTAATTTCAAATATACGGGTTTACTAGAAACTAGAACAAATAACATCTTAAAATCTTGGGCTGGTCTTTGAAGCTGAGTTACTCAAAAGTGAGCTCTACAGACATTCTACTCCAGTGACTCTGGAAAACATCTTACTGACTTAAATTACCCAGAATAAGGTTCTTAGTTTGCAGTAAGTCACCATCACTGACTTCACCCAAGAGAATGTTGTGGTTTTTACTGACACTTCATTGTACATTCCCCTGATAAAATACAAACTATAACATCCTAAAGTACAGATAAAATTACCTACTCATTCCTCAGAGGCCTTGTGAGATGCCTCTCCATTACAGGTATGATCAAGGAAAGATTTCAGAGCTCCCTTTGGAGTCACTGGATTAAAAAGTCAAGTGTTGGTCCTTCCACTGCACTACAGGTACAAGCAATTGAGATAAACTGACCTCAGGCACATATGTAGTTAATTGAGCAGAGGGAGCTTAGAAGACCTGAAAGAAAATAGGAGTTGAGGATTCAGAGAATCAAAATATCAATCAGAAAGGTGAAGAGAAATCAAAAAGTTGAAAAGAAAAGGCAGGAAGTCTTGCTTGGTTATGCAGAGGTGAATAACAAGGGTGTCGGTGTCCCATGCTGGGACAGGGCTGTGGTGCTTAGACTGCACCCATGTGACGGGTGTGTGTGACTGTGGAAGGAAGTGTCAGTCAAACACTGCCATATTTTCATATGAGTTTTTTAAGAACTTTTCAAACTCAAGCTCATCTACAATCATCTGGCTTTTATTTTCCTTTTAAAATTAATGCACTTGATTTAACTATCCATCTATATTGTGCCTTCTTAGCCAATCTGTACAAAATGTGGGATGTGTACCACAGACTGGTCATGCCTACAACCTTTACAACAAGAAAACTAAGGAGTTTTTGACAGACAAGGAATGTCTCTCCAATTGCCTGATCCTGGAGTTTTATTCTCCCAGAATCAATTCAGCTCCCTGTTAGGTACCCAGGTATTGGATAGATTAGTGAATTCTAGTTGAACACTATCGATTCCTTGTTTCTATTATTAGTTGATCCCCAAGATAACTTTATAGCAAACTATAAAGCATTAGGATCTACAGCTTTTTCAGGTACATTTCAGACATGTATGACCATTCAAGGCAAGAGAAAACATTTGCTCCTTAATTGTTTGCATATGATCTATCAAATAAAAAGGACCCTTAAAGTACCACTGCTTATTAATGTTTTGCAGTATTAATCCCATATTTGCAGAAACACAATTTTCTTTATACTTCCAAGTTAATAGCTTTCCTTTGAATATTTCATTTAAAAATGAATTCAGGAAGTAAATTCTTCCTCTGTCCTGCCATGGAAAATATAATCTTTTTAATACTTTTTAATAACCAAAAATCTAAACACACTGTGAGTCTGATTTTTGATACTTTCAGTCCCCCAACCATATTTTGGCATAAATTGTGCTCAAAGATATTGTGATAATCTACTGATCATTTTCAAGATTGGATGCTAAACAATAACAACAAATTGCAGCCAGCTTGAGCAGTACCTTAAAATGTTTTTTTGTATTAGATTTTTATCAGCTTTTATTTTGATGTACCGCCTGTTAAAGTGGTAATTTTGATAACACCACTTCGATACTTGCTTTAGAGGACAGGAAAATTAATTACTTCCCTAATCTTTATAGAGCTAATAGCTTTGGGATACTTGTCTGTGTTGCATACAAATACTGATTCTTCATTGCAGTGCTAAAAACAAATAGCAATTAAAAGAGAGGTAATTTTGGAGATAGTTTGCAGTCTGGATAATTTCCCCTAAGTGTACTTTTTTCAGCAGTGAAACTCTTACTAATAAAAAAAAAAAAGTAGGTTATCATAAATTCTTTCTGTGATATCCCATACCCTATGATGTCGTGGTCAGTATATAAAGCTGGGGCAAAGAAGGTGGGGGGGACATGTTCGGAGTTATGGAATTTGTCTTCCCAAGTAACCATTACCCGTGATGCAGCCCTGCTTCCCTGGAGATGGCTGAACGCCTGCCTGCCCATGGGAAGCAGTGAATGAATTCCTTGTTTTTCTTTGCTTGCGTGCGTGGCTTTTGCTTTACCTATTAAACTGTCTTTATCTCAACCCATGAGTTTCCTCACTTTTACTCTTCCGATTCTCTCCCACATCCCACTGTGGGGGAGTGAGTGAGCAGCTGCGTGGGACTTGGTTGCTGGCTGGGGCTAAACCACAACAACAGCAAATACAAGAATTTACCATAGTACTGCAAAATCTTGTTTTAAAGTTTAGTGTTGACTGCCTTAAATTGCAGTGTTTAGGCTGTAAAAGCATATATTTCCTATGTAAATTATGAAACTGATTTCTCTGGAGCCTGTTTATGTTCCTATTCATATTTCTATAAAAAGTGTCATGAAGCTGTACTCTACACTCTGGTATTACATGCATGTCATTCATTAGACTTCCCATTTGAAGGTACTTTGAGTTAGCACAAATTATGTCAGAAACAGAAAATATATGTTAGAGCTCTTGATTGTCTCTGGGAAACAGAACTAAGCCATGATGTTCTTCCTACTGTTAGTGTTCATAATCCCTCTTTTTGTCTGATTTTAACCTTGTCAGTGACCTGTTCCATGTCAAAAAGGCTATTTTTTCAAACTACTCTCTCATGGTCTAGGTCAGATTTTCTTCAAAGATTCAAGCAACAGACACTTCCAGTCCTTTCCAGAATTGTTTTGATATAGAATCATAGAACCATAGAACACTTTGAGTTGGATGGGACCTTTTAAGGTCATCTTGTCCAACACCCCTGCAATGAGCAGGGACATCTTCAGCTCCATCAGTTGCTCAGTGCCCCATCCAACTTGACCTTGAATCCTTCCAGTGATGGGATATCTACCACCACTCTGGGCAAACTCTTCCTATGGTTCACCACTCTCATTGTGAAACATTTCTTCCTTAGATCTAGTTGAAATCTGCCCTCTTGCAGTTGAAAACCGTTACCCCTTGTCCTATTACTACAGGCCCTGCCAAAATGTCTGTCCCTATCCTTCTTAAAATCTCCCTTTAAGCTTATACTTTAAGCTTATACTGAAAGGCTGCAGTAAGGTGTCCCCAGAGCCTTCTCTCCTCCAGGCTGAACAACCCCAACTGTATCAGTATGTCCTCACAGGAGAGCTGTTCCATCCCTCTGATCATCTTCGTGGCCCTCCTCTGGACCCGTTCCAACAGGTCCATGTCTTTCTTGTGCTGAGGGCTCCAGAGCTGGACACAGCACTCCAGGTGGCGTATCCCCAGAGCACAGTAGAGGGGCAGAATCCCCTCCCTCGCCCTGCTGGCCACGCTGCTTTGGATGTAGCCCAGGACACAGTTGGCCTTCTGGGCTGCGAGTGCACATTGCTGGCTCATGTCCAGCTTTTCACCCACTAGGACCCCCAAGTCCTTCTTGGCAGGGCTGCTCTCAATCTCTTCATCCTCCTTTATTGATACTGGGGGTTGCCCCAATGCAGGTGCAGGACCCTGTGCTTGGCCTCATGAGGTTCAATGAGCCCATTCCCCAAGTTTGTCCAGGTCCCTCTAGATGGCATCCCATGCCTCAGGTGTGTCAACCGTACCATTCAGTTTGGTGCTGTCTGCAAACTTGTTGAGGGTGCACTCAATCCCCCTGTCTGTGCCATTGATGAAGACATTAAACAGTACTAGTCCCAGTACGGACCCATTAGGGACACCACTTGTCACTCATCTCCCTCTGGACATTGGGCCATTGACCACTACCCTCTGGATGTGACCCTCCAACCAATTCCTCATCCACCAAATAGTCCAGCCATCAAATCCATATCTCTCCAATTTAGAGGACATTGTGGGGGATGATGTCAAATATCTTACAGAAGTAAGTGACATCCATAACTCTTCCCTTGTCCACTGATGTGGTCACTCCATCCTAGAAGGCCACTAGGTTGGTCAGGCAGGACTTGCCCTTGATGAAGCCATCAACCATTTAATTTTGCACTAAAACTGCAAAACTTAGTGAGGGGAGGAAAAGAGTAGCTCTGAACTCATTTAAGGGCAACATCCAAAGTTTGAAATTTTCACATTTTGTTAAATACTTTGTAAAGAATGTTATTGTATCTCTATTTTGCAAGAGAACTCAAGCCAACATTTGCTTCCTCCTGTACTTTTATTTTTATTGATATGAAATGTACAGTAGTGATGACCCTTGTTCCAACACTAAGTTTTTAGATCAATGAAGAAAACACATTTTGAAAGACATAGAAAAGAAGTGAAAAAAATAATGTAGTGCCAGGGATGCCTGTAAGGTTATGCACAACATAAGAAAATCTGGTTCATTAAGTTATTTGGTTAAGGACTGTTCAGTGTGAAAGAAATACCAAGTAAGAAGGAAACTTCACAGATATTAAGGACATTAATGGGCAGCAATGGACACAACACAGAGGACCAAAGGGAGGGATGAGCCCTTGAAAGAATCTCAGGGCTCAGTCAGGCATTTGCTTACAGAGGAGTATCTTGTTCCTCCTTGGTCCCTCCCGATCGTTCTCTTTCCCCACCTTTGGTCCTTCTCCTGAATGTACCATGGTAAGTTTTGCACAGTCCCACAAATACCCCATATGACTTGTATTAGTCTTGTTTCCCCATTGTGTCAGTAACAAAGCTCAGATTAATCCTGGAGCCTGCAGGATTTCTCCAGTTGCACAGCACCAATGGAGAAACTGAGATCTGTGACTTCTGGCCACTTGAGACCATAAACACAGTGCTGCATGCAGACACACACAGGGTGGGTAGCTTTGGACATCCACACTGTAGATTTAAAAAGCTGATTTTGATTCATTAACTTATTTTCATGAGCAGGAAAAGAGTAGGCCCTTGGGCACAGCTCGGTTGTTCCTCAGGCAAATAACTAAAGCAAGCAAAAGGCAATGCATGCCAGACATGCAAGGTTATCCCTAAAATACTTGAAATAAGTATTTGTCCTTAAAGATGCCTATACGTAGGTGTATAACTGCATTTTTTTATAGTAATAGTACCTAACATGAGATTCCACCTATTATTTTTTTATAGTAATAGTACCTAACATGAGATTCCACCATGAGATTCAGGTGCTGTAGGCACCTGAATATGTCTATGAGTGCAGTAGTATCTAAACTGCATGTTAGTCATTAAAGACAAGAGGGTTTGATTCAGTTGCCTAAATGTAGACATCTGAGGCACCCTGGCATGCCTGGGACATCCACCTAAGTCAGGTTGATACAAGACAAGAAGGAGACCTGTGCTCTTCCAAAGCAGGAGGTGGGGGTCAGGGAGGATGCCCTATGGCATGGCAGGTGATATTAGACACTTGTATTTGGACAAATTAACTGTGCCCTCAGCCAACACAGTCAGTAGGTCTTGCAAAACTATCTAGTCAGATACAGGTGTCTATTTTAGGGTGAGCTAAATACTTCTGTTGACTCCACTGAACACACTTCTTAGAGCTCCTTCTACTGTAACTGGAGCTTAGACACAGACCTAAAGTGAAGAGAGACACAGTTCAGTGCCTACAGTCCATCAAGGAAAGACAAAGATGGGTTTGCACATAGAAGTCCCTAAGAAAGTCCTTATCCTCCAAACGGTTAACTTCATGTGAGAGATGTTCCCATGGTACTGACCAGCCCAGGAATATGATCAGCAGAATGCTGAAGTGAAGACCATGTGTGTTTCAGGTTTATAGATGCTTTTCTCTGTCCTGTGTAATTCTGATGAAGTACTGTTCCAACAGTGACAGAAAAGAGAACCAGACTTACCTATTTCAGATATATATTCATCTCTCCCTTGTCCCGGGGCAAAGTACATAGCCTTAAAGGTGATTTTGTCTCATAAGTCTGATGCTTCTGAGTTCCCAGATAGCAAATATAAATCCATGATCCTTTAAAATTGATACTTCTTTAAGTACTTCTTTTAGTTTGATTTCATCAGACCTTGCTGCCTTTGAAGAGCCCCTTCATGGACAGGGGGTCACAGTATTGGGCAACTTGGTTATTTGCCTCTGAGCAATTATTTATGTGGATGAGCATAAAGCCAAGGGAAATATATTATTAAAGCAGCTGTGTTTTCTAAAGATATTAAACCAGTAAGGTCTCAGGAAAATTCCCATCAAAATATTTTCCTCCTATTGAATTTTATTCTGCAAAATTTAAGAGTTTTCTTCAAAACAAGTTACAAAAAATATAGTTGTCATAGGACCAAATAAAATTAAATCTTACCGAACATATCTACTTAGAATAATAATGTTTGTCTATTTCATCAATGTGCCATAGGGTATTTTTTAGTATTGTATAATAGCTGCTTATTCTAAACAAGCTACTGTACATACCTGTGAGCCTGAGTCGAGTATAAGTTATACAAAGCATCTTTTCAAAGTTTGTTCAGCTGGACTTTACCATTTATTAGTATGATTGCAACTGGTATGTTACATATACCTTTGTAATGCTATTTTTGTGTAAATAGGAACCTAACACAGGATCTGTGTTACCAAAATCCCCACCTCAGCCTTCTGTGAAAAATGTCCACAAACAATGATTTGATAATATTTTTTTGTCATTCATAATGGCCTGTAAAAGTAATTCTCACACTGCTGTTGAAATGTGTATTTATTTTTACAACAACAGGACCTGCAGTAGAATATTTGCTTTGAAATCTATCTATGGACAATGCTTATTTTCCTGAAAGCAGAATTGTCTGATTCCTTTTTTCAAAAGCATCTCAGCATAATGGAGCATGATTAACACTTTTTTATATACTGACGTTTTTCCAGCTTGAATTCGGTGCTTGAGAGTTTGAAAAGCCACGCACTCTAACCACGGTGAAACACCACGGGTTCGTTTCATCCAAGAACTCGAGCTTACAGCAAAGGGTGGAAGACTTTCCAGTGGCACGGTGCAAGTGCAGAGCCCAGGAGGACAAGCTCTGAGAGGTATGTGCCAGCTCCCACATCTCTGCACCATGTCTTCAGAGCAGGGAGCACGGTGGAGAACGCTGAAGAGACACCTGCAAGGCTTGGGCAAAGCCAGGCAGCCACACCGGACCCATCAGCCCTGGATCAGAGCCATGGCTGAGGTGCTCTTGGGAAGAGCAGGGCCCCGGGCAGCAGCGACTCTGCAGACAAGGTGGGCTGTGCCCAGGGAACCACTGCTGAACCGTGTGGGGGTCAAGTGCCAGCCAGTGCAGCAGCAAGGGCAGTGGGCAGAATCAAATTAGTAGCTTTGCTGCTTTCTGCTGTGGAGAGCTGAAAGCATAGAGCTCTTTTGTGGTTTTGTTTTTTAAGTTACAGTCAAAGGTAGGGATGATTCCTGTGCTCTAATGATATGAACCTCTTCAACTTACAGCTTTCTTGAATCTCAAAACTTTGTAGTAAGACTCCCCAGTAAATACTCTAGTTACAGAATTGAGAGAGAAGCTTTTTGTTTTTCCAAGAGGTTCCTTCCAAAGAAGAAAGAAGGAAGATGTCCCAGGCTAGGAAATTGTACAAAGTGCACCAGCCACAGCAATCATGCTTCCTCTGACATTTCGAGCACCAATTGTCTCCCTCCTACATCCTCTAATCCGTAGACCATCAGGTAAAGAGCCACCCAAGCACCAGTCCAAGGAAGTGCAGAGTATACTAACTGAAGGAAATTGCTTTTTTTTCTAACTGTTTACCCAGAAGAAGTGCATAGAAAGGTATTATGCTGTTAAAAATTGTGTACTGATCCAATCAGTTATTTCTGTACTCCAGCAATAGAGATCTCACAAAACAGCTTTCACCTCATTTTTTCCCATCCTGTTAGAATTGCAGCACAGAGCTGCCCTCATCTCTGGGACTGAGGAACAAAGTAGCTATCTGGAAGCAGGAAACTTTGGTGTAATCTTCCATGGTCAAACAGGGAAGAAAAACCCACAGTTTGACAGCTTCCATTAATGGTTTTCTTGTTTTTTCTTTTATATTTTTCTTAATATTTCAGTAAGGCCAAATATGGGCACTTTAGCGTCTTTTTTCCATAAGGTGTCTGTGCCAATTCAGCCCATAGTTATAGAGACCTGTGAATCTAACAACATTCATTTCAAATCACTTCAAATGTCTTTCAATCAGTTACTCTCTCTTTAAAGAAGGGAAACATGCTGTCAGCAATAAAATGGTACTGCTATTAAAAGAAAACAGTGTTTGGCTCAATAAAGCTTCACTATCTGCAGGAGTTTAGAAAGGAGGCTCCTGGTTTCATTTATAATTGAAGGCTCGGCTACCACAATAATTTCCATTCAGATACACAACCATCCGACCAACCATGAAATGACATGTTTGCTTTTCTTTATTTCTTCTTTACTACCTGTTATTCTTTACTATTGCTGTTTTGTACTTCTACACGGAAAGAGGTCAATAAACTGTGGAGGAAGAGGGCATAGTTTCATTACAGCAGAGCGGACATTAAATTTGACATTGCTTTGCTGAGACCAGAAAGCATACTTTTCTAGATCTTCAGTCTCTATAAAGCATGACAGAATTGATATCTGTCAGAGATGGTGTAAAAAAAGTTTTTGAGGCTCTTCAGTGTTTAAAAAGTGTCCAATACCCTGGCAAGCGCTCCAGACATTGACTACATACCACCATTTATCTACGTGAACTGAAAGAGAGAGCTCCAATGGCAAAGAATAAGACTCCGCAAATTCAGTCGAAGGATTAGCCATTTTGCTTATTCATATGATTGTAGCTAGAAAAAAAAAACATGACTATATGCACTCAGCTGGCGTGAATAGTAGTTTGCTTCTCACAGAAGCAACTAATTCCATATACCTAAACATTAAAGCCTGTGATGTTCTTCAGCGATGAAACTGGACATTAGCAATGCAATCTTAAGCAGGGATTGAGGATGGACTGTCAGAACCATAAATACAGATATAAGATTAAAAAATGAACAGTTAGACCTATGAAGTCAAATATAGGTGTGCTAATAGTCTATCAATATAGCCTATATACTAACAGTCAAATACAAATATACTAGCCCAGCAAAGATCAACACTAAGTGTCAGTAAGACAGATTTTTAGATCACTAAGACTTCATAATATATTTAGAAATCATGTAGTCACAAGATGCCACTGGAATTGACAGGAATTAGTTGCTGGAAGTTCTCTGCAGGTGCCTTTCTTTGGCTTTGGGCATCTCAATACTTCAGTTACCTTTAGTCATAAGTTCTCAGCAATGTTCAGACGATTAAAGACAGAACAGGGAAAGATACATCAGTTTTGGAAACTGGTGGTGGAATACCAGAGACCCACAAGGAAAGATATTTAGGAAGAGCTTTGATGTTTCATAATCAAAAAGTTATTGCTCTCTGATGGTTTTTTTTGAAAAGGAAATAATCAAAAAACAGGTGAAAGAAAGGAAGCATACACGGAATAAAAGAAGAAAAATATGAGGAAGAGGAGTAAGAAACAACTTCAATTCCCATGCTTCCCAGCAACCACAGAAGTCAAAGACAGGGTGCAGCTGAAGATAAAATTGCCATGTGCTTCTGGGTATTGCTCTGAAGGATATTGGTAACTAAAGAAGGCAGCATTTAGAAGTACACAGGATGTTTGTTCTGTAACTATACAGAGTCTCAGGCTATCAGAGCAGCATTATATTTTTATTTAAGCCATAAAAAACAAGTGCTGATTTCTCATGGCAAAACTGTCACTTAATGCAATCACGGCTGGCAAAATGAGTAATATTTTATCTCTGAAGCAGTAGGAAGAACAGGTGCATATGTCCCTATTTTCTTGCTTCCATCAGCAATGTTGCTTGTTATTTTGTTGCCATCTGCCAAGGACAGCAGGATCTACTAAAAAATATAGCTATTAGTTTTTCTTTAATAAAACATGGTTTTCCAGCTACCATTGGCCCACAACCTAACATGAAAGGCATAAACTGTGATTTTTGGATAGGATTTTCTGACTTATTAGTTTTGCATACTGTCAGTTTTCTCCTCTGATGAATCTTTTCTCCACAGAAAGTTGTTGACCCATTACAAAAAAAAAAGAGGAAAATAGTCCTTTGCCATTGCCATAGTCTTGAGGAGTCTCAGTCTTCAGTATTTCATCATGCGTCTTCAAGCATGTTCAGCTAAGGAAATACTATTTCTCCCTTGTGTAAATAAGTTTTTTTAATACATCAAGAGACTTAGTCAAGGCAACAATTTTAACACCAGTGACAGCACAAGAAATAGCCAATACAGTGGGCTAATGAAAATTGGTAGACTGGTTTTCTTTAATGTTATATGAGTGCTGTTCTGTTGTCTTAAATAGTGTAAGTTAGTTCTGCTGGCTGTGTCAGCTACTGGCCTAAGGTCTGAACCTGTCCCAATTAAAATATGTAGCATAGTAATTAGAAAAACAGTTAATTTCTGTAATGTTCCATTCTTGTGCATGTATTCCAATAGCAAAACTACTCCCACAGTCCGCTCATAGAGGTCGGAGGGAATAGAATTTCACCATGTGTGCCAATCTAAATCATGGATCATGTTAAGACTGCACAGCATCAGCTTTGTAGAATTTATATTATTTATTAAGAAAAACATGTATGTTCTTGCGTAGGAAAAAAAAAACGCCTTAGAGTTAAAACTACAATATGACATTGAGGTGTTGGGAAAAAAACAGGCTGACTTTGCTCTGTATTGTTCCTCCTTGTTGAATTGTACTTCATTTAGTCCTCAACTTTCATGCTGTAAAAATGTATCTGCTGAGTCCTGAAAGTCTTTTTTCAACATAAAATAACAGGCATCACTATTGTTCACAAATATCTATAAACAGGAAAATTACTTGTCTGTCTTTGTTAATTATTTAAATTCAAGAGACATTACAATTTGAACTGACTAAGGAGAGACAGACATAAGTGAGACTAAGGAAACAAAGCAAGCCTAGAAAACAGAGATGCAAAAGAATATTTAAGTCCTCCACTCCATTCACAGAAACTATTTTTCTTTCCCTGGTTCTTTGGTCAGCCTGATCAATAAGATTCACGTTACAGGAAAGGATTAGTAAGAGATGAAAACTACTTTCAATCTTTAATTTCCTCTTCAATGTAGTTAATTATAAGTTTAAGGTAAAATCCCAAAACACTTGCACACTTAGTGAACTTTGCATGTGAAACGCAGTGGAGTTGGTTGGCAATTTTCCGATAAAGCCACTTCAATATAAAAAAATGACAGATCTTCAAAACATTTCTCAGAAATGTTTTCTAGAGAATTCCAAAGATCCTGCCAGCTCAGCTGGAGGTCTCCATGGTTTCCAGAATACGTGACACCAAGGAGACTGCAATACCTGCTGCATCATGACAGGGATGCCAGGTCCCTGTTACAAAGACTGATGGAAAGTGTGAAACACAGGAACGCACAATTGGAGGTAGGCCTCCAGGGCTTGTAAACTCCCTGTCTGGAGTTTACAAGCTCTGTCATAGACTACTTAACAGTTTGTCAAGGAAAACTGAAGAACTGAGGGAAGTTGACCTACCTTCCCACTATTGTCTGCCATAAACTATAAACTGGTTTGGGTTTGGGGTTGTTTTTTTTCCTAAAACTAAGAAAAAAATACTACTCTGCTACAGGAGTTTTCTAAATTACAATCATTTTCTCTGAATGGCAACAAAACTTGTCAGCAGGCTTTACAGAATGGAAATTGCCAGGATAGCCATCTCTAAGATGTACTATTTATGGCAGGACTAATAACGCCTGTAAGAGGATGTAACAGTGGAAGAGTTTGCCTTAGGTCTAGATCCTCCCTTGTAAGGAAGGATGGTGGGCAGTGCTTCATGTTGCTCCACATGAATAATCCTTTGTTGTCCTGTCCCTGGCCAAGGTGACCACCCATCAGTTATCCTGTGAGCTCTTGCCATCTCCCTCCTCCCACTATAATATTCCAGCTCCTGGTGTCAGTGTCTTCCTGTGTGTTTGCCTTGCCCAGAAAGCCCCTTTTCCTCTACTAGTAGCCAGAGATCGTCCATTTTCCACAGCCACACCAGAACAGAAATTTCCTTACAGGCTTTAAGCCTGGAAATCTGGCCTTATTGTTGCTTTTGGTGTGCTTGACCTCCACGACTGCCACTCGTGACATGAGAAAGAAAAACAGGCATCAAAAGGTGGGAAAACTGAGTCCCCATCAGACTGGGAGGAAGAGGAGCTCCTCCCCTCAGCATGCAAAGACCCCCTCCATGGCAATGTCCCTTCTCATTTAGGCTCAGGTAACTGCCCAGAGAGCCTGTAAAGCTCAGCAAAGGGGACAGACACCTCCAGGTTGTATTAGGGAGGATGTATGCTACCCCTTTTAAAGAGATAGATAAGCAACACTTTCATTAAATATACATTGCTGAGAGATTAGATGATACTTTTATACTGCACAGTATGTATCTGCCCGAGAGATAAGAAGTAACATTAAACTATATCATATAAAACAGGGAAGAAACTTTTATAGTTTCTTGAAATACACGAAGTATTATGTGCTCTACAGTTCTTTTTGAGAGTAACTTTTAATATTTTTTTTTTAAAATTACTCAAATCAGAATGTCGTTGCTTTGATACACATAGATTGATTGCCCAAAAACAAATGAACACACAGAACACTAAATAATACATTGTGGCTTAAGTAATTGAAATAGGGCATGAATTCATCTGGCTTTCTAAAATATATTTGGTTCAGCTGACTCAATAAAATATGATTTTATAAAGACTGTCTTGAAAGTTACTCCAGGAAGCAAAAAAAAAAGTTTGAGCAGCAGAGCACAACAGACTTGCACGTGGGAGTACAATAGATTATGTCCTTGGCACCAGCCCTTGTCTTACTGTACCACTGCTTCCCCTTCTGTTTTCTACTACTCTTATTTCTAGTTCCCTCCTTTTTCACCCTTTTCTTTTACTGGCTACCTGCTACCTGATGGTTTTTATATCACCAGTAGATCTGCTACCTTCCTAAGCTTAAATTGTTTTGTTACAGAGGGAAATCTAGTATTTATTTTTCCCCAGGAGTCACATTTATCTTTTCTTTCTTTCCAGACATACATCTTCTTTCGCAGATGGCAAAAGCTGTATGAACTGAGCTCATGACTGGCAGTGTTTCTGGGTAAAGGGTTTTTATTGCACACTAATTCAGATGAGACATACAGGACAAACATTTGTAATAAGTGATAAATGCAAATGTTTAAGTATTTTTTTATTATTATTTGCAGTGGGTGGGAGTATAAATAGTGCTTAGAGAAACATTAGAAGCTAAGAAATGAACTTGTTGGTTGTTATTTTACCCAAACCGTCTTGATCTACAGGATCTGGAAATGGGTTGCTTAGAAATATACTACTTCAGTTTTCCTAAAAGGTTTCAGATAAAAGATTATGTTTTTGAGTAGTATATCAGCATCTTTGTGCCTGCAACAACCAAAACTGGTAAGAAAGCATCTAAGTACAAAAGAAACTATTCTGAATGAAAGTTTTTCCCAGTGAAAAATAATTTTATTTTGGAAAAACAAACAAACAAAAAAAAATCTGTTGAAGAATCTTCTTTTGTCCCACAAAAATTTGGATTTAAAAAAAACATGGACATTGAAGAAACCACACAGGTCACTGGATCCAGTCCCCATAGTTACCAGTTGCCACACCACCATATAGGTTTTCTCTCACCTCCCATATTGCAGCTCCAGCAGTCCTCTTTGGCCCCACACATGTATTTCAGTAGTGTTTTGTCACTGGCTCTTTCTAAAATGTTGGTTTTATTAGTGCAAGGAGCACTTCTAGGTGCTCAAAATCAATCCTCTACATTGTTAAATTGTTAAAAAGGTCCTTGGCACATGTTTAGTGCAGCCCCACTAGCGCTCTTCCATAAAGTTCCTTCACATGTCTACAGATTAACTACAATCACCAGGTTTTTTAGCTTTTTGCAGCATTTTAGAGTGAAAATATATTCAATAATAAGAATACCAGCTGACCTCAGTGCCAGAGAACATCCCTGGTACTTTTAATGTACTAGTACTAAGAAATCCTCATGCTAGACTGAAATTTTAGCTGGTGCCCGTAGCTGACTAGCACTGAACTACTTAGGATCCCACTGTAGCCAAAAAGAAATAGGCATCTGTAACGGCTAACCCACCTCATCTTTCCAACACACTCACCCTAGGAAATGATGAATTTACCTTTAGAAGTGCCTAATCTCCTGCTCTTCAATCTTACACAGAATATCTACTCTATGTGCCTTGTAAAATTGACTTGCAGACTTGATTTTCAAAATCCCAGACTTCCAGAGACATTTAAAGTTTACTTTTTAATTTGTGCTTGAATGCATGCCTGATCTATATATTAAAGAAGGCAAATGCTTAGTTACGAAACTGAATCACCTAGCTACTTTGGCATATGTCTAGCTTTGGGTGCAGAAATACTTTCTTAGATTTCCTCATGAAGGTTAACTCATCAAAATGCATGTGAAAATGACTAAACTTAAACTTGTGGAAGTTTAAAATAAGCCACAAGCCAGAAGAGTTATTCAAATATTTAAAGCGAAGTGCCAGAAGCTGGACCCACAGACATCTGATTTAACTGCTGCCTAGGTATCGAATTCTCCACAGCGTGTCTGAAAATGTTCTGCCAGGCAAAGGCTGTGCAAGAGACAGCAATCACAGCTTTGGGTACCTAGGTGACGGTAAGGCTATTGTTTGCTCCAGTGAATGGTCACATGCAAAGCTATCATTGGATAACACAGAAATATGATGGCTTTGAAATAATAAATTTAGTTATTCATGGATCATTCTGAGGGCCCAATGAGATCTTTAGAGTTCACCCATTCACATTTTTAGTCTTTTTTTCTGGAATAGCGGCAGCTAAATTTAATGAAAGTAGAGCTTTTCAGGTACTTGCCTCTCTTCCAAAGCAGTTGTGCAGAAGGGAAAAACCCCACCATGGTGGATTTTTGATCAAATTATTTGAAATAACAATACTGATCTCTAAAAAAGGGATAATGCAGTTAGAGATAGGAAATGGTAAAAGGTATAGGCATTGAATTGTTCCAAAGTATTGTACTACCCAGAAGTACTACAGACTAGTTACATAACAACAGATCCATCAAGTGGAGCTCATATCTGTAAAGAAAAAAATAATGTTAATTAGTAGGTCTTCTTAGGAAAAAATTATGCTTATTTTTAGTATTGCATCAGGCTGCATTGTAAGAAAACAGCAATTTGCCCATACTGTAGCCAATGTAACATTTTCTGCATGTAGACTCTGGTTTGGTTTGATGATCAAGTCACATGCTGCATTGCCACTCCCAATCAGTACAAATAGATGCACATTCTTTCAGACCCTCAAATGTAGTGGATGGGTGTGGTAAACAGAGAGGTATGTAAATACCAATGTATGGTAAACAGACAGGTATGAGCCAATGGTTGCTTAGAGAGGTGGTAGATTCCCCGTCCCTGGAAACATTCAAGGTCAGGTTGGATGAGGCTCCGAGCAGCCTGATCTAGTTGAAGATGTCTCTGCTCACTGCAGCGGGGCCAGACAAGGTGACCTTAAATGGTCCCTTCCAACCAAAATATTCTATGATTCTATGAATGTAGAACAAGAGCATGAGTGATACTATGGTAAACAGAATTCAAAGTGTTACAGATGCAGACAGAGTACTTCAGGAAAATAAAAACAAAAACAAATTTTACTTGGATACAGCCATGACAAGGACATTTCAATGCAGCTGAATGGATGTTATCAATATTCTGATTTGAAAAGCAGATCCAACAAAAAGAGAAGCTTAGCACAAGCAAGATAAGAAGTAGCAACTGAAGAACCATCAAGCAAATTGCAGAGAACCCCTTTGCCCTGCAATCAGGAACCTGACCATCAAGGTTGTGAAAAAGAAGATACTCATTCCATGTATCACATGCTGTTTTGTTACTCAGCTTTATTTAGTCTGCAATAAATCTTTGCATCCCATATGGCTGAAAAAATCTGAAGTCTTACATATTAATATTGTCTGTCCACCTGCAATTATTGGAGTAACAGTATGAATTTGAATAAATCTAATATCTATACCAATGCACACAGCATGGGCACCAAACAGGAGGAGCTGGAAGTCATTGTACACTCCGCTTGTAACTGGCCACCAACTGGATTTAACTTCGTTCACCGCAACTCTCTGAGCTCGGCCACCCACCCAGTTCTTTACCCAGCAAACAGTACACCTGTCTAAGCCACAAGCTGCCAGTTTCTCCAGGAGAATGCTGTGGGAGATGCTGTCAAAGGCTTTACTAAAGTCCAGGTAGACAACATCCACAGCCTTTCCCTCATCCACTAGGCAGGTCACCTGGTCATAGAAGAAGATCAGGTTGGTCAAGCAGGACCTGCCTTTCATGAACCCATGCTGGCTGGGCCTGATCTCTTCGTTGTCCTTCACATGCCTTGTGAGCACCCCCAAGATGAACCTCTTCATAATCTTCCCCGGTACCAAGGCCAGGCTGACAGGCCTGTAGTTCCCGGGATACTCCTTCCGGCCTTTGTTGTAGATCAGCACCACATTGGCAAGCCTCCAGTCATCTGGGACCTCCTCTGTTAACCAGGACTGCTGATAAATGATGGAGAGTGGCTTGGAAAGCTCCTCCACCACCTCCCTCAGTACTCTTGGGTGGATCCCACCCAGCCTCATAGACTTATGAGTGTCCAGGTCATGTAGCAGGTCATTATCTGCTCCCTCCTGGATTATGGGGAGTTTATTCTGCTCTCCATCCCTGTCTTCCAGCTCAGGGAGCTGAATACCTTGCGAATACCTGGTCTGGCTATTAAAGACTGAGGCAAAGAAGGCATTAAGTACCTCAGCCTTGTCCTCATCCTTGGTGAAAATGTTCCCCCCCACATCCAATAAAGGATGGAGATTCTTCTTGGCTCTCTTTTTATTGTTAAGATATTTGTAAAAACATTTTTTGTTATCCCTTATGACCGTGGATGGATTGAACTCTAGCTGGGCTTTTGCCTTTCTAATTTTGTCTCTGCTTGATCTAACAAAATACTTGTACTCTTCCTGAATTGCCTACCCCTTCTTCCTCTCCTTTTATTCCTGAGTCCCAGCAAAACCTCCCTGTTCAGCCAGGCCGGTTGTCTTCCCTGCCAGCTCATCTTGCGGCACATGGGGATCGCCTGCTCCTGTGCCTTTAAGATTTCCTTCGTGAAGAATGTCCAACCTTCCTGGACTCTTTTGCCCTTCAGGACGGTCTCCCAAGGGACTCTCTCAACCAGTGACCTGAACAGGCAGAAGTCTGCCCTCCAGAAGTCCATGGTAGCAGTTTTGCTGAACCCCCTCCTTACTTCACCAAGAATCAAGAACTCTATCATATCATGGTTGCTAAGCCCAAGACAGCCTCTGACCACCACATCTCCCATGAGTCCTTCTCTGATTGTAAACAGCAGGTCAAGCAGGACAGCTCCCCTGGTGGGCTCACTTACCAGCTGTGTCAGGAAGTTATCCTCCACACACTCCAGGAACCTCCCACACTGTTTCCTCTCTGCTGTGTTATACTTCCAGCAGATGCCTGGTAAATTGAAACCCCCCACAAGAACAAGGGCTAGTGACTGTGAGACTTCTGCCAATCGCTTGTAGAATGCTTCATCTGCCTCTTCATCCTGGTTGGGTGGTCTATAACAGACTCCCAGTAGGATATCTGGCTTGTTTGATTCTCCCCTCATCCTTACCCATAAGCACTCGACTTGGTCGTCACAATCTTCGATTTCTATACAATCAAAACACTCCCTAACACACAGAGCCACCCCACCACCTCTCCTTCCTTGCCTATCCCTTCTGAAGAGCTTATATCCATCCGTTGCAGCACTCCAGTCATGAGAGTTATCCCACCATGTTTCCATGATGGTGACTAAGTTATAGCTGTCCTGCTGCACAATGGCTTCCAGCTTGTCCTGTTTGCTGCGCATGCTGCATGCATTGGTGTAGACACACTTGAGCTGGGCTATCGATTTCATCCCGAACATTGGCATGTCAATGATAGAACTAAGTTCATGTGGTTTTAAAATTTCCAAGAAAAAAAAAAGTTACGCATTCATCTAAAACATTAAAAATGCTCAAAGAATCACATTTATAGTTATTTGTCCAGTGCTGCCATCCACCCAATTGCAAGAAACTCAAATTTGTTAATTTTCACTATTTATGATAATTTCCCCCCTCAAAAGTTAAAAAACTTAAAATTCTTTAAGGCTCTTATTAATTTTATTTTCAGAACATAAAAATTGCTGTATCAAAGAGAACATTCGACAACATGAATGTTTGATTAGAAGCCTTTGGATGTTACCCTTGGAGATGGACACTCTCAACAGCAGTCATAAAAGATACATCAAGAGGTCTAAAAGACTGAAAAGTTATAAAATGTAGTTTTAGAACTTAGGACCAAACAAAAAAATCATGGCTTTATATTCTATCCAGCCACCAGTAAGTAGCACAGGGAGGTAGTAGCTGTGTATGGGTGAAAATAAAGTGAATGGGAAAGGATGGGGAAAAGCATAAGGAGAGGAAGAGCAGAGAAGGGGATGCAGATTAAAAATGGTAGAATCTTCCCTAGGGAAGTTTTTCTTAAATTCTGATTTTTACCCTCTGTTCTTACAGAAAAAAGACCGAACCCACTACTCCTGAATATGCATTACTGTCCTTGTTGTAAAAATCATTGTAGCCACGTACTATTTATCTAGAGTAGTCTTTGTTAGCCAGAAGCAATTGTTTTACACTACCCTAAGAAAGCATGTGTGAGAATGCAGTGCAACAGTGCTCAAGTCAGAGTGTTCCCATGAGCAACATTCCTTTTAGCTGGGAAATTAACTTGTGTAAATGGATAGTGCTTCACCTATGCCAAAAGTAAATGGAGAGAGCTTTAAATTTTCAGAGACTCCATTCTGTATTGATCATAAATTATCATACTTATTGCAGTGAATCAAAATGAACTCTTTGAGAACTCTAATGATGAAATGTTTAAATGAGTCTGCAACCTAGCCTCCTTGCACGTGGATGTAGAATTCATCCCAGCATGAAGGACAAAGGAAAATTATTAAAGCCAGTTGACCAAAAATCCCAAGTTGTCCCTGTAACATTTGCTTTCTGAACTGGGTGGATGTTCTTTTCTATGGAGTGTTACTTATCATTTACTTGTAATTAGTTTATTTCTTCATTCATTGATTTTCATTACTTCTGATCCTCTTAAAATACAAAAAGTATTCTTACAGCAAATAGCGCAAAAAGTGAGGCTATTGCTTGTCTGTAAATGCACACCTATCAGTCCTGTAAATGTTAGGGATCATGTCTGAGAATGCAAACACAGTTTGCCCTTTTCAAATTCGAAGTGGTGTGTGTGAGCTCTCAGAATCCTCAGGTGCAATGGATGGGATTCACCTGCTTTCAGCTGTCTGAGGGTTAGAAATAGTCTGAGTTAATTGTTTACGTTCTTTCAATAACCAAAGAAAAGAGAGAAAAATCTTAGGTCAGGATCAACAGCCCTCTGTAGTCTGAGAAGTGCCTCTCAAAAAATTACATAGAAGACCTAGGTGATGAAAATTGATAGTTAGCTCTATTAATTTAAGTAGGCATTTGTAAAATATCCACTTGTTAAAAATGAGTCTTGCAGAACTCTTGTCAGAGTTCTGAGTTCAGAATAAATACTTAAAATCACAAAGCTTAATTATAGTTGTCTGTAGATGGTGGAGCTATAAACAATACACAGTTTAGGACTGTGTGTGTGTATGTTTGTGTTTGCTCTTCATTCTGGATCACCACTTAAAGACTGAACTAATAAACTCTGAAATAAATGACAGTTTTGCTACTGATTAGAAGACTCAGACTCATGATGCATTATCTGCATACTTGAGAAGATTTGAAATACTAAATAATACTTCTTAAAATATTTGTCTTGGTTTAGAAAAAAAGCATCCATGTACTACCGGAAGATGCCTAAGTCAGCAGTTCATTTTGTTTCATGAGAACAGGTTCTTCTTTATTTTTACACTCTAGATTTGATCTGAAACAGAAATAACTAGTTACCTTGAAAATAGAGGAACAACATTTTCACATTCCAGATTCCCACCTTAATCTCATCTTGGAATGTAAATAAAAAGGATCAAATTCTGAAAATAGATAATCAGCTCCCAAATGCAGGATCTGCACTTCAGCCATCTTTGTTAGAAGAATTACTCAGCTTGATTTCACAGAACACCCTGGAACATGTGAAGGCACAAGCCACTAACTACCTGATCAGTATCAGTTATTTTTAGACAGCATCTAACAGTTATCAAGGCTTTTAGAGGCCATTAATGTTCCTTAGTGTGGAGTTGCAGCAGAGGAACAAGCACCAACTTAGCCATAGTGACATTACCAAAATGTTTTAATAAAAGCAACTTAGAACTGTGATTTTGTTTCAGACCAATGCTCTGTGTCATATGAACTTGTCATTTTGGATTGAGTGCTAGGAAACCTGTAGATGAGTTTCCTGTGTCAGCAAATCTCAGTTCAGGGGAGCAATTTAAGAAAAGTTACCCCCTTCCCTTGACCCCAAGCATTTTTAGTACTTAGAAATTAAAAAATACAAAAAGAAAATCAGACAGGACAGCTCCTATGTGCTTCCCACCTTAAGTCCATTCTCTGTAATGAAATTAGCTCAATACTTTTTAAGATATCAAATCAAGAAGAACGTCAGATATTTCTGATCACCTACAGCCTGTGGTTGCCTAATTAGGTGATATGTAAACCTATCGATAAATTAGCTTTCCAATCATCCAGTAATTTGGGTATTTGATCTCATTTATGAAAACATGACTTCATTCATAGACTGTCACTCACCTGCTGCAGGAGTTAAAAAAAGAATGGAAAATCTCAGCCTTACCATGAAATGCTGAATGATTCTGCATACTTACAAAAAAAGGTTGGAATAACTTTACCATGGAGTTAGCTGAGAAAATTTTCATTGATTTATGAACTAGTTCAGTGAGGAAAAAAAAGTAACTTCTACATTAGATATGCTTTGAGAGCAGCAAGGAATCCTCTGGTTTTTACAGCTGTACTGAGCCTTCATATTCTCTGTATAGACACCGGTGCTTTGCAGACAGGTCTTGTCAGATGTATCTGCAGGCAGAGTTGCCAGTCAAGACCAGTTCAGCACTTGCTGAGTTCAGTGGCCCTGGTTATCTACCACGGTTTGCAGCCCTGCAGAGCAATCTGCCTTCTTACTGATTAGGAAGTGGGTTCGGCTGTAGGAGGCAGCTGATAATAAAATGCATCCCGTCAATGGTGTCTACATAACAGGGGTAGCTCATGGAGCAATATGACACTTCATGTATTCATCACTTGACTGGGTGTCACTTCACAAATCTTTCTAACCCAAAGGAGGTTGATGACCGTGACAGGAGTCATGGATGCCACCTCCCTCATGTCTAGCACAGCCTTCTTCCTCAAACTCCTTGGCATCTTCATGTTCACTGTCCACCATACCAAATTAGGAGTGACTTCACACTTCCACTAATAATCATTAGCTTCTTCCCAGCCTGAATGTCCCCTTCCAGCAGGCTCCCCAATCCCAAACTGCTAGCATAATCAGCAGCTTCCTCATGAACCTAGTGATTACATGAAGCAGGTTGCTGTTCACTGGAGGCAACACTGAGGAATTTCCTAGCAATGTGAATGGTTCAGCCTGTGCTAAGTTCACTCCCATCTCTGCCATCTGCCGTGGCCTGCAGTCCGTGGGGAGCAGAAAAGTGAGTTGTGCCATGAGTCTGCGGTGCAGCTGTGCCGTCAAACTGCAGACACAGCAGATGTAGATCTAGGTTGCTGATGCTGTACTTGCTCAGGTGAGAGATGAAAAGGACACATCACTCCCTCTGTGCTGAAATGCAGAAGGCAGCCTGCCTTAGTCTGACATTAAATATTTAATGTGTCTGGTTCCTGGGTGGTGGCTGGTTTGGGAAACAGATTGTCCACCCCTACACATCACTTCTGCCTTCAGAGAGCTGCCCAAAACATTCCAAAGTGCAAACCAGTTGATGTTCTTCAGTCCCTAGACCAGAAAAGGACTGGTGGACAGATGCACTCTGCTCTACCTGGCAGCATGATCGAGGAATTACTGAGGCATCTTGAGTCCTGTAATGAACATTTGAACTGTGACTGTGTAGCCATGTGTAGCTTGGCTCATATTTGTACTGTCAATTGATTTGGCAGTACATAGATCTGGGGGTAACGGTGGTCAAATGTTGCCAACTAGAAGACTTGCAATAACGGATCACTCAAAGAGAATAAGGTACGTTCACAGATGACCTTCAGATGAACTTTTTTTTTCTTATTCCCTTGGTTCTGCCACAGCAATCACTTGACAGAAATGTTGCCAGGGGAAAAAAAAAATAATTTTGCAATCAATACCAGAGAAAAAATTCTTCATAAATAACAGCATAATTATCCATTGATTACTTTGAACACATGCAAAGTTGAATAAAAAAGCCTAAAACAGGTAGTGTTTTCTTCATGGTTGATGAAAAATTAAGTTTTAGAATTCAGTTTGAAGTTGGTAATTTTCACTTTCACAGAATCACAGAATCATTAGGGTTGGAAAACACCTTTAATATCAAGTCCAACCATCAACCAAACACCACCATGCCCACTAAATCATGTCCCATGCCACATCTACACATTTTTTGGACACTGCCAGGGATGGTGACTCCACCACCTCCCTGGGCAGCCGGTTCGAATGTTTGACGACTCTCTCAGTAAAGAAATTTCTCCTAATATCCAATCTAAACCTCCTCTGGTGCAACTTGAGGTCATTTCTTCTCATCCTGTCATTAGTTACTTGGGAGAAGAGACTAATATCCACCTCGCCACAATCCCCTTTCAGGTAGCTGTAGAGAGCAATAAGGTCTCCCCTCAGCCTCATCTTCTCCAGACTGAACAATCCCAGTTCCCTCAGCTGCTCCTCATAAGGCTTGTTGTCCAGACCCTCACCCCTTCTTTGGACACGCTCCAGCACCTCAGCATCCTTCTTGTAGTGAGGGGCCCAAAACTGAACACAGGATTCAAGGTGCAGCCTCACCAGTGCCGAGTACAGGGGCACAATCACTTCCCTGTTCCTGCTGGCCACACTATTGCTGATACAGGTCAGGACACTGTTGGCCTTCTTGGCCATGTGGGCACACTGCTGGCTCATGTTCAGCCAGCTGTCAACCAGCACCCCTAGGTCCTTTTCTGCCAGGCAGCTCTCCATGTAGGGTTCCATGGGGTTGTTGTGACCCAAGTGCAGGACCCGGCACTTGGCCTTATTAAACCTCATACAGTTGACCTCAGCCCATTGATCCAGCCTGTCCAGATCCCTCTGCAGAGCTCTCCTACCCTCCAGCAGATCAACGTTCCCACCTAACTTGATGTCATCTGCAAACTTACTGAGGGAGCACTCGATCCTCTAATCCAGAACATTGATAAATATATTGAACAAGACCGGCCCCAGAACCGAGCCCTGGGGAACTCCGCTTGTAACCGGCTGCCAACTGGATTTAACGCCATTCACCATGACTCTCTGGGCTCGGCCGTCCAGCCCGTTCTGAAGGGTACAGAGGACCCAATATGCCGACTGGACCCAACCCACAGGGAAGTCTGCTGCCTCCCTGGGTCCTGGGTGAGAGATGTCACCAGGAAACTCCCTGGTCTGGTTCAGCCCACCAATTACTACCCGCTGTCAGTCATACAGGTTGGCAACAATGAGGTTGCACCGAGAAGTCTAAAAGCAGTTAAAAGGGACTTCAGAACACTGGGGTGACTGGTTGATGGAGCGGGAGCACCTCCACAATCCTTCAGTAGCAGGGAGGAATACTGAAAAGAACAGGAACACACACCTGGTTAACATGTGGCTCAGAGGCTGGTGCCGTTGGCAGAATTTTGGGGTTTTTGACATTGGGGCAGTTTACATGGCACCAGGCCTGCTGGCAGGAGATGGAGTGCAATTGTCTCCAAGGGGGAAAAGCATTCTTGCTTATGAGCTGGCAGGCCTCATCGAGAGGGCTTTAAACTAGATTTGAAAGGGGATAAAACCAGGCTCAATAGAGATGAGCCTAGGGGTGGCATGCCAGAGTTGGGGGTGAAATCGATAGCCCAGCTCAAGTGCATCTACAGCAATGCATGCAGCATGGGCAACAAACAGGACAAACTGGAAGCCATTGTGCAGCAGGACAGCTATAACTTAGTCACCATCATGGAAACATGGTGGGATGACTCACAGGACAGGAGTGCTGCAACGGATGGATATAAGCTCTTCAGAAGGGATAGGCAAGGAAGGAGAGGTGGTGGGGTGGCTCTGTGTGTTAGGGAGTGTTTTGATTGTATAGAAATCGAAGATTGTGACGACCAAGTCGAGTGCTTATGGGTAAGGATGAGGGGAGAATCAAACAAGCCAGATATCCTACTGGGAGTCTGTTATAGACCACCCAACCAGGATGAAGAGGCAGATGAAGCATTCTACAAGCGATTGGCAGAAGTCTCACAGTCACTAGCCCTTGTTCTTGTGGGGGGTTTCAATTTACCAGGCATCTGCTGGAAGTATAACACAGCAGAGAGGAAACAGTGTGGGAGGTTCCTGGAGTGTGTGGAGGATAACTTCCTGACACAGCTGGTAAGTGAGCCCACCAGGGGAGCTGTCCTGCTTGACCTGCTGTTTACAATCAGAGAAGGACTCATGGGAGATGTGGTGGTCAAGAAGGAAATCTTAAAGGCGCAGGAGCAGGCGATCCCCATGTGCCGCAAGATGAGCTGGCAGGGAAGACAATCGGCCTGGCTGAACAGGGAGGTTTTGCTGGGACTCAGGAATAAAAGGAGAGGTTATGACCTTTGGAAGAAGGGGCAGGCAACTCAAGAAGAGTACAAGTATTTTGTTAGATCAAGCAGAGACAAAATGAGAAAGGCAAAAGCCCAGCTAGAACTCAATCCATCCATGGTCGTAAGGGATAACAAAAATTTTTTACAAATATCTTAACAATAAAAAGAGAGCCAAGAAGAATCTCCACCCTTTATTGGATGTGGGGGAGAATGTTTTCACCAAGGATGAGGACAAGGCTGAGGTACTTAATGCCTTCTTTGCCTCAGTCTTTAATAGTCAGTCCAGGTATCCGCAGGGTATTCAGCCCCCTGAGCTGGAAGGCAGGGATGGAGAGCACAATAAACTCCCCATAATCCAGGAGGAAACAGTTAAGGACCTGCTATGACACCTGGATACTCACAAGTCTATGAGACCAGATGGGATCCACCCAAGAGTACTGAGGGAGCTGGCGGAGGAGCTTGCCAAGCCACTCTCGAGGTCAGGCTGATAGGCCTGCATTTCCCCGGATCCTACTTCTGGCCCTTCTTGTAGATGGGCGTCACATTGGCAAGCCTCCAGTCATCTGGGACCTCCTCTGTTAACCAGGGCTGCTGATAAATGATGGGGAGTGGCTTGGCAAGCTCTTCCAGCAGCTCCCTCAGTACTTGGGTGGATCCCCTCTGTCCCCATGGACTTGTGAGTGGACTTGTGAGATTTTCTTATACATTGATTTTTTAATGCATAATTTTGAGTGACTGATAATAACACATTCAGGTCTACGAATCATATCCTTGTTCTTTTCTTTAATTGCAATAGACAACAGTCTCCTATTTTTCATGTTAATCTCAGGGGGAGCTAACATTCTAGGCTAACTGGTTAATTAGGTTGGAAACATTACTCATCTAACCTTAGCAAATGCGAAGTACATTTTGGATGTGAAAAATATAACAATAATATTTTGTTGTTGTATATTTCTGTGCATCTGTAGTTCTCAAAGTGGAATAATGTTCATTCAATAATATTCCATTTTCTTAACAGTGTGCCATATAGCTCACAGTTTCTGTGAAAGAGCAATGGGACTCCTTATTCCGGTAAGACTTTTGTTCTATGCTTACACAAAGCAAAACCACCTGTCTTGCAAGGAGAAAGACTCAGTATAATACTACCAAGCCTTACACAAACCATCCAGCACAGATTTCAGATAATGTCCCTTAGCCCGAAGCATTAACTGTAGGACTCATATTATTCTGTTATTAAATCACATCCTAAGAGAAAGCATAAATTAAGGGAATATTTTTTCATCATACAGGAACGAGGATGGCATCCAAGTTGGAAATACGGAAGAACTTTACACCGTAAATTCATACTCACACATTGTTGGTTTTTTTTCTTTTTTATGTTTCTGTTGTTTATTTGAATTCATTCTTTTATAAATTAATTTACACTTTTAGCCTAACTTCCTTTATAGCTTAGGTCTAGTAAGACCTACTTCAGACATGTTCAGAAGAAACCCCCGAAATATCGCTATTGCTGAATTATATCTCTGTCAGTTTACTTGGTTGGCTGGGCTTTTCTCAGTAGTTACCTCCTTTCTTTGCATATGGTCTGTGTGGATATTTGGACTTTCTGGACAGTAAATCTAACTTTTACCAGTCTACCAAAAGGACCAGTGCAAAAGTTCTTGCATAAGCATAGAGTTCATCCACACTAACAGCACTGTCCCTGGCATGTTTTGGTCTGCCCCCTTAGCACTCTCCGAGACAACACCTGGGGTGAGTTAGGGGTTTGTAAAATCCAGAAACCATTCGCAGGAGGCACCAAGGACCAGCCATCCTATTCTAGAGGGAGAAGGAATTTGGCTGTATTGACATAAACTATGTGATCCTACTTGCCATGAGAAGCAGAGAATGATGTTGTCCCTCTGGCTTCATTAGTATATGCTTTGCCTAAGTGCTAGAGTCCATCCTCATTGCCTGACACTGCATTTGAGCTTGTACCAGTTCCTCTACACTCATTTTTTTTTCTCTGAAGTCTGTTAGTTAACTCATGCTTTTTAGTTAATGCATGCTTCTTTTTCATTTTGCTATTATACAACTGAAGCACTCTTTGGAATATAAGACTTTTTTTTTTTCCTACACAAAAGCTTTTCTTCTTTTACATTCCGCCTGGAAATGAACTGTATAAACTCTTTCAGTCTCTACCATACCACAGTTATATCAATTTCATTTCATGCACAGGAGCACACATTGTATTTTCTGTATTTCATGTGGAGGCTTTTTGTGGGGTCCTGGACTCATAAGTATCCGTGTCTGTACGGTAAATAATTTTTTTTTCTTTTTTTTTTTGTTTTGTTTCTTATTATTTCTTCTGTCATGTAGACAGCTTCTAATTTACTTTTAAGCTGATGAGAACATCAGCTTAAAAATTTAGGAAAGGTCTGTGGAAGGCCCCAGCACATGCCCCAGTCAGGAATTTACCATCCTGAGTGAGGTAAGGTCTCAAGTTTCTTATGATCTCTACATCATGTTTGGGGAACAAACATCTCAGTGTACCATTTTCAGTGGTCAGCACAATCAGTCAGCAAAATCAGTCAGTCACATAGGTGAGGACTAATCTTACTCCCAACACCTTTTCAAGGTTCAAGGATGCCTATAACAGACTATGACTCGTGGCCCACATGCCTCTCTAGAACAGGGAATGTGTTTTGTGTGCAAATAATGGCTTGACAGCAGTGGAGCTGTGACCTACACTTCAAATAACAACCACATTTCAGAATTCTTCACTAGAAAGAGGAAAGAATTCAGTTTATACCCTGCCTACAAACCATCCTCTTAAACCACTCAGTAATGTTTAAATTTATTTTCCATTTGTGTTGGTAAGAAGACTGTACCTGGTAACAATTCTTTTTTCACTATAGAGCCTATGGGAAAAAAATTCAGCTCTCCTTTTTATAGTTACTGAAGACTTCAGAGAGTGCATTAAAAAACACCCTACCAGCCTCTGAACAAAAAGGCACCATAACAGTTCAGACACATTTAAAATAAACATTCTTGTTTCATGTAAGTATTCAGAAATCAGATTCAGAAACTGAAGAAAATCAAAGACCCATATCAAAGCACCCTTGCTATAGGACAGCAGAATAGGAGAATATCTGGCAGGAGTTCCTACCTTACAACATGGTATTTATTTTCCCTCTAGATGAAAGATAATATAATAGTATTAACAAAATACACTGAGTGAGAATTGCTAAAATTTAGTGGTTTTGAATGACTCTTCATAACCAAGTTTTAAGATTTTCTCATAAGAAAGGATTCATAATCAGAAAAAACATCAGTTTTCACCATCTCTCTTTTATTTAAGTGAAGGTATAAAAATGCCTTACAAACTTAATCTTTATAAAAATCAAGTACTTGCACTGCTTTGTATAAACAGCTTTTATAATTGTTTTTACAACCTAGAGTAAATGTAAGCATATTGCACATTAATTTTTTTCTTTTAGGTCATCCAGAACAGGTTTTTCAGTGGAAATTTCCAAGTCCTGGAATGAACATAAGCACAACACAGGCAGTGTGAGATTTTTTATTTATGCAGAAGTCCAGATATCTGGTAAAATAGGGGATGTGCAACTGAAAGTTGGCCTTGGGTGGCCAAAATTCCGATTTTACACACAGCTGCATTGTTAAACTCCTAGATATCATATTTGCCAAATGTATGCCAACTGTGCAGAAATGCAGACAAGAGTCATTGGGTCAGAAGAACTGCAAAAGACTGGCTGTTGCTCACTTGTTGGAGAACACACTTGTGATGGGGGAGTTCTCGATACTATTTCCATTACTAACAAGATATATAGGTCTAAATCTGCATAATGCACATAAATGGCCTAAAACTAGTCTTCAGAACTGTCATTCTTTCCACATAATTCCTCTGGCCCCAATGGATCTAGTGTTTCTGCTTCTGTCCTGGCTCCCTCTGTAGAAGGGGAAAAGGGGCTCTATCCATAATAAGGTTCTGATTAGGAAATCAGTAGGAAATCATCTTCTGTTTCCTAAATCTAAGCCTTAATCAGCAGCCTACATTATAGTATACAAGATGGATATCTGCTTCTTGCTTTTAGAGTTCCGGAAAGCTACCTGTAGTAGAGATGTCCAGCTGAACCTGAAGAAAGAATGGTATCTCTTCCACTGAATGAGGTACATATGCATCAGAGGAGAGTGGGGCTTCAGGCAGACTTGGGCTATACTGCATATCATCTACAGACTGACTGATTTCAGGCAGCATCCTGATCAACACAGATGTTCTTTTAGACCCGCTGACAGATCATTATTTCTCCCCATTTGCTGTAAGGCGACTATGAGCACCTAACACAAAGAACGCACTGTATGACAGAGGCACACAACCGCAACATCTGATATTTAGCTCCCAAAGTTCTCTGCAGTTCTAGCCCTCAAAGAGTAGTGCCCATCTTGGACCAAGAATTGTACACACATGCTCCTTTACCTTGAGGAATACAGCCAAGCAGCTGAGAGAAAGAAATTAAAAGTTATCGAGTGCATTTCACTATTATTTAATAAGCTGGCCATGAAGACAGTTTCCTTCCCACAAAGGCTTTTTTGTTGTTACAAACTTCCAGTGTCATTTGCAGTTGCCTGGCTGGGCCTTTTATCTTAAAAGAAAGACAAGAATTATTCACCACATACTGGTTTCAGCAAATCAGAATATGATATAATGCTGCTGAATTCAGCTTTCAATTAAATGGCTAATTAGACAAAAATTCTTTATCAACAGGGAATATCCCAAATTCATACAGGCAGCAGATGCAGCACTTACTCACATGAATAATATTCCTCAAACTGACAGCCGAGAAAGAAAAGCTTAGGAGAAACACTCAATCCCTGGAGATGTTGAAAAGGACATCATCTGACAAGGCGTCAGAAACAAAAGGAGCATATGCGATTTTAACACCTTCACCATTATAACCAAAGAAATGTTTTCGTGCTGCATGCTTTTCTTTTGATTATACCCCTTTCCTTCTGAGAGAATTAGATGCTAGGATTTTCAGAGCTGTGACAATAAGCTACATACACAGCTTTGACCTTTAGAGTACTTCCTGCTTTAATTGGCTGATTATGTCTTTGGCAGGAGGGAGAATAGTACTATAGCCATTTCAGGCAGAAAAAATTGTCATTTGTAATAATTTTTCACACACTTATAGAAAAATAAATCAAATGCAATTATTTACCAAAGGTGGTAATATGAGTAACTGTGATACAGGAATAGAACTGGACCACATTTTTCTGATGAAAAACAAAAAGTCTGTTCAGGTAACCTTAAACTCTTTGTGAATTTATCATAACTTTTTTTTCCACTAGAAAACCAGAAGAGAAAACTGTGATAACAAAACTGCATCAGTTTTGTTTCTTAATGACATTTAATTAAAACAAAGCCAAGCATATATACAGCCAGTCACAAGCGGTGTTCCCCAGGGCTCAATTCTGGGGCCAGTCTTGTTCAATAACTTTATCAATTATCTGGATGAGGGGATCGAGTGCTCCCTCAGTAAGTTTGCAGATGACACCAAGTTGGGTGGGAGTGTTGATCTGCTGGAGGGCAGGAGGGCTCTGCAGAGGGATCTGCACAGGCTGGATTGATGGGCAGAGGTCAACTGTATGAGGTTTAATAAGGCCAAGTGCCGGGTCCTGCACTTGGGTCACAACAACCCCATGCAACGCTACAGGCTTGGGGAGGAGTGGCTGGAGAGCTGCCCGGCAGAAAGGGACCTGGGGGTGCTGGTTGACAGCCAGCTGAACATGAGCCAGCAGTGTGCCCAGGTGGCCAAGAAGGCCAACAGCGTCCTGGCCTGTATCAGAAATAGTGTGGCCAGCAGGAACAGGGAAGTGATTGTGCCCCTGTACTCGGCACTGGTGAGGCCGCACCTTGAATCCTGTGTTCAGTTTTGGGCCCCTCACTACAAGAAGGATGCTGAGGTGCTGGAGCGTGTCCAGAGAAGGGCAATGAAGCTGGTGAGGGGTCTGGAGCACAAGTCTTATGAGGAGCGGCTGAGGGAACTGGGGTTGTTTAGTCTGGAGAAGAGGAGGGTGAGAGGAGACCTTATCGCTCTCTACAACTACCTGAAAGGGGGTTGTGGCGACGAGGGTGTTGGTCTCTTCTCCCAAGTAACCAGCAATAGGACGAGGCGAAATGGCCTAAAGTTGCACCAGGGGAGGTTTAAATTGGATATTAGGAAAAATTTCTTCACCAAGGGAGTGGTCAGGCATTGGCACAGACTGCCCAGGGAGGTGGTGGAGTCGCCATCTCTGGAAGTGTTCAAAAAACGTGTGGATGTGGCACTTCAGGACATGGTTTAGGGGACATGGTGGCGCTGGATTAATGGTTGGACTTGATGATCTTGAAGGTCCTTTCCAACCTAGTGATTCTGTGATTCAAGACATGGTTTAGGGAACATGGTGGCGCTGGATTAATGGTTGGACTTGATGATCTTGAAGGTCTTTTCCAACCTTAGTGATTCTGTGATTCTGTGATATTACCTAAATAACAAAAAAGTTTCAAAAAGCAGCAAAATATTTCATTTTTCATTGAACAAAATGTGTGCAACTCAGAACTCTCAATTTGTTTATTTTATCAAGGGGAAATAAAATCCAAATAGCTAATTTGAAGATCTTTTCCCCCTGCTTAGACCTGTACAATTATTCACTTATTTCTGCCTAGAAGTCTTCAAGAACATTCTTAATGGGACAGTTGCTCTAACCAAAGACTTCAAGATTTTAAATGGCAGTGTTCAAAACACTTAATCAGTTGCAGCTGAATAAGTTTAGGGAAAAGACATGAAACTAGTCTTCGCTCACTGAGAGGATAACAAGCATCTTCTCAGTGCAATAACTTGATTATTGTGTTGTTTCCTGCTCTGATCCATTTTGTAGCTGAATTAAATGGCACTAGTTGATTGGATTTGAGGAGACATAAGGAGATGCTATGTGCCCCATTGAAGGTTAACAACACTGAGGACTAGAACAAAGGTAGCTCATGTACTTCCATAGAGATCTGTTGCATGGTGTTTGGCTCCTTTAGAAATAGCCTACTCTCAGTAGCCCATTTCTGAAGCCAGTCAAGTAACACACAATAACCCTTACTATCCGATTAATAATGTTACATAGAATCACAGAATCATAGAATAGTTTGGATTGGAAGGGACATTTAAAGGTCATCTAGTCCAGCCCCCCTGCCACAAGTAGGGACATCTTTAACTAGATGTTAAAGGTGTTTAGGCTTCATTTGGGTTTGGGGGGGGGGGGCTTTTGTTTGGGTTTGTTTTTGGTTTTGTTTTTGTTTTCAGCTTACATTTTTCAAGGTTACTCTGCAGCAAGGTTCCTCATGTGGTGGGTTACAGTCCAGACCTGAAAAAGGAGTATACAATGCGTTTTCCTAAACTTCACCAAGATTGTCCTCAATTCTAGAGTCTCAATTCTAGTGGGACACTCTGTATTTATTAGTGTTTTCCCTGTCCTTCAGGGAGCAGCTGCTGTATGCTATGCTGCTCAGTTTTCAATTCAGAGGGGATGTTCAGCATCTGGCTGGCCCAGAAGAAGAGGAGCTGGCGTTCTGCTGAACAGATCTCAGCAACGTTACCCAGCAGATTTGGATAAAAATTAACCACTGAGGTCCAAGCTAGGTTTTATGGAAAGAATCCCAAATACTGCTGATGAGGCTTCACTGAGGCATAAGAGCACGGCACTCCCTGCAGAACATGAGGGTTTATTACCTCCTAAGTAAATGTTAAACTCTACTTGCTTTCTTCAGGAGTTTACTTTAATCAGACATAACTTTATTCTAAAATTCTGAGGTAAAGTTGTTTCTTGATGTTGACCTCAGCAGGAATAACCTTATTCATAAAATCTATTTGTATAATGGTCTCAGCATCAAAGCAATACAAGCCATAACATCATTAGTTGATAGTGGGAACCTTGTGAAGAAAAATACTTAAAAGACTCAGCCTACAACCTTGCAAATCTTTATTGCACCATTCTTGAGAAAGAGTGAAAAGACCGCAGGTGAAATGGTGTGAGCAGTACATGAGTTTTCTCCCACAAAACTTTTGAGTGACTTTCTCTACTTTCATATTCCAGCAGTCCTTCGTTTCACACTACCTAGCACAGAGCAGAAATATTTTTGAAGTGCCACCAGAAGCAATGTCTGGAGTTAATGTGTAGAAACACAGAACAACAGTACAAGAAACCCCGTTATTTTCTCTGTTCCTCTGGTTCTAGGTCCTAAAGTCATTTGAGCTTAGCTTTCTGCTGCTTCATTTTCATGTGTGCATCCCTCCAGACATCAGCCGAGTGTTTTTTGAGGATAAAGCAAATACAATGATCCTTCTGGAAATAAGAGGTAATAACATGCTACCTCTGTGACTCAGCTGGGGAAAACCAGAAAATGAGAGGTAATTCAAAGAAAGAACTAATATTATTCATCAGAGAGAATAATCTGTCTCTGATTTAATATGAAGTTGCCACTAGTATGACTGTTAGGTGTGCAAAGGATGTCACGCAAAGAACCTAAGACCCCAACTACCATTCAAAGAAAATACATAGGGTTATAAATATTCAGATATTCTTACGAGTTTTCAGTAGAAAAGTCCTGATAAACCCTTGCCTTGAGATGTTTATTGTTTGTCTTTTCCCTACAGTAATACAAATAGCACCAATCATATAGGAATGCATAGCCTTATTATAACAGGCATTTTTTCCCAGATGTTTCATTGTTCAACGTAAATCTCACTAAAATTTCTCATGATAATACCTTTCTGATGCAGCTTTGTCTGTGTCCTGAATTCTGTATTTTTGAAACAGCCTCTCAACAATTAAGTTTTAAGACACCTTTAGGATCTGAATTATTTTTAGTATGCAAAGTAATTACACATTTACAATAGAAATGCTCTGGAGTTCTGATGCATGTAATTAGAGACAGCCCTTGAGTGGTAAGATGTTAAGTACTTTTATACAGGACGTGGCTTTATCTCTGAGTTCCTGTGAGGCTGGTTACTAAAAAAAAATATTGTACGCCTTATTAACGGGTCTCATATTGGTCTAAACTGAAATGTGTGCTAAGAATGGCATTGATATTTTGAACTTTATCTTCCTGAATCCTTCATCCTGGAAAAATACCTGCTAGCAGTAAATGTACTCCACTTAGTGAAATTAGATTTGACCTTGAAGTACCCCGCAAATGTACCAGAGGTGCCTTTCTCCTCTTGCTCAATGAAACAAGGCTCCAAGCACTTGCTGTCACCTCTCTATTTGTGTGTTACTAGTGAAAGTGTTCTTGCTGCACAAAGATTCACATCTGTGACAGCAGCTGAGAAAATGTTTTGTTTTTAGCTCCCTGTGTTCCTAACTCCTTCAATTAATACTATGAATTAAGCAGGCCCCTCAAACTACCTTTCTCATTACAGTTGTTTTCCCCTCAGACCACAGCTGCCTCATGTCTCGCAGAGGGCATTTTTCCTTGACTCCAGGGTCACACCAAACCTTTTACAGTCTTTAAATAAACCTGTCTTTTGTTGTTTGCATGAAACCTAGCAAATGGTATTCACAGCATATTTTCTCCAAAAGAAATTGGGTCAAAATATGAAAGTCTGTCTATCTTGTGTCATTATCTGCTTATTTGTAATTACTGAAATACCTAAAAGCTTTTTCTTAGACTAGCCTCTATTTTTTGTGTCAGGCATTGTGCAGCAATAGGCACTCTCTGTTCTGTACAAAGTCCAAATTACCAAGATAAAATGGTGGTAGGAATCCTTGCCTTCAGTAAGCTCTACAGACATTTATGGAAGCACTTAAGCACTACATTTAATGGCACCCTCCTTGTCACACAATTGAACATACCCAACATAGTGCTAATCCATGACACAACTGAATGCATTTCAACCCTATGACATTATTAAGACGTAATTCCATTTTGCAATCCTCTTGCACATAGCTGGCCTAGCCCCTTCTTGGGACTAGCCTGCAAGTACATGAACAGAAGTGCACTTGGCATGTCAGAAATGCACACTCCGTCCGGCAGCTATGCACATGTGCTCATTGTGTGACCGGGTATGCACCTGTCATGCAACAAAGACGCCATGTTTAAATGTGCTCTAGAAAGATGGTGGGTAATGGACTACTGACTTTATTGCTCCTCAGGCTGAAGGTTTACCCTGGAATTTTAAGATTTTTTAGTAGTATCATGGCTCTTTTGATCCAACTGCTTAGCCAACATCCAGGGTCCTTCTGTTCCTATTAATTAATTTTTCCTTATAAACTGCAGCATCTAACTGTATGTTTGTCCCCTAAATGAAGCTTCAGTCTTCCAAAGGTTTGATCACATAGTTGACGTTTAAGTGGTGAGCCTAGAAAAAACAGCTACTATGTGTATGCTACTAAACTTAGCAACACCAAAGCCTCACTGAAACATTGGAATATAATTGTTTGTATTCTTTAGCATGTGCCCAGCATGCTTTTGACATAACCCAGCTAGCATGCTACCAGAAAAGAAGTATCTCAGCATGTTTCAGGGAATAGCATGAAACACAAACGCTCCCCAGTAGGCTGCATAGACCAGACTATCCTGTTATCAGGGAAGAAGATCATTTAGATGAACAAATATGGGATATACAATGCTGCTTGCCCTCACAACCAAAGGACAAAGTTTGACCTGTACGATCTACTAGTATAGAAGAAGTCTGTGATGCTAAACACTCAAATGTGAAATGGATGGCATCACACAAATCAGAGTAATTATGACAAATTGTCTTTCTTATGTTACTAGGTACATAATGTAGATTTTAATAGGAGTAGTTGTCCTGAATAAATACTTGGAAGTCTTAATCTTACTCTAAATGACAGCTGGAACAGTTGTGGCATCATTGCAACAACCTCTTTGAGGACAACTAGCGAGACCTGTACTGACTGTGAACAGTTTTCAACATTATAGCCCTTCAGTAATGTTATATGGAGTCTCATTCTGCTAACATCCCTTGCTACATAGACTAATATTTGTCAGCTGTAGGCTTTTTTAACCCCAAAAAATTATACCTACATCTGACCCCGGCCTTTCTATATCAGCAAAAACTGGCTTCTGCTAGATAGTGCAAGAAGAAGCACTAGCTAGAGCTCAGTCTGGCCACAGTCGTAAAGGATAATAAAATGAAATGTTTTTACAAATATATTAACAACAAAAAGAGAGGCAAGGAGAATCTCCATCCCCTACTGGATATGGCAGTGAACATTGTCTCCAAGGACGAGGACAAGGCTGAGGTACTTAATGTCTTCTTTGCCTCAGTCTTTAATAGCCAGTCCAGGTATCCACAGGGTATTCAGCCCCCTGAGCTGGAAGACAGGGATGGAGAGCACAATGTACTCCTCATAATCCAGGAGGAAGCAGTCAAGGACATGCTAAACCACCTGGACACCCACAAGTCTATGGGGCCTGATGGCATCCACCCAAGAGTACTGAGAGAGCTGGCAGAGGAGCTTGCTAAGCCACTCTCCATCATTTATCAGCAGTCGTGGTTAACAGGGAAGGTCCCAGAAGACTGGAGGCTTGCCAATGTGACGCCCGTCTACAAGAAAGGCCGGAAGGAGGATCCTGGGAACTACAGACCTGTCAGCCTGACCTCTGTACCAGGGAAGATTATGGAGCGGTTGGTCTTGAGAGTGCTCACAGGGCACCTGCAGGACAACCAAGGGATCAGGCCTAGCCAGCACGGGTTCATGAAAGGCAGGTCCTGATTGACCAACCTGATCTCCTTCTAGGACCAGGTGACCTGCTTAGTGGATGAGGGAAAGACTGTGGACGTTGTCTACCTGGACTTTAGTAAAGCCTTTGACAGCATCTCCCACAGCATTCTCCTGGAGAAACTGGCGGCTCGTGGCTTAGACAGGTTTACTCTTCGCTGGGTGAGGAACTGGCTGGATGGCCGAGCCCAGAGAGTTGTAGTGAACGGCGTTAAATCCGGCTGGCGGCCGGTCACAAGTGGTGTCCCCAGGGCTCGGTTCTGGGGCCGGTCTTGTTCAATATCTTTATTGATGATCTGGATGAGGGAATTGAGTGCTCCCTCAGTAAGTTTGCAGATGACACCAAGTTGGGTGGGAGTGTTGATCTGCTGAAGGGCAGGAGGGCTCTGCAGAGGGATCTGGACAGGCTGGATCGATGGTCAGATGCCAACTGTATGAGGTTTAACAAGGCCAAGTGCCGGGTCCTGCACTTTGGCCACAACAACCCCATGCAATGCTACAGGCTTGGGGAGGAGTGGCTGGAGAGCAGCCCGGTGGAAAGGGACCTGGGGGTGCTGGTTGACAGCCGGCTGAACATGAGCCAGCAGTGTGCCCAGGTGGCCAAGAAGGCCAACAGTGTCCTGGCCTGTATCAGAAATAGTGTGGCCAGCAGGAGTAGGGAAGTGATCATGCCCCTGTACTCGGCACTGGTGAGGCCACACCTTGAATATTGTGTTCAGTTTTGGGCCCCTCACTACAAGAAGGATGCTGAGGTGCTGGAGCGTGTCCAGAGAAGGGCAACGAAGCTGGTGAGGGGGCTGGAGCACAAGTCTTATGAGGAGCGGCTGAGGGAACTGGGGTTGTTTAGTCTGGAGAAGAGGAGGGTGAGAGGAGACCTTATCGCTCTCTACAACTACCTGAAAGGGGGTTGTGGCGATGTGGGTGTTGGTCTCTTCTCCCAAGTAACCAGCAATAGGACGAGGCGAAATGGCCTAAAGTTGCACCAGGGGAGGTTTAAATTGGATATTAGGAAAAATTTCTTCGCTGAGAGAGTGGTCAGGCATTGGCACAGGCTGCCCAGGGAGATGGTGGAGTCGCCATCTCTGGAAGTGTTCAAAAAACGTGTGGATGTGGCGCTTCAGGACATGGTTTAGGGGACATGGTGGCGCTGGATTAATGGTTGGACTTGATGATCTTGAAGGTCCTTTCCAACCTAGTGATTTTGTGATTCTGTGAAGAAAGTGCAGGGTTACTTCCACTGTAAATTATTAACTTCCATATCTAAGTGTAATTGATGAAGTAGCATCAACTAAGGTGTTTCAGGTTATGCTAACTGTTGTGAAAAGGCACCAAAAGCCAGGTGTTTTTCTAAAGGTGTTGCTGTAAAACCTCAGTGTCCAGAAACAGTTAGTAGAATTGAACCCGCAAAAGAATGTGAAAGCAGCACAACAGGTACTGTGTACTTACAATAGCTAACTACAGCAAGTAACACGACAGCCTGCCTCATGTGTGGCTAAACAGACTCCCTGAGTGCTCTCTAAGGTTAAAGCTGGAGGTCTGTCCAGGACTTCCGTGTAATGCTGCAAAGGGCACTAATGGGTCTGGCAAGTGATGAATAAAATCTTCCAGTTAATCACAGATGTAAACATTGTTCCTCGAATATTAGTAGCTGCTGAAGCCTGTCTTCCTACAGATTTTTTTTTTTTAGCTTAAAAAGTGAAATTTATGCACATTTTCCCCACATCCGTACTCTCACAATTCTCCTCTTCCTCCTAACTCCCAGCTGATTCCAGCTATGCCCATGGTGACTGGCTTGCCATGCGAACATGCCGAATGACAATCTTGCAAACCACAGAAGAAATATCAGTTGAGTTCAGACCTAAGCCTTTATCTCATCAGAGACACTAATTTTATCTCTCTCCTTTCTGTGCTCTCATTTTTCATCATAGTTTTGGGACTGGAATAACTCATTAAATGTGATTGAAATTAATCTTTAGATTCAAAACCTACTGCAAGGAGGGCAGTAACAGACAGAAATGTCTCATAATCATCTTTCTTTGGGAAAATTACTAAGAATATTCTTTTTCTGCATGCTCGGGAGGTATTAATTTCATTTTCTTTTCTTCACAGAAAATCTGAAGCACCGGAACTGATTGCTGTTAAAAAGCCACAAACTTGATTCCCTGTCAACATTTCTGTGGGATCATTTTAGCTATGGTTCTGGTATCTAAAACGTCAACAGGAGGATGTTTTGGCATTAAGGTAGACATGACAACCTGAAATGGCAGTGTCTGGCCTTTTCAGGATTGTTGCAATCGCACAACTTTTCCCAGAAGAAATCCCTCCTTGCATGTCATATTTGTTTACATTTTAATAGATTGTGACTGTTATCAGCAGGAGTCTATAGAAGCACCATCAAAAATCCTGTTTACAGTACAGTGTATAGGATGATTACTGCTAATCACACGTCAGTGTCCAGTATCTGGTATGTAAGTTATGGAGGGTCTCAGAAATCAGGATCTGTGCCTCAGTATTGGGTATCTCTCTCATAGATAGCCTGAA
The DNA here is from genome assembly GCF_964289735.1 of Phaethon aethereus. Taxonomy (NCBI): domain Eukaryota; kingdom Metazoa; phylum Chordata; class Aves; order Phaethontiformes; family Phaethontidae; genus Phaethon; species Phaethon aethereus. The sequence continues at coordinate 20,297,661 of NC_138582.1, forward strand.
AGAAACAGACCAAGAGTAGTGCACTTTCATTCTTGACATCAGTCTCTAGGCAACAAAGAGCTGAATTATGGCTACTGAATAGCATATGTTTCTAAATGCTGTAATTTTTGGAACCACATGAATACCACAGATACCTGTATATATTCAGGTATATAATCTATACCTACTATACATACATATATGAACACCTATAAGTATGCATGCATGTATAATGTGTGTGTGTGTATATTTATGTACCTAAAGGTACATATGTTATTGTGATTCTCACTTATAATAACATATGGACCTATATATGTATAGGTACAATATGTATATTATATGTGTATTATATGCATAATATATGTATACTGGAACAGATGTTCTCTCATGTGGCTTCCATCATATATGTGCATATATAGAGAGATATGTGCGCATGTATATACATATATATGTATGTGTGTATATATACACATGCACATATATAGATAGATGACTGTTAAGTCCACCATGCTTGAAATACCTATATTCAGACATCAAAGAAGAAAGGTCATGTAGTCCTGTTTTTGGCCAAGCCATTGCAGACTGATGTCTAATCTGTTTCAGTTTCTTGCAATGTCTATATCAATTCATATTGCCTGTAAACCACCAGAGAGTGGGTTTTGAGTCATTCTTCCCCTACTGTATATGAACATGGTTGTAAATATGAGCAAAGGCAGCAATCTTGGCACTGGGAGGTGATACCTGAAAAGCCTAGTGACTATCTTGGCTTGAAATCAGAGCACATTCAGTGTAGCCTAGAGTTTGTTCTTTCTTTGGGGATGCAAGGGAATCAACTAGGAGATGCCATTAACCTCATTTAAGAACTCACCATCTCTGAGGGTTCTTTGACTTCTCCTCCACTTGAAAAGGCAAACATTCATTTCTCCTCCATGACTGTAATCATTCAATTCAACTAAAATAAATTTTCCTTCACAAGAAGGTAAATGGGAGAATTGTTGGTTTGCATGGACTGAGTCACTGCTGCTGTGGAGAAATCCCACGTGAAATATTCAGGGAAATAGGAAACATGAAAGAGAATAGTCAGAGAAGTTAGCTTTTCATGTGCATCTGTAGGTGCAGGAAAGAAATACTTTTTGCTACTCCCTGGTAGTTAGTGAGGCCATATCAATATTTAACAAACTGTTTTATTTCCTAGCTGTCCAGAAACAGTTTCCTTCTCCATTTCCACAAAAGCATTTATTCCTCCATATTCTTACCCTTTTACTAGAGCACAGGAAGATAAGGCAGTAGAGCCTGTTTTAAGGACAAAGAAACTACAGGTCTTTCAAGGCAAATATTAAGATGGTTCCAATGCAGGCTAACAGACAGGAGAGATTATATTGCCAGCACTCTCCAACTCTTAATCTGAAGGGTATCATGTCATGCCCATATCAAATATCCTTAAGATATTTTTAACTCATTTTTCCCACTGAAAGGTGGACAGTTTTTCATTACTTCCATCAAAACTTCAATGTTCCTTGAGAAAGTATCCAAACTCATGAAAAATTTCTCTTCATGGGCTCCTTAGATATGTTCAGATCGCAACTGAGAGACCAACCCACGACAACCAGTGCAGTGAAGCAGAATAGGGAATAGGAAAGTGCTACAGAGCCCAGAGGTCTAATGAATATTTAACTATTAGGCAAGCTGAGGAGAGGATTGCTCTTCAGCCTCAATCATGCAGCTGGGACATAAAAGACTGCTCTAACTTCCACTCTGCCTGGTTGGAACCTGGGGTCTCTTACATTGGTGGGTCTTTAAGACTCCATTTGTTAGCTATCTGGAACCTTAAAGGTGTTAGTATTGGTCCACAGCTTGCAAAATAAATGTCAAGCCTTCAGATGTAAAGGTATTCTGCAAGGTGGGATCCATTTTTTCAGCCAGCCTCCATTGTCAACACTGGTTAATTCCTCAGACAGGCATCACTTGACCACTTAGGGCTTCCTGGGTAAAATCAAAAGCTTAAAATGCTACCTGAAAACCAAGAGGAAGACAATCCCAGTAATGAAATAATAGGATTAAACTAATAATAGGACTACCAGATTTTGCAGTGGCTGGAAGGGCAGGAGGTCTGGCTTCAGGGCTCAGGGCCAGCTCAGAGTTGCAGCAGCCGAGGATGACACTTGTCCTGTTGGGGAGGCCGAGCCATGGCCCACCCTGGCCCATGGCAGCTGCTTTTCAGCTGAGGCTCTAATGCCTGAGCTGCAGCCCCCACCGCACACAGCTGTGCCCTGCGCAGCCATGAGCCCTGCTGAGCCAGGCCCACCTGCAGGCCCTTATCCCGGCCTGGCCTTGGCCCGGCCCAGGGGAAGTGCCTGATGCCCAGGGCTGGGGCTGCCCCAGTGCCCCCCGGCTGCCCAGCTCTGAAGAGCAGAAACACCTTTCGGGGAAGGAACTATGGGCTGCAGGTAGCTGAGGGCCTGCAAGCTGCCATGGCCCCCAGCACTCACACCCCTCACTTCTGCACGCTCTTGTTTTTTGGTGGGGGCATGAAGTCATGGGCCCTCTAACAAGACTGCTTCAGATGGTGGGCAGAAGCTTAAAAGCTGCTCTATTTGATTTTCACTTGTAATTCAGTGGGCCTGTGCCCTGGAGAGCTGCCAGACTGGTGTCGTTTAGCTTCTTGCTAAATCACAGTGTATTATTTAATTTATATGCAGCTTACGTTGCACCGTGACATTAAATCTGCATGGAGCCCCTATCTCCCCTCAAAACACTGAAAGAAACACTTGTAAGTCACGTGGCTGGAAGCATGGGCTCTAAAACTGATGTGCCAATTTCTTCCAAGATTTTTAGCGAGTGTCTCAACCTCTTAGCAGAGCAGTGGCCCTTGCGCCCAGCGAGGGCCATGCGGAGCTGCGTGCCTGGCAGGGACCTCGGCGGCCATGCTGCAGGGGACATGCTCTCAGGGTGCTCAGAGCAGCTCAGAGCTGAACAAAATAAAGCTCCAGCTTTGGTGGGTTTTTGGATTATCTGCCTCAAACAGGGCACTGTCCTGGAGCAGGGGAAGTTTTCTCAGTCTTCCGGTCACCTAAGGAGGAGAGATGGTTATTTAGATTAAAATGGGGAAGAGGGAATGGCCTGTGGAAAGCCACATACTGCCTCGGTAAGGGGATGGCATCCTGATGGGCATATTTAGTTCAGGTAATAATAAATAAAATTTAAAAGTACCAAAAAAAAAGCATCATTTTCTATAATTATGCTCTTACTTGAGAGTCTAAAATTCATACCTATAAAATGTACTTCTTTCAAGGATCAGCATTATAAAAGCCAGAGTTCTACTTTAAATCTTGACATCATTAGTCTCTGAGCTGTTTTTAGGCTATTCTTTTAGCGCCAGCTGTCTCCCAAGTGTCACCTTCTTCCCTTTGACATCAATGAAAATACTTCCTTGTTTGCCATGGAGATCCCATTGTGGCCCACAAGGTAGATGAATCACTGTCCATAACTATTATTTAACTCAAAGGTGAGGAAAATCTACTGGTCTGTGAAATCCCCTCCCTATAGTTTTGTCTTGTTCCCTTCTGCCATCTTGTGGCAGCACAGATTTAATTCAGCTCTAGCTTAGCTAGAGCTAATCATCATTTAAGCCATCATTCTAGACTGAGATGCAGTGAAGAACCAAGTTGTTGCCCATCCGGCGGTTATGAGCTTGTTCCCTCCCTGTGCTCCTTGGCACCTCATGTCGTTTTAAACACTGTCATAGTAACAGGGACTCCATCCTTTTCCAGAGCTTGGTGACAAACCTAAAATAAAATCATCCCATCAACGGGTTGGAAGATGTTCAGAGTGAGAAGGGGTTGGATTAGAAAAATAGAGAATTCACCAAACTGGGAGTCAAATCTTGCCCAGAATAGCTGAAGGCTTTTTTTGCCTGCTGTAATTATTTGTGGAGGGAAGGATGAAGCGATGTAGGGGATAACACCTAGTGAGGAGGAACCAGGAGCAGCCACAGGCAGATTTGGGAACATTGAACGAGGGTCAGCAGTGATAGGAAAGAGAGCCATGGTGCAAGATATGAGCAGAGCCTGCCCAAGGCTTCACAGCAAGTAAGACAAAATTGGACTTGCCTTTTCAAATACGAGAAACAGGCTAACACAGGGGGAAAGGGGCAGAAGGAAAGGGCTGAAGCAGCAACAGAGGACCCTGTCCATGTCAGAGGAGAGTCTTTAAAGTCACACCAGACATTACTGTTGTGGCTGGAACTGTACATTAACACACTCAGCCATGCAGAGAGGTTGCTACTTCTTCAAACACACCACAGCTACCATGCCACAGGCTGGCTCCTGCTCAGCCACAACAAGTTTTGGACATCAGCAGAAGGCACGGCTCTACAGAGAGTTTATTAGCTCCAGCAACATGCCATCCTATACACAGCTGCTTTATCCCAGCTAGAGACATTCCAGATCCTTGGAGATCTTTTGGCATCAGATCCACAGGTCTTGCTTTCTTGTTAGTGATGAGAGCTTGCACCATCCACACAGCCTAGCGTCAGCAAAGGTTATTAGAGAAATCCCTTTCCTTGGCAGGGCAGGTAGAGACTGAGCACAGCCCCTGTCTGTAGGGGCTATATTCATGCAGACAGAGTGCTGAGACCAGAAAAGTGCAAGTCAAATGCTGTTAAGATGAACAATCTGGTGAGAAAAGGCAGGAAAGAGGAAATCTCTTAAGATCTTTGCAGTGACTTTAATAGCTCCAACATTTACACTCATTCTATGTGATAGCATTTCTGTCAGAACAAAGTATTATCAATAGTATAAAATGAGGCACTTTTCCACACTCAGGAAATGCTAGCGCTGAAGCATCATGACATAGTCATTAAGTACATGGTTACACATTTACTTCTGAGTGATGTACATGGCATCATCATTCAGGCCCTTTATGATAACAGGAAGAAAAAGCTGTTGCTTAGATCAGTTTTCCCTTGCTTTTTCTGTAAGGCAAGGACTGTTCAATATTTTAGGAAAATCTCTGCAGACCATCAAGCCCACAGAGGCTTTAATTTTTAAACATCTAAACGTCAGGCAAAGCAATGAATGGTCATTATATTTTTAGCCTTTTTTCTGAGGACAAATGTATTCTTTTAAATGAAATCTCTAATGGACTATGGTCCAATATTTTCTCATATTTTACAGCCTCCCAGGCTGATTGAATTTCAGGTTAAAAGGTAGTTGTCTAGATTATTCTTGCCTCATGTTACAGAATGAGATAAAATTATTTGCTGATTTCAGTAGCTGAGTGTCTTCATTTATTTCTATCCCAGAGTCGTGCTGAGCTAATCAATTAAACAAAGCTTTCTGCAAGTATTCCTTAGTCCCTTGCTCTTCATAACTTCTAATATTGTGTGAATTCCCTGATTGCTCAGTCACAGAATCACAGAACAATTCAGGCTGGAAGAGACCTCAGGAGTTCTTTAGTCTGACCTCCTGCTCAAAGCAGGCTCAGCTGTGAGAGAGACAACATTGCTCAGGCCCATGTCCAGTCAAGTTTTGAACAACCCCAAGGATAAGCAACCTGTCCCATCGCCTGACTGTCCTCATGGTGAAAAGGTTTTCTTTCACAGAATCACAGAGAATCACAGAATCACTAAGGTTGGAAAGGACCTTTGAGATCCTTGAACCATTAACCCAACACCACCATATCCCCTAAACCATGTCCCAAAGCACCACATCCACACGTTTTTTGAACACTTCCAGAGATGGTGACTCCATCACCTCCCTGGGCAGCCTGTGCCAATGCATGACCACTCTCTTGGTGAAGAAATTTTTCCTAATATCCAATCTAAACCTCCCCTGGTGCAACTTGAGGCCATTTCCTCTTGTCCTATCACTGGTTAGTTGGGAGAAGAGACCAACACCTACCTCGCCACAACCCCCTTTCAGGTAGTTGTAGAGAGCGACAATGTATCCCCTCAGCCTCATCTTCTCCAGACTGAACAACCGCCCCAGTTCCCTCAGCTTTTCTTCATAAAACTTGTGCTCCGAATCCATCACCAGCTTCATTGCCCTTCTCTGGACATGCTCCAGCACCTCAACGTCCTTCTTGTAGTGAGGGGCCCAAAACTGAACACAGGATTCAAGGTGCAGCCTCACTAGTGCCGAGTACAGGGGCACAATTGCTTCCCTACTCCTGCTGGCCACACTATTGTTGATACAGGCCAGGACGCTGTTGGCCTTGGCCACCTGGGCACACTGCCGGCTCATGTTCAGCCAGCTGTCAACCAGCACCCCCAGGTCCCTTTCCGCCAGGCAACTCTCCAGCCACTCCTCCCCAAGCCTGGAGCGTTGCATGGGGTTGTTGTGACCCAAGTGCAGGACCCGGCACTTGGCCTTGTTAAACCTCATACAGTTGGCATCTGACCATCGATCCAGCCTGTCCAGATCCCTCTGCAGAGCCCTCCTGCCCTTCAGCAGATCAACACTCCCACCCAGCTTGGTGTCATATGCAAACTTGCTGAGGGAGCACTCGATCCCCTCATCCAGATCATCAATAAAGATACTGAACAAGACCGGCCTCAGAACCGAGCCCTGGGGACACCACTTGTGACCGGCCACCAGCTGGATTTAACGCCATTCACCACAACTCTCTGGGCTTGGCCATCCAGCCAGTTCTTTACCCAGAAAAAAGTACACCTGTCTAAGACATGAGCTGCCTGTTTCTCCAGGAGAATGCTATGGGAGACGCTGTCAAAGGCTTTACTAAAGTCCAGGTAAACAACATCCACAGCCTTTCCCTCATCCACTAGGCGGGTCACCTGGTCATAGAAGGAGATCAGGTTGGTCAAGCAGGACCTGCCTTTCATGAACCCGTGCTGGCTAGGCCTGATCCCTTGGTTGTCCTGCAGATGCCCTGTGAGCACCTTCAAGATGAACCGCTCCATAATCTTCCCCGGTACGGAGGCCAGGCTGACAGGCCTGTAGTTACTCAGATCCTCCTTCCGGCCTTTCTTGTAGATGGGTGTCACATTGGCAAGCCTCCAGTCTTCTGGGACCTCCCCTGTTAACCAGGACTGCTGATAAATGATGGAGAGCTGCTTGGTAAGCTCCTCTGCCAGCTCCCTCAGTACTCTTGGGCGGATCCGATCAGGCCCCATAGACTTGTGGGTATCCAGGTGGCTTAACAGGTCCTTAACTGTTTCATGCTGGATTATGAGGAGTTTATTCTTCTCTCCATCCCTGTCTTCCAGCTCAGGGGGCTGAATATCCTGTGGATACCTGGTCTGGCTATTAAAGTCTGTGGCAAAGAAGGCATTAAATACCTCAGCCTTTTCCTCATCCTTGGTGACAATGTTCCCCTCCAAATCCAGTAAGGGATGGAGATTCTCCCTGCCTCTCTTTTTGTTGTTAATATATTTGTAGAAGCATTTTTTTTTTCCTTTACGACTGTGGATGGATTGAACTCTAGCTGGGCTTTTGCCTTTCTAATGTTGTCTCTGCTTGATCTAACAAAATACTTGTACTCTTCTTGAATTGCCTGCCCCTTCTTCCAAAGGTCATAAACTCTCCTTTTATTCCTGAGTCCCAGCAAAACCTCCCTGTTCAGCCAGGTCGATCGCCTTCCCCACCAACTCATCTTACAGCACATGGGGACCGCCTGCTCCTGCGCCTTTAAGATTTCCTTCCTGAAGACTGTCCAGCCTTCCTGGACCCCTTTGTCCTTCAGGGTTGTCTCCCAAGGGACTCTCTCAACCAGTGACCTGAACAGGCCAAAGTCTGCCTTCTGGAAGTCCATGGTAGTGGTTTTGCAGACCCCTCTCCTTACTTCACTCAGAATTTTGAATTCTTTATACCCTAGAATCTGGCAGTACTTTGAACATCTAAAGTGTTATATAATATTAGCTTCAGAGAATTTAAAAATCAATTCCTGTTTCTCTAAAGCTGGGCACCAGAATTAAGAGATTCTCAGTATTATCTTCAGTTTGCCTTAGCCCACTGTCTGTAAAATGGGATTAATGCAACATATTCCTGTTTGGTACTGGGAAATTAAATTAATTAACTTTTAAGATGATTTTGTATCAAATGGATGAGGACTGTATAGCTGTGTTTTTAAACCAAGATTTGAACAGTGAGTAATAATAACATTTTGGGCCAGACACTGAGAAAGAAATGGCATCCTGTGGGGAAAAAAATATGATCTGTCATGGTCATGGACAAAATGTTATGAATTAAAACATTTGTAACTTTATCTTTCCTAGCATTTAAATGCTTCTCTTTCCATCCTCAGTAAGGTCATTCCAGTAAAGTTTCTTTGTATAATAGACAACAATAAAACTACTCACACAATTTCTCTCTAATAAGGCTGTAAAATAGTTCTTTTTTTGCTTCAGACATCACAGGTGTAGAAATCATGAGGAGGGCTTTGAAGTACATGGTGGCCTTGGTGGCTTTGGTTTGAGGTGGAATAGGAAAATGTTCCATGTATAAGAAGGAGCATTGAAGCTGCAGCTGTTGCCTGTTAACGTTTGCCATCTCCAAGAAATAGACCTCTAAAGGATCCAGGACATCTCTTTTCAAAGTATATCTTTTCTCTTCAGTTTTTGTTTCTTTTAGGGTTTTTTGTTGTTCTTTCATGGTAATATTTACCTGTATTACAGGAGTAAATATGTAAACAAGTTCCTTAGAAGCCATTCCTGAAGCTCCTTTTGTCGTGCATTCAGTGTTCACAGTTGCATAAGCCACTGTAAAGTATTACATTTTCCTGCCTCTGGATGTCAGCATTTGCCCTCATTTGGAAAGGTTTATAAATTGTCCCTAGAATCGCTTGTCTCTAAGAAACCTTGAAGCCAGATGGATTTTAGCAGATTCCAACTCTCATTCTGAAATAGTCTGAACAGTTTGGTCTGGCTTATGAGTGTTTTCAAGTAAACTGGAATATCCATCCTGAGTCAGAAATTTATATGCTCTGTGTAATTAAGAAGGGATTTTTTTTTTCAGGATTTCACTTCTAAGATGTAAGGGGAAGGAGGTTCAAACCTGAATTCACTTTTTTCCCCAACATTCAGACTGCAAACCATGAGCAAGAAACAAGAAATGAGAAGAAATAGATAGAACAGGTTCAAGCACCTGCTATGCTAACCACTTGCTGATATACTCTCAGGTGAGCAAAAGTCATACACAGCTTTTTCTTCCAAGCTAAAGCTTATCTCTGAGGCCAGAGCTGTGTGAGGCTGCATTATTCCAGCTTGCAATACTGGCAGGTGGTGGGAACAAAGCTATCAGAAAGGGGATCTTGCTCTTCCTGAATGTTGTCAGAGTGGTGGCCGTCATGTGGCGGGAGAGCAGGAGTGTAAAGAGAGAACGGTGATTATTTAAACTGAAGGACCATAATGCCTATCCAATCTAGCCCGCCTGCAATCTCTCTCCTGGTGCACACTAGTAAGCTCTCAAACCCTGTGAGTTCGCAGTGTGACTCTTGCAGGCTCAGTCATAGAGGGTTCTTTGTCACGCCCAGCTCTCAGTGACACCCAACAGATCTGAAGGAACTCAGCACCTCATGGGACTGATTATCTGCTTTTCCTAATATGTGAGCTCAGAGGCACTGCTAGTAAAGTTTCTCTAGATCTCAGTAACTGGGTATCAATCATGTCCTGTGGAAATCTGTCTGCCTAGAATATTTTGCTTCTTATTTTGACGCAGTTAGACTCAAAATCAAGTTGGAAGGGACCCATAAGGATCATCAAGTCCAATTCTCTGCTCCTCACAGGACTAACTAAAATTAAACCACATAGCTAAGAGCATTGTCCAGATGCTCCTTGAACTCTGACAGGCTTGGTGCCATGACCACTTCCCTGGGAAGCCTGTTCCAGTGACCAGCCACCCTCTCAGTGAAGAACCTTTTCCTAAAGTCCAATCTGAACTTCCCCCAATGCAGCTTCATTCCATTTCCTCATGTCCTATCGCTGGCCACCAAAGAGACAAGATCAGCACCTCCCCTTCTGCTACTCCTCTTGAGGAATCTTTGGACTGCAATGAGGTCACCCCTCAGCCTTCTCTTCTCCAAGGTGAACAGACTAAGTGACCTCTGCCACTCCTCATAAGTCTTGAGGCCTTTCAGCATTTTGGTCGCCCTCCTCTAGACACATTCTAATAGTTTGATGTCCTCCATATATTGAGGCACCCAAAACTGCACACAGTACTAAAGGTGGGGCCACACCAGTGTGGTGCAGAGTAGGACAATGACCTCCCTCGACTGGCTAGATATACAGTGCTTGAATCCAATAATATAATATGTAATCTAATAATCTCCAATGTAAAAAACCAAATAAACCCATAAAATTACTGGAAGAAAATTATATAGTTAAGAATTAATTTCTTGAGAAAATAGTAAGTGACAATTCATGCATGCAAACCAGTATGTTATGTCCCATGTGGGTTTATATCCATACATTAACAAGTTCAGTCTGACAAACACGATGTGTTGTTAGAATGCTGCCCCCTGAAGCATGACCTACACTTCTATGCTGGAATTCATGGAATGTTCTTTTATTTTTACTCATTGCACTGGGATGTGAGCTAAGACAAAAAATGTCTTAGAAGGAGGGAACATTCAAGAGTTCTTGTTGTCTTCTGTATTGAAAGACACTTGTTTTCTGATCACATTTAATGCATGACAGTTACTGAATAACTCAGGCATAATTGTTTTGTTTAATTACAGCTGCCCGAAGTAAGATTCAAATTTTAAAAAAATCTGAAATTTATAAGAGAGGAAATCTCTGCCATGCTAAATGTAGTCTGATTTAACCTAAAGATGGTGGAGCAGTATTGTCATAGCACAATTTGACTCCTTTTCAAATCACTCATTAAAATGGTTTTGGTTTACAGATGCTTTTACAATCCCCAAGTGTAATGAAAATGATGTAAATGCTCTCATATTACAATACAAGTGTGAAGATACTTACCTGCTACGCAGCTGACTCTGGCCTTTTGAACCAAATTAGGGACCACTTAAGGAAGGTGGATATAAACACACCCATAGGACTGAATGGGATGTGTTTGTGGCTACTGCAAGGGCTGCCATATGCTGTAGTAAGGCCACACTGAATCATCACTGTGAGGTCATGGAAATGAGGTGAAATCCCCAATGACTGAAAAAAAGGCAAATGTCACACCCATCTTCACAGAGCAAGAAAAAAACCTGGTTAGCCAGTTCACTTAATATCTGTCCACAGGAAAATTAAGAGGCAAATTCTCCTGGAGGCCATTTCCAGGCACATGAAGTACAAGAATTTGATTGGGAGCAGCCAGCACAGATACACCAAGGGTATATCATGCCTGATGAGCCTGATGGCTTTCTATGATGAGATGACTGGGTCATTGAACAGCTGGAGACTTGTAGACATGGCTTTATCAAAGCGTAAGTAGCCTATAATATCCTCGCAGCCAAACCAAAGAGACAGGCTGGGTGGTCAAGGTTGCATTGAACAGCTCTCAGAATCTGCCTGTGTTCATGAGTTCATTCTCTTTTTGCTCCAGGAGCAAAGAAGCATAAGTGCTTATTTCCAATGAGCAAATCAAAGTGAATTACTATTATTATCAGTTCTGACACTCCTTGGTGCAGCATAGTGCATGAAAATACAGTCTCTGCTGAAATACAGCGCCCATGACAAGCTCAAGGAAAGTCAGACACCCTGAAGAATGGAAGGTGATTTAGTGGTTGTGATCTTTGCTTACTTCACTGTCAGTTACTTCCTTTGTCTTCCATTAAGACTTTATAGATTACAGGGAAGGGCCTTTATAGATATATTTGTGGTCTTATAACTGCTATCCTACTTGTATCCTATTAACTTTGAACGTAAGAGCAGAAGTACTCAACACTGAATTTAGACAAATGGTACATCAAGGATGGCCACCACATTATAACTTAAAAGAAATGTTCATGTTTTTTTAAAATACAATTTACTCCGAATACAAAATATCTGGGAGGTATAATTCTGCAATGAATAAAATTGCAGATGATATACAGAACTGATATGATGCTTAAGATTAGAAATAAAAGTGCTCCTGAAACAAGCTGTCTGTTGACAAAACCAGCTCAGAATAATCAGTAAGAGAACTATTTGGGTTAAGTTGGGATCTCTTCAAATCAACTCACCCAGTAAAAACCCACATCAGGAGCTATCAGCTCCAGAGGTCTCTCTGTTACACAGCACCTGAACAAAAGGGATTAATGTGGAGAAAGGAAGCGATGTCGTCCACACGCCTAAGATTTTGTGATTCTTCAGTAATTAATACAATGGACGTTGCATGAGGGTGGATCCAGAGTTTTTGAGCACAGAGCATGGACGTTTTGTAAGATAATGAAAAGATAAAAAGAAAGTTTGAAGGGCTCCTGTTTCCTGTCAGATGAAGAAGGGATGATGAAATCTTATGGAAAACCTGGAAAAGCCAGCAGGCAATTTTATGGGCTTTGTTTTCACTGCGGTGTTAGAAATGGTTTTGATTACTGAGATGGACTACAGTTTCTGCACATAAATAATATTTTTGTTCTAAAATGCAGTCACTGTCAGATAAAAAGTCTGATCAGTGTTCAGCTTCCCTCACCCTCTTTTCTCTCTTTGTCTGATGTCTTTGAAGTTCAGTAAAATATTTCTAGCATGCTATCACCACCACTTCTCAAAAAAAGTGCAGGGATCCAGACAAGTCATGACAAATTATATATATGCTAAGCAATGGTTTCTTTCAAAGACACTACAGCTTGGGGTGAGGTGTATCCTTCCACCTGGCTGGCAAAAGGGCACATTTCTTCTGCTTTGTATTTTTCTAATTTACTCATAAAATAGGAAGGAAAATTTCCTTCCTGACTATACTCATGGACTCTCAGCAGGACTTCACAGTAGTTTTTGGCATCAGAGGAAAACAAATACCACATTTCCCTTGATACTAAAGAAAGCAGGAAAACATAAGGTTAAGTAAACATATTTCCTTGATGAAATGAGGATTTTTCAATCACCTTGCCTCTTAACTTTACAGTAAATACCTGCCACCTTTGTATATCTGCACCTTCATTAAATTCATACCGTTGTCATATGGTTGTTTTATAGTTTGTGCTTTATTGTCATTTACAACCTTTTATCCTCTCATTTATGGTATTTAAAATGTCCAGTTACAGAAGCACCAAAGCACAGGTTGACTGATTCATAAAAGTGCACAGCTTTTAAACTTGGTAACAAGAAGTTTCCCAACTTCCTTAACCAGCATGTGATTGAAGTCTCCAGAAAATCAGGTTTTCTTTTTTTCTTTAGTGTGTAAACAGCATAAGTGCACTCTAATGATGGGACTGACAGCTGGAAACATCCTACCACTAATGTCCAAGACACAACTCCAATGTCTCTCAAGTCCTCCAGATGATATCAAATGAAATGAACTCACAGAGATGGAGATAATCTTCTAAAGATCTCACTCCATGGCAATCACTTAAGCTAGGATGTGAGTCAAACTGGAACATAAGACCTTTGCAAGGTTAATACCATCAAGCAAATATCAGATGCAGCTCAGTGGATATGAGACATTCTAATACCTATCAGGCTGACAGCTCTGAAATCCTCGATCTACGACTGAAATATAAGGTAAGCCATGACCAAGCAAACTTCTCACAAGCATGGTTCACTTATCATCACAAGGGAGCACCTTTGGTGACAAATGGCAGTTGTTTACATCACCTCCACTGAGATTATCAGCAAGAGCATCTATGTTTTATCCTCTTTCCCTCTGCCATAATACAAGTTCTTCTGCTACTGTATTAAGCATAGGTGATTAACTTGTGCCATTTGCTTGTTCTTTTATCTTCAGTCACTGTGTTTAACCTAGAAGGTTAAATGACTTTTTAGACTCTTTGAACTCAAACCTTTTAGTACTTCAAAAACAAGAGACAAAGGTTTTGAACTTGATCTAATATTCTGTGGGAAGCCAGCATTGAGTTGAAACTGGTTTGATGTGTTTGTAGCAGCCATTGCCACTAATGCTGTGGTGGTATGTACCAACCGGAGCTTCCCAAGTTCTGGGGGCTTCAGATCCATGAATGGTCATGGAGCTACATCACAGCTGTAGAGCCAACAGAAAAATGTGAAAAACAGAAGTCATCCTGAAATGCTTGAGACTTAATGTCAGTGAGGAAGCCAGCAGTGATCTTCATTAGGGAACTGAATTAGTCAGTGACAGGTGTACTGCTTCTAACAAAAAGCTGCACCAAGACTGTCCAGAATTGCTCAGTTTCTACCTGTTCTTCGCCCACTGGCAGATCGTATGCTAACACTTGTCATTTTTCTAACAGTCCTGTTCCTGTGGGTGGTAAAACTCGGGTAGCTCTGTATCACCTGCCATTACATACCATTTTAATCTATCTGCAGGTAGGTGTTAAATTGGATTATAGAGAAACAGCTAATCCTTGTACTATTCTGCAAGTAAAACTAATCCCCAGGAATGAACTTTCAATCACTACCCATTTTATTGTTGCCTTCTGGAAGTACTCAAAACAATTTACCAACTTATTCTGAATTTCTGCTAACTCTTTTAGACCAGGCTGTACTATCACATGATATAGAGGGGTTAAGCTAGAAGAGAATGGATGTCTTCCCTGTGCCCATCAGAATAAAACCACACTCTTTTTGCAGCACTGATCAGTTTGAATGCCATGTTCTGGTCTGAAGCCAGAGCATTAGCTCCCAGTGAATGGGTTTGTATTTGCCTTTGGTTAGCTTTTCTGTGAGCCTGTTCCAGAAGGAGGGACCTCGGGCAACAGCTGAATGTATCTATGGTGAGATTCTCATACAGGAGTAATATCTGTGGGACACAGCTTGAGAATACGGACTCCTTTCCAATGGGTCGTGAAAGGGCCTTCAGATTATGAGATCTAGACCAAAGGTATTCTAAAAAATGGAAAGACCCTGTAACTTACGAATATCTGGTGCTTTTTTAAAGGTCATTAAAAATGTTTCCCAATAAAAAGATGCAAATGGAACTTGACAGTGTGAAATGTGTTTGTTCAAATTCAAGCACACTGTGGTGGGTTGTCCTTGGCTGGTCACCAGGTACCCACCCAGCCACTCTATCACTCCCCCTCCTCAGCAGGACAGGGGGAGAAGAAACAATGAAAAGCTCATGGGTTGAGATAAGGACAGGGAGATCATTCACCAATTATTCTCATGGGCAAAACAGACATGACTTCAGGGAAATTAATTTATTGCAAATTAATAACAGTGTAGGATAGTGAGAAAGAACAACAAAATTAAAAACACCTTCCTCTCCACCATCCCTTTTCTGATGCTCAGCTTCACTCCTGACTTTTCTACCTTCTCTGCCACAAGTACCTCAGGGGGATGGTGCATGGGGGTTGGAGTCGGTTCATAACTGATAACTTTGTCTCTGCTGCTCCTTCCTCCTCATGCTCTTCCACTGGTCCAGTGTGGCATGCCTCTCACAGGATACAGTCCTTCACAAACTTCTCCAATGTGGGTCCTTCCCACACAGTGCAGTCCTTCAGGAACAAACGTTTCCAGTGTGGGTCCTCCACAGATCCTGACAGAAAACCCACTTCTGCGTGGGACCTCACCATAGGCCACAGCTTCTGCCAGGAGCCTGCTCCAGTGCAGGTTCTCCATGGGCTGTAGCGTCCCTCAGGGCATATCCCTCTTCTGTGGTGTGGGGTTCTCCACGGGCTGCAGGGGCACAGCCGGCCTCACCATGGTCTTCACCATGGGCTGCAGGGGAACCTCTGCTCTGGTGCCTGGAGCCCCTCCTGCCCCTTCTTCTGCACTGGCCTTGGTGTCTGCAGGGCTTTTTCTCTCACATATTCTTACTCATCTCTCCCATCTGCTGTGCAGCATTTTTTACGCTTTCTTAAATATGTTATCACAGGTGCTACCAACAAAGCTTAAGGGACTCTGCTTTGGCCAGGGGCAGGTCCATTTTAGAGACAGCTGGAACTGGCTCTGATTTGGGGGAAGCTTCTGGTGTCTTCTCAGAGAAGCCACCTCTGCAGCCCCCCTGCTACGAAAACCTTGCCATGTAAATACTAATACACATACCAATGTTAATAACATCTGTCTTAGGGATTTATTCTCAAATATCTTACTCATTGAATTCTCAGGTAAAGCAAATATCTGTCTTGGTTAGACTCCAGCACAATGTGTTAAAAAGTAGTAGTTTTTCTCTTACTAGCTAAAGAAAAAACAACCCCATTATTATTATTTTTTACTGTTCCTTTAAAGCCATAATAAGATATGTTTCCTTCAGTAAGCATTGTGATCTGTGTACTTTTTGTATTTTATAAAAATAGTCTATCCTCTTTTCCTGTTGCTGCATGGAGGCTGCTTGAAGATGAGACTGGCATAATAAGGTCAGTGCTGCTGGGTAGCGTAGCAAACTTGTCAGTAAATGTTCATATCAAAACCAGCATCTCGGAAACATTTTCTTTATTCTTCCCACTTGCTTAAGACATGCAGTTTCATGTCTCACCAACTTGATGTTTTAAGTAAAAAAAACATGCACAGATTAAAAATAAATGTAATTAAAACATTTCCTTTAAAGCCAGGAAAATATTCAGAATCTAGTCATTAGAACAAGTATAGGCAGCTATACATACTTAATTTCCTGTGCATACTAGCAATAGTGTCTTTTGGGGTGAATTTCTGACATGTTTATCACCATCATATCATGGGTTAAATCCTTGACCATGTATAAATCCTCTTTTCAATGCTTCAGTGGAAGATTTACCATTACAGAAAAATGCTATGCAAATCAGATTATTTTTTACTGCCTTAGTGATTCCAATCCTTCTGCCTATGGACCATGCCAACATTCTCTATATAGACACAGTAGAAAATCCCAGAGAAAGAAGCAATAAAAGTAATAAAACAATGAAAACCTTACAGTAGAGGGAGAGAGGCAAGAGATCAATTTACTGGGGAAAGAAATGAGAAAGGTGTCAACAGCAGCACAAAATATGAAAAAAAAATGTGGAGAATAACTAGTCACACTTTCCTATTTTCTGAATTTATAAGTGAAGAAAAAAGTTATGGTTCCAGGTGTGGGTCTTTGCATCGTGTTCTGCCCTTGGCGTATGCAAACTTGAATCTCAAGCATGTGTTTATGTGAAAAGTGGTGCCTGCACCCAAATTTATTGCATTTACTGCAAATTTACTAAAAAAGGAACAGAATACATGAAAGTCCTTGTGGTATATCAGCATGGCTGTCAGTTGTAATACTGAGCTTATGTTGCCACATCCCAGAAGCTGTGGTGTGCGTGACAGTAAGTCTGTGCTAGAAAGCATTGCTAAGAGGTGCAGCATAGTATATCTTTACACTAATATAGTAATGTGGGTACCAGTTAGCTTGGAGGAAAGTGGAGGAATCTAGTATGTGGGGAAAGCAGGCGCCAGTCTGCTGACAAAGATTCATACAGATGTACCCACCAGCAACCAGGTTCCAAACTACTAAAGGCTTTTTAGATATGGTTTAGAAAATAGTTTTTCCCCTTTGATATTTTCAGGCAATTTAATGTGAACCCATTTTTGCTTTCCTCTTTGGTGAAGAAAAACAACAGATTTGTCAAAGTGGTTCACAGAGGTGGTTGTGGGTAACATACACTTTAATCCACCTCCTTTCACTAAGTGACTGAAAGATTTACACCTGAGCTCCCTGAGTGAGGAGGAAACAGTGGGAATCTAGAAGCATGTAACATCACTTAACTCTTTATTCAATAGGTATCGGATTTATTCAACAATCTCTTCAGCAAATAAGTTTATGGTTTTTACATTTGTGATGGCTTATCATTCTGACATAAAATTTTACCTTGTTTATTCAGACTTGTCCAGCAGTGCAGGATTGCTCTGCAATCCCTATATTTTCAGATGTTTTAGGGCAGAAGGAATGTTCTATTTGGAGGCTGCACTTAAAAAATCCTGAGGCAAGAGGTTGCATAGCAATGGGAAGAGTGCATGTTCAATACTGAATCATCATCCTTGCCTTTCTGTTACTATGGAGATGGCATGGCTGCTTCACAGCTTATTCTGCCATCTCCACAGCTGCAACAGGAGCTTTGGTAGGGTGAATGTGATGTCTCTGGTCTATGATGTCTCATACCTTCTCTGTCCTTCACAAACACAACAGAAGAAAGTTATTATTCAGTTTGTGCTTAGATCCTGGCTTGTTGAAGTACCATGTCACTGCTGTGTTTAAGAATATCAGTGTCAGTGCATCCTGGGACTGTGTGAAGCTCAAAGGATTAAGGCTGATCCTTTAAACACATATACCCCTAAAAGTACTACTGTGAATTATCTCTTTTCTAAGAGCCTACGTACAGGATACCTTATCCACCCATATTTTGAGATCAGCATATATACATTCAATTTAATATTGGAATGTGACAATCATTATCATTAATGTACAAGCACAATGTACATTTATCAAGTATTTTGTATTCTAGGGCAACAGTGAGGGAGAGAGGGAGGGGAGTTAAGCAGCTGATGGCTCCAGGTATGAGAGAGAGGGATACAGCAAGGAGCCATCTTTCTCTTGCTTTTGTGCCAAAAAACATTTTAGCTAACACATTGAACAGAGAAGTAGGTCATATGATGGTTTCTTTTTACGAACAGCACTTGACAGGCTGCACTAGTTCAGAAGTATGTCTGATTTTTTGAAAGGCATTTCTTGTTTCAGGATTGGAGAAACAGCTACACCTCTATGTATGAAAGCCCATCTAATGTGCATGTGAACACGTCCAATAATAATCTCAAATGCTACTTTAACCCCGTTGAGTCAAGACCATGTCTCCATAACCAGGACTAGCATATATTCAGTTTTTTACACTGCAAAAACACATATCCTTTTCCACTGATCTATCTTGCCTGCATGGTTTTGAAGAATTGCCCTCTTGTTTGAACTTTTGTCTGTATAACAATTTGTTACAGATGAAAGGGCTCAAACTACTCTGCAAGTGCTATATGACAGCAATGACCATGTGCATTCACATCTTTCATCAGGGGCCAAAATCTAGCAAGCAGGCAAATCATGACATCTTCTCATGGATGTGCTCCACAGCCAGAGGTACATACGGCATAAAAGCAAAGCATTTGAGAACGATCAATCTTTCTACTCATCTACTAAGCAACACAGAAGCACTGGAATCAGCCAAGAAGGATCAGAAAGATTATCTGTTTGCATGTTATTTTATCAACTTTGTTCAATTGTGTTACTTAACATCACAATAGTTGTAATTTGGTATATAGACTCAATCCTTTGACCAACATAAGATGTAAATAATGTTTTGCTTATACCTTTTCATTTTTGCAATTCATACGGTCTACCTTTGAGCATAAGTTTTATGAAGATTGCACACTCTCTGACTCATCTAAGTGAAATACTGTAGATCAAATTTACCTAATGTAACGCTGAGTGGACAAATACCTTGGTATATTCTGCTGTTTCAAAGCCCTCTCAACATTGCACTCGGAGAGGAGCAAATCACTCTCAGCTCCTCTATTTGGTATGTCTAAGGGCGAGACCACTTCCCATTATCATCAATCATGCTCCTTCCATAAACACAATTCCCGTAAGACTGGAGTCTGGTTTGCATCCCATTAGGGCTAATGGCCGTCGCATGCATGCGTCATGCGCACTTCAGAGGCAAAATGGATTTAACGAAGGCCGTTGGGCTAGCACCGCCCGACTGCAGGGTGAGCTGCCCGGCCCCCCGGGCCGCCCCGCCCGCCAGAAGCGGGGCAGGCGGCTCCGCGGGGCGCGGCCGGCTCCGCCGCCGGGCGCTGTCCGCGGTGCTGGAGCGGGAGCGGGAGCCGAGAAGCCACCGCCGCCCGTCCCCGTGGGCGCTGCGGCAGGAGGGAAACGCTTTTGCCACAGCAAAAGCTAGAAATTGTGTTAACCCGGCGAATGCTGATAGAAACAACGCAAGACAGTCTTACCTGCACTGATCAAAACATAATCCGAACTAATGACTCTGGGAGAACATTAATTCTTACACAAACATCTTTATATGATGTCACCTCCCATGGCAAGGGGCGTGGACTAGAGGATCTTTCAAGGTCCCTTCCAAACCAAACCATTCTATTATTCTATGAATATTTAAACAGATTAAAACAGTGCTAATCCCTTTCCAAAAGAGACACATTTTGATATCGATGTCACTAGAATAAACCAGCTTTCTCGAACCGGAGGGAAGTCAGTCTTCTGCCATGATTTTTCACAGTGATTGTTTCAGAATCTGCTGTAGGTTTAAAACAAATAATCATACTTAATTTATGGCAGCATTCCTGTGACCAAGTGTTAGGTAGCAGTTAGCTGGTTTTAACAGTGCGTTGAGATTCTACCTTCTTTCTTGAAAACAGGAGAATACCTAGATGAACTTAAGAAGAAACCCAGATTTTGGGTGATTTTCTCTTTCTTCTGGAATTAATAAAGTAGTTCAAAGAGATCAGAGAAAGACAAGATCAAACATCTGAGTCAAGGAAGCACAACAACAACTACTTCCACAGGGAGATAGTAAGTCCTTCATACAGGGAGCCTAGGAGTTTTGAGAAGGAGGCTTATTAGGAAGATAAATGGGACATAGGAAGCTGTTCTCTGGTTGGCTAGTGGCCAGAGAAGGACATGAATGAGAAGCACATAAACAAAGGTAATAAGGCAGCGAGGCTCTTAAGCAATGCAGAAAAGCACTCTGGAGACAAAGAAAACAGGATGGAAATCCCAAAGAAAGATACTGAAGAAGGGCAACCTAGCTTGTAGGCTTGGGAAATCCCTGGGGGTCCTTTAGGAGTGTCTAATTAACTCCATTGCTATCCTACAATTCAATTAGCTGCTACTCTTTTTTTTTTCTTTCTTTCTTTTTTTTTTTTTTTTTTTTTGCTTATTGGCTAGGAGTTTGTGAACATTTACTAAAAGGTGGGGGAAAAAAGGTCAAAATTCATGGATTTGAATGTCCATGTAACTCACTTTTTTTCAACTTACAGTATTCCAAGCATGTGAGTAGCTTCATTAATAAGATGGATTTTATCACAGTTCCAGCTGTGACACTTGCCATGGGACAGATGGCACTGTCCAAAACAGATTCCACTGATTTATGCCACATAGAATTAAATTACTCAAATCTTATCATAGATTTCATGGAAAGAAAGTCTTAATTTTACACTATGTTTTACTTGGCTTCATTTCACCTCCTTCACCTGTTTATATATCTTTTTCATTTTAAACAGTATGTCCTTCACAGAAGGTGTATAATACTCCAGAACAGTACTGACATGTCTCATTCAGGCTGTTTTTGAAACAGGCTTACTGTAATTGATACGAGCATGTTAAGAAAGGGGTGGAATTACTCAACATTCAAATATTATTGTCATTGCTTGAACATGCTCTGTAGGAGAATTTCTTGGAAAGGCAACAAACACTACCATGGCCAAGGCTTTTATATCCTTCAGCTTCATTTATTCATGCCCTTAACTGTTGTTGGTTTTTTGTCCACATTCACTCCGAAAGGGTGCAGCACAGCAGGTCTTATTTTATTAACAGGATATTTGGCTAGAAGCTCTTTGTCAGATCAAATCATTGCTCAACAAAGTAACAGGAGCAGTGTGAAGTAGCAGGTTTTCCATTAGCATTCTGCCTAGAACAAAGGTGCAATTCTGCAGCTAAGGACTTAGTGCATGTGTCTCTGTTTTCTATTTTGGAAGGGGCACAACAACCGCATGCTAAGTGCATTTAAACAGCTTCTTTCTTTGGATTCAGATGAAGAAGGAAGATACCTTTTACCAGTGTGTCCAAGACAGGTTTCTCTAAGAAGAACACAGCCATTGCTGTGTTAGCTGATTTCTTCTCAAAAGGCAAGTATTTTCCTGTTTAAAGTGTGAAGGAGATTCATTATTTGTATTGTACTGACATTGCTGGCCCATGCTCTGCTTGCTTTCCTGAATCAAATCAACAGGATTTGTTCCAGGAGTCAGTACTAAAAAGATTGAGAAAATAATGTTTGTAGGAGGAAGATAATATTGGAAATCCTTCATGTTCATACGTTCAAAATAATACAGCAATCAAGAAATCAGCATGTTTCACCTCAGTAATACAGAAATCTTAATCTTTGACTGTTACAATAATCCTTAAACTGTTATGCTAGATACCTTTCGGCCTTTTAGAGAGCATTTCATACTAACCAATTTTAATAGTCTTTATCGGTGTAGGCAGCATTTCTGTCAGTGAAAAACAGCTCAGATTTGCTGTACAATCCAGCATAACTAGACAGTGTCTGACAGGCAAGCAGTAGTTATTAATCTGATTGCAGTTTCCTTTATATATATTTCTGAGGATTATTATTTAGCCTTATAATTTTGCAGGAAGATACAACTTTGTTGGAAAGGTCTGACATATACAAATATATCTCTTGAAAGTTTGCTGAGTTTTGAAGTGTATAAAGGAAACATTTCTTTACTGAGAGGGTAGTCAAACACTGGAAGAGGCTTCCTAGAAAGGTGGTCATGCCTGTCAATGTTCAAGAGGCATTTGGACAATGCCCTTACTGACATGCTTTCACTTTTTGTCAGCCCTGAAGTGGTCAGGCAGTGGGACTAGATGATCTTTGTAGGTCCCTTCCAACTGAACCAGTCTAGTCTATAAAATTATTTGAAGTAAAATATTTTTACCCTTCTCCTTTATAAAATGCTGATATTTAACATGAAATTGTTGAAGTCAGAGAATGTTAAGAGGTCAAAATATGTAAATGAGTGCATTAAGGGTGCTTAACTCATAACATTGCGTAACTGGTAAGGCAGCATGGTCTTCTTCAGAGATGTGGGCTCACAAGCAGTGGCAAATCATTTTGCTTTTAATTCTGAGGTCTTCATAGTGCTTAGTGTGCAGTCTAGAAGAGCAGCATATGGTATATGCAGTTCTTTCTGACCTGATCTTTTGTGGTTATATATTGAAGTTTATTGCTGTTACTTTCTTCCTGAATGTTGTGGTAAATATGCTACAGAGAGGAAAGGCAGAGCAGTGAATTTTTATGAGAAGAGTCTATGACTGAATAAAGTCTAGGCAACACCATTACAGACAGGTGCCCTAGTTTTTGCTGTCATAACCTAGCACTCAGAAATACCTGGGTGTCCTTTTCTGTGCTATCTTCATAGGAAAATGAAAGTTGAAATTCTCATTTATATTTTAAGTTCCCCACGCCAATGATGCCCACGGCCATGTGCTTCACTGAGACACACTCAAATTCTGCTTTACTCCACAGTTAGCTTTGCTGAAGTCAGCAGAAATAAAGGAAGTACATGACCTTGAATGTCAGCTTTTACTCTTTTATACGCACAGTCTCATTTGATATTTACAGGAATTATCTGGCTCATATAAATATTTCATATGGAGTTTCTGTACGAGCAATTTTTTGGTTCTGTATGCTAGAAAGAATGGACACATTAATGTATCTAGCATCTGTGAAATCTATGTCTCAAATATTCCCTCAATTATTTATTGTTTTCAGTTTTGTTGCAAACCCACATATATCTCTGTTGTTCAAAAGACCTAAAAAAAGGTTCTCTAAGAAAAGGTAGATTGTCTTACCTACATTGGAATTATATGAGTTGAGTTTACTGCATCCTTATTTGATGAAACATATTTCTCAGAACCAGTGAAGAAAAAAATTTTTTATCAATAATTAGGGATTAAGAAGGAAAAGGTGCTCCATCTGATCTGCCATGTTTATTTGCTTTAAGTTCCCCATATCATTTAAAGTAGTTTCCTCTTTCCCAATCAGTATACCTCAGGAAAGGCTGTGACACTGCTCAACTCTTCCATCAATTTCATATTTGGAGTTTGAGTGCACAGAATAAGTTACCACACATCATTTTTTCCACAGTGATTGTCCATGTGCCCTCTTATCACCTAAGAAATGTGAAGTAATTTAGGGTAACTTACCTTTTATAGATCGAAAGGCAATTCCCCATTCATTTGAGAGAAGCAAACAGTTTCAAAGCTAGTTGCTGCAAAGCCACTGATGTACAGTAGCTTACTGATGTGTTGGTTCGCTTTAGAAACACCTTCTGCATGGGAAGACTCATGATCAGCTGTCTAATCTGGGATACACTGAATTGCTGGTCATGTTTTAGCAAATTTTGTAAAGGTCAGAATTTTGTACCATTTTTATACACCCAAGATCATGATTAGATTTTAAATCTCTACAGGTATTAAGTAAATAATGTATCTGTGTATAAGTACAAAATATCCTCACTCTTCAGAAAGGTCAAACTTAATACAGTTTCTAAAGTATCTTAATTTATTTAAGGAAAATACAAACAAAATACTCCATACAAAAAGTCCGTCTATGGACTGAAACAAGTGATCAAATTTATAGCTGAATTAGAGGCTGAACTTTCCTAGTCTGGCACAAGGGTGATGTAATTCAAGCCATTTTAGCCTGCATTGAAAAATGGTTAAATTAACTCAAGTGACTTTGCATCTACCATAAAAATAAGCATGTAGTTCATCACTATAGCTCAATTAATGCAACACAACTTGCTGCATTATAGAAAATTTGTGCCTGAGTCCTTTCTTTTATTAGGATCATTTAAGGACCAATTTTTGTGTATGGATAATCTGCTTCACCACCTGTGAAGAAGGAATGTGACGGTAATTTTGTAGAGCTATCAGCAGTACACCCAGTTTTGACAGTAAGAAGATGCTATTCCTTGTTTCTCAGCCTGTGCTGACTATGGGAAAGAACAAGATGTCAGGCTGTGAAATTACAGCTTTCCATTGCACCTGGCGCAGCCTTAGAAACAAAAGAACAAAACCTAGAACAAAACCATGGTGACTTCATTGGAGTAAGTCTTCTGTGCTTTTACAGGTAAATATAGCATTGGGTTTGAGGTTAACGGAGTTTTTCAGAAATTCACTAGTTTCTTATCTGTCCACAAAGACATTAATCTGTAATAATAACAAATTTTAAGTGATGCAAAACAACTGCCAAGTGTCTCATACAGTGAGACATATTTTCAATGACTTCATTAAAGTTTTTATATTGCAAAAGTAAATTAATTGTATTTGTCACATAAACTGTGTAAGGAGAGGAGGAGAAATTTACTATGACCTTAATAAAATTGCTATGCATTATGCCAAGGAAGATCGCTGGCAACATAATATATCCTCTTGGAGCAAAGGTGTTTAAAGAGATAATTCACCTGATGGTAATGGGCTTTGAGATTACAAATGTTGGTTATTTGCTTTAGAGCTAACTGTTTCTTATGGAATTATCATACTAAAGATACCGCTTTTATGAAAGAATTAGTTATAATTGCTTTTCTCTAAGACATGCTGAATACATATAAAGCTGAGCAATTAAAAAATACCATGTTGTGTCCTTTGTGTATACCATCGATTCAGAAAATGGCAAAAGAAATTATTTTTCTTTCATTTGCATCTGTTATTCTCAATGAATGCAGCAGAATTGCATCAATAAACATCAGCATAAAAAAAGAAAATTGGCTCAAACTGCAGTAACTACCCATAGGCAGACCTTAAATGCCCCTATGAAAAGTTGTTAGATAATGACATGACAAATTTCTTCAGTTCTGTGTTCATGGAAAGGGTTTGACCTTTAGTTTTCAATCTTCTTCAAGGATATAAATAGTTTGGAAAATAATTTTGGAAATCCATCTCTGTTTAGGCAGGCAAATTTTTGCTGGCTCTAATAAATATTTTGCAACTGATGGAATGGTTGTGGCAAATGGGCTTAGGAGAGCTCCACCTGAGAATTATCAGAACCCTCAAGTGTTGTCCTTTCCTTGGCTGTGGGAGAACCCCTCAGCTGAGGTAAAGCTAGTTGTGATTTAACCCAGCCGGCAACTAAGCACCACACAGCTGCTCACTCACTCTCCCCACAGTGGGATGGGGAGAAGAGAATTGGAAGGGTAAAAATGACAAAACTTGTGGGTTGAGATAAGAACAGTTTAATAATTGAAATTAAAATAAAATAAAATAAAATAAAATAAAATAAAATAAAATAAAATAAAATAAAATAATGAAAAGGAAAATAATAAAGAGAGAGAAATAAAACCCAAGAAAGTAATGCAAATGAAAACAATTGCTCACCACCAATCAACCAATGTGCAGCCAGTCCCTGAGCAGCGTATCCCCACCAACCTTCCACTAGTTTTATTGCTGAGCATGACGTCATACGGTATGGAATATCCTTTTGGTCAGTTGGGGTCAGCTGTCCCAGCTGTGTCCCCTCCCAATTTCTTGTGCACCCCTGGCCTACTTGCTGGTTGGGCAGGGTGAGAAGCAGAAAAAGCCTTGATTCTGTGTAAGCACTGCTCAGCAATAACTAAAACATCAACACTGATTCCAGCACAAATCCAGAACACAGCCCCATACTAGCTACTATGCAGAAAATTAACTCTATCCCAGCCAAAACCAGAACACTGATGTACTCAATCATCTCAGCCATCATCTATATGAGGGGACAGAGGGAGGACATGTTTCAGTAAGTCTGTCCTCAGAGCCAATGATCTAGACTGTGGCTTGCAAAACAGTCCTAGACATCGATTAGGTGCACACTACGAAATCTCAGAATGTTGTGTATACGCTAGTCAAGAGAAGTAAGGGATCCACGTATGCTTTATTACTGAAAACTTCATAAAATTTGTGAGAGAGAACAGGTAATTAAGAGGAACTAGTTTTTTTGCCATCTCTCCCAAACAAGCAATCAATTACCTAAGGTGCTCTCCTGTAAGGAATACAATTGTGCAAGAAAATTTAAATGTGAAGCATAGACGAAGAAGCAGGAGACATCATATTTTTACATCCATGTGTCCTTCTCCATATTTCTGCTGTCCCTTCCCCTACTCATATGCACAAGTCAAAAGGCCAGCCAGTATCTCACACTAGATACTGAAGAAGCATTCATTCAGACACATGGATGTGAAAGACTACTTCTTTTATCACATTCCCTCTTCCTAAATTAAATAATCGCAAACATTTTGAATTAGGGATAGGATTCCTTGGATTTTTTTATAAATACTACATGATTAGCAATTGCAAATGATGTCCACATCTAAGTCACCAATTTAATTTTTAGTAGACCATGACTTGTAGTATGTATACACCAAAACTTCCATGCCGTGCTTTCCTCAGAAAGCAGTATATTCCTCTATATGCATTTCAAAGGTTGTATGGCTCATGTTGCCTTCTTCGTTGCCTACAATTAGAGCAGCTGAACAGTAAACTAATTTTAAATCCTTTAAAATTATCTATAAAGTTAAAACTATTTAACATGCAGATAAGACATTAAAATCAAGTGAGTTTTTACTACAATACTGTAGAATGCTAAGATTTGTGAGAATGTTTACCATTAAATCTCAATAAGAATAGAATTGACAATATTATTTGTGAGATTGACTTTGAGCCTAAATAATAACAGTTAATTCAAGTCATGTGAGCTACAGTGGTGTTATGGTGACTGGGTCATTCAAATAGTGCTACTTCGGTGAATTTATTTCAAAATTGATAGCCTGAAAACTGCTATAATACCATCAAATTCTGTAAAATTGAGAGTAGCATTGCATTTTTTCCTGACCTACATTTCTGCAGTATTTCTGGAAGGCCTTAGTGCAATCGGTTTGAATGCAGATGTGGGATTTAGAATCAAGGTGTAACAGATCTGATTATTATTTTAAAAGTGCATTAAAATCACACCTGATATAAAATATTTATATTAATTCAATGATATCACTACAATTTTCATTTGTGTTGGACAGGATGAAAGTAATCGCACTCTATCTCAATACTGAAGGCTTTGGCAAAGGAATGTTAACTACTGCAGGAATTTTTGCAGTACTCCAGATTATCAAGTTAATTGCCACTAATCACACTTTGTCCTTCATGTAGATTTAATTATTACATATATTTTGATCAGAGAAAATTTCTAATAGAATTCATAGGAAATTTCAGAGGCTACTAAAAGAATGAACAGTGCTTTTACCCACCAAAAATCATCAGCTCAGATAGGTCAGGATCTCTGATGAAGCCCATGAAGGCAAGTATGTCAAGCAGCTCTTTTCAGAGCTTTTGTCTCCCTAACACCTGAATAAGTGAATCTTTAAGGGACTTTTTCATCCCCTGCACAATTACAAAAAAAGTGATTTCTGTAAAAAACTAAAAATAGCTGGCAAACTAACTGAAAATTGGCTAATGAGTTACAAGATTTTTTTATTCCTATTCACATAGTAACAGCTTCTCTAACAGTTGAAAAAGAAGTGCATTAGGAAAAATCTCTTACTTCCCATTGTTCGTACAGTACAAGGGGTGTGATATGAGGTAAAATTAATGTGTTTGGAGATGTTGGTGTGTGAATATAACTACTCTGAGTAGAGGACCGATTTAATGATTCTGAAAAAAGTTCATTTTCTTACATCAGCTTGAATTACCTTTGTATTTGTATATGTAACTAGAAAGAGATTTACATATATGTGTAAGTAATAATATATGTGCTTATAGGACTTTCTATTGATACTAAGATCTGACAAGTTACACAAACCACTGAAGAATATAGGGATAACAGGTATCTTTATTTCAGTTTCAACATTTCCTGTTCAACAATTGTGACCAAAGTTGCTACATCAGTTTCAAGACAAAATGACTACAATACTGCCAAGTAAAATTATAAAACTAAAATTATAGTTTACACACTGCTTAAACTGTTTCTCAGAAACACCATTTTTCGGTCTTCTGATCTGACCTTCTTCTCCCATAACACCTAAAGCCTTTGTCCAAAATAAATTCTATATATCAGGAGCCATGTAAAGAACTGAGAGAGTTCTATTTACAAAAGAATCAACTAAATTAATTTTCAGTGTTAGACAATTTGGAGATGTTAGTAGCTAGGAGCTATGAGAAGCTAGAGGGCAAGCTAGAGGTACAACCACAGGAATCCCCATCCACTGCAATGATCAGAGAGGGACATCTCCACTTGGATGTTGACATGGAGCTCATAACCCTGGTTGCCATTACCCTCTTCCCGAGGTTGAGCAGAGCTAGACTGTCTCTGGACATTTTCCTTTTCCAAGTATCAAGGGTACTTGCCCAGAAATATCTCCACAGCATTGGAGTGTGGTTCTTCCTGATGTAGTCATTCCCATCTGTGTAGCCTAAGTAAAGTCACTGTGCCATGGGACAAATATAAGCATCATCATATGGAGTCAGATGGGAAAGGTGTGACCTGCAATACCTGGCTGAAATCACTGAGGTGTCATGTCAGTAA
This sequence comes from Phaethon aethereus, assembly GCF_964289735.1. NCBI lineage: Eukaryota > Metazoa > Chordata > Aves > Phaethontiformes > Phaethontidae > Phaethon > Phaethon aethereus. The sequence continues at coordinate 20,326,926 of NC_138582.1, forward strand.
CCAAAATACATATATTATTATTATTATACTATATTATTGAAAATAATAATAATTATTATATTATATTATTGAAAATATATAACAGATGCCCCATCCCTGGAAACATCCAAGGACAAGTTGGACGGGGCTCTGAGCAACTTGATCTAGTTGAAGATGTCCCTGATCATTGCAGTGGGGTTGGACTACATGACCTTTAAAGGTCCCTTCCAGCCCAAATCATTCTATGATTCTATGATCAGCTGGCCATGAATAATAAATTTATGACAAATTTAACCCCTCTCCAATCCTGTAGGTAGTCTTAGGGCTGCCGGGAAAGAGAAAAATAGTTTTGTTTCTTTCATCCATTTCATTCCCACTTTGACTTTCCATTCAAAATGTAGGTGTAGTCTGTCATCTTCACCTCCTCCAAAAGCGCTGACACTTTTCAAGGCTGTAATGCCACTCATGAGCCAACCAGAAGAGGGTACTGGAGAACAGAGTCTGTCATAGAGCTCCCTGGGTACTTTTGTTCCTCAAAATGCAAACCGAAGTCCATCAAAAGTATTCTGCATTTCTGTTATCCCATCTTTTCACTTCATCCTTTTACTAATTCAGACTTCTTGCTGCCCACTCTGTCCCTTTCAAAGTTTAACAGTGGTTTACCAAGGTTCAATAAGTTTGATGGCAAGGTTCACCCTATTCATTACTGCATGGAAGAAACATACAAAGGAAAATTGAGTTAGGATCAAGTTAGAATTATTCACAGAGACACCAGAGACCCAAAGGGTAAGGACAACCCTCCCGTTGAGTCACGAAGTTCAGAGTGGACCCCCCTTGCTTTCTACATTCCTGATGGAACTTAGGTGTGAAAAAGTCCAACCTTAGTCTCAGACTTGGACAACAGTTTATGTCTAATGGAAGAATTACAAAAAGTAAGGAAGACTCTCCCATTGAGTCACGAGGTTCACAGTGTACCAAAAATATTTTTTCCGAGGCACCTTCACACCCTTGTACGTGAGCCAGGAGCTTTCAGCTCACAAGTTCACCACAGGACATGAGGCCGGTAGCTCCTTAGTCAGCCTGAACCAAAGTATGGTTAGGGATCAAGTGTATCTGTCACAATGGCATATTACAAGCAAATAATATACCCAGATCTCTTCAGGTCTGGGATTTTGTTAAGATGAGTTCACCTGTTACTTGGAAAAGATTTAACATCCTCTAATCTTAAACATGAATTTAGATGTCTGCCTCACCCACATATCTGTTTAAAGGTTCTGTAGAAAATCATAGAAACATGGAACAATAGAATGATTTGGGTTGGAAAGGACCTTTAAAGATCATCTAGTCCAGCCCTGCTGCCATGGGCAGGGACATCTTTCACCAAATCAGGTTGCTCAAAGCCCTATTCAACCTGACCTTGAACATTTCCAATGATGGGGCATCCACAGCTTCTCTGGGCAACTTGGTCCAGTGTCTCACCAGCCTCATCATAAAAAAACCCTTCCTTATGTCCAATCGATGGACTTTGCAATTGACTGCAACTCTTTGGATGCAGCCATCCAGAAAATTCCTTGTCCATCAAATAGTCCATCCATCAAATCCATCTCTCTCCAATTTAGCAACAAGGATGTTCTGGAACTATGTCAAAGGTCTTACAAAATCGAAATAGATGACAACAGACTGAGAACAACTTTGAAGAACCAAACAATTACATTTATTTATTTTTCTTGCTGTTTCATTTTTTAAACTTGTATGAGGTTACATAACTCTGTGCTATGGCCTTGGCTTGCAGGAGCGTCCCAATAGACCATAGCATGCTTGGGCTAATGTCTCTGCACGTGGGGCACCTCAGCTCTAACAGATCCCTACTCTGAGTTACATCAAGAGCAGACTTAGAAGGGGGTCAGAGGTGGCCCACAAGGTCTGTGCTCAGGGGCACTGTAGCAGGAAAACTGCAGGGAAAAAACAGGAAAGCTGCAGCTGCTCCTTCATTCCCTGTCATGGTTATACCGAGCTCACAGTGTGGACCAGGCTTGCCTGTTAATTGTTCTGTAAAAGTGATTTTCTTGGATAATTTTCTTCATTTTCTCTGTTGCATCTACCAAATTTGATCATAGTATCATGGGATAGTTTGGGTTGGGAGAGACTTTTAAAGGTCATCTAGTCCAACCCCCGCACAATGAGCAGGGACATCTTCAGCTCCATCAGCTCATATATACCCTCTTCTGGTTTAAAACCTATTGTGCTACTGCAACAGGCTCTGTCCTGCTAAAAAGTCTGTCCCCATCTTTTTCAGAAGCACCCTCTAAGTACTGTCAGGCTGCAAGACAGTCTCCCCGGAGCCTTCTTTTCTCCACAGCGAACAACCCCAGCCCACTCAGCCTGTCCTGATGGGAGAGGTGTTCCATCCCTCTGATCATTTTTGTGGCCTCCTCTGGACCCTCTCCAACAGGTCCATGTCTTTCCTGTGCTGAAGGCTCCAGAGCTGAGCACAGGACTCCAGGTGGGGTCTCACCAGAGTGGAGTAGAGGGGCAGAATCCCCTCCCTTGACCTGCTGTCCACGCTGCTTTGGATGCAGCCCAGGATACAGTTGGCTTTTGGGGCTGCCAACACACATTGCCAACTCAGGTCGTTTTTCATCCACCAGGATGATAGTTTGGACAATTGTGATCTGCTGACAAGAAGATTGTGACATCCCCACTTATTTCAAGACAGAGACTGTCAAACAGCTGTAAAATTATTACTTATTATTAGTTAAGGAAATTATTGAAATATTTAACTTAACCTAAGCTTTGATTTGAATCAGTAACTTAGGGGCAGGAAGTTCTATCTCAGTCAAATCTTTTAGCTATCCCATTGTTCCAAAGAACAATTTGTTAACTTCCTTAGCTCGCAGCCTGGAATTAGGAAACAGAAGTCTTTGAAATGGTAAGTATTTAGATAAAGTAGTGCAGCATCTCACCTTTTACATCAGAATGTTTCTGATATTTTTAGATGCATTAAACAAAAAATGTTAGTACACCACCACGGTGTTGATACTTTTATAAATGCTGCTATGATCGCTTGACTTCAGAAAGTGACCGATAGCAGTAAGAATAATTAAATAATAAAATGAGCAAAGATGGCATTGCATTCAGGTAGACAAAACATCCACATTAATAAGTATTTATGACAACAAACATAGAGTGTATAACTCAGTGTTTATGAGCTCCCTTCTCGCATGCTTTCATTATTTACAGGAGCTTCCACATGTACTGTCACCTGTGTTCTCCAGTCTTACTAGCAGAATCACTTTCTTGTGACCCACCAAAGCAAATAAGGGAGTTCTTTGCCATATTAGGATAACAAAAAATGCTTCTACAAATATATTAACAACAAGAAGAGAGCCAAGGAGAATCTCCATCCCTTACTGGATATGGCGGGGAACATTGTCACCAAGGATGAGGACAAGGTTGAGGTACTTAATGCCTTCTTTGCCTCAGCCTTTAATAGCCAGTCCAGGTATCCGCAGGGTATTCAGCCCCCTGAGCTGGAAGACAGGGATGGAGAGCACAATAACCTGCCCATAATCCAGGAGGAAGCAGATAAGGTCCTGGTAAGCCACCTGGACACCCACAAGTCTATGGGGCCTGATCGGATCCACCCGAGAGTACTGAGAGAGCTGGCGGAGGAGCTTGCCAAGCCACTCTCCATCATTTATCAGCAGTCCTGGTTAACAGGGGAGGTCCCAGATGACTGCAGGCTTGCCAATGTGACACCCATCTACAAGAAAGGCTGGAAGGAGGATCTGAGTAACTACAGGCCTGTCAGCCTGGCCTCCATACCGGGGAAGATCATGGAGCAGTTCGTCTTGAGAATGCTCACAGAGCATATGAAGGACAACCAAGGGATCAGGCCCAACAAGCATGGGTTCATGAAAGGCAGGTCCTGCTTGACCAACCTGATCTCCTTCTATGACCAGGTGACCCGCCTAGTGGATGAGGGAAAGGCTGTGGATGTTGTCTACCTGGACTTTAGTAAAGCCTTTGACAGCATCTCCCACAGCATTCTCCTGGAGAAATGGGCAGCTCATGTCTTAGACAGGTGTACTCTTTTCTGGGTAAAGAACTGGCTGGATGGCCAAGCCCAGAGAGTTGTGGTGAATGGTGTTAAATCCGGCTGGCGGCCGGTCACAAGCGGTGCTCCCCAGAGCTCGGTTCTGAGGCCGGTCTTGTTCAGTATCTTTATTGGTGATCTGGATGAGGGGATCGAGTGCTCCCTCAGCAAGTTTGCAGATGACACCAAGCTGGGTGGGAGTGTTGATCTGCTGAAGGGCAAGAGGGCTCTGCAGAGGAATCTGGACAGGCTGGATCAATGGGCTGAGGTCAACTGTATGAGGTTTAACAAGGCCAAGTGCCGGGTCCTGCACTTGGGTCACAACAACCCCATGCAATGCTACAGGCTTGGGGAGGAGTGGCTGGAGAGCTGCCTGGCGTAAAGGGACCTGGGGTTGCTGGTTGACAGCCGGCTGAACATGAGCCAGCAGTGTGTCCAGGTGGCCAAGAAGGCCAACAGCATCCTGGTCTGTATCAGAAATAGTGTGGCCAGCAGGAGTAGGGAAGTGATTGTGCCCCTGTACTCGGCACTGGTGAGGCCACACCTTGAATATTGTGTTCAGTTTTGGGCCCCTCACTACAAGAAGGATGCTGAGGTGCTGGAGCGTGTCCAGAGAAGGGCAACGAAGCTGGTGATGGGTCTGGAGCACAAGTCTTATGAGGAGCAGCTGAGGGAATTGGGTTGTTTAGTCTGGAGAAGAGGAGGCTGAGGGGAGACCTTATCGCTCTCTACAATTACCTGAAAGGGGGTTGTGGCGACGTGGGTGTTGGTCTCTTCTCCCAAGTAACTAGTGATAGGACGAGAGGAAATGGCCTCAAGTTGTGCCAGGTGAGGTTTAGATTGGATATTAGGAGAAGTTCCTGCACTGAAAGGGTTGTCAATTATTGGAACAGGCTGCCCAGGGAAGTGGTTGAGTCACCATCCCTGGAGGTATTTAAAAGATGTGTAGGTGTGGTGTTTAGGGACATGGTTTAGTGGTGGACTTGGCAGTGCTAGGTTTGCGGTTGAAGTCAATGATCTTAAAAGCCTCTCCAGCCTAAATGATTCTGTGATTCTATGAAGCTGAGCAGTTAGGCCGTAATGTCATAGAAAACTTTTAATGAAAAGTAGTGATGTGACCCCACATCTAATTAAGCAGTGGACCACCATTCTGCAGAAGGTGGTGGATTTTTAGAGTGTAGACATGCCTGCAGAAAAAAAATGGGCAAATTCATGGATCAAAATCTAGCTACATCTATAAAATACAATAACTTCAGCTCTGCTGCAGAAAGCCCTTGACCTACAAATTGCCGCAGGCTGAGAAAGTATTTTGCAAACATATCACTGCATGATTAACCCTGCCCTCTCTCATGCACTCAGTGCTGGCCAGTGGCAAGAGGGACACTGTCACACAGCCCTTTAACTTGAGCTCCTATGGCCTTTCTTAGGTTTTCATCAGCTTAAGTGTTTGCTTTGTAATAAATGCAAATTTAAAAACCAAAGGGGAAAAAATTTATTTTCCTCAAAAATTTCTACATACAGATTGACAGTACAACATCACTTTTATGCCTGTTTAATTTGGAAAGTCTCCTTTCAGTATGGCATTTTAGCTTATACCTTTTTCCCTTATATTCAGAAAATATCAACTTCAGTGTTATTTACTTAACTGTAGCCTTATTTACTGCATTTCTCATATAGGATGAGTACCTGCCAAAAGACATTCCTTCTGAAGACAGTATATTTTCTGGGTTTGGCACAGAGAAAGGATTTCTATTCATTGCATAGAAAGTTCTGCTTAGCTGGAGTAATATTATAATTTATAATACTATGCAGGGAGACCATAGTTATGAATTACTTTGTCTTTTCAAATATTGCTGTACATTTACTACCTAACACCAAAACCAATTTTATTCCTTTTAAGGGGTAAAACCAAGTATATAATTACATAGCTTCATTAAATTGATTTTGATGAATTTATTATTTAAAAAAGCACACATGCACACTTTATTCCTAGAGAAATACATTTATTATGTTTATATATACATACAAATATGTATAGATTTATGGTATTTGTTCTCATCTTTGAGATGCCCACTTTCTGAAAAAAAAAAAATTCAGACATTATGTTTTAAAATGTAGTGACATGAATATACATATTAAGCTGTTTCATGTTTTAGTGAAAAACACTTCAGCCAAGACTTCAGTGCAAATTTGCTCTAAAAGGACTATCAGATTTTAATTGCAGTTACTTATTACTCTCGTACAGGTGAATAAAAAAGTGACGCAAGTAGCAAAAGACATTTGGAGGACTTCAATAACAGGAGAAAAAACCAAACTGTTAGCCTACCACTCAGTGGGTATGAACAAATGATGCTGCCAAGTTTCATTTCACTAAAAAGATCACTTGCCAATCAATGGTTACCACTGGTGACAAGTGTGAAAGATCTCAGATTGAAAAGGGATGCAAGGGGTTAAGAAGACTGAAGCTGCATCCCAAGGAGTCAGTTGAACATGCCAGGAACCAGTCCCTGGCACAAGGGCTGACTGGCACAGACACAGCCCTGCTAGTAACCTCCCGAGCAGCCACAACCTCTGCTGCAGTCTGAAGGGCGACTGGGGTGAAGAGCCTAGAGAGGTAGATTTTTTTCTGCTAATATCCACCGACATGCAGCTGGGAGCCAGCCAATTTCAATTCCCCCCCAGTCCTAACCAAAATGATCATTTTTGTACAAACCATCTGTAAGTATGCAGAGGAACAGGAGATGACAAAGAACCAATGTGGATCAGTTAAGAATAAATTAATTATAAATTAAGCCAGTATAAATTCCTTTGTGCCAGGGTGACAGGCCTGTGGGTAAGAGAGAAACAGCTGAAGTCATGTATTTGTATTTTAGTACTTCTTCTGACACTGTTCTGACAGTGCACTCTCAAAGTGAACTAGGGACACAATAGAGATGAAAATATCATTGACTGGGTGCGAAACCAGTTACAAAATCGTATCAGGAGGACAGTTATCAACGGTTCACTGTAAAAATGGCAGCATATATTTCAGCAGGGTCCTCAGGGATCTGCCCTGGGTCTGGCAAGCAGTTCCATTAATCGCCTGCGTGATGAAACAAGGAGTATATTATTAATGTGCAGACAACTCCAAGCTGAATGGGGCTGCCAGTGCTTTGAAGAATGCTTCAAATTCAAAATCATCCTAACAAATAATATCATCTTAGTATAATAGGATGATTTTCTAAAAAGGATAAAAGAAAATTAATGAAGGAGTAATGAGCTGTACAGAATGAGGAAGAACTTGTTAGGTAGCAGTTGTGCAGTAAAGGACCAGGACTTGTGAAACACAAGCTAACTCCACTGTCACATGAGCAGAATAAAACACATCATGGTTTCTATAGATGCTAAGCGTGAAGTACTTCAGCTTGCAGGGGCTCAACTGCAGTAGCGTGTCCAGGTTTGGATGCCACTTAGAGCTGCTATAGGTGTGATGAGGACTACAAATCAAGACCTTCAAACAGAAGTTTGCACAAAATACAAGTGTCAGGCATACATAAGAGATAGGCAGAGCACAATATTCAAGTGCATGAAAAGTTGCTACAAAGATGGAAAAGGCACTCTGTTCTTAATGGTTGTGGTCGACAGGACAAGAAATAATGAGTTCAACATTTTAGCACAGAAAGTTCACACCAAACACCAAGGAAAGATAATTAAGAGTGAAGAAATAATTTAGTTGGAGACATTATGGAAGCCGTCACTGGAGACTTCTAAGAGTGAGTTAGACCTGTAGTCACCATAAACAGCACAGGTATAGTTGAAACTCCTAATACTAGAATAATTTCAATTACCATTTACAGAGAACAAGTTTTATTATTTGATACATTTGACAAAGGAGAAAACCAAAACACACACACTGAGGTTAGGAAGGAACCTGATTTGTTACATGCAGCGACAGAAAGTCTGAGCGTCTCCCGATAAGCACATGCTTGTGCCTTTGCACGGCCCCGGGCAATGCAGATGCACACCACTGCCTGCAGAGTCAAGCTTCCCTCATGCTTCTCCAACATCTCTGTTAGAAGCAACAGGATAAGATGCCATCTGTACCACTCAGAAGATTTCAAATGCAGTTATAATTATTACAAAGACAATTATATTTGCTAAGATCCAGAATCTGCCAGAGGATGATAAAAAAGTCCTGTTATTAGAAACATTAAATCAACACCCTTGCAAACTTCCTGATTACTCTGCAGAATAAGGTACCATTTAATTTCTTCATTACATAGAACAAAGTGAATTCAGATTTATTTAATATTGCCATTATTTTAAATATCAAATGAGGTCAGGCTCTTTAATCTAAAAGCATTTTCTGAATGGGAAAAATTCCAAGAATGATTTCATATTGTTAATTTTTTTTCTAGTCCTATTGGGAAATCAATAGGGGCTTCTGACAAGGAACTGGAGAAAGCTTACAAGGGTTTAAATAAAAGCAGAAATAAGTGATCATTAAGAAAACTTAGAAAAGCATCACATCACCTAAGAACTGCGAAAAAGCCAGGGAGTATGAACAGCATTTGTGATGCATTGCAATAGGAGTAAGAGATGTAGTTACTTTTTCTGTCTACAGAACATGAGATTCTAATTGGAGAAGTAAGAAATAACACCACCTCTCCTGATGCTCTTACTTGCCTGTCACTGAAAGTAGATCTTGTCAAACCATATTTCCACTGTCAAAAAAATGCTTGCTTCTAAAATCCCTAAATGTTCTTGTCTTAGATTAAAACCATCTTCAGCTTTCTGAACTAATGTTTCTTACACCTCAAAGTGGACAGAAAATGGACTTTTACCAAACTGCATTATATTGTTCACGATAGAAAAAATGCAAATACCTCACAAAACCAAATGATAAACCTATCATGACATGAATTTGGACATATATATATACATATATATATGCACATATATAACCAGAATAAGAAATTAGGAGTTACTAGTATCATCAGTCAAGCTATAGAACTCGTAATGGTCATTTTCATGCAACAGTTTCTGTATTTTCGGTTCCTACTGTTGGCTCATATTTTAATATTCCTAAATCTAAAAAATGCTACAGCATGAAACGTGTTTCTCAATGACTTCTTATAATTTGTTGTGCCCTTTCATTATAAACCTGTACAATTTATGGGAGATGGCACCAGCTTTAACCTGGAAAGCAAGAAAGAAATCCCTGTCCTCTTCAAGAACTGTATGTCATCAACAATTTCTGCCTTCAACAATTCAACAATTTCAACAATATACTGCCTTCTAAGTCACAGGGAGCCAGCAGATAAAAGCACTGTTAAAAGTGTGTCTTTCAGTGAAGTCATTAAAATGCTTAGATCATTTTATGGTTCATGTCAAAGCACCCATAAAAGCTAGTGTGATTTTAAAAGTTAGCTGAGGTCATGGCAGAAACTGTAAGACTAACTTTAGAAAGTAAACGAAGAAAAAAAAAGTAAAAACAGCTCTTTTCAGTTCTCTCTGATGGCTTGAAAATAGGATCCATGAGAAAATAAAATATTATTGATAAGGCAGGACTACAAGCTTGAAGTTTGCATTGCAGATTTTGCTAGTAATGTCAATACTTCATTCACTTTCAAAGCTGGAACTTCACCTTCTGTTCTTCATATATATAATCATCATCTACCCTATGCCACAACAGTGAGAAATTCTACAGTGCCTGGGAAAAGATAAATAAGGGAAAGCTGAAAATGTACGGAATGATTTGCTAGATGATGCAAAAAATTGCCAAATTCGGTAACTTTTGGTGGGATTACACTGCATGGGATTAGTGACATGGGGATATTTTTAACTCATGACAGACTGTGAAAAACAAATTTAGTGAGGTACAGTGGAAAAATTCATTCCAATATATGATATTTGGGGCTACAGATAAACCAATCTACAAACTTTTGAAAAACATACATATAAACCCTTGACATATTTGTATTCCTGTTGAAGCATTCCTGAAACTGAGTGTACCGGCTGGGAGACTGCCCTCAGGGACAAGGGAGCACAACAGAGCTGGCAGATCTTTTAAGGACACTTTGAGAGAGCTCAAGAGCTCTCAATCTCCAGGTGTAAGAAATCAGGAAAGGCAGGCAAGAGGTCAGCATGGCTGAGTCAAGACCTGCTGGGCAAACTGAAGGGCAAGAAGGAAATGCACAGGCAGTGAAAGCAGGTACAGGTATCTTGGGATGAGTACAGGGACGCTGCCCAGTTGTGTAGGGATGGGGTCAGGAAGGCCAAGGCATGACTGGAGCTGAACTTGGCAAGGGATGTAAAGAACAACAAGAAGGTCTTCTACAGGTATGTCAGCCAGAAAAGGAAGGTCAAAGAAAGCATACCCACCCTGATGAGAAAGACTGGCAAACAGGTAACAATGGATGGGGAGAAGGCTGAAGTACTCAATGACTTCTTAGCCTCCGTCTTCACTGGCAGCCTCTCCTCCCACACCTCTTTTAAGGCGATGGCCTGCAAGACAGAGACTGGAGGAGCAAAGTCCCTCCCACTGTAAGAGAAGTTCAGGTGTGAGACCACCTGAGGAACCTGAACATGTACAATGTCTATGGGACCTGATGAGATGCATCCCAGAGTCCTGAGGGATCTGGGTGATGTAGTTGCCAAGCCCCTCTCCATGATATTTGAAAAGTCATGGCAGTCAGGTGAAGTCCCTGGAGACTGGAAAAAGGGAAATATTGCACCCATATTTAAAAAGGGTCAAAAGGAGGACCCTGGGATCTACCTGTGATCCTGTCAGTATCATGTCTGTGCCTGGGAGATCATAGAAGAGATCCTCCTAGAAGCTCTGCTAAGGCACATGGAGGACAGGGAGGTGGTTTGAGACAGCCAGCATGGCTTCACCACAGGCAAGTTCTGCCTGACCAACCTAATGGCCTTCCAGGACAGAGTGACCACATCAGTGGACAAGGGAAGAGCTACAGATGTCATCTATCTGGACTTCTCTAAGGCCTTTGACATGGTCCCCCACAACATCCTTCTCTCTACATTGGAGAGATATGGATTTGATGGGTGGACTGCTGGGTGGATGAGGAACTGGTTGTATTGTCACATCCAGAGAGTAGTGGTCAACCTCTCAATGTCCAGATCGAGATGGGTGACGAGTGGTGTCTTCAGGGGTCCATATCAGGACCAGTACTCTTAAAATACCTTCATCAGTGACATAGACAGTGGGATGAAGTGCACCCTCAGCAAATTTGCAGGCGACACCAAGCTGGGTGATGTGGTTGACATGCCTGAGGAACGGGATGCCATCCAGAGGGACCTGGACAAGCTCGAGGAATGGGCCCATGTGAACCTCATGAGGTTCAACAAGGCCAAGTGCAGGGTCCTGCACCTGGGTTGGGGCAACCCCCGGTATCAATACAGACTGGGGGATGAAGGGATTGAGAGCAGTCCTGCTGAGAAGGACTTGGGGGTCCTGGTGGATGAAAAGCTGGACAGGAACCAGCAATGTGCGCTCACAGCCCAGAAGGCCAAACGTGTCCTGGGCTGCATCCAAAGCAGCGTGGCCAGCAGGTCGAGGGAGGGGATTCTGCCCCTCTGCTTCGCTCCACTCTGGTGAGACCCCACCTGGAGTCTTGTGTCCAGCTCTGGAGCCCTCAGCACAGGATAGACATGGACCTGTTGGAGCAGGTCCAGAGGAGGGCCACAAAAATGATCAGAGGGATGGAACACCTCTCCCATCAGGACAGGCTGAGTGAGCTGGGGTTGTTCACTGTGGAGAAGAGAAGGCTCCGGGGAGACCGTCTTGCAGCCTGACAGTACTTAGAGGGTGCTTCTGAAAAAGATGGGGACAGACTTTTTAGCAGGACAGAGCCTGTTGCAGTAGCACAATAGGTTTTAAACCAGAAGAGGGTATATTCAGAATAGATATAAGGAAGAAATTTTTTACAATGAGGGTGGTGAAATGCTGGCAGAGGTTTCCCAGAGAGGTGGTAGATGCCCCATCCCTAGAAACATTCTAGGTCAGGTTGGACGGGGCTTTGAACAACCTGGTCTAGTTGAGGATGTCCCTGCTCATTGCAGGGGATTGGACTAGATGGCCTTTAAAGGTCCCTTCCAACCCAAAATGTTCTATGATTCTCCGATTCTTTTATTCTATGATTTTATGATTCGTGAAGATTCACAGTTGGTAAAAACAAAGGGTTCCTTAAAAAAAAAAGGTGAACTCTGCTCTGAAATCAAAACTGTTGGCAGTGTGTTCTGACAAACTGTAAAGATAAAAATCCCCCCTCGTTATCAAGCTTTGTATTCTCCAGTCATGTCCAGTTTCATCTGCTGGGGTGGAGAAGGGAGTTTCTTAAGAGGCTGAGGTCAGGTTACAGACATGGAGTGTTTGAAAAAGCACTGGAGTATCTGATGAGAAATTGCATCAAGGGCCCTGAGCCAGGAGTATGTGATCCCAGACCAGTTGACAGCCTATTTTTTCATAGACAAGCACACAAAACTTAGTATCTTTTGGCAAGAGTACATCAGAAGTTGTTAGTTTTGACACATGTACCCCTCACCTATTGTTTTAAGCATGTATAACCTCACCACTTCAGCCGTGTCCACAGAAATCCATTTATAGAGTTACAAATATTATAATGTACTAGGCATGAACTGAACGTTAATCTCATTTTTGCTGCTCTATTGCAAACAGCAGATGCATTACACCATAGCTTTTCTAAACGAAAAGCAGAAAAAGAGCGTACTCTTATAGGATCAGAGGAGCCAACCACTGTTTAAACTGTAATGAAAATTAAATTCTGAAATAACTACGGAGTTTCTTAATATTCCTAAGTGGTATTAGGAAGCAGATCTGATATTGAGATCCATTTTTGCTTATAAAAGAAAAAAGTCCCTAAAGCTTCTGTCTGTATTGGATATTTATATAAACAGATTTATGGTTTAATGGCTGCTTAGCCAGATGATTGCTAGCCTTCTTCATGGATGTACCATTTAAAAACAACGGTGACAGGAATATGCAAGTCCGTCCCTTCTATTTGGTGTTACTTTTACAGTGAAACTAATATAATTGTTTGGCACAGCTTGTGGTATTTGCTTACAGTAGGTTCAGCAGGCTATGTTTCATTTTGTCTCAAGTTGTCTCTTGAGTCTAGGCTAGAAGTATGTATCTTTTAACCCTACTGACACCACAAAAAATAACACTGGGCCTTAGTTGAGTATTGTTTGCAGATTTTTTTTTTTCAAGTTATCTTCCTTTAATACTGGATTGAGGCCAGATCCTGCAGACTCGCCAGTGCATAACTGCTGATGAACAGAATGGTAGTCCTTCTTGCACCAGGCTCATGCGTTTGTGGGATCACGTGTTGACGTGTGTTAAATTTGCATTCCATGAAGATTCAAGGCCAATCCTTCACATGGGTTGAGTGGGTGCTCTTGACTGCTATAAACTCAATTCAAGCCCACAGTAAACAGTAATGACAGTCTCTTATATTGACTCATAAAATATCTATATTAAATATATCCAGGAAAATTACAAAAAATTAAGAAGTATATGGAATAATAAAGGGAATCTACCATTTACTATACTTAAATGCATTTAACACACTTTTACAAAGGAAAAATGAATAATTTTAAAACTAAGAGGTTGAGCCTGCATTGGTTACCCCCCAAATCAGTTAAAAGGCCCACCGGTGATTTGATTAATATGGCAAAGTACAAGGAAATCAGGAAAACAAATGTGTAAAATCGGTAATTTTAATAACAGATGTTTCTACGAATGAGGATTTTGAATCTTCTGCAATTCATATCACTATTATATTGTGGGTACACAATAATTGTATTCACTTAAGTTACTTTTAGTATCTAGAAGAACCCCTCAGTAGATGACTTTCAGAGCTTAGCCTTTTCTTCAGGGAGGAACTGCAGGGCAGGACGTAACCTTTCAGTAATGCTGGTAATTATGGATATACAAGGACTACGGTATTGAATCATATTTCAGAAATATTTGGGCTGATCCTATAGTCTTTCCTGAAGTGAAGCTTGCCCAGCACCTGCTTTGCGCTGCAGCAGGGGATGCTGAAATCCAGCTGCGCCAGGCAGCACTGCACCCCGGGCACCTCCCGCGGGGAACGGGATACGGAATCGGTTCTGACAGCCTTCCTCCCCGTCCCCTACACTTACACATAGATCCCTGCCCTGCCAGGGTGCTACAGCCTTACACGGCGGCTTTCTTTTTTGCTGGTGAAAGCAAAAGGGGGCCAGTTCCCAGTTCCCAATGCCTATTTCAATACGGGACGGCGAGGGGGAGACGCAAGGGGACTCTGCCCTGCTGCATCCCTGCTCCCCCCGCACTCAAGGTCTATGAGGCATTTGGTGCAATTAGCGGTTAAAGCCCGTCAAGCGGCTGGCTGTCAGACAAGCTCGGAACAACACGGCGTGAGCCAACACATACCCCAGCAGAAGTTTTGCCATCGTGCCAGGCTACAGCCGAAGGGCCTCGTCCAGAGAGAAGGGCAACGTCTGCGAAACACAGCTGAGTCTGAACACAAGGTAAGGGAGGCTGATGTAGTCTTTCACCTTAAATGTAAATGTAATTTACATTTAATGTAAATTCATGGCTCAAACTGGACCAGTTTCTTTCAGCTAAAAAAACAGACTATAAATCAACAGCATATTTGACATGCTGAACGATTCAGGACCAGTAGAAAATATTTTCTTGTTTATCTTATCTGCTTTTAGCAAAAAATTAAACCAAATTACAAACTTAAGAGTGTAAATAAAATTATCAAATCAGATGCAACATGAAGATTAAAAATCTCACTTTCTTTTCTTAACATGCCTAGATAAAAAAGTGACATTTGCCTTTTAATTGCCCCAGATAGCACAACTATCTTATTGAGAGGGAATGAGAGGATGGTAACAACATAATTCATTCACATGGGGGATGTTATTGAGCCAAAATGTACCTGTCAGGAACCACACACATGAACCACAAACACACGTCTCCAAAATCCTTATGCCAGTGATTTAAAAGCTGTCAAGGACTACAGAATCGGTTTGATTACTTGAAGAATTTATAGCCCATCTGGCATCCCGAAAATCTTTTTGATATTGAAGGTATTAAGCTAGATCATTTACTCCTATTAATATTATCATCTATTGCTTATATAGAGTAACATTTCAAGGCCCTGTTCAAAACCACATTGCAATAGGTAGTGAAAAAATAGATCAAAAGGCCTTGTCCCTGTTCATAGTTCAGGCTCTAAACCTTCCAGGAGAGTGCCTCTGTGGAGGGCACTGCTGCATAAGTGTCTAGCCAAGAACATCAATAAAAGCAGAAAGGAACATGGGCAGGAGGATGAGAGTAACCATGATGTGATCCTTGGCTTATATACATTGATACAGTGAAGCTGACAGAAGCAAGACCAGGCTTGGAAGGATAAGACCAAAATATAAACACTATATCATCAGTTGAATATATAAAACATATGTTTCTGGTTCCTCTTTGGTGCTATTCACATTTTCATGAACTAATTTACACATGAATACCCATATATAAATTTCTACTTGTTTGACACAGGACCTCAGTACTGAACAAACACATGCATATCCCAAATTTTATTATTAAAGCAACCCCAGAAGGACTAATACAGTAGTTAATAAGGTAATTAGGATAAAAGACTTTGCAAGATTCTTACTTTTTAAAGACTACTTGTGTGGGGTGAAGTATTGTTCGTATTTTTGTCATTTAAAAGGACACGAGGTAAAAAGCCTCTGTTTCGACCATTCTGCATTACCGTTACTCACGAAATATGGTGAAAATTCAATTCAGTTATCCTGACCTCAAATTATAATGCTCTGCTAATACAGTTTCTGCTCTTCCCTTAAGTGGAACAGCTGCTGATGTTGGCAATTGTATACTGTTTATGCTGTTTTTCTTATTTCAGTGGCAGCTCAGATAGATAGATTCATGCTTCATATAATGAGCATGGGAAATCATATTATTTTGGCCAGCAGTGCCTTGGCTCACAACTGCACCCTAGATATCCTTTCCTCGTTACCTTTTGTCTGCCCACCAGGGACTTTAGCACTGATCATCACCTCCTGTATCATGTCTCACTTGGCTACAGCATGTGCAGTGTTTTCAGGCTTGTACAACAGAAACTGTGGGGATGTTCTAGAACTCATCTCCTTCTCCACCATGACAGTCTCTCATTTTGCCTTTCACTCTTGTGCGAGTGTTCCCGTAAATTAATGAAATTTGCCCTAGTTCCAATCATTACATTTTGCCAGAAGCATGTGGTAATTGGCAAGGCATGACTTTGATTCAAAGGGGAGAGCCCATAAGAACCGTGTTAGATTCCAGGTCATTGAGAGCTTATCCTCTTAACCCTATTAAATGTCATCAACCAATTTCAAGCTCACCTAAGGACCTCTCTAAGGGTGTGCTACAATTCCTGGGAAGCTTTCTGTTATACAGGTATCACTTCATCCTTTGTCTTTCCCACACTGAAGAGGATTTGAAATCAGATTCCTCTCTACCTGCAGGGTAAGAACAGAATAAAAGTAGCTCAGAAATAAATCTTTTACTCCTCAAAACAGAAAGACCCAACTAGGTGTGCAAGATAAATGAGCAGACACTTCTCAGATACCCATTTTGGGGTCATAAAACTCCTTCCAAAAGTGCTGTATTCATCAACAGACACTTGTCTCCAGATAGACCTAAAAACGTCAACTATGCCTCTACAAGTGGCACTTCAGATTCCCAATCAAATGCTTTTTCTATCCACTCTGTGCTGCAAGTGCTATGTACTATGTAAACATACATAAGGTACTGAGGAAAATAAGGCAAGATACTCAAATTATTTTCTTGATAACCCCAGGAAATGCAGCATTCAGAAATAATTAACCACTGGATACCACTGCTACTTACTTTCTCACTCACTTTGATTTAATATGAAAAATGTCTCTGTCAGATCCACCATACCTGTATCCAGTTTAAATGATGGTTGGCTGTTATCCACTTAGCCAAGATAAAGGTGGAGAATGCTTGCTCCAAAGCAAAAAGTGTTCAAAACTAGGTAGGAGTTATTACGTTCATGTCCATCTCAGAGCAATCTGTCTTCCTTGAGTATTCATATTTCAGCAATATCACACCAAACACTAAAACAACTGGGTTTATTGATTACACCAGGGCTCATCTAGCAGAAATAGCTACACACCATCATCTTTTTCAGGACCTCAGCACAGCCACATCCCAAGCTCTGCTGAAAACCTGAACAGAGTTTACATTATATAAAAAAGCCATACGATAGAGTAAGCTACAGTTATTCGGCTCAAATGGTTGAATTTCAGGAGTCATAACGAGGCTCCTCCTAAACTTTGTCATTGGATCAAGCAATAATCTTCTCAGAGATTACCAAAATATGTGTCCTGCTGTATACACCCATTTTATGAATTAGATAAATTGGACCTATATAGCAATATCAGATTTCATTCTACTAAAGCTCAGGCACAGCTGCAGTCTAAAACACACAGGATATTTCTGTGCCACTTATACTGCATATTTACAAAATAATAGGCTTTGATGGGAGCGCCTGTTATGGTATGGCAGTTTAGTAATTGTTTCTAGGTAGATTTTTTAATGTGTTTACACTGTATTTTAAAAGCAGATCCAAACCGCACTTTAACATGTTTCCCATATTTCCCAAACTGTTTGGATGCAGAGCTGAGTCACGAGTTTTGGCAGAGCTCTGGGACCCCTGAGGAGGGAAGCTTAAATCCAGCCAGTCACTGGCCACAGGTCCTTCCTCGCACCTCCATCTGGTGTGGGTGCAGGCATGGATGTGCCTGCTTGCCATCACTCTGCCTCTGTATCTCTCATAATTTCACACAGTAACATCAGATGCTTGAAGTCAGACAAGTCAACCCAAGTCCTTTCTACATATATAGGCTGCTACACAAACATCTGAGGGCGTGCAGTGCTTTAGGTTGCCTTCTGGCTTGCATTTCACTGAGTAGTGCTGACAGAGATCTGTCTAGTACAAACAGATCACACGATTCTTATCAGAAGTCAGATTAAATAAATGTCTTGCAGAAAATAACATCTCCCTTGAACTCTTCCCCACTAGAATTGAACACACTGTTCCAGCAGATGTCTTACACTGTGTACACAGGCAAGATCCTTCCCCTATTTCAGCATTAGTTCTGTTAACCACAGCCGTGGTCTAAGAACTCACATTGGGACATTCACTACTCTGGGTCCAAAGTATTTTTCTCATAGCTGCTTTCCAAAACAGTTTCCCATCCTGTTGGCAGAGCTTTATTATTTGTCCCAGATGTTTTTCTTTGAATTTGGCGGTATTTTTTTAAAAAGTTCATTCTATCTAATGAGTCTTTTTTACAAGATACGCATTCTATAAAGACATCCTGATAACTATTAATTACATTTTTAACCTCAGATTTGTGTTGTCGGAGTCCCAAATTAATTATTCTCTTACTTTGCCCGAGACCAACATGAAGCAATGCTTCCTTTTTGCTCTTTCTATATATCATAATGATACTCATAGTCTTCTCATCTTTCATTTTCCAGTATTTCTTAAAGATGATGAGAGAATTTTTCAGGTAATTCTCTGAAGACCTTTAATGTAAACTTTTTCTATGAAAATGGTTAGCTCCAGCTGGTGTTCTCTTTAGCATTTGTGAAATGTTTGCATGAGATCTGCGGATATGTTATACAACCCATCTGAATAGAAAAACAGGATCAACACATTTGATAAGCAAACTAGAGGGTGTTATTCTGCTTGGGGAATTGGAACTCATTTGGACTAAAGCCAGTCAGAATGGAGATCATAAAATAATAGAATGGTTGGAAGGGACCTTTAAAGGTCATCTAATCCAACCCCTCTGCAATGAGCAGGGACATCTTTCACTAGATCACGTTGCTCAAAGCCCCGTTCAACCTGACCTTGAACACTTCCAGTGATGGGGCATCCACAGCTTCTCTGAGCAACGTGGTCCTGTGTCTCACCATCCTCATCATAAAAAAAACTTCCTTATGTCCAATCTAAATCTACCCTCTTTCAGTTTAAAACCATTACCCCTTGTCCTGTCAATGCAGGCCTTGGTAAAAAGTCTGTTCCCATCTTTCTTATAAGGCCCCTTTAACTACTGGAAGGCTGCAAGAAGGTCTCCCCAGAGCCTTCTCTTCTCCAGGCTGAACAACCCCAACAATCTCAGCCTGTCCTCACAGGAGAGGTGTTCCACCCCTCTGAGCGTTTTTGTGTCCCTCCTCTAGACCCGCTCCAACAGATCCATGTCTTTCCTGCGCTGAGGGCTCCAGAGCTGGACGCAGGACTCCAGGTGGGGTCTCACCAGAGCAGAGCAGAGGGGCAGAATCCCCTCCCTCGACCTGCTGGCCACGCTGCTTTGGATGCAGCCTAGGAGACGTTTGGCCTTCTGCGAGCGCACATTGCCGGCTCATGTCCAGCTTTTCATCCACCAGCACCCTCAAGTCCTTCTCAGCAGGGTTGCTCTCAATCCCTTCATCCCCCAACCTGTATCGATACCGGGTGTTGTCCCGACCCAGGTGCAGGACTTTGCACTTTAATTGTATTGGACACCTGGTTTCTAAAGTAGAAAAAATGTCCATTTTCCACCACCCATCAAAAATAAGAAATGTACAGGTAGCGTTCATAGGTATTAAATTCATCTATATGATATTCAATACATAATTACTTGTTCATCTTTTTTTTCTCTATTTTTGCATTTATCTGATTGTGTTTTATACTGGTTTTTCATCTATAATCTTTATGCAAAGTATTTTGATTCTGACATTTTAAACATAAATTTATTTATAATCTTCCGATTTTCCAAGTGCTAATTTCTCCACCATTTCTGTCCTATCCCTACTAATATACTGGTACACATGATGATTGCAAATGAATAAACCTGTATACTAGGCACTGTGCTTGCTCACCTACTTATTAATCACTTTGTTACAAAGTAGATGTTTGAAAATCTCCAAGTCAATTATTTTTAATACTGACAATTTGCAGTGTTTCCTTCATTTTCCCCAGCTTCATGTGCTTTCACAATCTTCCCAACATTTACCCGTTTTCAAACTCTGAAAACCTAATTTCAACATCATTCTCATGGTTTGGGTGAGAAAAAAATGTCAAAGCATCATAGGCCTCAGCTGGCAATGTAAAGATACTCTCCGGCTCATAGACAGAAGCATTATCAGCTATCTGCCTGCGTTAATGAAATTTTGTAATACCGGGATCACAGGGCCCAGCTCTGCCCTCTGCCCCATTCAGCATTCCCTTTGACCTCAGAAGGAGATGTGATTCAAAAACAAAGCCTGGCCTATGGTCCTGAAGCAGTATAAGGCTTTGTCAGCGCTTTGTTGACCTGTGAAAGCCCAATACCAAACTTAAAAGAAAAATTCAGCCATTTGAAATTGAATTTAGACAGATTTATGCACCAAAACTCTCCAAAATAACTTTGCAAGAAAGCCACCTAACCCTAACAAACATAAAGTCACAAAATGCCTCTTTGGTTTTCGTTCCAAATGTCCACAAGTGCTTTCAGTGTTATAAAAATTTGAAACTGCCTTGGTCTGAGCAACAAACCAGCCTGGTTTTGGACCAGCATCCTCCAGGCGATAAACTGAGTGCAGAAGCATGCCTCTTCCCCACAAAGTCGAATTTTACAAGTATATGCAACACTACCAAGTGATGACAGCATAAAAACAGCAATGGTGCACGAGGTGACTTTTTAGTGAGAAGTCACATAAGGCAGGAATCATTATGCAGCCTTTTAATTATTACACTAAAAAAAAAAAGAAACCAAAAAGTATAGGTTCAACTCCTTCTGCCGCCTAGGGACGCAACAGCCTCTGATTTCCTAGAAGTCCTGCTTTCTTCCACTCTGTGAGGGACTGGTCAAAAGTAAAGTGAGTTAGGAGTGGAAGTCTTCTTGCTGAAGCTGAACAGAAAAGAAGGAAAAATCATGGGATTGGAAAGGCAGCATACAAGGCTGCACCACAGAGAAGGTCTCAACTGAGACTTGGTGCTGGCGGCATGAATAAGCCTCTTGTGCTGAAGGTGCAAAGGTACCCTTGTATGTACCTCTGAGCTCTAAGCGATTCTCTCCTGGGTGCAGTATTTTTTTTGCTTGTTCTTCTGCTATGTCCAATTCTGAACAGAGATATTTGGGTACTTAATTAAGATTCTGAGACCTTTACTGAACTTTGCTGCTGTTACTCTGACATGAGTCATGAGCAAAAATACTATACTGCAAGAAAGCAAACTGGAAAACGGTGTTTGCCGATACCTGGAAACAACGTACCATCAGATGGAACGAAAAAACTTACAACAACAAATTTCACAGAAAGCTTTGCGAAAACGTCAGGTGAAGCTTTTTTCTTAGCAGCTCAAACGTGGAAGCAGCGATGGCTGCACCGAGCTCCTTGTCTCTGTGCTACGGGACGCAGCTAACTGCTGGCGAACAAAACTCTGCCGGGTCAGGGCGAGACCCCCCTCCCGCGGAGAAGGTTCAGAGGCAGCAGCGGAGCAGGAGCAGCGGCGACAGCAGAAGGTCCTCTGCGATCCGCTACAACACGCCCCGTCCTCTCTCCCTTCCGACTTCTCCGGAAAGAGCACTCCATCTGAGTGGAGATCCTAGTAGCAAAGCCTGGAACAAAAACCGCTTCGGGTACCTTGCCGCCCTTTCAGGAGAGCGCAAGGTCCAGCCCAGGGGCCCGGCGCGGCTGCCAGCTTCGCCCGGCAGCTCCCGGAGCCCAGGCACTTCTGCCAAACCTGCCGCCCGCTGCGGCTGCCTGGGCAGCTGCTCTTTTTCGGGAGGGAGCAGAGCAAGAAAAAGGCCTAAGAAGATACCGTGTTTCTGTTTCCTGAGGCCCTTATGAATGTCTAATCTTTTTCCTTTCCGCGGCAAACACGGTTTTGTTCGGCGTTACACACTAGTTGTGAAATTTAGTTTCATGGGTAATACAGCAATCCTGCCGGTTTGTAAAAGGCATCAAGAGGAATGTAAGAGTGATAGCACATGACCGTGTCAAGCATGTGTTCCTCCCGGTACTGATGATTAACTAGTGCTCAGTAAAAATATTTTAATAAGCTGAAAAGTGACCTAACTCCTCTATATATCTATCTATTTATTAGATATACATGGACTGTAAGGGAAAGAAAATGTTTGCTTGAAAGTTAATGATTGTTTTATGATTTATGATAAGGCTGTAAATCTCTATGCAAAAGGAGAGGAGATCAAAGGGAATCACATCCCGTGATGAATCCTGAGGCAGCCTGAAGACTTCACTTTTCATATCTTGTTTCTTAGCAAGGCAAAAATTTAAGCTCGAAATGGAAAAAGATAAAGCAGGCTCTGACAATTGAATCATCATCATCAACTCTCGAGCTGAGTTACTATGGCAATGGCAGTGCTGCTGCACAGCTTCTTCTTACTCTTTCTACCGGTACAACAGTTTTGTAAATGTACATGGGAAATTTCCACTGCACACGTGCCACATGGGGCTCGCAGGAGAAACCCACGGTCTCAGATGCCCTCGTTTCTACTGAACGGAAGAGCAAATCTGTGTGATTAAAATATGTGATTTGCAATATTCTTTTTTCCATGGAAACAGTCTTGGAGCAGTAGGGAAATATCCAGGATTCTTCCTGCTCTTTTGCGCCTCAGGAAGGTATATTCCAGGGTTTAGGAGGTATCTTATAAGCATGCAGCATTTTTAACACAGGAATTTTAAGCATTTTCTTTAGCTGTGACTATCTCACTTCTTTGAATTATAGATGTCTTGACACTGCCAGGGGAGGATGGTATCACATTTTTGGCAGAGCATAGCTTGGAGCTCTACATAAGTAATGGATCTAATCCTGACGCCAGGTTAATAAATTAGTAATTATAACTCTTTGTATATGCAACAATCAGCGTGTCAGTACTCACCAGTGTCCTCTTTCCCCTTCAAGGACTAGATTAATGCATCACCTTTCCTATTACTGATAGTATGTTCTCTGCACTCCACATAAAAGACACATTTGATCTTAATTATTTTTGAGACAGTTTTTAATATTTACGCTCTAATAGCAAACAGAAGTTCCCAACAGGAACTGGGGCCCTTTGTAGGAAGTCAACATGCAAAGGAAATCTTTGCCCAAAATACTATTGCTGAAAGTACACTTTCTGCAAGTTCATTAAGTCCTATAAGCAGACATTTGTGTGGAACCTCAAACGAGCTCCACACCGAGAATTTCATCAGCCTTTTTCTGGAAAAGGAGTCCTTTTCACCAACTGTGTGGATATGCCTACAGCCCAGATCACGGTCTTGCTAACAAATGTGTGTCTTTTTAAGTAGACCCGTTCTGGGGAGCAGATGAACAAGGTTAACATGTGCATTAATCGATAGGAGGGTCAACAATTACGGCAATGAAAGGTAAGAGAGATGATACAACAATTAAACATACTATGCAATGTCTTGGCCAAGAATCAAGTTTTTACGTCTCTACACGTTCCATAAAAAGCTGTCATTGAATAATGAGGAGCAGAAAGCATCTGACGCAGTTTGCTATTTATACAGCTACACATCCATCATATTCGCACTGGTAACATCTGCCCTCTGTTACGTATGGGCTTTGGTGCCTCAGCGTGAAGTCTGTAAAACGGCACACACCGCCTGCCCTCAGGCTGCCCAGATTTTAAGACGTTTACGTTCCTTTTGCGACCAGGGGCAGGCAGCGGGCCGGCAGCTGCCCCCCCTCCACCCCCCACCAGCACCCCGGGGCAGCCCCACTGATGCGGCAGCCGCCTGGGGATGCAGCACCCGAGGAGGAGGAGGAGGAGGAGGAGGAGGAGGAGGAGGGGGAGGAGGGGGAGGGGGAGGGGGAGAAGGAGGAAGGGAACGCTCCCCGGTGCCCGCACCTGCTCGGCGCCCTCGGGGCGGGCGGCAGCCGCGGCCCCGGGCGCGGCCGGCGGCGGCACCACGTGTCGGGGCGGGGAGCGGCGGCGGGGCCGGGCCGGGCTCCACCGCCCCCAGCGCCGCAGCGGCAGCAGCAGCGGCAGCAAACCCCGGCGTCCTTCTCGCCCATGCCAGGTGCCCGTCCCCGGCTGACTGAGGGCGACTGAGGAGCGATGGGGCCCCTGCGGGAGAGCGGCAAGGTGGGGAGCCGGGGATGGAGAGGGTGGCAGGGATGGCTGCGGGGGCCGAGGGAGAGGCAGGGGCAGGCAAGGCCGGGGTTTGCCTGCCCCTGCCCGGAATGGTGGAAGGAGGAGGGCGCATCCGTGGGGGCCCTGACGCCGGGGTGTCCCTTCCCGAGCAGGAGCAGAAGCCGCAGCTGGAGAAGGACGTGTCCCGCAGCCGCATCCCCCGCCTGGTCCTCCGGCCTCAGCAGAAGGTATCGCCCGCCTCCGAGTCGCCCTTTTCGGAAGAGGAGAGCCGGGAGTTTAACCCACTCAGTTCCTCCGGCGGCTCCGGCAGGACCGTCAGCAGCAACAGCTTCTGCTCAGGTACCGCAGACGGACCCCCCCGGCCGCGGTCCCCAGCCTGGGGGTCACAGTGGGCCCGGCCGCGCCGACCCACCCCCCACGCCCCCGGCTTCGCTGTCAGCCCCAGGCGCAGCATCGCTGCGTGGGGTCGTACCCAGCCCCGAGGAGCATCAATCCCGCTTTGCAGAGGAAGGAGGGCAACCGTTGATTTTTTTTTTTACAGGGAAATCCAGTATCTGTTCTTTTAATACGTGTCCGTAAGCGACACCAGATGTTTCCATTTCAAGTTCTGCTCTCCGCTGCTAAAAAGTTGGCGGTTTTACTGCGGCAGAGCAGTTGCTTTAAAGAGAAAGATTTGCCTTCAAAACTGCAGCGTGGGTTTGAGGCATTTTGGAAAGCCCGTAAGTCAAAGAGTCTGTAAAACAGGGGAGTTGCTACTAAGGGTATCAGACGTGGGTCAAGTACTGCAATTCCTTTCGGTTTTGTGACGATGATCTCCGTGCATGAACCAGAAGAAAATACGTAGGTGAAGTTTTCACTGTCCTATTGAATTGAGTTTTGTTTGTTTGCGAATTCAGGCTTCTCCTGACATGCGTGTTGCCAGGCGTGAGCTGGGCATGATGTCTTCTCTACAGAAAGGGCAATGGCAGTGTGATGTATCAGAAGTAGATTACTGCTCTTCAGTTGTGGACCACAAAATTGTCATTTACTTCTCAAAATAAGTATATCCCTTTACATCACGGGCTATTTGAAACCATATTTTTTTATGTTAAATATCTGTCCTGTGTAGAGTTGAGCACAATTTAAGTACTTCACCTAGCAGTGAATGACTCAGATACCTACTAGTGGTGAGTAATCTTTTAATTCAGTGAAACTTCACCATGTATGACATTATGCATGTGGATAACAGCATTGAGGGTCACATCATGAACACCCTGGGCTCTGTATGCGTGTGGTAATTTTAAGGATATTTTGGTGACTAAAAATTTGGGTTTAATAGTCAGTATTTTGCAGAGCATAACATTCTCTGTCGAACTAGGAATCTGAATTATAACAAGTATTTTTGTAATAGTTACTATCAGAGCAAGTTCCTAAACTTCCTTTTTGTTTACTCATAAACTCAGTTACCAAAGGTTTTCCTGAGAACAGCCAGAAACACTCATATTTATCTGTGTCTTCACTACAGTGGATCAGACCATTTTTTTTTTTTTAATTCCTAGAATGACAAGCAGCATTTGTATTGAACACTGTGTACAAAAACAGTCAGTTTTCCTAGATGAGAAACAGAACATCCATATTTGAGTCTACCATTTCCTTCTTAGCTTGGATAGATTTTGCAATTCAGGCTCAGTGGAATGATCTATTTGGTTATTGTTTAATGAACAATGCAGAGAGTTAAACAAACAACATAGTATTGTAAGAATGCTGAAGCCTATTTCCCATGCCTTTTGAATCCCTCCACTTTACCTGCTTCAGTTTGCCTGTTAAAAAGAAGTAAAATCTTTTGAAGCTTTCTAGAAATACATTATTTTTATGATCTCTCCCAAATGGCTGCTTTTTATCCTGATTTTTTTTTCCCCTGTGTGTTGACAAGCCTTTCATCCTGGTTACTGACATTCTTTTTTGTATCTTTTGGGTTTGTATCATGTTCTTCAGATCTACTCAACACAGAGCTGCCAAATACCCTTGCTGTCCCACTGCGCTACGTAGGCTGTCTTGAGTCCCAGCAGAGCTTTGTAGTTACTCTGGGTGTGTCTGATCTCACGGCTTGACAGTTTTAAAGTGCCTTTCACAGAGGTATTCAAGAGTGTGATGCTGGTCTCTTAACCTGCCTCTTAAGCAAAACTGCTCATAGTTTTATTTCCTTCATTCACCTTTTATTCCATGAATGCTGCATTGATTTAGTTTGAATTTTCCCCCTGCTGAGAGCTTCGTGCTTCTCAAGCTGCCTGCAGCACCCGTACAGGTATGCACTACCCAGTTTGATGGCTGTGAGTCTTCAAACCTTATGCAGCCCAGGATCAGCCAAGGCACTGTCCTCCATCCCAGTATGTGGTTTTGTTGTTGATAGGTTGGATGGATTTTTCATTGTGATGCAGGTAT
Source organism: Phaethon aethereus (assembly GCF_964289735.1). NCBI lineage: Eukaryota > Metazoa > Chordata > Aves > Phaethontiformes > Phaethontidae > Phaethon > Phaethon aethereus. The sequence continues at coordinate 20,353,603 of NC_138582.1, forward strand.
GACAACAGTCACTGACTTGGTTTCCTCATTCTCTGATATCTCTTCCCTGTCTTAGACTTACAGTCCTTCTTTATCATAGTATGTCCAATTTAGATTGTCATTCCCCAGCAGCACCAGATGGCTGCTGGTTCCTGTTTCTGGGGACGGGATGGCGAAGAGCTGCGTGGAGACGTCAGTGGAGGGGCCACAGCCTCTAACCTGCCTCTCCTGGTGCTTCGTGAGGCTCTTACCATCTCAATTGAGAAGTGGCATGTGCAGAAAGTGTATTAAAATTAGCAAGTAATAAAGTTGGAAGAGGTGAGCAAGTGAATAATATGAATGATAGTGTGATGGCAGTGTGAAAAAGCTCATGAGCATTTGGATAAATGTCTTTTTTTAAGTTTTGGAGCATTAAACTTTGAAAGGTTCTTGATAAGCAGCATATAGTGTGAATTGACCCCTGCAATAATTCCTTTCCTCTTTATCCTTCTCTTGACAAGTTGCTCTCTACCTTTCTTCCTATATTATTGACATCAAGTGGTTATGATCAGTAGATTTTTTTTTTCCCCCAGTAGAAATGATTTTTTTCTTCCTTGTCCATTTAAATATGTATTTCCTGCTTGATTCACTAGAGCTTCTGAGGTTGTCCATTTTCCCTCTGTGCTTACATTGGTCCCAACGCTTAAATGAAGGCTTGGAGTTCTTCTTTCTCTACAGGAGAGCAGCAGGGTCTTCTAGGTATCATTACTGTTGGTTTAGGTAGGGAGAACCTTTGGGAACCATGGCAGTGCTGCAGGCATGGTGGCAACAGCAAAAAATACCACTCGGCAACAGGCAATTTGTTTTAATGGTTAGTTTCTTTTGAAGAGGTTGTTAGTTCTGGCTGAGGTAAGTTTTACATTTGCGTGATCAGCTCCCTCTTTGTCTTGTGTGACTGGATCAGAGACTCACTTGGTCGCGTTGGTCAATTATTTGCAATAGACTTTATGTCAGTTTTGCTTTGTAAGTTTGTGTGAAACACGGTGAGGCTGTTAATCTTATCTGTGATAGCCCTGACGAAATTTGGTTTTAATATTCTTTGTTTCTGCCAAGTGAACATGGATGCTCTCTGGATGGTGTGTAGGCAATTGGGCTTTTGTATCAGTATTCACCGTGCGCAATCCTTCCTTAAAATCTTGGCGCATCTGGGGTGCTGTTTGTCATTTGATACGGGAGCACTTCTCTTCCTTCAGCCGCTGCCCTCCTTCCGCTTGGATGTCAGCCACAGAGCTCGCGTGATGTCAAAGGATGAAAAAAACACTCTCCCAGCAGCTTTGTCTGGCTCGGCTGCTAGCAAGCCTTTGCCCGTGTCATGCGTGTTTTCTTCATAAGTTGCACTTGGCTTTGAAGCGGCTCCGCGCGCTTACCTGGCCAGTCGCGGGGAGGGCGTGATTTTATCATTGTGAACAAATCATCCGCTCGCAGGTCCATGGCAGAGCGGCTGCTGGGCTGCCTCTGGAGATTCCGGTTACAGTGTTTGGCCTGTAAGAAATAAGATACTTAGGGCGGGGCGTTATCCTTGATTTTTGTGTGCACGGCCTTTTGATACCGGGCCAGTTGCGTATTGGATCGAAGACAGCCTGGATGTGCTGAGGTCAGTAACAGCCTGTTTAGCTTTTCATTTAAAAAGGAAATCAGTTTGGGATACACTTTTTTCCTAGTTTTTGCCTCTCAATAGCTCAGCTTTTCAATTCCTCCTTATGAAGAAGACTTGCTACGTGCTACCTTTGTAACGACAGCTCAGCTTTCCTTCAGCCCTTCTTCAGAAGCCTGCATCTCTGCAGGTAATGCAGCAGCGCTTTGTTTACTGAGATGCAGGTTTGCAGGAAGCACTTCTGCATTTAACAGTAGGTTCAGCAAAAGGCTTTGTGAACCGGTTGACTGCTTTATGCCCATAGCAAACAGCTCCTCTTTTCTTGGACTCAGCTGCAAACCCCGGCTTGAACTAGACTGCATAGTACTACGGGCCATTGAAAACCAGTAGCGTCTCTGTACATGAGTGATGAAACCTCCAACAAAGGTTTCAAAAATACGAGTTGAAGCTTCTTTTTTGCTTTTCCTTTCAAATGTCAAGATCTGGGTTCAATGCTTACTTCATAACTTGTTCTTCTCTGGTGTAAAGATTTTTTTTTTTTAATCTTGCTTCTTACATGCCTGGCACAATAAATACACTCTGGTACGATGGCTGCACTGTAAGCCCCGGGGTGTAGGTGCTGCAACAGGAATCTCAGTGTTATCGTTCCCTGCTCGCTTGCTCCTGTGCACGGTCCCTTTGAACTCAGAGATTATTTGCCAACTGGCCCAGCTGTTGATGGATGCTGGGGCTGAGTTCACAGTGCATATGTCAAAAAAAGCATGTAGGCTCTAGGTAGGCTTATTAAAGTCCATGTGAATGCGTGACCCATATTGCTAGCCACAGACAACAAGAAAAGGGTCGTACGGGTGTTACTGGATGAAAAGCTGTACCTTCTCGCACTCCGATAAATAATTTCTTTGCTAGAGCATTGAAGTAGGTTGCATTGTAAGCCAGCTAGCTTTGGAGGCTACACTATTAGAATGCATGTGCTTAAATACATATTTCTGAACAGAAAAAGATTGAGGAAAACAAATTTTCGGTATTTTAACAAGTCAACAGATTGAGGCCAGAGAGTTAGTATAAATGACTGAAAATAATTACTCCTATTTTTTGTGTGCGTATATATGTATGTATATATGTATGTATTATTATGGAAACAGTGAACTCTCCCATTCTTGTTTCTTGTTATATGATGAAATATTTTGTTTAAATAGTTCCTTACTGGTTTATTTATTTATTTATAGTCTGACTTACTGAATCAAGGAGATATTCTTAAAAGTGCTCAAGTATGAGATACTGAAAGTTAGCTTCTCTTTCCTGCAGTCCTTCACGCTATGCTTTTCCACAGTCCTTTTGCCATTTTTTCAGACTTTTCAAGCGGAGGTCTTCTGCACATTTGTTTGCAGCACTCCGTAAGGCAGTTCAGTAATCACTGTGATGTTGATTTACAAAAACGCTGAAACGAAGTCTGCTTTCAGAAATGCACGTACGGCCTTTGCATAAGGTCGGCACTGGTGACATGCTTCCTTTTCTCACTGCTGCTTCCCTGGAGAATTTCCTGCTGGGCCAGCTTACGTGCAGTAATTTATTATTGCTTCATATTGTTAACCACCAGTTCTGTTTCTGCAGCGCAGGGATCTGTTCCAAACATGGAAATGAGAAAAGTGCCTAGGTACTAAAGAGCAAAGCCTGCCCGTTCCTCAGTTTTTGGCCTTTGCCTGCTTCCCTTTCAGCCTGTTTATTCCCTCTTACTACATAGCGATCCTCTTGTTCCTGTGCCACACAACAACATCTGGAAGCCAAAGTATTTGACCTTTTGAATGTTTGTTGTCACCTTTTTATGTACCTGTCAGCACTGTGAACTCTTGAAGCCTGACCGAGAGCCTCCTGAGGTCAGTAGAAGAGTTCCCGTTCTCTCTGGCACATTTTGGATGGTGTCCTGAGAACAGTCAGTACCTCACCCTTTCCACTACCCCGTTTGTCGCAGCTTGCTGTGTACCACGGACTGAATTCTAAGCTACACCGTGTTATTTTCTTTGCCACCAATGCATAATTGAATACTTTTGTTTTAAAGTGCTTCTCATGCAATTGTGTATTGAGTTGAATGTTGCCATACATATTGAAGAACATCACAACTTGTAGCAGAAATGAACCTTTAATCAGAAGTCTTTGATTTGTTTTGTATTAAAAGAAAATACTGATATTTTAAAAGAAATTCTGTATGACATGTTTTAACCCAACATTTATAGGGTTAATATATGTCCTTGAAATTTTGGAACAGTGTTTTGATGTATATGTATTGCCAAATACAGTGAGTGAGTTCTGTGGTGATGCTAAGTGCCAGTCTGGGTTTGGTGGCAATTAAATAAACTTAAAAAATGCATAAAACGACAATGGATAGAATATATGTGGTTTCCAAACATCATTAGAAAGTAAACAGTGCAACGTTATGAGGTGATGTTGAAGCTGTGAGGGTCACAGTCGTGTTCTCTCAGCCATGGAGGCAGAGCTGTAAGAGAACAAAGGAGTATAACATGTTGTGCCGTTCGAGGAACAGGCACAAATTTCTATGATGTGGTCTATTGAAGATTTTTATTTCCAAAAATGGTACCTTCAAAATTGGATCGAATATTTATTCCTTTGCTCCATAATGGAATTAAACACATAAAAACACACACAGAAACCCTCTATATATACACATGTATTTCACATAAGGTTCCTATTAAATGGGGAATATTTCTTACACTGGATGTAGTCAAGGCTCTCCCACCAGAGGTAGCAGCAGTGGTTCCACTTACAGCTACTGGCCTCAAGAAAGGTTAGTGAGGTCTACTAAAGTACTTAAAAAAAACCCTATTGAACAGCCAAGACTCTTCTTTGTCTCTTTTTCAGACTCTTTCCTCTCCTCACCTTTAGTTAAAACTTCTCTTTAAAATTTTCAAATAGATTTTCAGTCCTTTATTGTCTTAAACCCTGTGTGCAAACATTATCTGTGATGTGATATCAAGATTTTAGGAGCTGTGCTATTCCTGACCACAGCGCTCTCCTAGTTACAGGACTATTTTTATTGATATTTTTACTAGTAAGCCTTGATGCTTTTGTTCTGTAATACTAATACCATTAGTGGTGCAATAAATGTAATGACAAAGCCAGTAAGCCACAACTATATAGCCTTTTTTTCAGATGGTTTCCCAGAACTCACATCAGTCCTGCTTATTACTGAAATCTTCAAATAGAAGGAAGATTAGTAGAGGCATCATTTGCTGCCAAAGTCAATTAAAATTTGCTGCTACAGTGTAACTTAGCTATTGTGTAGTCAGATGTCACGAGCTGATACCTTTAAGGACATGTTTATGGGAAATACTGCATTGGTGAAAGATGTCCAGGCTCTAGGAGTGGGTCAGTCCATCTTCCTTCACCTTCCTCTCCCCTCTTCTACACAGAGCCTGTCGCCATTTATGCCGTGCTGCGAGTGAGCAGAGAGGGACTCTTGCCAAATTCAGTGAGCAGCTTCCACGCTAAATTTTCAGTCGTGATTATTAGTGGCCAGCCTCTGGGTGTGATGGAAGCACGGTCAAAGGGGCTGTGAGGAGCAGGTGTAAAAGTTGCCTGTATATTAATGATAGGAACCTCAGCAACAGTCAAAAGGAGTTGAAGATGTTTAGTCTTGATTTTACGTACTTTGCTGCTGGGTTAGATTTTATGACTAAATAAAATCAATAGTTTGAGCTTGAAAGATGGACTGGGAAAAGAGAGTGGTTCCCAGCTGTGAAATATCTTCAAAATGTAAAGGAAAAGTATGATCCTAAGTATGTAGGTTGTACGGGACCTCTGGAGATCATTTTGTCCAGCCTCTTTTTTGAAGCGGGACTGCTTCCAGCACTGTATCACATCAGCTATGGCTTTGTCTATCCGAGTCTAGAAAACCTTCAAGGACAAGAGTTTGCACAGCCTCGCTAGGTGACCTCAGGGAGTGGTGGAGCTGCTAGCCTGCCTTCGTTCACAGGCAAAATGGAGCATAGTTAATTCAAGTTCTGTCTGCAGAGACATAGAGATTAAATGTGGAATTAATTTGCTTAGCAGGATTTTGTATAAGTAGGCCTTGTCAAATAACCTCTCTTTTCCTGACAGGGCTATTGTTTTGGTTGCTCTTCTGCCCTGCTTTAGTGTGCTTGATGTCGGTAAGACACTTGCCTCACAAGCACATGACATTCTCATTCATGTTATTAAATACCAACCCCAACAGATCTTAAAAATAGCTGTAAAATGAGTTTAGGATTGATCAGAAGGACCAAAATTAGTAGCATTTTTAGGACTCTGCTTTTAGTGAAGTTGTTAACTTTTATTTTCAACAGTCTGTGTGATTTTTGAGGTTTCCAGGTGACAAATGGTTTGTAGCAAATGGCTAATCTTCCAGAGTACATAAAATCACCTTCTGAAATGGCTGCAGTAAAAATGAAATGTTTTAGTACAAATAGGAGCTGAGGAGAATATTCACACTTCTTACCTTAAGCTATGGTCCCGTAATCGTTGCTGGGCAGGTGAGGGTGCCATTCGGTGTCGTGGTGAGGTAGCAGTTAGACTCCTACTTGTTGTGAGCCTGATGGTGTGCACGTGAATGTGCTCCACCTCCGTCTTTCTGCTCATTTCATACTATTATGTTTCATCCTGCTGCTTTTGGTGTGGTCCCGTGTGTTGCCCAGTTGTTCCAGAATGGTAACGGTGAATCTCCTCTTGGCAATGTTTTCTGACTGGGTGGCGAGCCCCTACACCTCACCGGTTCAGCTGCCCAAGTCAGACGGTGGTTGTGCTAGCCAGTGGAGAGAGATGAGACCCTCCAGACAGTGACCCAGAGCAGTGGGATGACTGGAGAAGCCTAAACTGGGCTGTCATTCTGACTCATCCACCAGAGCAGCCTCTTTCTCGCCATTTAAAACAGAAAGAACCTTAGCAGGTCGAAACTAGGTGATATATTCCCTTCGGTGTCTGTCAGCAGCTTTCATTAATGCACACACCACCTCTGTGCTACAAGACCAGTCACGAACCAGAGCAACACACAGGGGGTCAAAAAATGTGGAACAGACAAGCAGGTTGGGAGATTATCCTGAGAACTTCTGAAATACCCTTGGTGATTCACCGTCGGCCAGCTCGCAGCGTGCCATCCTGGCAGAGCCATGGCTACCCGGACTAACAGGTCCTGGGATGAATGGAAAGGGAACCATCAGCTAAAAGTCAGGAAACTTTTTGCCTTGGTACATTGAACTTTTAAAAGGTCATTAGAGGCCCATGTTTAATTCTGGAATCCACATTTCTTAGTGGAAATGCAGAGTATGTACAGACTGAACATTGGTGAAGGGAACCTTAAGAGAAGATGAAAGTGGGACAGTGGCATAGGGATCGGGTGGACAGTTCAGACTCGTAAAAGTGCATAACTAGATCTGACAGCTAGGAGTGAAAGCAGAAGTAAGTCAGTGGATCCTCAGCGAGAGCATCATTAATTATTTGAATGCATTATATAAGGAAGTTGCATATTCAGTATTTCATGAAGCCTTTAAGAAAAGCCAGTATTTTTCTAAAGAAGGTTCTAAGGCATATTCCAGCCTAAAGTCTCTGTGCCCAGAAATCATTGCATCACAACATATGGCCTTCAAGTCTACGAGAACGGTATTTTTGTCAGTTGTTGGAGATTACCATCTTTAACACTGTTGTTTCTACTTTGTCTTTACTATTTGAAAGTTAGTCAGTGCATGCACATGTCAGCACACTCTGAGCAACTTCCCCAGTTGTTTGTTCGAGGAGTCACCGTCCAATGCTTGGCTTTGAAACTTGGCAGTCTGATCTGGGAGAGCGGTTGGACGTAGAGTTTCAGTGATGAAATCCAGCTGATGTTCAAAGGGAAAGTCTACTCCCAGAATGCTCTTAGGAGGCCACTGTGAAAAGAGACACCATGAATATTGCTAAGAAAGCAATGAGAGTTGTGTGTTATAAATTTATGTGTTTTTTCCCTCTTCTGCAAGTAAATAATACAGGCAAGATCAGAAGTATGGACTTGCACAACAGTACTGGCCAGCTTTCTCTCTTCTATCTTCCTGATGCTCATGTGTCTGAGAAAGTAAATCAGGTTTATTTGTATTCCTGAGAAGTCTGGACCTGCAATCCTTACTGAGGCAAAACTCTTGCCGAGCTACAGGACTGAATCCTTAACTGACCTTTCTGAAAACTACATTCACATCATGTCTTCAGCAGAAAGTGAATCCCATTGTGGGCTCGTCTGCTTCTGTTACCCATTGCCTACTTTGGAGATAGATTCCTTACCTTGGTCCACTTCTGGGCAGGTGGAGGTCTTCACCTCCTTCCGTCAGAGTTGTCAGCAGGGTTTTGGAGGAGCCTGCAGGTCTGCGGGAAATACTGAACCCAGGCTGCCGCGGCTGCATCCTTCCTCTGGTGGACGAGGACCAGAGGTGTTCGCTGCAGCCGTGAGCAGGTCAGGCTGTCTGCGGGACGGAGGGGACATCAGCGCGATGCACGGTCAGGGTCCATGGGAGGCTCTGCTGCTCTTCTGCGGGGATTTCACCTGCAACATTAAATACAATTAAATAGCCCTTCAAGGCTTCGATAGCAGGGAAGAGTGAAGATAAGTGCAGGCGATTTGGGCTGCAGCGAGCAGCTGGATAGCACCTCAGTGCTCACCAGGGCTTTCCCTGGTGCCGGAACGGCGAGTTGCCGGTCTGGGAGGTGTATCCCCCCCAGGGCACAGCAGAGCTTTGCTTGCCCTTGGTGGTGAGCGGTGGTGTTTCGTTATGCAGCTGTTCCCTTCTGTGACAGTAAACATTTTGATTCTTCACAAAGCACTGCAAAAAGCTGACACAGAAAAATGTTTCTCTGCAGCTTGCCCTAGATTTGGAAACTTCATGATTTTGTTCACATTTCCGGGTAATACTAGGCAGAAGGAGTAGAAGTTACACATTATATGAAAAATAAACAATCAGAGGAGAGGGAGTACAATAAAATCATTCATTTACTTCATCTGGCTTGGGAATGCTCACCTGGAGATTGGCATGTCTAAAGGCCACACGGGGTATGAGTTGAGAAGAGCTATTCTTTGTGCCAGGCTCATTTGTTCCTTTAATAAATGCCCCATTGCAAGGAAAGCTGAAGTCGTTAAGGTAAAATGAGGATATGTAGATATGACATAATCTGATCATCCAGTGTCACCAGTGTCATATCAGAGGCAATGATGGGGGGAGTGGTAATTAAAATATTTATTTTATATGCTATTTTATATGCTTTCTTTAGCTACTCTATTTCCTTATTGCAGTTAGTTTTACATACTTGTTTTTTTAATGCCCTAATTCTTAACACTGTAGTTTAGTTTTTTCGTTGTTTAAAGGTTTTATCAGCTTCTGAGGTTGTTCCAGGTAGCATCCCTATAGATTTCTTCACTGAGAGGGTGGTCAGCCACTGGAACAGGGTCCCCAGGGAAGTGGTCACAGCACCAACCCTGTCAGAGTTCAAGGAGCATATCTGGACGATGCTCTTAATTGTATGGTTTAGTTTTCAGTGGTCCTGCAAGGAACAGGGAATTGGACTCATAGATCCAGAAGGATTCCTCCCAACTTGAGATATTCTGTGATTCTATGATAGCTTTTGGAGTTATTTATACATAAAGTCTTCCATACAAAACACATCAGTGAGGTCTGCAGAACCTGTCCAGCTATTGCAGTGATTTTCTTGGTGGAGAGCTGAAGGAAATAAATAGTTTCTTGTTTGGGGTTTTTTCTTAACACAAAGTTTTGAAAATAATGGCACATAGAGAAACATCTAAGTGGAAAGGTCGTGAGAAAAAATAAACTGCATGAACCTGCACTTGTTCCTGAATACATTTGATTATAAATGTTTGTGTGCTTCTAAAGAGAAGGTGCATTGGACATAGGTAAAGGAGCTGCTTAAATGCAGTTCGGAAGCTCACTCAGCCGTGCTGATCCACTGCCCTGTAGGTAGCATTCATTCAGCCTGCAGAAGAGACTCTGAACCCTTGGGAGAAGGAAATGGGCGCTGATCTGGGAGGAAATTGCCGCCTTCTCTCTTCTCTGTATTGAGTTATATTTGTTGCTGATGGGAATGGAAAGGATAAAAAGTAAACTAAAATCATGTGGGCAACAACCCTGCTTTAGTCAAGGTGAATGTGGAGATGGGCTGAAAATGTCACTAGCGGTCTTCTCCTTCCCAGTATTTTTCTAGGAACTAAATCTGAGTTGCAGAAGGCAGCAGCAAGACGGCAAAAGGAGATGCTTGTAGGCTTAACTGAGCTGATTTGAAGGAATGAAATACGATTACGCTGGATTAGGTGCTTTGCACCGTTCCTGTCCTTTGTGTCTTGGGAGGTAATTCTGGCCATAGGCTGGGCTGCCCCCGTGGCTTAGCATCATGTCCGGCCCTTGGCAGAGGCCTGGGCAGCAACCCTCAGGCTGCTGGCTGCTGTTACGTGCTGGTGCATATAGCATGCGTTGGATGGTCAGCACCTATAGGTATGCTGCTCAGCGTTGGAGGCAGCACACAGGGAAGTGAGAAGCAAAACACTGGAACAAATAAGTGGGGGCAGTTTAACTGGCCAGGCATAAAGGAAAACAGGTTTTCACTGCAGAGGGGAGGTGGGCAAGGAGGGGGTTAGATAGTTATGGGGTGCTCCTTTTGCCTCATAAATGCACAGTCATATACTGACTTTTTAAACAATCTGCCCATGCAAAGCTCATTGCAAGATCAGGCTTGACCTAAATTATGAGCAGGGTAGAAGTAGTAAGTGCAATATCATCATGCAAATTATTTGGCTCAGTTGCAGGCACTTCTTTGAGTTTCATGTTAGGTAAAGATAATGCACTAGGAGCAGAGTGCAACTGCATAATTAAGATGGCAGCTTTCATTTTGTCCTGGGAAAGATCAAACAATTACATTTCTCCAGCAGAGTAAATATTCAAGGCTTCCCAGTGTCAGAGTAGCCTGTTTGTTTTTGTTGTGTATCTCTAACACCACCGTGACTTTAGGGAAGCTGTGATTACAGGAGACATTATTAGATGAAGGGGGTGTGTGATACGTGGATTTCACCCGGACCCAGACTTCTTACTTTGCATCTAATTGTTAGGAGCTGGAGTGTTTGTGTTCCTGGGGGTCAGGAACGTGGGTCTGTTCCTGAGGTGGCTGCTGATGCCGTGAAGCGCTGGTGTGCCCTCAGAGGAATTCCGCTTTAAACAAAAGCAGTCTATGTATAACACACCCTCTTCACAGCCAGGTACCTCACAGCCACTTGTCAAGAATGGAAAAGCTCTGTGATCACTGTTGCTTTAGAAGGAAAAATGATTTTGAGAAACCTTTATTAATTCCAGTTAAATGAAAATCCTGACTTTGTGCATATGGGCTGTAGGTTGTTCTCTTCTTCGGATAGGAACATGTCTTGAAGGAGAGCATGTGGCCCATGCTTGCTTTTCATCCGGTGTGCGCTACACAAGCCATTCTTGCATCTTCTGTGCATTTCTTCATGCCATAGTATTTCCTAACCTAGCTAAGTCAAAAGAATTTATCCTAGATCTGAGTTTTCATGATGTAGCCCCTGATTTTGTGTTTTGTCAGGCTTAGCAAAACAAGCACTTGCTATTTTAGTCTGCCATAAGGTACGCAAGACTTCTTCACAAAATGGGAGAAACTAATAGCTTCTCATCAGGTTTCAGAGCCAAGGTTGTGTGTATCAGGTAACCGACTGTAAAGAGTTGTAGTCCAAATACTTCTTTTTTTGTTTTAATTCTGCTAACGTTCATGTACTTTTTAGTTAGAAATGTTGATGTTTTCGCTTTTCTCTTCAGATGACACTGGTTGTCCTAGTAGCCAGTCAGTATCTCCAGTTAAGACTCCTTCTGATGCTGGAAACAGTCCAATCAGTTTTTGCACTGGTAGTGATGGAGACTTCTCCAGGAAGAAATTCACTCCAGGGACAATGAGCGAAGGGAACGCGCAGCTGGCTCGATATAAGAAGGAGACGAAGACAAGCCTTGTAAAGCCTGGTGAGTCTAGTATAGTTCTTTTCATTTCTTAATTACACTTTCTAATTGACTCATACATACATACATTGTGTTGTGCTGCCTGTGATACCACTAATGCTGATAGTAAATAAAAAAAATAATTGGGTTCTTTCTATGGAGCCACTTGCAAGATTTGAATACACTATCGGTATTAGCTTTTTCATGGAAATATAATTAATTGACGTCTTCACTTTCTTTTATGAGGCTCAGTGGTGATGTCAAATAACAACTGAAATGGGGTTTATCCTATTTCATGGTAATTGCACACATATTTCACTGGCCAAAGATAAATGACTCTTACTATCAAAGCAAAGAATTATAGTCTCCTGATGTTGTTAGATTTATTGTTGGATCCTGCCTAAAGTTTACACTGCCAGGCTGTGATAGCTCTGGGGATACAACATGTCAAACCAAGGCAAGATAACGGGCAGCCTACGCGTGGGAGTTAGGCAGATGTAGATCCATGTTACATTGCCTGAATCAAGAGCATGTCTCCCATTGCCTCAGGCTAAGGGACCATCTCAGACCACCAACTAAATCAGCACCTGCTTGTCGCGCGTCCAAGACTAAATATCCTGGTGTGTCATTGGCTGCTATAATTTTAATGAGTAGATACAAAATATTTTTGTGATTCATGTACAAGCAGCTCTTGATTACAAATGGTCAGAATATTTGTGCTGTTATTTAATTAATCATGGAGACAGAGAGGGTTTTGACCCTGTACGGAGCCAGCTGCAGAACTGACACAGTTTATGAGCTGAGGTACCTCCTGGCTATACTGTCTCCAGCGTCATTTTACCTCTGGAAGCAATTTAGATACTTTCATGAGAAGCCAGCTCAGATTTACCAGCACCATGTTTATTCCAGAAACAGTAGAGAATCTGCTGCGAAAACTCTTCACTGGCTTGGTCATTGAAAGAGCTGATTAAATCTGACTTACCACTATCCCTGCAAGTTCTTCAGCTCATTTCATAGCACTGTGTTACTTGAGTGTTCCCAGCCTCCCATTGCTCTGCATAATGGATGATAGATAATATTTTTTCAAGGTTTGCTCTCTGTTCCATTAAAAGCAAGGAATCTAATGCAGGCAGAATGTAGCGGATATGGTATATGACAGTCAAATCTACAGCCACGGCTACCACAACCATTTTGTATGTGCATATGGATGTAGCTTGCCAGAGTGTGGATAAAGAATTTTGGAAGTTTTTTCTACTGAGGAGTCCTATACACATGGAAAAGAGTTATGCACTTGTTTCAATAAATTACTTTATTGTTTTTGATTACACTTAAATTGACCTATAATATCAAGCTATTTGCCTTTTGCAGCAATAGTCAGAAGTCATCATCATTTTAGTTGATAGTATTATTCCAAGTCTTTGAACAGATTTAGTTTAGGTGTTTAGGTATTTAGGTATTCTTGTAAGGGGGCCGCTCTGTAGCTGTCAGTACCTCTGCATTGATTGATCTCTAAGGTTGGAAAACCTGTCTCTAGACTTTAAGTATATCGCTCCTGAGATCCATCACATCCCTCAGAGCACGAACCGGGTCTGATTTACAGCGTACTTCTAAGCTCCTCCTGCCAAATATATCACACTTTTTTTAGAGGAAAGTTGTCAAAAACCACACCGTAGTCAGTGCGAGAGCTGAGACGGGTGAGGGACGTTCCTGAAATAGAGAGCATGCCAGGGGACGGCTGGGGTTCATTTTCCTCACTGTTGGCCACAGGGGTTAATATAATTCTCTCCCATTGCTATCTCTTGGCTTCAGGTGGATCCTGTCTCTTCCCCATGACCTACTTGCACATGATTTTCTGGTGACTCAGTTGGGAAGATCTAGCCCTTGTGCAAAGAGGAGGCATCGTCATGTAGCAAAACACGCAGGGAGTAACAGGGGAGCAGTAGAAGGGAAGTGGGAGGAGAACAACAGCAACGTGTCCTTGTCATACATAACCTAGTTCTGCATGCAGATGGATACCTCAAACTACAGCACAAAAGGAGTTGTGCATAGTATCTTTCTCTCTACCAAAAGCCCTTACTGATTTATGGACATAATCTCAACTACATATTTATCTGAAACATCTTGTGATAACAGCTACATAGCAGGAGCCAGACATGAGAGACAAAAATCCAGCATACCACTATCTTTTGCAGACTCTGTCCTGCGCTATAATTTTGTAGGCAAGTACATCAATCAGTGTGCACCTTCAAAATGTCTGTCATTTTGCTGAAAATTTATCTGTTTCCAGGATTGTTTTCTTGGAACATGCTGAATCTCAGAAGTAACACTCACACAAATATTTAGATAATTCAGGAAATGTCAGAGTGGGATAGCACTGAGAATGAACCCTGAGATGTTTTTAGGCTGTTCCCAAGCTCTAACGCTTTTCTCCTACTCTAGCAACATCACTTCATCTTTCTTTTCTATACTTCAAAATACGAAATACAGCATAGGTTTTTTTTCTCTAATAGCCTAAGGCTTTGTTATATGGATCTAAGTCATCTTCACCTCTTGAAGTATTAACAAACTAGATTTGGATGTCTTTCATAATTTATGTTGTTTGCATAGCGAACCATACTTAACCCTGGAATGCATTATCACTGCATCTTGCTAAACCTCTGAAAGATTTATAATCATGAAGAAATTACTCATTTGGGGTAGTTGGTAATGGTTTTTATTGTGCATTAAATCCAAATCACAGCAGTGTTATAGGTGAATTTGGCTTAAAATCTGTGCCTGCTTTCCCAGGAAAGGATAGAAAGGACAGGAACATCAAGGAAGATATGTAACATCCACTCCAGGAGGAACTTACAAGCCTTTTATTTTCAAGACTTTAGAAATTGTTCCTTCTTTTGGATGCGATTCATTTATGCAATATAAAAAACAATAGAAAATCTGTTGCAGAAAATGCCCTTGCAAAAAGACACAAAAAGCATAATTAACACTAAACTTAGTTTTGTATCAAGATGCTGTGCTGGATTCTACAGTTTCTGTAATTGAATAAACAGGAACGTAAATACTTCTGCATATTCACATTCTTGGTATAATCCTTCTGTAAAGATCCATCTTGAATTCCTGCAGCTCATGTCCCCATCTTGATGAGAACGGTGGGAACTGTTTTGCTTTCTTCTAGAGTCTTTCTCATCTCACTTTTTGACTTCCATTAGAATGCTTAGTGCAGGGATTCAAAATCTGGATCTGCAAACTGCAAAGTATTGATAAACTTCCAAAGTCATGTGGATGAAGAAGGGAATCTTGGGCAAGAGTTGTGTCAATAACTTTTAAAAGCCTTGCATATTTAAAGTAACACAGAGATGTACTTGCTTTTAAATGTCTGTGAGCATCATAATTTGAGAAGGGCACCTGATTAGCTGACTGTGTTCAGCATTTCTGGCCAAAGTTCTGGTCTTTATTGCTTTTGGTGTCATGGGCACATTTGGGACAGTTTGCTGACTGAGCTGAGGTTACTATTGGAGCTGCCTCTTAGACCCCATGGAATTGCTGAAGTTTCACGTGAAATTATTAAGACTTAAGATAAAACAATCTTTTGCATCTTCAGGAGCCTGCAGAGTTGAGGTGTAAGCTCCACTGCGTGGAAGGAGACCTAAGTGAGCCACAGTTACGGTCAGCTCCCAAACTTTGTAAAGACTGTCCATCACAGCTCAGTTCAGTAATAACCGTTCCAGGTAGCAGCAGACTATGCAAGAAGTTACTCTTTTTCAGTGTTGATAAAACTTCTGTCCATCTATTACTGAATCTGGATAAAATAGTAACATTTTGGATTCCAGTGAAGTTGAACTGCTATGGATTATATTTAAAGAGGGGTGGTCATTGAGAATTCAAGCATTAAAACTTTGTTCTGTTCAAATTAATGGGAAAATCTCAGAGGCTTTCTCCACATAGAGCACCTATGTTTGCTGGACAATAGGCAATGAGCACAAATTGAAAAACATGAAATTACATCTGAACACAAGATTTTTTTACTGTGACAGTCATCAGACACTGGCACAAATTGCCCAGAGGAGTTGTGGAGTCTCCATCCATGGAGATACTCAAAACTCAACTGGACGTGGTCCTGGGCAGCCTGCTCCAGCTAGACTTGCTTGAGCAGGGAGTTGGACCAGGTGGTCTCTCAGGAGGTCCCTTCTACCCCCAGCGATTCTGTGATTCTGTATTCATAGAATCACCATTGTGTTGCCTGACCTTTTTTTATTTTAAATAGTGCATCACCCAGATCTGTACTTAAGTAGTTGCAAGGCACAATTTGTGCTTTTCCTGCCCTATCTTTCACGTTTGTGTACTGACATTTCGCTTATAATGAGTTTATGGAAATGAAAGTATAAAAAAAGTAACTTTTAACAATCACTATTGAATTCAAAATGCATTTAACTTTGAGCAATAGCAAGTAACATTGTACTCAGCATGTTGTTGTCAGTATGATCTTTCCTGCTTCTTCCTGGTGAATTTGTCAAATCATGAGTGAATGAGCCTTGGGGTAGGATGTCCCAGTCTGAACAGATTACTCTTTGAAGGCTTAAGGAGTACTAGGAGTTTCAGGAGATACAGGTGGGGCAGACTGTATCGGCCTTAAACTGGTTGTGAGTCCTCAGTAGGTGCCGGTGCTTTTTTAATCAGTGTTGGAGCTGATGGTAGTGACCAAAAAGGGGGCAAGGGAAATGACACTGGGCAATTGGGCATGTTACAGTTAGAGCTAAATAAGCCAAACAGATCAGAGAGGAAATGCAAGTGTTTGTTAGCTGCAAATTATGTCTAGCTGTTAAAATGTAATGCTTTTCCTGCTGATTTCTTTTTAATTGTCTTGTTTGTGAGGATTAGATTCCCAGGATACTAAATGTCCAGGAACTTATTGTTGGGGGCACCCTGTGCAAGCAGAGTAGTGGCTAGTTAATCCGTTAGTGTAAAATTAGCAGGTAAGTTTATCCATATTGCTACTCTACTCCCATATGTGTCTGTATTCTAAAGGCAGTCATTCTAGTTATTTTAGAAACAAAAGATAAGAGCTCTGATTTAGGTTATATTGTGGACATCCTGAGTGTATGATTTTACAGATCTTTTGTCAGCTCTCTTCCTCTCTTCAGCATGACAGTGTGGGAATAATACTGTGTGGCTGATACATATGTATGTATGTGTTTCACTTGAAAAACAGATGAGTTGGTGTTTTAAGTTCTGCAAGACGATTGTCTTAGAGGTAATGCTGGAAATATACTTCACTCAAGAACTTTGCCTTTTTGATTGCAGAAGGACGCAATAATAGGACTTTGTTTTATATTGTAAAGGCTGATAAAATATCAGAAAGACATGTTTTACTGGTGCCTTTATCCAACAACATTGTGTCTTGTATTTGCATGGCTTTTGTTCATTTGCTGTACCAAATTTCTGCAAGCAGTGGGAAAAATAATAGAACTGTTGTCGCTGTTGTTCAGGAACAACAGTACAGAACACAAAAACCAAGTTACAAAATATGCTAACTTGAACAGATCTTGTGGCATGCAAAGAGATTCATTGTTCTTTATAACTACTAGTTGGTACTTCTACCTCTTGTTGAAATACGTTTTAAAATGCTGCCGGTGTGCTATGTATTCTAACGCAGTCACACTGCTTGTTTAAGAAAACCAGACAACAGAAAACGTGTATTAGGAGATTGCAATCTGCCTTGACTGATCCCTAAAATAAATCGGTGTGCTTCATTTTAAAACCAGAATCACGCAAAGGTGAGAGCGACGAGAAGGCTGGTGACCTCAGCGCAGTGTGTCTCTGTTCCTGCTGTGACTTATTTAGCAGTACTTTATAACCCACATTCCAAGACCGCACCTTTTCTGAGGGAGGGACAATTAAGAACGAGGGTATGTCAAAAAACATTTAACCGGGTTACAGATGCAGGATTTAATCAGAGTACACCATGCCCCCATCCTGCCATCAGTCATAACCTTATTCGTGCGGTGAAGATGGGAAGATTCATGCTTCCATTCCTGGGAGTATTCAGATAGTTAAATATGTGGCTGGTGTCACGTGCATAAGAGTACTGAAATTAGGAAATGAGCTACACCTGGTTCAGTGTACTTTCAATAATTGGTCATAGGAAAAAAAATGTTCTGAAGATGGACGGAGTGAAGTAAGTTGGTAAGAAATGATGGAGCACCTTGCCTATGACGGTAAGTTCTCCATATATTTGTTTATTTTGTACCTCCTTAAAGTATTCGAATTAATAATAAGCAATCTCTTGATGTGGCCATGTTTCTTGATAAGTGTAAAGCATAAATCCTCTCAGGGGTGCAGAGAAGCTTGCAAGAGCAAAGGCCCAGGTTCCCCGAGTAACTTAAAGCAGATGAGGATGGCTTTAACATGAGCAGTAGATTTTTAGGCAGCTCGATATTTGGCAAAGAACAGATACACTGTGGTCAATTATTTGTGCTTCTGGAAGGCTTTTTAAAAGCATCTGCTTTTCAGAACATCACCTTGGCAATGGAAAGGGAGGAAGCACTTGAGCATGTGTCATCTTTCTCAGATGTAAGCGCATGCTTTGAATGCTTCACTTCTGCCCCACGTAATCATCCTGACGTTCAAATCCAACGGTACGCAACATTTATTTCCTGTACAGTTTTAATCGCACTCTTCTTCCTTTCCTGTATGCGCACTTCATAATTTTATTTGGGACAGTAAAGTTTCTGAGATCTTTTCTAACACAAAGTCTACAAAATACAGTTGTGGCAGGTTTTAACCCTGTTCCTTTTTCTCATTTGCTTTTCTGCTTTCTGTTCGCCTTTCATTTTGGGCCCAGACCAAACAGCTACTGCTGATTTTTTTTTTTTTTTAAATAAAAGTGTTTCCAGATAATAATTCTGTATGCACTGAGCCCTCCTGCATGTTGTACTGATGAGATCTGCTTTACTTTCGCGTCTGTTGCTACGGAGCTGTGTAGATACGCTCCCTTGACCTGCCAGCACAGGGCGTTATTAGGGACTCGGTCGCCGGGGGTGCCGGGGGGTGCGGGGCAGGGAGGTGACCACGCACCTCGCCCTCCGGGAGCGAGGGTGCTGTGTCCGGGTTCAAGCCCGTGCTGTCCTCGAAGCTTGCATCCTAGGGCTGAGCGTGGCGGGGCGTCAGCCTGCGAAGGTTTGGCGCGTCGTAGCGGTCAGTTCTGTGCGGTCTGGAAGGCAGCCGGCGCCGTGGGTGGCGGGTGCTGGTGGAGTGGGAGCTGGCGGAGGGAGGGGTCCGTCATTTGCATAGCCCAGCCCCACGCATGCTTCAGAACACCTGGGTCCCCATGGCACTTTCGGAATGTTTCCTCCCAGTTGGGTCAGTGGACCCAGCGCAGCCAGTAGAGCCCATTGGAGCTCCTCTGGCCATAAATCCCTCGCTATTTGTGATCCAGAAGAGGCAAAATTTGAATCTACAGGTCTCCTGAGACCATCTTCAGTAGCTGTGGGCTGTGGATGGGGACTGGCTGACCGGTCCAGTGACTGGTCCCGTTGCTCACAGGAGGTGGAACAGCTGTAACAGGTGAATCTGCCATTTCCCTTTCTCTGGTGGTTACGGGACGTGTTTCAGAGGTAAGGGAGATGTGAATTCATGATCTTGAGCCAAGTTGGATAGAGCAGAGATGGCCTGTAATTTATCTGACCTCAGTTGTGTATCTGTAATGTAGTTGTAATCCTCTCTGCCTGCACAAGTGCACTAGGGTCCTATTTTGGTTTAAAGGAGATACAATAAATAAAATCAGTGAATCTAGTGTGCAATCTAATATCTAAGCATTTACTTTAGGATAAGATAAATAGTCCCTTGAAATTACTGGTTATACTGACTAACTCTCCATTGACTAAAAATGGGACCAAGGTTGGCTCAGACACGGGCGTCTAAACTAGAGACATCCTTGTTTAGTCAGATGAATCCCACACCCGTCTCCTGTGTTCCTCATCAGGTCTCCGGCAGCTCTGCTGTTAGCCCTTATTGAAGCCAAGTACAGTCTTTGTCTCCTTTATTTCTCTTTTTTCTTCTATTTAACAGAAAGCAAGGTCAGTGTTAGACATTCAGTTATGAAAGAAAGTTTGTGTTTGAAGATCGCGCATGGATCTTCAAGTAGGTCTAATTAATTAGATGCCTTTTCCTCTTCTGTTCATCCCTGATAAGCTTAGGCACTCTCTGTTTGTCCTGTTTCTGAGGACCGCTGCCCCAGGTGCGTAGCATTGCACAGGGAGATTCTGTATCTCATTTCGCACCGTGAATTCGCAGGTATGAAATACTTCTGGGGCATATGCTAGCTAAATCGCACTCAAGTCAAAAAAGTGCTCTGTGGCTTCCAAGAGATAATACTGGAATATAATCCGGATATAATTATTTTGAGCAAAATATTTTGGATTTAAACTTTGAATTTCAACAAATTTGCTTGAATTGATGTGGAAAACATGTTCAAATAGCCAAGTATTTCTTTCAAACGAGAATAAGCAAAGTAGCAGCTTACAAGGAGTGTTTCGGCTTTAAAGTGTTTCATATTTTTGAACCCAAATCTACAAGTTCCTACAAGTTAAATTAAAGTGGCCTAGAAAAACAATCTTTTCATTCTGTGTCACAAATTTTATGATGCCCTCCCTTCAAAAAAATTATTTTAGATCTTGCCTAGTAGAGACAGAGGCAATTAGTGGTTGGGCTGTGGCCTCTCAAGACACGTATCTCTTTTTGTTCAGAAGACTCTCGGGCTGCAGCGAGCATCCAGATGTGACAGTAAAAGTGGAGGATCCGAAACAGGAGCCAGTGAGTTGCAAAGGAGGAACTGGCAAGTAAAAGGTGAAAGCCTGAGTCCCATGATAATGCCCTGCCCAGCTGTGGGCTGGTGGCACAGGCCACGTGCAGCACAGGGTCTTGAGCACAATCTTCTGCAGTTAGGTGCTTATCTCCTTCCTCACAAAGAAAAAAAATAGAAATAAATAAAAGGAGATCCCTGCTACTTAGTTCTGTAAAGGGAAAAGAAACTGATACTTAGATCTGTTTGCACCTCTGCTGGAGGACGGGCTTGAGCAGGAGGGAGGAGAGTGCCCTGCGCCGGGGCTGCTGGGCGGGCGGAGGGGACGCAGGGACTCTGCTCCCGGGGAAGCTGTTCCACTTGGTGCGGTTCAGTAGCCGTTTCGTCGCGAGTTCGGAGCCGCTGTCCCAGCAGGCACGCCGTGACTCCCTTTTCTCTCTCTCTCCCCGGCCCGTTAATTGTCCCGATACCGCTCCAGATGTACGGAGAGCGGGACAGCCACCGTTAAAGGGAGACTCCCGGCTGGGGATGCCCGCAGTCTCGAGCTTAGCGTTGCGCTCGCTCCCTGAGCGCGCCGCGGCGCTCGCCGCAGCTCGGCGTGAGGCGGGGCGCGGCTGCGGGACTTCCGCAGGGAGCGCCCGGGCTGCCGGACGGGGCGAGACCTACGCCAGCCAGTTCGCCTCGTAGCTCCGCGGTGCCGTCTGGCAGAGAGGCAGGTCCCCCGGGGTGGTGGGGACGTGCTCCTGCATCTGGAGAAGGTGGCCGAGTGGCTGGCGCAAGGAGGGCGCTGGGGTTAGAGGTCGGAGCTGAGGCAGGTCTGGAAGATGGCGATAGCGGTGATCTGCAGTCAAACACGTTTCTTTTTGTGTATCCAGGCGGGTTTTTTCTTCTCTCCTCTGCTAATGCGGAGCGCAGTATGAGCCAACAAAGAGAAACCGATGCTATACACACTGCACACTCTTAAGTATTTGTTTTTAAATATGTGCGAGGTCAAGCTAGAACATGCTTTGAAATTTGTGTGTTTACTTGCCGTGAATTTTTTGCTCCTCCTGGCTGTTTTCTGTGGTTTTCAGCCTGCTTCCCCTCCGCAGAAAGAAATACCGTGCATGCAAAAGAGGCCATTATGGATCTTCCCTTAGGAGATTTTTTTGTGTGCTCTGCTTTTAAATTACAATTTGTATTATTTATGCCAGAGTTTAAAAGAGCTTTCTGATTCCCCGGTTAAAGTATTCTGAACCTACTCCAGTTACATTTTACTATGCACAACTCCCACCAACCAAGTTTTTATTTCAAGTCATTTTTCATGAAATAACATGCGTCGCAGCCAGAATCCTGTGTTACTGTTACGTGGTTTTCTGTACAGTTTTCCAGCTGTATTCCTCCTCCTCATGATAAACAGTGTCGCCAGTATTTATTTTTATCTTAGAATACACAAATTGCATTCCCTTAATCTCCCTTCATAAACAGTGCCCTGTAATCCTGTTATCATTATTGTTGACCTTTTTTTGGAATTGCTCCAGGTTATTAATGCCTATTTAATGAGAATCCCAGGATTTAAACTGTTTTCTGAGCAACGTTTACTCAAGAATTGATAGATTATTTCCTTTTCTATTTTCCTTTACATCCCGTATTTCTTTTTTGTGTGACATCTTATTAAGTTCAAAGTGGAGCTATGCAAATAACTGATTTGCGGGTTTGCTGCCAAATCAAAACATTAAAGAAAACCTTTGTTTCAGACTGAGCAAAGACAATATTCAATCTAAAATATTTAGAACGGTTGGGGAGATTTTTCCATGTTTTTATCCCCTTTTTAAAAGAAGAAGGAACTTGTCAGTTTTCAAAATTAAAGCGTCATTTCAAACAGAAAGTAGAAAATTCTGGTTTTCCATTTTCTGGCCATGTTTGACTTCAAATCATAGTTTCAATGTTCTTGAATTTTGTTTTTTGGTGACCAAATTACTACCTAAAAGTTTTTGTTTCCCTCAGAGTGTTCACTTTTAATACTTTTTGAGCGGATATGTCTATATATTCATTGTGTTTGTGTATCTGTACTTATATGTAGGCATGGAAAGCTAAGGGAAAGATTTTATTTTAGTCACGCAGTCTCATTTATTTGATTTCACTGTGGTATAAAGTCATTGGGTGAGTTGGTGGTTACCAGGCTCAAAAGCAGAAGCTCGAGCATAAACTGGTAAGCAGATTTCTGCAGATAGTGGTGGCATTTTGAACACTTGGCCTGTTTAAGCAGTGGTATCTTACTTACTTCCATGTACCTAGATATCTAAATCCTGGTGAAACTGTTTTAGATGCCTTCGTTCAGTTTTGGTTCTCAGTTGAAGTTACAATTCTGAGCTCAGGAAGAGCCTAGGAGAAGTCCAGTCCTCAGTTCCAGTAAGTAAGCCCAAATTAAAAAACGTAAAATTAAAACCCAGTAGCCAGAAGAGCAACTGGATAGAGGTTGGCCAACTTTTCCCAAAACTCTAAATTGCAGAGCTTAGTTTTCTCAGGTGTGTTGGGTGCAGGGGTGGGGTAGGGTCTCCTGATGGAGGTGGGAGCTGCGGGAATTCGGGCCTGCTTAGGTTCCCCCATGTAGCAGGGTGTAATGAAGACCGGCAGGTATCATAAACTGGGTGGATTTACGGAGGAGCTGGAGAGGGGTGCGATAAGCCGGGAGGAGGGGAACCCTGTCTCTTTGCCCAGTTCTCACTGCTGGAGGCAGTGCGTGTTCCTGGTGGCGTGATGGGGAGGTGGTGTGCAGCCTCCTCCCAGCTGAAAGCTCTATCTGGCCCTGCAAATCCCACGTGGATCCCTTCTTTCCCCAGTAAAGCAGACAGCAGAGGAGAGCTTTCCTTGGGCCGCTTTTGCACGGACCCTGATGTGTTTGGTGTAGTGCGAAACACCCGCCCCGCTCTTCAGACAGGAGCCAGGCACCGGGCTGTTCAGCGCTTTCAAAGCCGACCTTCTTCCAGGCATGCCCAGAAACAGGATTTTCACACGGCTGAGGAGCTTTGCTGATTGAGGCTGACGGGAGGTATTTATTTCCCGAGTGAGGTGGCAGATAGGGAGAGCGCCATTTCCAAAATCCGCCCCCGGGAGCTGGGGACCGGGCATCCTTTCATAAAGCCAGCCTCCAGCCGCTGCGCGGTGGGCATCGCTTCCCCAAGGAGCTTGAAATATATCGCCTTTAATGTGACATAACAAAAGAGTAAACCTACTTCGTAATAGCGTGTCTTATATATACTGTTACATAAAATGTATTTAAAGGAAATAAAAATTCTGCCAGGTTTGTTTCATATTTTATTAGCATTACTAGCCTTGTCTTGCTTCCGTGCTGAGGCGCTTCATTACAGGTCTGTGTTCCTCCCTTCTGAGACTCTGTGAGTAATAGGAAGCTGTTGGCTTCTGAAATCCAGGCAGGCTGTGACTGTTTGCTAGAGTTGGCAGGATACGGTGTGACCACAAACCCTCAAGGATTAGTAAGGTGAAAAAGCACAGGCTGCTTGTCTGTCATTGATGTTTCTTAACGATGAGAGTGCTATTGGGGGTAAAAAGCAGCAAATGACAGCTGCGATAACTTAAAATGCGTTGCCCTCAGACCTCCCGTGGCTTTATTACTGTAAAAAATACAGTTTAAGCAACCAATCAATATACTGGGTAGGGTTTTACTGTTCTTTTCAATAGATGACACTTGAACTCTATTATTTTTTGTAATCATTTCAACGTGTGTTAATACAATATTTGATTAGCTTATAACAAATTTTGCTTTTCATCCTGGGACTGCAGCATTGTTTAGTTACTTACCTCCCAGACATGTTTCTTGTTCCAGTGCTTTTCTCTTCCCTGTTGAAAACATGTCAAACCGATTTGAAATGTTTTATGCACATTATAATGAAAACCATATGTCTTATATTAAGGGTGACTGTGCAAAACCTTTCAGCTGATTCAGGTCTAGTATGCGATTTCATGCATTTGCATATATGCTGTGAACGCGTGCCTGCGCAGCTCATTGCTGTGCACCAGCCAGCCTCTCTCCTCCCTGCACGTGGGAACCAGATTTAGGAGATGTGGTGGAGTGGCCTCTGCAAGCCCTTTGTTAAACTTCTGCCACCAACGTGACGGGAGGGCTGGGATGTTTTCCCAGTCTGTGATGGAGTTCGCTCCCTTTCTGTGTACTGCTAAGTCATCCCTGCCAAAGATGACATTTTCCAGCTCCTAAAAATACTCCTGACCAGCCTATCCGTCTCCCTTCAAGCAGACCAAATAATACTGCCTGGTATATGAAAAATCTCCTGAGGTGACACTACGTGCTTGCTGATAAAAAAGACACTAGTCCGTAGGCAGATTTACACATACATTTTATAAAACTGTCATATGCAAGTTGCATGTCATGTTATACAACAGTGTATTTTTTGAAGATCCAGCTTCAACATTTCTATTGAGGTTGGTATAGCAAAGGAGCATCCTTCTGTCTCTGATCCAAAGAGCCTTTTTGCTTGAACAGGAAGATAAGTTACCCAGACTGTTCCCTTCTGCTCTGTGAACATATGTTCCCCCTGCCAAAGGTCATTTCAGGCTGGAAGAGAAAATTTATGGGAGCCATACTGTGTACAGAAGCACAAAAAATAATTAGGTCAGGCTGATTTCTGTGTGAAGAATCTCCTTAAGATATATAAAGCAAAAAAAAAAACAAACCCCACCACAAAAAAAACAAACCAACCAACTTGCAATGCTCTTTGTCTGTTCCAGCATCTGCTTGTGACAACTCTACAAATCCATGAATTAAAAACAATTAAGAAAAACACAAGCCCAGATCATAGTGATATGCAGAGTATGCATGCTGGCTCCCAGCCAGTATCAGTAATGAGTTTGTAGTGACTGTGTTTTTAGAGAAGAGCTTGATTGATTGTGGTTTCACTCATGTTGAGATCTGCAGTGCTTATAATTTGCATTAACGTAGTTCAGATTACTACCAAAACTATAGTATTTAGATGAGATCAGAAAACCGCTTAATGAGATCAATTTTGATCATTTGATAACGAACCTTCTTCCAAAGTAAGAAGAGTAAGCAAGCAAAATGAGCAGAAATAAAGATAAATAATTACTTTAGATCCCACAAGCAGCAGTCTGAATTGAGGAGATCATTTGTAAAATCGAGTTTAGATCCAAATGTGGGGAAGCAGGATCTGTGTTGCTTTGGTTCTTCCCCAGAGTCTTCTGTCTGGTTTTGAGCTGGAAGTCTCCTCACCCAGCAGGTTTGAACAATTTACGGAGAGTCACACTGAAAGTTTTGCTCCACATCCCCTCTGAGCGTATCTTTGCCAGCTGCCCCGGCTACCAGCTGTTGCTGCATTGTGCCGTCAGCTGAAACGTGGTGAACAGATCTGTCTGATGAGGCAGCGCTGGCAAGCGGTGGGGTGGATGTCCACCGAGGAGCGGGGAGGGATGCTTCGTTGGCCAGTGCAGTGGGATAGGGGAGGGGATACCTGTTGGTACCCTTAGGGTGGACCGTGCCAGGCGTTGCTGTGCCCAGCTTCTCGCCATCAGACTGGGAGCGCAAATCTGAGCTCGATGCCTAAACGATAAAATCAGAGGGGATGGTTAGGTACTAAAATCCAAGATTCACAGCAGAGAGCATGTCAGGCAGGAACACACCTCCACCAGTCCACCAGCCTGGTGATGCCAGAGAGGAGTACCTGTCTCCCAAACTTGGACACCTACTTGTAGTCCTGAGTGTGCCCGCGTGCGTGCCTCGGATGCGCTCTGAACCTCCATGCTGGAGCTAGACCATCTCTGGGAGTGCAAGCAACCAGCACGTTTCATTCCTCTGGAATATGGCCAGCGCTAGTGCTAACACCCTGTTTTGTGTCGCAGCTGAGCAGGTAGAGCTCAGGGAAAAGGTCTGAGTTCGGTGCCCTCCTTAGAGTAAGGAGTTCAAATCCACACCTCTCCTAAGAGTTCCTGAACCACTGCGACCTGCTGGGCATCCTCAGCTTCCTCCGCTGACTCTAGACTTCATGGTAGTGGAGAGTATGAGACATGGGCAGAGGTAGAGCATGTGGGAGCAGCTTGTGTCACCCAAAGGGTAGAACAGTCCACGTGGAGGAGAGTCCTGTGTCCTGTTCTTTGCTCCCAGGATTGTATCTGCTTTTACCCAGTTACTTTTTGGTGTGAAATGCAATGGTAGGTCCGAGATAGGAGTCTCACGGATAGTAATAGCAAGTCAAGTAAGTAATAAGTCAAAGGCCGGGGACTGAACCCGAAACCCGCTGTCAGCTATGGGCTTGACACTGTGAATCGAGTATTCCCACTAGGGAACTTTGCTCTTGAAATGGGTCATTTTTAAAGGTGTTGTCTGAAGAAAAGCCTGAAATGCTAAAGCAAGACTTCATCACTTCTTTGCAGCTTCTTTTTCTTACGTTTGTCCGTGCATGTGAGCAGTATGGTTTTCTCTCCTAGGTTGCTTGTGGTGTAGCAAAACAATCTTGCAGGAAAACGACCACATATTAAATACAGAAAAGCAGCAGCATTAGCATTTCCTGGAAATATACTGCTTATGCTGTTAAAGATTGGAACTAGAGATGTAGCTGTGAGTTAAAGGGTTCATCTCTTAAAAATGAAGGTCCTTTCAATAGTGGGCATTACAACCTAATTCCCTCTGCTTTTCTGGCTGCTTCTAATGGCTTTGCTGGAATAGTTTACGCAGTCAGGCCCTCTCTCTTCCCCTGGGGTCTCTAAATAAAGCTATCTACAGAGACAGCACGCCACTTACTCCTCTAGCTGCTGCTCCGGCGTGGTGAACATATATGCATATTTTGGTCTCGTTGCCGTATAACAGGATGCTTTTGAAGGCAAGGAAGCCCAGAAAATTTAAGTGCTTTACATTTTGAGGACAAGCTGTTTCTGTCAGCCCTGTTTTATTTACAGCTCTGTTTGACTGGGTGACTATATGCAAAACCTAGCATCAGGGGTGATATATATATAAAGAAGTCATGTTTATGTAGTCAGAAAGATGGGTAAAGCTCTGTGGTTTATATACTTTGTCAGCTACGAGACAGTGGTGAAGTTGCAAATAGGAAAGACTTGCACAAAAAGACTAAATTAACTAGCTCATATGCATCCCGGGTTTTGGGAACCCAGTTCTGCTGCTCAGCTGTCAGTGTTCCTGTCACAGGTATTACTTGAACTTTTTCCTTTTTTACGTATTTTAATCTTACTATTTAGGTAGCAAATAGGCAATAAAATGCACACAAGAAAGTTTGAGCTTTATTCTTATAGAAAGAAAAAGATTCAGTGCTGAAGTGCAAGCAAAATGTTAATGTTGAGGCCAGAAGAGCATACAGCAAGGTATCCAACCATCTGTACTAGCTAGAAGTAGCAGACTGGGATGCCGTACTACAGGTGTGCCCGTGGGGTTATTGTGTGTAAGAAATGTATATACTGTCTCTCTATACATATAATATGACGTGGTATGTCTGTGCTTGCGTACTGTCCTGGTAGGCTCTTTCTGCCTCAACAGTGCTGCGTTGGCCGTCCTTGTGTTGTTCTTCCCGTCGCACGGAGCAGCGCGCAGCTCCCGCGGCGCGGGCACGCTGCTGCGAGGCGCGGGGGAGGCCGGAGCGATGGGCTTGCCAGCATCTTGCCATACCTGCGGTACTCCCGGGCCGTCTCGCCGGCCAGCAGGCCGTGGGTGCCGTGACGCTGCGCGGCTGCAGCGTGGAAGAATACGTGCGACAGTTTCGGACGAGATGGTAGTGCTGAAGCCAGCGGCTCGACGTGCAGCATCTTTCGCAGGAAAGGGTGTGTAAGGCGGCACTTTTAACAGGAAAGTCTCAGATCAGGGCAAAACAAGTGTTATGGCCAGTTAGGACAAAAAAACATGTTTTTGAGAAACGTCAGCCTCTTTCATGGGTAACGCTGCATCAGCGTGCTGGTCCGGGGCTTACGTGTGTGTGCGCTTGTGCAATCACATTGTCACAGTGGCAAAAGTAGTCAACAGGCATCCTCAGGGAGCTGTCAGCCCGGAGCATGGTGTTAGCAGAGATGAGAGGCCATGTTCGGCTCTTGCCCACATTGCAGCTGGGCAAGGAGTATCATCTCTTTTGTTAAGACATTTGTAAAATAGAAGTCATCCTTTCCCAGGAGAATGTGTTGCAATTTATACCGGGTGGATAGATGCCACGTTGTTTTGCTTGGAGATGTCTACCTAATGGGAGAAAATATTTTTTAAAGTCTCCTAGTAACATTGCTGCGGAACATCTAGTCTCCTAGTAACATTGCTGGCTTGAACATCGCTAACACACTTGGAAACAATGCTAGCAGTGACCCCTTTAATTTATAAAATGTTCTCGAAGATCCTATAAATAACCACATGCCTAGTTTTAAGCATAAGTAGCCTCCTGTGCTCAGTATTAAGCTTGTGTGTAGCTCTTACCAGAATTGGGGCCAGAAAGGTTAATTCATGCTTTGCAGAGACAGTTCCTTGTCTCTCAGTTCAGCCTTTCGGAAAGCTCAGCCTTCGAGGCGGGTGCGTTTTCAGGCTCTGCTGACTCGTGTCGGCAGTGCCTAGCTCGGCAGCCCTTCCCAGCGCCACGCTGCAAGCCAGGCGGGGCAGGGAGAGGTGATCATTAAGCCTTGCTTCCTTGAAATGCTTTCGGTAGCGAGGTCGGATGACGATGTGGTCTGCTTCAGCAAAGCTGAGCCCCGGCTGGGGCGCCTGTTCTCGGTGCTGCAGCCAGGACTTGGCTTTGGAGAGCCGTTGGCATCTTGCAAGGGCAGGAATGCGCTGAGGGCCCGAAAACACCAGAGGTACGGTATCCGTGCGACGTGCTTACCTGCTTGGGTCTTGTTTGGAAAAGTAGATCTGGGAGTGGCATGGTACCGAGACAGTATTTGGAGTGTACTTCAGTCTGGTAGGTGGGAGTGTTTTGTTTATCAGGACAACTCTGCTGCAGATTCAGACATCACGTCCCACAGTCATTTTGCTTCCCCAAGGAGAGGGGTCACTGACATCGACATCTGTAGCCACGATATAAATACTCTGTGAAACAAAACGGCTTCTCTGCTCTCCCTCCCCTTGCAAATGTGCGCACGGCTCCGATCCGGTTACAGCAGCGGTGGCTTGGGTCTGACTGCCCGCGGTGCTGTACTGGGCATGGAGTTGTTCAGAGGTGGTAAAGCTGGGTCCCCGCGATACCCTTTTGAAGAACTAAGCTTTGCATTTGAGCACTTTGAAATTGGGCTGAGGAATATTCTGGGCTGGGCTGAACTAGAGGCACAGAGAAAGAGGGGCTGGTCTCAGACCTGGTGAGGTTGGGAAAATATCGGGTTAAATCTCTCCACGTTTGATCCTAAGACCAGTTGCTAAGAGTTGCGGGACGGTGAGGATGGTTGCGGGATGTCTCATCCTCTCGAAGGCTGTGAAGACATGCTCCAACAAGGCCTTTTCCCAGTCCCAGGCATTCAGGGGTGCAAGACGTGCCCATCACTATCAGCTCTGAGGAGGATTTAAGAGCGATTGTGCACTTGAAGGTTTATCTGCCGCTGTGGGGATGATGGTAGCTGCAGCTGCATCTCCCCCTCGTGGAAAAGATAGCAAAAATGGGATTTGTGGTAAATCTGCAGCCACCAGCCGGGGGTGTCTGTCCATGGCATGGCGCCCAGAAATTCTCAGGTGAGAGATGCTCCCCCCTGACCAGCTGCTTAAAGGATGCTGAAAAGTTATTTCCACCTCCTCAGATAAAGTCATCATCCATTATGGTGGCTCTGCAGTGTGAGACCTGGACAGGGCTTGGGACATTTGCCATTTGAGTGACAGACTGAAAAAACCCCTAACTTTAGGGTGGGTTTTTTTCCAGTTGATAAGACTTTCTAGTACATCTGCCTACCACTGACCTTAGCAAAATGAGAGCAGTTTTCCTTGTATATGCCAGAGCATGGGAAATAAAAACTGTGATCCATAGGAAGTCAGTAATCAGATAGATGGCTTAGCACTTAAGAGCCACGCGTGATTATTGGATTATTTTAAGGCTATTAGAACTGCCTTACTATGCTGCTGTGCCACAGGAAAACCTGCATATGTGTGTGTGTATGTGATATGCACATACCCCGTTAGCCTGTACGCATTTATACATATATACGTGTATGTGTACATAATCTCAGAAACCAAAACAGAAGCAGCTTTCCTCCCAGCAGGTAGTATTTTCGTATGGTTTAAAACAAGAGAAATCTCCAGTTACAGTTGTGTGCTCTGGAAGGAGCCACGTGAGCAGCCTCATTTATCTGTTGATGGCTGTGAGAAAGCAAACAGGTTGTCACAGCAAATGTTCCTAGCCGAGTCCTAAAATGGCTTCTGCAGCATGAGGGTTTTGTGTCCAAATGTTTTTTCTGCTCTTGTTGAAGTGCCAGTTCTGAAGAAATGTTGAAAACCTGGAACAAATCCAGTGCTTGTCCTCAGGGATGTTTGAAAATTCATGCAACTCCTGAAATTCACACAGGACAGACAAAGGAAGGATGCTTGTGATTCATTGTTATTTTGAAAACAGTCTTTGAGTTATAATTTCCATCATGTTTTCACTCTTCCCTTTTCCTTTCCAGGGAGCGAAGCTGATTTTAGCTCTTCAAGCAGCACAGGCAGTATTTCAGCGCCTGAAGTCCATATGTCTGCTGCTGGAAGCAAAAGATCTTCTTTTTCTCGCAAGTAAGCAAAGCAATTTTTCCTGAATATTGCAAGTGTTGCTAGTACAAAGATAGACTACTGTGTCAGGTATTGCAGTTAATACATACAATACCAGTATTATGAGTTTTAAAACAATTTGGGTAAGGCTATGCTCTCAGGCAGCACTTACACTGATGAGAACTGTGATATCAGAAAGAAAAAAAAAACACTGTATTTGGAGCGCAAAAAAATTTGTCAATGACAGCTCAGTCCACTGGTATTTTTTTGTTGTGCATTCATAACAAGTACGGGAGATACAATCAGGTACGGCAGAAAAGGCGTCGGCTGGAGGGGAGGAAGAAACAACTGGATGTATGTTAGTTAACAGCCATACTTCTAACCAGTTAACCTTAACCTTTTGGTCTTACCCCTTTGTTTTCTCTCTGTAATAAATTGTCAGCTCGGCACATACCTTTCCAGATCATGACCTTTTTTTTTTGTAGGAAGAAATACACAATATTGCCTTTGACATTTTTTTCTTTATCACCCTTGCCCAACCTTTATATCACTAAAACGATACGTAAATTTTAAAAAATTATCATAGTCATCTATCTGAATGAACCTTTCAGGAAAGATTTCTGTAAGATTTGTCCCTATCGTGTGTGAAGTGCAAATCCAGGCAGCTTGCAAATACGGGGGCGTTGGGATGGAGCGGCGCGCGTTGTGCTCTGCCCACGCAATCCCTGCTGGTTACATCTTTTGGAGTAGGAGGAAAGAGTTGACATTGACGGGGCTGGTTTCCTGCCCTTTGTGGAAGAGCTGGCAGGCAGGCTGGGACTGGCAGCGGGGTACCCGTATGCTTAAGTCACACAGACGCCTCCAAGGTCGCAGCGTGCACTGGTGTACAGAGATTGGCAGAATGATGCTTAATGAGCATCTGTGTCTTGAGACTGTTAGAAAAATAAAGATTATTTAAGCACTCTCTAGGTTAAGTCTAACAGGTAAAGGTACTGGCTGTGGGGAAAAAACAGTGCTAAGTATAATATGAAGCCCTAAAATCACCTGACTTTCAGTAAGATTATGGATCTTTTCACATATTATTGTGTATTTAAATATAACTTTAAATTAGAGCATACTGACCTACTTAATTGGACAGAAGTCCTCTATAATAGTGCTCCTTCAGATGCACTGCTGTGTTATGCACGGTCTCTGCAAGTTCTGCCTCACGCCAGAGTCGATGCTGTACTGTACAAAGTGGAAGGAGATGTCTCCTTTGCAATATGTTCTTTTTTAAAATGTTTGACTTAACTCACTATGAAACGTTTCAGTGTTGTCACAAACCACAGTCCTACACGTCACTGTAAAATAATTATAAAATCACCCAAGCCGCAGCAGTGTGATGAAGGTTTGCAGCAGCCACTCAACCATCTGTTCCTTATAAAGTGTTCCATTTTCAGAGAAGGGAGGAAACCAAGTCAGGCAGTCTCAAGAAGAGATTTTGCTTCCTAATTCTGTGGTATTTAAGTTTTTATGTTCAAATCTTCTCTTCGGCTGGCTGGATCTGCCTTTTTCCGTATTTTTTTGAAACTAGCCCTTTCATTACAGTGTAGAAGAGCAACTTCCAGGGGAGGATGAAGGTACCAGCACAGTAGTGCAGGAAGGCAAACGAAGTGAGAAGAAGCTGTCCTCAGAGCACCCCAGCCCGGTGGCAGCTGTCGGGCAGTGCAGATACCAGTTGCTTAAAAGCACACACAGTTGACAGTCGGATTTTTTAATAAAATTATATTTCATAGAAGAAAAGTAGATATGTATGAGGGAAACTGGAAGGAAGAAAGCAAAGGCTGTGCTTTTCTTTGGCTATTTTAATGCCGTTTCAGCCCGCTCACAGCGGGGCTCGAAGCCTGTCTGAGCGGGTGAGCGGCTGGCAGCGGCAGCTGAAGCACCCAGTCTGCCCGAGGTAGGAAAGAACAGTGGCTCAGATGAAGTCTGTGTTCGCTGCACGCTGCGACCCCTCGGGCTGCTTGCCGAGCAGCATGAAAGCAGCCTCAGAGCAGCCCTCCGCGGATGGGCGTCTCTCCGCAGGCCTGGCCGGGGAAAGCCGGAACGTCGTTCTTTTGGCACTAGCCCAGGCTGCGGCCCTCACATTTCTTAAGGGAGTCAGAGGTTCAGGGAATGTGAGCGGCCTGATGCAGGCACGGGGAACTGTGCTATCCATAGACAAATGTGAAAATAGCCAAGGTTTCCCTAGATCACCTAATTCAGACCAGGAGCCCCACGGTCAGTGGAAGAAGATGCGGTGGCTGATGACTTCAGGACTTTCTTTCTTCTGAGCTACTCATAGTTATCTATCTGGTTTAGTGTTTAGACAGCTTTGTGTGCAAAATAAGACACATAATGGGTTGCATGACGAGGGTAATCCAATACACTTTAACCGTTTTGGTTTCCCTCCAGCCGTGGCCCTTATGGTCGGAATAATGGATCCTTACCCTACAAGTCCGGAGCCAGCCCACCTGCTTCCCGTGAAAAGGACCCTTTGTCAGCACTGGTCAAAAACCAGCTGAGTCCTGCTAACATCCATCAGAGTTACAGAGCTTCTTCAGCCAGCAGCAGCAACTCAGGCTCATACAAAGGAAGCGACAGCAGCCCGGTGATGAGGCAAGTCTTTATTTCAGCATCTCGGTGTTCAGCGCACTGACCTACCTTCTCTGCACTTTAACGTGGCATCAGCTGTCTGGGCTGCCGAGCAGGTCATCTTGCTCCTCAGCATAGGTGTGACGACTCATATTGGTGGCTCAACAGTCATCAGGGTGCTCCATCCCTTGTAAAAGCTTTATTGTTTCAGCACTGTAAAATTCAAGGTTACTTTTAGTCAAAGCCCTTTGTAGCTGGTTTTCACTCCAAGGCAGGCTCCTTCATGTGGCTTGGTGCCATCAGTTCTCATGGGGATTTACTTGTTCTTTCATCTAAGGGTCTTTTGCTTTGGAGAGAGTTGGATGAGGTAGTATAGAAAACGTTCTACACTTGAAAATTCACCCTGCCCAGCCTTAGGCACCTCCCTAAGGAGTGCAGTTTCCTGTCCAGGGAAGAAAGCAGATCTCTGCCAGAGCTTGCGGCACATTGCAGAGAAGAAATTACCACCACACTGCTGCTGTTTCCCTCGCTCGCCCTCAGTCAACTCAACAGCCAGGCATGCCAGATACACACCTAAAGCTAGATAGGACGCATCTAGGTTTTGGCGTGCTCAGCTTCATAATTCATGTGTGGAGCTGAACTCGGTCCTTGCGCTACCTCGCCTGGCCGTGTCTGCAGCCGGCTGTCCTTGCCACTGGCCCGGCTGCCTGCGTTTGGGCACACCACCCTTTTCGGGTGAGGGGATCTCATTTGATATAATGGCGCTGAAACCGAGTGCAATAAACAGTTAACTATAACTGCAAATCAGCCTTTTCCTCAAGTACTTTGGGTTTGCCAGAGGGAGTCACTTGTGCGGACACCAAGGATCCCCAAATGAGTCAAGCTTTGTATCTGTCAATGGGATGTTTTTCTTTTTGCCAGGACTGTAGAACTGTAGGAGTGATGTTACATGATGGTTTGGTTTTTTTTTTTTCTTTTCAGGCGCTCGGGGAGACACAATTCCTGTGGTGACAATCATGGCATTAAGCCACAAAATCCAGAGCAGTATTTGACTCCTCTGCAGCAGAAGGAAGTGACAGTACGGCATTTGAAAACAAAGCTGAAGGAATCTGAGAGCAAACTTAAAGAAAGGTAAATTTCACTTCAGAAATCAGAGTTAGAAAGATCTATTCCGGAGCATTTAGGGGTAGGAATCCTGAACGTTTTTACCTATTTCTTGACCACATAAAGTTTTCATTAAGAAAGTTGAACAGTCTAATTAGGTTGTTTTCAGGTATTTCAGTTTTCATTGCATTCTCAGGGAATGCATACCATACATCTTAGTTATGAATATAGCTGTCTCTTTTCCCTTTTTTGAACTTTCATGATAGAATATCTGAAATGTCTGATTTAGCATTGAGACCTTTCATACATAAAAACGTTTCCACCTGCCAGCACGCATTACCTTAGTCTCCTGTTCTACCTCACTCAGTGAAATATGACTACAAATGTCCTCCTTCTCCCCTCTTACACAAACCAGTGTGCCCACTTGTGTTTTTGTCGCTTAGATACTGAATTTTTCACAATAGCCCTTTTTATGGACGCTGAGCAACGAGGTGACAGTGTGCCTTACACAGCAACAGAATATCGTCTCTTTTACTAAAACCTCACTCGGAGAGCTGGCTTCCCGGCCACACACCCCAAGCGGGGACAAAGGGGTGTTTGGATGGAGCCCCAAGGCAGAGTCCCAGCAAGCCTTTGGTCCAGCCCGGGGCTGTCCAAGGAGCTTGGACCTCTTGCATCTGCAAGGGCTGGATCCCACATAGGGGCCCCCTCTCCCCACTTGCTTGGAGGTGAAGGCAGCAGCCTCTGGCTCCGCGCTGGGCAAAGCAAGCCAGGTGCCCGCAGCCCTGAGCCGTCCTGCTGCCCGCGGCCAGCGTCGGCTCTGGCTGTATGTGATGAGCTGCTGGCGGGCACGGGGGACGCATCCAGGCAGCTGTTTCGCATTTCCTCCAGGGCGAGGCAGTAGGTGAGGTGTTAAGCGCTGTACCGCTTGGACCTAACCTAGAGGTCACCACTTGCACATCAAAACGTCCAGGACCATGGCGTAGCCCACAAGGCTGCTGGCTGTGTGGCGAGGTCGGTGACTCAAGTTAGCCGTCAGCCGGCATGTCCTGGCAGCCGGCTTACATCTCTGCCAGCTCTCTCAGAGGGGGCAGCAAATGGTGCATGGAGGAATTTGCTTCCTTCTTGGAGCATCTCTGGAGCATGGCCATCCCAGTGCGGTGGAGCCTCATGTTGACTCGTTAACTGACCAGTCAGCAGAAGTGTTACAACATTTTTATTTTGCTACAGGGAAACAGAAATAGAAGAGCTCAAAGCTCAGCTGGGACGGATGAGAGAAGACTGGATTGAAGAAGAGTGTAATCGTGTGGAGGCAGAGCTGGCCTTAAAGGAAGCAAGAAGTGAAATTAAACAACTCAAGCAGGTTATTGAAACCATGAAAAATAGCTTGGCTGAGAAAGACAAAAAAATTCAGAAATACTTCATAGACATAAACATTCAAAACAAGAAACTGGAAACTTTGCTGCAGAACATGGAGATGGCTCAGAACAGCTCCGTGAGGGATGAGCAATGCCTGGAGTACACGTGTGACTCAGAGGAGAAGCCATTAGCATTGTGTGCCACGATGCCAGACAGCCTCATTGCAGAGGACCAAGCTCTGGAGGAGATGGCAGATAGTGGGCTGCTTCTTAATGAGGACACAGCTAAGGGGACTGATTCATCTGAAGAGAGTTTGACCACAACAACCTCTCAGTTGAATGATCCAGCTCCCTGCAGTTCTGTTGTGAATAAAGAGATGCTTGAAAATGTTCTGGAAGAAAAGCTAGCTTCTTCCCAGGAGGAGAAAAGCAGCAACATGATGGTGGAACAGGCCATCCAGACTGATGTGGTGCTATATACCCTAGATGTGGAGCAGCTCATTCAAAACATCTTCAGAGCTCAAGATGCCTGTCATCTAAGCCCACCCTCTTCACTGAAGGAATTGGGTGATTTTTCTCTTGGAAGCTTCAGTGATTCCGGGATCATAGTGGACTTAACTCCAAGTGATCCAAATTCCGCTATCCTTTTGTCTCCTATGGAGTCTCCATGCAGGGAGGTGGAGCATAGAGTTAATGAAAACCGCTTCATGAAAGAACTTGATTTTACAGAACCTCAGGATGACGAAGCCTTAGAGTATGCCAATACTTTCTCTCAGGCAGGAATAAAGAGGAGATACTGGAGCAGCAGCCTCTTCAGAGATGTTCTGAGTGTAGCAGCCCCTGTCATACCAACTATCATATGGGCTTTCAGTACTCGGAGAGGAGGAACAGATCCCATTTACAATATCGGAGCATTGCTTCGTGGTTGCTGCCTGGTGGCCCTGCACTCTTTACGCCATACACCTTTCAACATCGAAACCTAAGTCCACTCTGTCCCTGCGCACCAACTGGCTGAGGCAGAGAGAGAGATGAGATAGATCGTAAAAAGTTATTGTATATTCTGGCAGAGTCCATAGTTTTGCTTTTGACTATTTGATTTGCACTATAAATAGGTTTAAAAACGTGTTCCTTGTTTCAAAACAAAAAAGCCGAACCCTGTAGTTCCACAAGATGTTTTTATCTGGTGTTTTTAACAGTACTGCTGCCTACAGAAATAATCCTCCTTCTCCCAGGCGTTGTGTCCCTCCCCTGTGCTGCTGTTCTTCTGGTGCCAGCACAGCTGCAGAGTGAACATGACCAGGGAAATCAAGGAAAACTACAGCCAGCACCCCTTTGTGTTTGTTTGCTGAGTTGGCACTAAGCTCGGTTTCCCTGGCTGGTTCACTGAGCAAACGTACAAGCGCTTCGCACTGCCTCGAGGGGAGTGCGAGGTGCGCACGGGAGCAAACAGCCAGAGGAAGGTGGGGTCTTTCTTTAGGCAGCACCGACCCAGACAATTCGTGAAACTACAGCGTTAAGCAAGTGACATGGAGACTTGTTACCACGTGCACCCCAGAAAGCATGCTCGCGCTTCCCAGCTGTTGTCCGAAGTGTCAATTCAATTTAGAGGTAAAGCCTGTGTTCCCCAGGCAGCTTCCAGCACGTTGCTCGTGCCCGTCTTGTGTAGTGCTCTTCTCGGTCGTACAATTGCTCGAGCATTTCACTGGTCCTGTGCATATACGGGGACTGCAACCAAAAGTGTACCTTGTTGGGAGTCTTGAAACATGTTACAATGATAAGTAGAGGCGTGGATACACTTTGCTTATTAATGTTGTTTTAAAATCTTAATGTATTGGAACCAGATAGTCATTTGAGCCCTTTGATACTATGTGTAAGTGTGTTTGTGTTTTAACTTATTGTTTATTTAATTGTTTTATTGTAAATTACCTTTATAATCACAAGTTCAGTAAAGCATGTTAGAAATGTTAAACATGTGCAAGTGTTTTATTAAAACACCCCATCTCAGCTGAGCTGCCAGACACAGGCAGAACTGGAGAAAGCACTGTCTCAGGGCATAAGGAACCATCAGGACCTGGAGAACAGAGTTAGACTGAGAAAACCCAAGCACAGCGTAAGCACTCAGCCAAAGAAAAAGGCTCCAGTGGGTCTGTGGACACGCACGCCACCCGCTCTGCTGCATCCACGCTGCACTGAGATGGAAGTGACCTGATCCTTAACCCAATGCAATCTCCTAGAAGCTTGTAACATCTCGTTTCTGCGCTGCCAGGAGAGCATTAGTCTTCCTAGCGTTTAACAGAAGTACAGAAGGCCTTGTTTAACTCAGCCGGGAGTCATGCAGTCCTGGTGTGCACACTGAGATGCCACTGTGACCATCAAACCACTAATTGTCCACATCCAAAACTTGAGATCTGTGCATAGATCAGAGGGTGGCAACCCTACCCAACAGAAGACAGTGGGGTTTGTCTGGCTCTACCCAACCTGGCCATTTAAGCCTCACTCCCCTCCTATTTTCCCCTCCAGCAAGCAAGTGCAGTATTTCCCTGAGAAGAGCAGAAGAGGTCTAGGGAAGCCAGACAATACCATGCATTGCTCTGCAGCTTTTGGCAAGAAGGGAGTTACCAGTAAGACACAAGGGAGGAGGAGTAATTGGCTGGCTTGCAGGGAGCATTTGCAACACTCCAGAGTGATACACACCAATGCTTACAGAGGCGACTCGGGAGACTTTTCACATCCCTGTGATGCCCAGGTTCCAAATTACTTGTGTTTGCCACAAAGATTCAGGAGGGTTCATTAAGGATTATATTAAGGAAGAGAAATCTAATAGACAACTTGATATAACATAGGCTCCAAGAGTTCACAAAGATGGCCACAAGAGCATCTTGCTCTCTCTGCCATTAACTACTTCTTCCATGCTCTCCTGCCTTCCTGGGCTCCTGCAGGCCAGCTGGATTGCCTTATGACACTACTGCAGTACATATTGCCCAAAGGTCACTTTCAAAAGCTTTTTCTTTTAATTACACAGACACAAAGGACGAAATCGTTTGGGAGCGTGCTAATCTAAATTTTACACAACTATGGAATTTCATCATTCCTAGATTATCTCCTCTTGAGACTGGAACACATTACAGAAAATGCCTTATGCCTACTTCAAACTATGTCTGTTCAAGGCGAAGAGAGGAATATTTTATACCTGATGTTAACAACTTTATTACAATTTTGGGTTCCTCTTTTCTACCCACTATTGTTTAAGTGATATTCACTTTGAGTGGTGGTGAAATGGAACATACTTTAGAGGAAAAAGTGATCTTCAGTTCTAGGAGAGACATTCACCTGTGCCTACATGGGTTCTTTTGCAGCAAGCAGACAACAAGGCAGCACAAACATACACTTACATGTAAAATTTCAATAGGCTGAATTCATTTCAAACCATGTTTTGGGCAGGCTCCATTTAGCAGCAGTGCTTTTAAATGTTTAAGCATTTAAAGACATAAGACTATTTAAGACATAAGGTGCTAACACCAGAATAACATCGAAGTTGCTTCCTGCCCTTAGAAACCTCTCTGTCTGCTCAGGTCTCATAAGGCATTTAACTATGCTCAGTGAGAGGTGACCGAGTTCCCATCCTATTCCCAATAAAAGTCCTTGCTCTGATATCCAACCAAAATTCAGCTTGCTTCCAAGCCTCCCCCTTTCCTCCTCCATACTGCAAGGATGTAGACAGCTCAAGGTGTCCTTTCTAAGAAGAGGCCTGAAATGCCACGATAAATGCTCCAGTCCCAGACTTTGGGGGTCTGGCCTGTGTTCCCCAGTCCACAGAGGATACGCTGGCTGTTGCTGCAAACATACCATCTTCATTTTTTTCCTCTCTAGTATTGAGCTTGTCTTAGTCATGTCTCACCCGGATCCTGCTGGTGCTGTACGGAGCAGCTAGGGCAGAACCATCAGCCTTCAAACAGTTCAATAAAAAACTCCTATCCCTTTTTTTTTTTCTCATGAGTTCAAAAAACGTTCATACCCACAGCCATACTGCACTGGCAAGTCCTGTCTCAAAGTGCGCAGGTAGGGAGGACATGTAGCTCACAAGCTATGGGCAAAAGAGCTGATGTCTGCTTGAATTCAGGCTTACAGGACAGCATAGGAGCCAAGTCAGCTCCTTCCCAGGCTGAAGCAATGCCTGTTGATAATCCTCTAAGCATTTTTCTTTCTAACCCAGGAACAAAAAAGCCTTTAACATTCAGCTTAGAGGTACCCAGCATGCCCCTAAGGTGCTGAAAACATTGAGGCACAGGAACTGCCCACCTCCCCATCAGAGATTCATCTGCACCCTTACTTATGTCCACCTTCTCACAAGGCTGTTATTAACTTCTGATTACTTACTCATTTCTCCTTCCTTTCCCCCAAATCAACTACCTCTCCTAAATCCCAACCTCTAGAAACATATTAAAATGAAAGCACAATTTTATATATGTGCTACATGAGAAAAACAAATTGTTAATTTGCTCCAAAATCTTTCAGACAAATGAACACAGGACCTTGTGAACACGAACAACTACAGCAGTCAAGGAAAGGATGATTTTTCAGTCCTCCTGGCAGGTCACTCCTCCACAATCAAGAATAACGGTGAAAGCAATCACTAGCTTTCAGTAAAATAATTAAAAAAAAGGACATGGCCAATAGGCCACATATGGAGAGGGGAAAAAGAGCCTATGGCAGCAGGAGGGAAAGGAGCAAACCCAATGGGTGTACAAGATCCCTCAAGGAACTCAAACTGATGGCAAAGATAATGACAGAGCAGCAGCTAAACAAACGGTTTAGAAAAAAATGTTTTCACATTTGTTGAGGATAAAAATCAAGATATAGGAAGGAGGAAAGAAGACATAGCAGAGGAAAAAAGATGAAACAGATACCAATGCAAAAGGGGTTTAACATGCACAATACTACATACAAGAGCACTGCATCCTTACTGGCATTATCTCAGCACATGGTAGAGGAGATGGGAGTAATTCCTAGGGCAGCTGTGCTCAAGTACAGGCAGGTAGATGGCGGCAAGAACAGCAAAACAGTGTGCGTACACAGCAGGAGGGAAAAGCAATGCAGGAGGGCTGGCATGCATGAAGGTGGCAACACCTAATGGTTTTTAAAATGGCTGAAGGCTAAAAAAGTTTTTACAATTGCGCTTTCATGATGTTAGAAACAAAGCTCCTGAGTACTTTTTATTAACTAGCATACTGTTATTTTTAATAAATAATATTTATTTGCATCTATTTTGTCTCAGAAATAGCAATAGTAAGCACTAAACTACTTTTTCTAAAAGATGAGATGCAGCTTCCAACAGATTTTACCTTAAGTAGGCAATAGACCTTAGGTTTCCCTGCTAAGTGTCAGCAGTAGCAAAAGAATTGTGACTTGAACCTCCTTGCTTCATTAGTGCGGTTAAAAGGACATGGACTGTTAAAACTTACTCATGGATGTTCTCCTTATCTCCCATCCACCATCAGATATTTCAGAGGTGTGCAGTAGGAGCGGATTTGCTTGCTATACCACTGTTACCTCTGCACAGGCTGCAGTCATCCATTCTACTCCAGCCAGAAAATATGCACAAAAGTGCATATGGTTGCCTTCTGAAATATATTTCAAAATTTAACATTTCTCAAGGACTTCTTTTATATCTGAAAATCGCTGTCAAATCAGTTGACCTGTGCAAGATTTTAAGCAATATGACAAGCATACTGAACATTTTTCAGAAGCTTTTCTCCACGATTAAGGCATTAAAGGCAATTCTTACTGTTTTGCTTTCTCACTTATCTTTTAAGCAAAATTTGTGTCAGAATCTACTTACAACTTAGTTAAAAACTTTATTTTTCTAGGCAGAGATGATCTAGTCAGACAGCCCCCCACCCCTTCCCATTCTTTTACAACTTCACTTGTTCCCTGTGTATACAAGCAACAAGTCTCAGGCACAGAATTTGCTGTCTTCATTCAACTGTCACAAGCAAAGAAATCCATACAACCCATGAATTCAGGGATAACAGCATCCATGCCACCAGAAGATGGAGAATGTATTCACTGAAGCTCTGAGCTGGACATAAGAACCACCCAGACTTTGCGCCTCCCACACACACACCTTTCCGTCCCGCAGACATTAACTTTTCTTCTTCATTAAAGCACTGTTGTCTTCTACCATGCACACTTTTCCCAGAGCAATTCCACTGTAAGTACATACAGTAAGTGTACAAAAATAGAATTTTAAGAGTGCTGTTAACTGAGAATTTTCACACTAGCTTTATTAATAGGACACGCTTTTTTTCCCCAATTATACTACCTATGCAATGAGTATGAGGTGTGAAGATTTTTTTTTTTCCCTCCAACTGCAGGAAGTAAAAGAATTTCTGCTAGAAATACGAATTTACCAGTACAAGTAAGTGATTAAACCGCTCCCCTACACTCACGTCAGCCTTCATAAGAAAGGAGCAGCCTGCACCACTTGTGCAGTGATGCCACTGCTGGTAGCCACTGCAGCATTGTAAATGGGCATGGTGGCACAGGAAGCTGCAAGTGACAAAGCGACTAGAAATCCACTTCAGTGTTCAGCTGCAACTTGTGCTCTACTACAGCGTACTCTACCAGGAGTACATTTAGAATTGCAGGTCATCCATAACAAGTCATTTTCTTCTGCACAGGTCAATATGATCTCCCATGGAAAACTCTGAAGTATTTGGAAATACTTTTATAAAAACGCAAAAGCAGACATTCTTTATCAGGCAGGAAGCAAGGGGTTCTTTAAAATTGTTTAATTACATGTTTCAGGTAAGCGCAGACAATACAATGGATTTCCCACCAGTAAATATTTACATTCTTTCCTCTAGGCTTGAGCTGTTCATTAAGAGTGTCTTTCAATCAATATCCTTGCTCAATCACTTTTGCTCCAAAGAAGGGTGCTGGAATAGAACTATTGCAGGAAACATTCCATCAAGGCATGATTTTCTGTGGGTTTCTTCTCCTTTAAGAACGATGTTTCTGTAGTTCAAGGTATTTTGGGAGAATCCTGGCTTCCAAGATGACCTGAAGAATGCACTGAAACCAAGCAGTGTGTTGAAGTCTTAGAAATACTTAAATCGATACCAACAGGTGTGTTGTAGAGATGAAATTCTCTTTTTCACTGGCGCTGCCATTGACGCCTCATTTCTGTTAGGACAGTTTTACACCAATTTTGTTTTGTTCTTTTTTCATTAGCCTTTGCGCCTCTTTCTCCATTTTCTTTCTTTGTTGTTCTGCTGCTCTTTTTTCCCTTTCTGCTATCTTCTGTTGTCTGTAATTAAAGAAAACATGAATTGGTAAATAACAGGAATCTGATTTTCAGCACAGTCATACCTTAAATTCCTGTTACTATAAATAATAAAAACAGAGCTTCAGCCTACTGTAGTTAGGTTTTTTATTGTGAAGTCCTTTTTTCAGATTATCTAGTCTTGGGCAGTAATATTTGTTCAATTATTTTACAATCTAAAAGCCACTCCATTCTCAAAAGTTCACAGTAAGTGAATCAGCGAGAGTGTATGACAGCTATAAGGCCTAGAGCTACTTAGAATAAAAAAAAAAAATTCTATCTAATGCTTTGAGTAGCAAGATTACCCATAATTCCAAATTCAGACCAAAACAGTTTGACTTGTCTAGAACACTGACTCGTGTCTCCCCTTTCCCTCAGATAACTTCTAATATTCCCTTTCACATGTTCAGGATCTATTGTACTCTATTGTTGTACTCTATTGTTCAGTACAAGTATAGACAACAGCCTTTAAGGAAATTAAAAAAAAAAAATTTAAAGTCTTAATTTATGTATCCTTTTAGCATT
Organism: Phaethon aethereus; assembly: GCF_964289735.1. Lineage (NCBI taxonomy): Eukaryota > Metazoa > Chordata > Aves > Phaethontiformes > Phaethontidae > Phaethon > Phaethon aethereus. The sequence continues at coordinate 20,397,618 of NC_138582.1, forward strand.
ATTTCTTATCACTGCTACAAAACCCCAGACATCACTATGGGCTAGCTCAAAGAATCTGTCTACAGAAATAGGCTTCCAATTTCAACATAGCGGACTAGAGTGAAGGACGAAAAAAAAGAACACAAAAATTCACTCATTTTATTCCCTCATTTCAGCTAGAACACATCACTGAGTGTCACAGGGGGCAACAACTGGATCCATACTCCACGTGGCACATTGCAGGTCTCTCCTGTATAGCATAAATAGTAACAGAATCGCATAAGGAGGTCACTCCTACTTTGGATTCAGTTTATTAGATATGAAAAATTTGCTAAGTTGCTCGCAAGAGAACTTTAGAAACAAAAATGAAGCTTCTTTAACTTCAAAAGGTGAAATTGAACACAGATTCAGTAAGAAGAAAGAATTGCTTATTAAAAGAGAATAAAGAACTCTTAATTGACAAGGCACTAGGGAGTTAACTTTCAGTGTATCTAAATTACCTGTGCACATCCACTTAAGTATGTAAAACATACAGAATTAAAAGCTAGCTAATCACCTGAAGTAACCTTCTCTGGTAGACTCCAACTATGGACAAACTGGGCACACAAAACTTAGAAAAATTTGAGGTACAAAGGCTACATACTGTCTTTGTATTAGACAGGACAGGGACTGCACTTATTTAATACCTTCATGGTTTCCCTGGATTGATTATTAGTGGGTAGAAGTTTTTCTATTAAGCTGCTCTGCTATCTGTCGTGGAAGACTAAAATTAGTCATTCATATCAGGATCTACTTCCCAAGTTAATAGAAGCCCGAACTTTTTTTTTTTTTCAGATCATTCTACATTCCACCAGAAAGCCAGATAGGTGACAGTGCTGTCAGCCTAGCATACACAGAGTAATAATATTTGCCACTTTACAGTAGCAGATTTTCTTATATTCCCCACACCTCTGAACTGATGCAGAAGGGAAGAAGCTGTATGTACACCAGCCAGCACATAGAGGCAGTAGTTCCAAAAAGCCACATGAGGTGTTAAGCAATGCTGCTATTCATTTGCAATTCTGAAGTGAGAAAAATCATAGCAGATCATGTTTCTCTCCCCCCGCTATAAACTGGACGACACAGAACTCTCCTGCACAGAGAAATGGTTTCCATGCCCTCTCACTGGCTGAGTGGTTTTACTGGACTTCAGTTATTCCCAAATGAGAAGAGACCTTCACATCACCTCAGACAGAGGAACTGAAGTCACAAAAAAACACATAAACAAGTAGCTTAGCACAAAGTGATTATCTTTCCACTGCTCTTTTACTTGGTCATTAGTCAAAACATTGATCTCTATTCCAAACCTCCTGCATGTTTTCAACATAAGGTTACTAACTTTCAGGCTCAGAAAGGTTTTATTTCTCAATAAAGGAAGAGCCTATGATGAACTGCAGCCACATTTGACTTACCTTTTCTAGGTTCCAAAGCAAGGAATTCAGCAGAGTTTGGACGGAATGATGCAGTATGTTTAAACCAGGAAAGTATTCATTCCTGATGTCAACCTTGCTTGGCATTCCTAACAAAGTTGCGTCCAAAAAAAACCATGCTAAACCTCTCTCATTGGTTAGCAGAACACTAATTATAATCAGAACACTGTTAGCAGACATTCTTATTCCAGCGTGTTTTTATTTACTGTATATGTACTGAATAACTGCAATAAGAACGACCTCATACCATTTGGTCTTTTACTTTGACATAATTAAAAATGTACCAGCATTTAGCTTAACTGTTCCCACTGGGAAGAAGACTTCATTGGTATTAGAAAGTCTAAAGGTGCAGATTGGTACCTACAGTCTGCAGAAGAAACCAAGTTCTAACTAACTTCAATTAACTGAAAATCCAGTTTATCATCCACTATGCTGATTCATCACTGACTGGAAAATTCTAGTGCATCCCAGCCTAGAACCTCCTGGGGAGTGGGGAAAAAAAACCACCAAAAAAACCCCCACACATATGCACTAAGTCACCAGAGAGAAGGCCACAGGATACGGTCTTCCCTGCTATTCAGCAGGCCACAGCCTATTTTTAGACTCCATTACTACACAAAAATTATTCCAGTCTAAGACACTTCTGAATACTAACTGAGCACCAACAGGTGCCCAGACACAGCCAGCTAAAGGAGATCCTTACTTTTTCTGCACATTCATTTTATTCTCAGTAAGTACTGCTGGAGTACAGTCAGCATAAACACTCTGGAGGGTTAGGGGGACTTTGTCCCCCATCTAGCAGTCTGATATCTTTAGACCATTTTGTAGACCAAGATGCAGTCTTCTAGCATTAAGAAGAGACTCAAGATCACTTCCTTACTACAGCCTGTTGAAAACAGACCCAGGCCTGTCAAGTACTACACTTGAAGTTTTATGTTAAATGTCAGATGTTAATTACACCACAGATGTCTACTGCAAAGGGAAACTCTAAACCCAGAAGGTATTTTCTATGAATCTTGCTAAATATCATCCAGCACTGTGCTCAGTTCAAATCATTGTAATTTGATGTGCCATGAATAAAGCACAGGTTTTACTTCACACAGCTGGGATACAGCTGACACAATGATAGTTGTGCTGAAGTGGCCATTCACAGCTGGCCAAGTGGTATGTAATACAGACAGTTACAGTTCTGATCATGTTCTTTTTACTTACTTGAAATATTTGGACACATACACATCCCTTCTAAAACAAGTAAAGTCTGATACTTTTTAGTGGGGCGAGGAAGGAATTCTATGAAAATTAACTGCTTGAGCTGAAGCCTTTCAATAGTAAGGATGCCAGGCTGAAATATTTAGAACAGCTTCAACCAAATAAGAGGGCACTTTGAAAAATGGAGTTTGTGGGAAAACCCCACTGCTATCTCCACATCAGATATCTCTCTCACTGAGTATTCTAGATCATGAACCTGGCAATTGGTAGACAATAAACCTTTGACCATCCTGGGAATATCCACTACACAAATTTTACAGTCCAGAAATAAACTGGCATATGCACACACCGGATTACTTTTAATAGATAATTTGTATAAGACAAGTCTCTGCTTCAGAAAGTTTGAATACTTCTTTCATAATGTGGGTGTTACGTATGTGGTATGGGTTATGAATGTGGTATGGTTTAAGTAAAGTATGACATGGCCTCTACAGTTAGCAAAAGTAGTGGTTTCATTTCTCAATTCAAAAAAGCAGTATTTTTCGTTGTCATTAATTTTCTTTCTCTGGTACATCATAGATTAAGTCTCAGTAGATTGCACTTTAGAGATTAAAGATACTACTGAGCCTACTGATATTCTTTATGGGAAAAGGTACTATCCTTGGAACAAAAGCAGCCCAAAGGTACATCAAAGGTGTATCACAAAGCTTGTCTTTTACAGAAATACTGTAAAAGTACTTTGTCTTTTGCAGAAGTACTGAATTAAAAAAAACAAACCCAAACAAAACATTGACCAGAATGTACACATGAAGGTATCCGATTAAGTTTACAAAAATATTTGCAGTACAACAATATTCTCACATGTTAAACTGCTGCAGAGGAAGACTGACAGAATTAGAATTGATTGAATGTAATCATCTATCATTAATGCATCAAAAGCATGCTGGTGACTTCCCTCTTGTCTTATTCTACTGGTTGAAAAGAGTAAATTTTCCCAAATATTACAATAAATAGCTCACCAGAACCCTTTTTTGGAAAAAATACCTTTTTTCTTTAAAGATCCACAGTTCTAGAATGATCTGTTAATATATCATGTCCTTATTTCATAGCACTATTGTCCCACTGAATCACTGTATTTGTGATTTTGTGAGTAGAATGAGAGCAGTTTAGGAATCTGAAGCCATGTGAGGCAGGTTATCTGATGATGTAGCAAGCAATTAAGTTTGATAAAACCTTGAAATGAAACAGGTTAACATTAAGTCACTGCCAATGCAAATCATTGCATGTGATTAGCTTAAACACAATCTGCATCTCTCTATGCTTCATACTCCTTCCACATACTCTTAAGAGTAGAAAAAAAAAAAAAGAACACAAATGGAACAGATGAAGCATTCACACTAACTTCGTGCGAGACACTTTTTACATTCCAGCCTTATGAGCTAGTTTAGTTAAGTTAGCTAGAAAAGCATAGCTCCTATGAGGATACCAAGAACATACTTATAACTTCACCTTCTGTCCTGAATTATTTTTACTTTACAACACATGATTATGAACCATTTTATAAGGACATTCAGTGGTACTTTACTTAATCAAGTTGAAACATGTTATTTGGACATAATAAATTGTTAGGGGGGAGGTGGGGCACTGTTATTTTTTGGAGGGGGGGTTAATATGTTGTTCCAATGTTCCAATGATTCTCTGATTTCCCCCACTATCTCATTCACTAAATTGATTAGATAAAAAAATGTATTCTGCCAACTACCAGTTACATAGAGATTAGATGCATAAAAATAATTTGTCTTAAGAACTATTTAACAATTCTTAGCACTTATCAGAAAGGTGTGACAACAAACCTGTATTTGATTCTTTTACATGAAAAAGTTTACATGTTATTACATTATTTTCAGTTACCTGAGAACTTCTTCTGCCTGCCAGGCAGCATCTTCCTCTTCTTCCCAGGCATTGGTATTTTCTTGCCAAGTATCCAAGTCTCCCAGTTCAGGCTGAAACAAAAGAAGAGAAGCTCTAAGCACATAGAAAAAATAGATAAAACATTTTTAACCTTGAGGTTTCAGACTTCCAGAAATATTTGGGATATGACAGTACTTCTCAGCTTATTGTCTATATGTTTTCCCCTGCTCTAATACTGACTTTTTCCAGTTAATTTTGAGAAGGTTTTTTGGATTCCACTGGTTGGTAACAAAGGAAGGGAAGAAGCACTGAAGTGCATTTTTAGGAAGGAGAAGATAATTGAGCAAGTGAATTGAGTAGATAGGGCAAGAGATTTCTGGAAGTTGCACAGACAAACCAACACGTACATCCACGTGTTTTTATATCCAGTATCACTGGAGTGCTGCTTTTACTCATTAGAAGCTCTTTCCTGAATTATTTTCATTAGGGACAGTCTAAGGAAGTGGTGTGGCCATTCTGTACCACTTTCTGTGTAGACCCTTTTGTGCACTATGTTAATCAAAGCAGAAGCACCATGAAAGAAAGCAAAGGGGAAGAGAGAGACCATCTCCCTCTAAACAGCTAGGCTATTAGGTAACTAGACTATTTTTTTCAAAGGCTAAAGAGCAAAAATTAGGCGACTGCTAGAATACGATCCCTACAAAAAGGAAGGGAGAAGGAGAAAATTAAAAATGCATCCAAGATAATGAAGCAAAGGTAACCCAGAGGCTTTCAAGGAGAAAAAAAAAAGCGCCTACTCTATTGTTAGGAACTTACTGTGGATAATAAAAAGAAGTACAGTCTGTTGCTTTAGAAGATTTGCAAGTATACAAGTGTTTGGAAGCTTCTTCTGTTTTTATCATCGATCTGTTAAGTTTCTCAGTAGAATAATTCAGTTAAAATTAGGTTAACAACTTCATTGCTTTGAACCAAGTACTCAATTTTAAAACAATTTACATTATTCCACACTATTCTTCTTGCTCCACACAATGCAGACCTTAGACAGACTATTCCTTCTCCTACAGAGCAGTCATTTAACTGTCAAACATACAATCAATACTTAGAGAATACTTACAGACTGGTGAATAAAAGGAATATCTTGTGTAGCTGCTAATCTGCTAGAGAATCCTGTGTTTCCCTCTGGAATCCCAAAATTTAAAGGCTCTCGTTTTTTAATAACTATCTGAAAATATTAAAAAAAAAAAAATGAAAAGTTTTAAGTCAAAGCACTGCACGGATTCCTTGGTGACCATATATCTCTGTGCCTGTGAAGGTACAGCTACACAACACCACACTGCATCTCAAACCTACTCAGGTTCTGGAAGCTGTACAGCCAAGTGAACTGATAAGTAAGAGAAGCTAAACACAAAAGACACAAGAACTCCCTCCTCCCCCCACTAGCTTTTTCTTAAGTCACATGGAAATCTATGACTGTATGAAGATAGCGAAAGGCCACAAAGAATTACAGATCAAATAGCCACATCTCCCAGTACTCATATCAGCAAATTTAACATGGTTGCTAAGATCATGTATCCCTTACTTGTCTTGACCTCAAGATACAAACTTACTCACTTCATTTAGCCTACTTAAAGTTTCTGCTGCTTCCAAAAGAGGTAGAGTCACAGTTCCACTGACTGTACAAATGCTAGTACCAGTACAAGAAAAGGAAACAGGACTAGACTATCTTATTTAGCAACGATAGACTGTTATTTGACTAAAAGTCCATTTCCAGACATTGTAAATAGGAGCAGTAACACAAGTAGATTCTACCTCAGATATTAGGGTCCATATTGAGCCCAGACTTGGTGGAAATACAAGCGCAAATTCCTATTTAAGGATGGTAACAAGGCCAAGTTAGCAGGAATATTCTTTACAGTGCCTGTAGTCATCCCTAGAGATACGTTTAAACTAAAACCATTATACAGTATTCAAACAGCATGGACTCTTCTCAAGTTTTGTTATGTACATGAAGCTCAATCTATTAGGTTAAAAATGCCATTAGATACAAAGGATAATTCTACCTCGTCCCCAATCCTTCTCTGCTGCCCAGATTTTGGTAGATCAAAATCCTTAGAAGACCTTAGTCCACAGAATACTACAGATCCTCAATGTACAGAAAACTGCCTGCAGTATCATCTCCAGTTCATAGGACCCCAGGAAGATTCACAGCATCACAAAATCACTAGGTTGGAAAGGACCTTCAAGATCATCAAGTCTAACTATCCAGCGCCACCATGACCCTAAACCATGTCCTGAAGCGCCACATCCACACATTTTTTGAACACTTCCAGAGATGGCAACTCCACCACCTCCCTGGGCAGCCTGTGCCAATGCCTGACCATTCTCTCGGTGAAGAAATTTTTCCTAATATCCAATCTAAACCTCACCTGGCGCAACTTGAGGCCATTTCCTCTCGTCCTATCACTAGTTACTTGGGAGAAGAGACCAACACCCTCGTCGCCACAACCCCCTTTCAGGTAGTTGTAGAGAGTGATAAGGTCTCCCCTCAGCCTCCTCTTCTCCAGACTAAACAACCCCAGTTCCCTCAGACGCTCCTCATAAGACTTGTGCTCCAGCCCCCTCACCAGCTTCGTTGCCCTTCTCTGGACACGCTCCAGCACCTCAACGTCCTTCTTGTAGTGAGGGGCCCAAAACTGAACACAGGATTCAAGGTGCGGCCTCACCAGTGCCGAGTACAGGGGCACAATCACTTCCCTACTCCTGCTTGCCACACTATTGCTGATACAGGCCAGGACGCTGTTGGCCTTCTTGGCCACCTGGGCACACTGCCGGCTCATGTTCAGCCGGCTGTCAACCAGCACCCCCAGGTCCCTTTCCACCGGGCTGCTCTCTAGCCACTCCTCCCCAAGCCTGTAGCGTTGCATGGGGCTGTTGTGGCCAAAGTGCAGGTCCCTGCACTTGGCCTTATTAAACCTCATACAGTTGGCATCTGCCCATCGATCCAGCCTGTCCAGATCCCTCTGCAGAGCCCTCCTACCCTCCAGCAGATCAACACTCCCACCCAACTTGGTGTCATCTGCAAACTTACTGAGGGAGCACTCAATTTCCTCATCCAGAGGAAATCCAGAACCGAGCCCTGGGGAACACCGCTTGTGACCGGCCGCCAGCCGGATTTAACGCCGTTCACCACAACTCTCTGGGCTCGGCCATCCAGCCAGTTCCTCACCCAGCGAAGAGTAAACCTGTCTAAGCCACGAGCCGCCAGTTTCTCCAGGAGAATGCTATGGGAGACGCTGTCAAAGGCTTTACTAAAGTCCAGGTAGACAACGTCCACAGTCTTTCCCTCATCCACTAAGCAGGTCACCTGGTCCTAGAAGGAGATCAGGTTGGTCAATCAGGACCTGCCTTTCATGAACCCGTGCTGGCTAGGCCTGATCCCTTGGTTGTCCTGCAGGTGCCCTGTGAGCACTCTCAAGACCAACCGCTCCATAATCTTCCCTGGTACAGAGGTCAGGCTGACAGGTCTGTAGTTCCCAGGATCCTCCTTCCGGCCTTTCTTGTAGACGGGCGTCACATTGGCAAGCCTCCAGTCTTCTGGGACCTCCCCTGTTAACCAGGACTGCTGATAAATGATGGAGAGTGGCTTGGCAAGCTCCTCCGCCAGCTCTCTCAGTACTCTTGGGTGGATGCCATCAGGCCCCATAGACTTGTGGGTGTCCAGGTGGTTTAGCATGTCCTTGACTGCTTCCTCCTGGATTATGAGGAGTACATTGTGCTCTCCATCCCCATCTTCCAGCTCGGGGGGCTGAATATCCTGTGGATACCTGGAGTGGCTATTAAAGACTGCGGCAAAGAAGGCATTAAGTACCTCAGCCTTGTCCTCGTCCTTGGAGACAATGTTCCCCGCCGTATCCAGTAGGGGATGGAGATTCTCCTTGCCTCTCTGTTTGTTGTTAATATATTTGTAAAAACATTTTTATTATCCTTTACGACTGTGGCCAGACTGAGCTCTAGCTGGGCTTTTGCCTTTCTAATTTTGTCCCTGCTTGACCTAACTAGATCCTTGTACTCTTCGTGAGTTGCCTGCCCCTTCTTCCAGAGGTGATAAACTCTCCTCTTTTCCCTGAGTCCCAGCAAAATCTCCCTGTTCAGCCAGGCCGGTCGCCTTCCCCGCCAGCTCTTCTTACGGCACATGGGGACCGCCTGCTCCTGTGCCTTTAAGATTTCCTTCTTGAAGACTGTCCAGCCTTCCTGGACCCCTTTGTCCTTCAGGACTGTCTCCCAAGGGACTCTCTCAATCAGTGACCTGAACAGGCCAAAGTCTGCCCTCCGGAAGTCCATGGTAGCAGTTTTGCTGACAGTTTTTTTGATTCAGGCTGGACGGGGCCTCAGGAGGTCTATGATCCAACCTTCTCTTCAAAGCACTGTCAGTTCGGAGGCTGATGAAGGTATTCAGGACTTATCCACTTCGGTCTTCAAGACCTTCAGAGATGGAGCCTACAGAACCTCTCTGGTAACCTGTTCCAGTGCTTGACTACCTTTGCTGTGGAAAAGGTTTTCCAATGGACTCAAAGCCCTGTAAGTACCCAGCTGGAAGATTTCCACATAGAAACAAAACCTGCAAGATTAATCAGCATTTATTTATGGTGTTGATGCTTTTGTGGATATGCCCTTCTGTCTTGTCTCCATAATAAAAATGGATATTTGAAGACCAAGCTATTTTGAAATATCAGCTCCCTAATTCCAGCCTCCCCAATATATCTTGGTGAAACAAGTAACGACTGTTTTCTGAAACAGCAGTGCTGCTACCTCAAACTTGATTAGAGCAGGCTATGGAAAGTCTCTATTCAAATAATGGAAAGGTATGAGCAGCAGTATGTTAGTGCAGTGGATCCATTTTCAGAATTAAAGTGACTTGAGGGTTCTCACATTACACTTCCCAGAGACTTCAGACTATGAAATTCTTCGTAAGTTTCCAATAACATTAAGACTAATGACATAAACATGGACTAGCACCACATTTGGTAAGATCTCAGAGAGCCAGTATTTTTAATTGGACATATTAGACTAGACATCAGCACCTATTCTCATTTCAGTAGGACAGCTTAATTTCACCAGAACCACCTTCTCTAAGTTGCCAATTTACTTATAGCCTATTTTAAAGGAAGAAAAACCCTTCATAAGTATAGTTGAAAGTGCGATACCTACTTTTTGAGTTTTTCTTATAGTTGGTGTCATATCTTTGAAATAATCAGGTTCCATTTGTTCCAAAGGATTTTGCTGAGCGGCCACATTACCATTGCCACCTTCAATCTTCACACTAGTAGGTGCATCTTCATCCCATGAAGACCAGTCTTCTACTTCTGGCTGAATAGAAGTATATGGTACAAGTTAATATTATCTTCAAGTAAAAATTTGTCTTCTTATATCTTGCTAGATATATACTTATTATTATATAGCATATATAATAATATTATATCTTTCTAAGATACATACCAATCCTTTTGTAGGACTGGTATAATCACTCTGTTAAGTGATTACCTATTAAGTCACCTACCACTTAAGCAATTACCTGTTTAGGAACAGATGAATAATCCACTGTGGTTGGCAAAGTTATTTGGTCTCCACTTAACTTTCGCCCTCTTCCAGACCTGAAAGAAAAATGTAGGATTCCTCCAAGCTCTGAAAACATGAGCACTAAGTTTAAAAAAAACAAAAAGGAAGTCTGAGAACAGCACTACTGAAAATAGTAATGGCTAAAACATTAAGTGCTTAAACTACCTTAGTATTAACTACTGCCAGTAAAAGTCTGCTAAACAAAGGAATCTCATCATGAATTTAAAATGGTGCTTACAAGAATTTCAAAGTGCAATTTACTTTTCAAACTGCAAGGGAAATGGAGGAGACGCAACTTTAAGAAATATGATAATGGACAAATTAACTGAATTATTTGCATATAGTCAGTTACAATTTTTAGATTGCCAGTGCTTATGAAGCAAACACTATCAATCTACATTTGTTAAAAAATAATCATTTCTACTGTGAACTAAGTAATCTTTCAACTGGTCTTAGATGTTAAGCTGTGTCTAACAAATTGCCTTCTGAACTGCTATAGCGCTTTCTCTTTCAAAGTCTGAACAGAGGTAGTACAAGATTATGCAAGTCAACAGCTTCTGTTCAATACATGCTTTTATTGAAACAGTAGCCTTTAAGTAGAAGCATTTCAGCAACTGTATCAAATAATTTTAATTTAAGACAAACACTAATACATTGCAAATAAATCACCTAGTTATTTATTTAATGGCAGTGTTCAAAGATCACAATAATAATTAAAATATTCTTAGCTGACATTCGCTGTATTTTAAAACCTTACAGCACAAAAGAATGAAATTCAGGCTCACACTCGTGTTTTTCCCAAGGACTGTAAGGTCCTATAGAAAGACAATCATGTAATTGACCTTATGCAGCTTGGAAAAGTTATGTTTCATTTATTACTATTGATGAGCATACAACTGGGAAACTACAATTTGGAGTTTGTATCCATCAGTTCTACTATTATAGAACATTCTACCATCAACTCAGCATAGCTGAATTGCTTGCAATACCACCTCTGCTGCATGCTAGTGAGTGATTAGATATATTTTTCCTACTTTAAGCCCAACAGATTCTTCCTTAGGGAAGATCAGGTGCTATCATAAAATTTTGAAGTTTTATATAATTAACTCTAGCCCCTTTAGAAACTATTCCCTTAAGCTGAAAAGCAACACAGTTCAGGGGTAAAGGAAGGTGAAAACACTGTTCCCTCAAACACATTAGAGACTTCTGGTTCTGGCTGACTAGATTCAGTTGATGTCTCTAAAGGAAACCCAAGCTTGGAAACATCCTCCTTCAGACTTGTACAACATACATATCTTTAATAACATTCTAAGCCATGACTTCTGCAATTATATATATCTCCCTGTTCATATGATCTAGAAGACTCCAGCAAGTGGCTTATAACAAACATTCATCTAGCCAAAATTACTATGCTGACAAGGATGAAAGTGGGAGGAAACAGCTTCTGTCATACAGCATGGGAAAGAATATGCTACACAGGGCAGCACTGAGGAATGCTACGTATCTCCACTCCTTTTTTTGACAAAGGAAACAAGATGCTTATAGGAACACTTACTTCACAACCATCATTAGACAGATATTGATCACTGCTTTGAATGCCAAATGCCTTAAGAATTCTTGGTTTTGTTTCTCCTTACTAATTAGCAGCATCCAGATTTCTCAGCCGGAGAAGACAACTAGAGATTTTAAACAGAACTAAGTTTCATCTCTTTTTATACTTATACCTTTTATTTCCTAGAAACAGACAGGCTGTTGTTTATCAAAAAAAGTTTTAACTAAAGAGATGACTAGTACCATACGTAGACTTTACGCTGATTAGAAAGATGGACAATCTTTACAGGCCCTTGTTTACTAATGTAAACTCTACAATCTAAATAAGCATTAGCTCATAGTCATTGAATTAAAATGCACATTTAATTAAATCACATTTGCTGGTTATCAGGCATACTCATATGTAGGGGTGCGTTATAGGAAAACAAAGTTTATCAAGCTATGCTTTGCAGCTGACATTAAACAGGAGAAACGTCTGTAGTTAATGGACAACTAATTTGATCCACTGACTCACTTATGTGAAAGATTTTAAATTTTCGTTCTTTCAACTAACTGTTATTCACAGAAGAAAAGTTCTCTCACTTTTTATTCCCAAGCAGTTCCTTAGCTGTTCATTTCAAGGATTTAGTTGATTCAAAAGTTGAAAAACAGAGGAATATACTGTCATTACACCTACTAAGCAATTATCTGCTTATAAAAGCCATCTTAACACTTAGATGAAGGGTCCATATAATATAGAAGCTATCATCAACTCAGTATTTTGACTTCTTTTAGAACTTGAACAGCAAGAATTCTTATTTGGAATTCACATCACAGAACTAAGGTTGACATCTATATCCTTGTATGCAGCATTAAAATGTATCTTTTTAAAGCTTCACTAGATCTGTAGTGAATTTACCAACCACTTGAGAGCTGCCTCTTATTTTTGGAATAAGTAAAGGTAAACAGGAAATAAAGTTTTTGTGTCTACCACATATTCTGCATATGCTTTAACCTCACCGTCATCATACACAAAAGGAGAATACATTTCTCTAAATTCCTATTAGTTTATGTAAAACAACATTCTGCGAGAATGGCAAGAAGCAACAGTAGTTCAGATGACAGCACAGTGCTGAGAAGATCTACCTCAGGTACTCTGCTACTGTACTACTGAACTCTACTGTACATAATCATAACTCTTGAGGGTTTTTGAATGCTTCTAGGTACCACACTGCTGTGCTCATCGGTCTACAGCTCAAAAGGACATAGTATGGCTTACAAAAGTAAGCAGAAATAAGTCATGGTCATTAAAAAAAATGCAGTTCCCTTGAACTTTAATCACTGTCCTCCAAACTTTTGAAACAATCTTCAATAGGCAGAAGGATCTGAAGTCTCGGGCAACTGTTTCTTGACAAAGAAGGATGAGAATCACATTTATAATGAAAGCCAATTGACTGATAACCAGGTGGATGCTGCCATTAACTGAACCTCTTAAAAAAACAAAATAACACTTGCCAAGTGCTACTAGAAAATATGGAGAACAATTTTTCTTAAAGTTTGTTACAGGATAGTTTTAAAAGGCAATTTTAAAACCCTGTCATAGCTGTTTAGAAAGCACTCCTCATCAGAGCTATCATACCACAAAATATACTCACAACTACACTACATAGACTTTTGAACTCTGAAGGAATATGCAGATTAAAGAATGAATTTGACCTAGTTTCTATCTGTCTTGGTTGGTTTGCAATTAGTAAAATCAGAACTGGGAAAAGTGGTGGGTGGGTGTCAGGAGAAGAAAAGAAGTGCAAGAATCTGTAATTAAAAAAGTAACCAAATTAAATAAGACATGTTTACCTGCATATTAACTTTTTAATGAAAGAAAGCACTGCTGCCAGGCAAGTACAGATTTTAAAGAGTCGAAACTGTGTTATGGCCATGGTGAGAAACCCTTCCTGCAAAAGAAAAAAAGTTAGATGTAGAGGATTATACATCTTTACATAGTTCTTAAAGTCAATTTTCTTAGCTGCTGATAAGCAAGGAGCATTCTGTGAAACTATATTAATGCAAGAAAAGAGAGAAGGTACCTGGAGCAAAGACACTACCTGCCTACTATCAGGGTGTTTCACTGATGTAAATATACAAGTACCTAATGTATATGGCCTTTAAAAAAACAGCACATAATCACAGGTAAAGTCACAGTTACAGATACTTTTAAAGGGCAAGTGTGGGCAATCAATTGCAGTGACTGTACAGCTGATCTGTTTTAGACACTAACAATGGTACTAAACATTAGCAAAGCAAGGAGAACATAATAATCATCATTAAGAAGCTCACACTTGCTCGAGCAAGTCTTGCATATACAAATTATAAATCTAGTCATTAAGTCAAAACCCAAAATTTAGTTTCCATTTTGATGGAAGTGTACGATGAGAACAAACACTGTTTATTTTAGAACCAGTGTCACTGAAAAGTCATCAGCAAAGAAAGACTCTGCTCATCCTGTGTGCACTATAGCACAAGTTAACCCCTAGATCTATCAATATTCCTATGCCAGACTGGATCACACCAGCACACCCAGCTAAGAAAAAATTCATCTTTGGCTGAAGCCAGTTATGTTGGCAGCTATTTTTCAGTGTCAACCTGATAATCTAGGGAATTTATACATTATTCCAACAGATCCCCTCAAATAGGTACAGACTGTGTCAGAATAATCTGCTGTAATTCAAGGATCCCTTTTCTCTCTTCTACAGGTGAGCATTTCAGAGTAAAGAAAAGGAGGTTAGGCTTCACAAATAGCTTTTCAATATATACACTTGTAACAACATTTTCTGTTGCAAGTTTAACATACCTTCTGGTGAGAAGAGAAGGCAGCCCTGTGACATTTTCCTCAGGCCATGAGTATTCCATGGAAGGACAGCTTGATTTCAAATATGCTATGGCATTTAAATCACCTTTTATATTCCAGGCTTTAAGTTAGGAAGAGTCAGGAAGGTGGATCATTAGGTAGGCTGCTCCAATACTGCCCTGAGGATTTTATTAAAAAGTACATAATGGGATTTGTAAGCTTCATGGAGCTTAGATTTAGTTTTTATTGGTGCTCATTTGCTAGATAACATAACTAGTATTAAACACTCTAGTAACATAGTACTGGAAACATTGCTTCACATACAGTCCAGATAAGGAAGTTGTGCTACTGAAAAATCATACAGGATGGCTATGAAACAAACAGGTCCCTTCTATTGTAAAATGAAAGGCTAAGTCAGTAAGTAACCACCAAATTATGAACCGCACTACCAAGGTGTAGCTCAGGAGAAAGGCCTCATAGGACACATTTCACCTCTACTTCAACACTAGCGTTGTCTTAAACCCATTTCATGGGAGACTTAAAAAATGCGGAGACCCTTATACAAGAGTGGGTGTCAGACGAGCTTTCCATCTAACAGGAACAGGGAACAGTCAAACTTCCCACAAAGAAGCAAGAACTGCAGACCATGTCCAACACATTTAGCTTTTAAAGACATGACTATCATTTTGTATTGTGCTCAAGCACTTCCTTACCTTCTGGAATAAGCAATTTTGACAGTATCTATGTGACAGGAGAATGCATCAGTTAAGAATTTGAAAGATTCAGAAATAGTGGAAGTTAGTGAAAGAACAGTGGATAGCAACTAGATGGACAGTTCTCTACTCTAAATGTAGAAATTATTGCAAACTAACACTGAATCAGTGAAAGAAATTGTTACGTTTAAAAGAGGCAGCTAGAAGCCATCTACCTGGGATTTGATGCACAAAGAGCAGGTGAAGTACTGAAATTAGAATAAAAGTATGCCTTTTCTGAAAGGAAGCTTGTTTAGAAGCTCACTCTACTCTTAGCTCTCAGAATTAACTCTTCTATTGACTTGGGAGGCAGGAGGGAAGGTGTAGAAAATTACTCGACGTTAGAAACAGTAAAGCCATTTTTCCTACTGTTTAGTCTACCTAAGTGCCACACTGGACAGCCAAGACAGATCCTAAATTAAAAAACAAACTATTGATTGAAAAGATTGTTTTAGGAAGCAACCATTACTCAAAAACTTCTGCAGACTCAGTATTATTTGTGCATAAGTTCAAAGGACTGGAAAGTTTATCAGCTAAGTGCAAAACTAAAACCAAAACAACATTCCAGTGTCACAAATATATATATACACAGACATGTATATGTACATACATATGTATGTATAACCCTAGTTTTTCAACTGATTTCTTTTTTTTTTTTTTTAATATATATCAAATTGTGTACTGTATTGACTTCCCAATATAAAGTTAAACAACTGAAAAAACAGAATCCTGAAGAACTCTAGCTTGCAAGCTTGTGAAGTCCACAGCTGACAAGAGTTAGCCACTGGAAGTTAACCCATTTTTCCCAGGCCATTGCTATCCATGAGTAACTATACTTCCAATATCACCAGTATGCCTGCTTGGCAGGGCTCATATCATCATTCCCCAGAACAATCAGATAACTTGACCCTCTCCACTTTCTATGTGTCATTTAAAGATTTCAGAGTTATG
This sequence comes from Phaethon aethereus, assembly GCF_964289735.1. NCBI lineage: Eukaryota > Metazoa > Chordata > Aves > Phaethontiformes > Phaethontidae > Phaethon > Phaethon aethereus. The sequence continues at coordinate 20,413,880 of NC_138582.1, forward strand.
ATGAGACACACACACAATCACATAACGTATTTGTGTTCCGGCTGCATTTCACTTCAACAATGGCAGAGACAAGGCCCTTCAAGACAGTAAGTACTGTTTTGCCTGCTTCTTTTCTGAACTTTGATTGTAGTCTTCCCAATTAAGTTAACCTCTGTACGCTACAAATTGTCAGATGCACAACCAGACTTTTGGCAACAACATGCTATCAGCTAGCCATAGCAATATTAGCAATTTTCCACCTTTAAAAAAGTACTTTCATCAGTGTATTTAATTTTTATACTGCTAATTAAGACATGAAGCAGTATATATAGCATATATATATATATATGCGATATATATATATAGCAATACGCTAAAAGCTGTTTAAAATAGAATCTTGAACCAATTATTGGCTCAAGATTAGGACATGTCATGCATTTTCCCCAGTGTCTGAAACAGAGCTTGAAGTATTTGCGTCGTTGCTCTACAGACAGCACTACCCAAAAAGAAAAGTTAAAAGTAGACTAAAGGTTTTGAGGGGGTTTTTTTTGTTTAGGTTTTTTATTTGTTTGGGGTTTTTTAAAGTTAATTAAATTTATCAAAGGGAAATAATTTTATATTCTGAAGCAGTTGTATGAATACAATTGTACATGGAACCTTAATATTTCCTGAGTTCACTGCAGTCTTAATTCACCTGATACCATTACACTAAACTTGTTAACTGAAACAAAGTGCTCATTCTTTTCTTATTGTCCATCTTTCTCAAACACTGGAAAGAAGCACAGCCATGTATCTTATCTAATGAATGAGAACAAACACCAAACAGTGTAATGCTAAATGGCAGAGCCACAACTTACTTTCTTCCTTTTCTTCTCTTAAGTCTTTGCCTGATAATCAATCCCAAAAGGAACTACAATTATATCAGCAGCTGACTATCATACAGGACAGCACAGAGACACAATACAAAGTGGCAGTGCTCCAGCAAGAATCCTAGAACATTTCTTAACAGATGGAGACAAAGGTGAAACACCGGACTAGAATTCAGAAAACCTGTCTGTCAGCCTGATACACCCTTGTGCATATCACACCTCATACCTCAGCTTCCCATTTGTAAAATGTAATACATTAGAAGCGATCTCAATAATGGGAGAGGGAAAGCTCCATGCCATTTATCAGACTTACTGTCAACAGAACTTTTAAGTTCCATATAAATAAGTATATAAATCAGAACATGAATCCTAATTAATTCTAGCAGTCAATGCAACAATTTTGTAACAGACACCAAATTCAGCTGGAGTTTGACTTGTGCAGCTCATACTACCTTCTATTGGTAAGAAGTCACAACAGTTGCTCACATGGAAGATGAGCACAGAAAAGATTAAAGCACGGCAGCAAGGTGCCAAGTCAGAAGAATGAGGCAACTTATGCCCAAAAGCATTTTATGGATCCATAAAGGAAATCTAGTGATGGAAGGGAAAGTTCATAAGTTTACTGAACTGAAACAGTTTTACATTGCTTTCAGCTTGCAGCAGCGGCCCCTGAACTGCTGGCACCTCTGGCTTCACTGACACTAGCCAGCAAATCAGCTGCTACACGCATAGTCCTGCTGAGTTAGTCAGCTGTGGTGCAATAAGCAACTCTCACTGGACGCCAATGAGCACGTTGTCATCTGGAGAAGCACTTCCTCTTTCATACTTAATTGCACACACAAACACCACTTAAACAGTATTTCAAGAAACAGAGCTGATTCCAAAATAAAGTCACTTTGTGACACTAAAATTGCTTTAGAGACTTGTTTTCTCCTAGTGAACTCATCTCCTACTGACATTGAAAAAGATGTCAAAACACTCATAGAGCACCTATCCTGCTCTCCTCTGTTCCTCTACAACACTGACTGATTTGTACTGTGTAGATTTCTTTAGATATCACCATCTTCAGAAAGGAATTTCTGCCCTGAATTACCAGTGCTTTGTGAATTGATTGCATTTTCTTTCACATCAGTTCATCTGTGACTCTGGAATGAATACATTAAGACATCTTGGAAACAGCGACTTTAACTTATATTAAACACACCTAGCTAAATAGCCAAAGGATGGCATCTAAATGAAGACTAAAAATAACTTTTCTGAAACTAATTGGTTCCCCACCAACTACATATTCACATGAGCAGCAAAAAAGCCTCATCCTCCTAAAGCAAAATGAGAAGCCCATTTCCTAGTACAAAAGACCAACATAGCCCTGAGTGCTTACATATGTCAGCACCAAAACTTCACAAAAGCATCACTGAACCAGTATGTTTTCACTATATCATCTGATAAAAACCTAGCAAGTACCATATTATTAGTCCAAAGTTTCAGTGGCAATGACAGGATTTCTTAAACGTTCATTTTGTACGAAATTTTACAGAAATACAGCGACCACATCAATCTGAAGATGACCAAGCAGGAAGACAGAATCTTAGGAAAATTAGCAGTTAAGAGTTAAAAAACCTGTTTATTTTCAAGCACACAAACCTTCCTCCAAATCACGTACATAACAAGATGTACAAAGACATTCTGTATTTTAAAAAAGGTAACATAATGATCCAGGAATGGCATTCAGTCAGGTACTGAAAGACACAACCAGCATCTCCTGAATTTCAGAGAGAGCAACCATGACTCTGTAGCCTAACGAGGATGTTCTAGTCCCCTCTTCCTGGTCGATTTCTGTGTTTTTTGGTTGGTTGGGGATTTTTTTAATCACTGTATAAAGAAACATAATATTGGGAACACTGGAGGAGGAGGAAAAAACTTACCAGGTAAATGTCTTTACCACTAAGTTTGATAAATGATAGATTAAATGGCAGCATGACTGAACCTTGAAGCCATGCTACTATGGCATTATAGAGGAGCAGAATCCAAAGGGAAGTTTCGGAGGCATCTCCTCTAACTATACATAGGTGGTCAGGGGATGTCCATAGTCAGCACTGTAGTTTCAACACTAATGCTCTGACTTTCAGTGTAAGCACCCTAACTAGGCAGTTGTGAGAGAAGACTACTCTGCCTATGACATATGGGAGCGAGCCAAGTCATCCAAGGTGTTCAAATCCAGGAGGAGATTTTACGATATCGGGAGCTGCAGAAGATACCAAAAATCAACGAGGAATGTTTGTGTCTCTAACTAAAGGCAGTAAAAATGGGTTCATGCTGGCAATTCCCAAGTTATTCCTAGACACCCAACACTGTTACACGACATACAGAGTTCCAACTTTTTTTTAAACGTGCTACTCCTAGAGCCATAAAACTTCTATAGTAATACCACCTTATCTCACCCCCTCTTCAAGAAACTGAATATAGTTCCAATCTTGTTAATGTGAACCCTTTAAGCTTTCTCTTCTGAATAAGTTCTATTTTTCAAGGTAACATTAGTCAAAATAGAAAGTTGTGGTGAGTTGACCCTGGCTAGACACCAGGTGCCCACCAAAGCCGCTCTACCACTCCCCTTCTCAGCTGGACGGGAGAGAGAAAATGTAACAAAAAGTTTGTGAGTTGAGATAAGGACAGGGAGAGACAAATTACTGTCACAGGCAAAATAGACTTGACTTGGGGAAGTTAGTTTAATTTATTGCCAATTAAATCAGAGTAGAATAATAAGAACTAAAACCAAATCTTAAACCACCTTCCCCCCACCCCCCCCTTCTTCCCAGGATCAACTTCACTCACGATTTCTCCACCTCCTCCACCTGAGTGGCGCAGGGGAACAGGGAATGGTGGCTGTGCTCAGTTCATCACAAATTGTCTCTGCCGCTCCTTCCTCCTCAGAGGGAGGACTCCTCACACTCTGTCCCTGCTCCAGCATGGGGTCCCTCCCACAGGAGACAGTTCTCCACAAACTTCTCCAACGTGAGTCCTTCCCACAGGCTGCAGTTCTTCATGAACTGCTCCAGCCTGGATGCCTTCCATGGGGTGCCATCCTTCAGGAACAGGCTGCTCGAGCGTGGGTCACCCATGGAGTCACAAGTCCTGCCAGCAAACATGCTCCAGCCTGGGCTCCTCTCTCTCCACAGGGCCATAGGTCCTGACAGGAGCTTGCTCTAGGACAGGCTTCCCACAGCATTACACCCTCCTTTGGGCACCCACCTGCTCCACTGTGGGGTCCTCCACAGGCTGCAGGTGGAGATCTGCTCCAGTGTGGAGATCTGCTCCAGTGTGGAGATCTGCTCCAGTGTGGAGCTCCATGGGCTGCAGGAGCACATCCTGCCTCACCAGAGTCTTCACCACAGGCTGCAAGGGAATCTCTGCTCCAGCACCTGCAGCACCTCCTGCCCCTCCTTCTTCACTGACCTTTGTGTCCGCAGACTTGTTTCAAATATTCTCACCCCTCCCTCCAGCTGCAAATGCTGTGTGCCCTTTTTTTCCCCCCCCTCCTTAAATCTGTTACCCCAGAGGTGCTACCACCATCGCTAATGCGCTCAGCCTTGGCCAGCAGCAAGTCTGTCTTGGAGCTGGCTGGCACTGGCTCTCTTGGACACAGGGGAAGCTTCTAGCAGCTTCTCACAGAAGCCACCCCTGTAGATCCCCTCTACAAAAACCTTGCCACGCAAACCCAGTACAAAAGCTTATGTCCACTGACTAATCACTGACATTCTTTGTCAATTCCTTACCTATATATGCTACTGCCTTCTGAAAACCGGCATACAGAATAAAGATTGAAGTCACATAATCCTGTGATACTACACTACAATTTTATTCACATTTGCAAGAAGTCTTTGAAATAACGCACTGATTCATGTAACTGACTTTGCAACTCTGGAGAAGTTCTCAGACACAGAACAGGAGTTTAGGAGATCCCAGTTCTGTTCAAGTCCTTATTAGTCATCCTGGACTTAAGTTATCTGTATCTACACGGAACGCCAGAGACAAAAAATTAACACATGCTCACTGTTACTACCACAAAATCATGTTCCAACATCTGCTGTCTTGACAAGCACCAGCTATTTACCATCAAGATATGCTACAAGACATGCTGTGCAAGACAGCTTAAAGAAATCTCTACAGGGCACATCCATATTCCTAGAGTATTCACAAGGACTATAAAGCAGCAAGCTACACTATTTTTCATTAGATGTGCAACTGAGACACTTACATTGTGAATTCATGACCATGAAATAGTGCCCCACCATTCTACAGAACAGGCCAGGCTCAAGTGTTATTAGAGAGAGCACCTAAGTCAAATAGTACCACGTAAGTTTTCTTATGACCTGTTAGAGATTCTTAACTCTTTAGAAGTGTACTAAGCAACTTTCACGTTACCTTTCACACAATTCGTCAGTCAGTGCGGTCCCACAGAGTCCCCAGAAACAACCAAAAAGCTTACTCCCCATCAGCTCTGACAGGACGTGCTCCCCCGCCCCTCGTTTTCCATCGGGTGCCAAACCTCCCGTTCCCAAAAGCTGCCTACCTATTTCTCAGTCGCTTCATGTCTTTCCCAGCCCGCGAGATTCGCCCTCCCCCTCCCCCCCGCCCCAGAGGGGTCCCGGGCCAGTCGGGCAAGAGGCACGGGGCGGTCGCGGGCCTCTCGCTCGCCGGCGACGGCCGCGCAGGCCTGCCGCCGGGGCGCAGGTACGAAGTCAGCCACACCGCCCTAGGGCCGGGGCGTCCTGAGCGCGGCGCGGGCGTTACTGAGAGAGAACCGTCAGGGCGGCCCCGCAGCGGGAGGGCGCCAAGGCCGGGCCCGCTGCCCGGCCGCACCGACGCGGAAGCGGGCACCTGTCGGCGAAGGAAGCGCGCTCCCTACCCGCCCCCCCCCCGCTCACCTGCCCCGCGGAGGAGAGCTCTTCGGGGGGGCGTAGGGCGCCAGGGCCCAAGACGGCCGCTGCCGCAGCCTCCACCCTCGCCGGCCGCGCCTCATTCAAAGCCGGGCGCGCACAGCTTCGCCGCCGCCTCCCGCGCCGCCATCTCGGCCTCCTGTCACCCGGGAGACGGTCCCACCCCTTCCGGCCGCGGCTCTTCCCCTCGCGCCGCCAACCGGCGCTCGCGCCTGTGCTTGCGGCTCCCGCCCCGGGCCTTTGGGCCAACGGCTGCTGAGGCGCCGGGCCGAGCCGACGTGGCCCCTCTGCGGGGACTCCGCTCGGCACCCAGCACAGGCGCGCCGGGCTGCCCCGCGGCCCGCCCCCGCCAGCCTCCTTCGCTCTCTCCCGCCCTCCTTCCCTCCCGCGGCCCGCACCGCGCCTGGCAAAGGCCGCCTGCGCGGCGGGCTGCTCCCTGCTGCTGCGGCCGCGCCTTTCCACAGCGGCTGCCTGGCCCCAGGGTGGGTTGAACCAGGTCTTTGCACTTCGGAGAACTGTGATAAAAAAGTGTTCGTCTTCGATGTTATCAAGGTGCTGCATATGTGGTTGTAAAGGTACTCCTGTGTAGTTGGCTAGATGCTGAGCTGTAAATTTAGAAGCTACTAAAAAAAATTCGCTGTGAAGGAACTTCTGACAAGATGTAGCCTCAGCTGGCAGCAGGACTTGCCAGAATCTCGGTTTGTTCACCCAGATGCTTCAAAAAGTGCTTGTGCCCGCTGGTTTGCGGGTACAGTGTATTCATTCACTGCTGATGTGCAGAAAAAGGAAGGAGGAAGATGTTAAGTAATCTAATGTAAGATTTTCCAGAGCTCTGTGTATGCCTCCAGTTGTGCTACATTCAATAGGTTCAGTACATGAGGTAAAGGGAGGCTTTGTCCCCTTCTCACTGGGAGGCCTGGTCCACTTCTAAGAAGGCACTAACATGAAGTTCCTTCAACTCCAAACCATACCACCCAGTTCTTTCTGCTCTTTTAAAATATCTTCCCTTAAAGTCTTCCTGTTCTGCCAGTGGAGCTAACCTGCATTTTTACGTTTTGTGACAACTAACACAAAGAAAATGTTTCAGTAATCTCTTATTCTGCATCACTTTAGGTTATGTATTTTATACCTAAATTAGCTGACCCTGGTAGACTTCAGGTATTCATCTGTCTCAACCACCAGGATACAGCAATAGTCGTGGAAATAGAAAAATGGGCCAAGCTCCCCGTAAATATCTAGCTCACCATGTGACAGTGGCTTTCAGGTTTTGGGAAAGTGATTAGGCAATCAAATACTAATTTTCAGTCATATGGGACTGAAATGTAATTAATGTTTAATATTGGTCTTCATTTACATCACTCATCTTTCTAAGCGTTTTTACCAAAAGACACTGTCCTCATTTGTTTACTTGTGGACACTGAGTTCACATTTAGTTTTTAAATTCTTTAGTCCAGGAAAATGTATTAAAATTATTTCCTTTCCATTCTTGCATTTTTTTTAATTCCATAAACTGTAAAAGCATTCTTTTGAATGAGAAAGATCAGTTTTAAAGTTAAGAAATATTTTCATGATTCACTGAAGCAGAGTTTACATGAAATTGCAGAAACTCTGCAATGGCATTTTGTTCCAGCTCTCGCTATGAGATTTTATTCTGTCAAAGAAGCTAGATGCTGTACTGTTGAATGCAGTAACATTCAGTTGCCACCTAATCAAAGCACAGCTACTTTCCAGTCCTTGTGAAAATTCAGGTACTGCAGAACAGGATCTATAAAAGCCAGCTGAATGTGGAAATCTATGTGGAAACACTGACACGGAGAGTCCATTTCCTAGAGGAAGTGTTCCGCCTCTTCAAATTCCTTGGTGATTTAAGTGATCTTGCTTTTGAAGATGAATGGGGTCGGTTCCCTTTTCTGCCTTATTCTCTATTTCCTACTTTCTGGTCAGTAGCTGCGGAGTTTCAAAACACTGTCAGACACATCTCCATGTTGTCCTTTACATGAGATCACAACTCATTAGGCCAAAGCAAAAGAATGACATAGGATCTTGGTGTATCACTGGGGGCTGGGGAGATCTGGGGTTCAGTTCCTGCTGCAACCCATTTTAAACTACTCCCTGGACCTATAAAGTTATTTTCACTCACATCCTGCGCCAGTAAATGTTAAACTTTTCCATTCAGAGAGGAAGAGCTTCAACAGAAGAACTTGACAAGTGGGTAGGGGTAGGAGTGGGAGCCACCATTTCAGTCCTGCAATGCGAAGTACTGAACATTGAGTGCTCCTCTTCTGTGTGCTGAAAAGGTTCCCTGGTAACAGAGGTCCTCCACAAGTGTGCAGCATCTCCTCCTACAGCTGTTTTGTGCTTGGAGGGGGGAGTTATTTGCCAGATTCACTGCAGTGACCAGAGAGGTGTTGACCCAGGTGTTGCTTGGCAAGGCACCCCTCCCCAAGCCGTGCCCTGCGGGCTGCTGTTTTCAGTACCATTGCTTCAGGCAGTGAGGAGGTGGATGCTAGGGGGGTGGCTTTTGTGAGCAGGCATAAGTGTCACACAGGCTTCCTTCGTTTCCCTCTTCCCAATGTCCTGACAAACACTGTAACAGCATTTCCCCACCTCTTCATCAGGAATCAGGGCAGGGGCCTTGCCAGCTGGGACCTGAGCAGGGCAGGCTGGTGGCAGCTCAGAGTCCAGACTGTCAGGCAGGTTCTCGGTGATGAGGCAGATCCGAGGACAAGTTAGGGAGTCAGTCTGCTGGTGCGGGATGAAGAGAGTCCATAGCGAGTCAGGGCACAGCTGGGGCTGAGCTGAAGGGCGGCACTCCTGTGGCCTTGCTCAGGTGGGGATTGACACCCTTACGCCTGCAGACCTTCATTCAACAAAAGCTACTCAATATATGCAATGCTGGGTTTATTTTTAAGCACCATTTAAAAACCATTTCAGTAGCCAAGTGTTACATCTTTCAGTATAGCTTTTTGTCTAAAGAAGCAGGAAATGGAAAGTAATCTTCACCTGCATTCGCACATAAGAGCAAAACTGCGAGCTTGGCACACTGGGAGAGGCCAGGTTAGGAAGATAGCTGGTGTCATTTCCTTTGAGAACACATTCAGTTTTTGGCATTACAGTCTATATACTCAATAGGGAATATGCCACACTGAAAATGAAAAATTTTAAAATATGCATATAAACACCCACACAATATAAAAACTGCCAGAGTGGCTTACCCACACTATCCCCTGAAATGCACAACAGACCCATGTGTGGCTGTTGGTAATGGAAAAAAAAATCCCGGAAATTGGCAGAGCACTAATGAAGAATAACTGTCATCATAAAAACAGAATTATGCAACTTCTTATTTAGGAATAGAATCATAGAATCATAGAACAGTTTAGGTTGGAAGAGACCTTTAAAGGTCATCTAGTCCACCTCCCTGCAATGAGCAGGGACTTCTTCAACTAGATCAGGTTACTCAGAGCCCTGTCCAACTTGACCTTGAATGTTTCCAGGGATGGGGCATCTACCACCTCTCTGGGCAACCTGGTCCAGTGGTTCACCACCCTCATTGTGAAAAATTTCTTCCTTATGTCTACTCTGAATTTACCCTCCTTTAATTTGAAGCCATTATGCCTTGTCCTATCACTACATGCCCTTGTAAAAAGTCCCTCTCCAGCTTTCTTGTAGGCCCCCTTCAGGAACTGGAAGGCTGCAATAAGGTCTCCTTGGAGCCTTCTCCAAGCTGAACAACCACAGCTCTCTCATCCTGTCCCCACAGGAGAGGTGTTCCAGCCCTTTGTTCATCCATGCAGGCCTTCTGGCATTTTTGCCTGACTTCCTTTTTGTTGGGATGCATCGCTCCTGAGCTTGGAGGAGGTGATCCTTGAATATTAACCAGCTTTCCTGGCCCCTCTTCCCTGCAGAGCTTTATCCCAATAATATAAACATAACTTAATTTCTAAAGAAATGCTTGCAGGCTACTTCTGTCCTTGTTTCATCTGGGATAGAGTTAATTTTCTTCATAGAAGCTGGTGTGAGGCTATATTTTGGGTTTGGGATGAAAATAACATTGATAACATACTGATGGTTTTAGTTGATGCTGAGCAGTCAAGGTCAGTCCAGCTTCTCATGCTGGCCTGCCAGCGAGCAGACTGGGGGTGCACGGGAAGCTGGGAGGGGACACAGCTGGGACAGCTGGCCCAGGCTGGCCAAAGAGAGATTCGATACCATATGACATCATGCTCAGTATATAAAGCTGGGAAAGAAGGAAACAGGGGAAGACATTCGGAGTTATGGCGTTTGTCTTCCCAAGAAACTGTTACACATGATGGAGCCCTGCTTTTCTGGAGATGGCTGAGCACCTGCCTGCCCATGGGAAGTGATAAATGGATTCCTCATTTTGCTTTGCTTGTGTGTGCAGCTTTTGCTTTACCTGTTAAACTGTCCTTGTCTCAACCCATGAGTTTTCTCACTTCTACTTTTCTGATTCCCTCCCCTAACGCACCATGGGGGAGTGAGCGAGTGGCTGCGTGGTGCTCAGTTGCTGGCTGGGGTTAAACCACGACAACTCCTCTGTTCAAAAACGTCAATAACACTTAGCTCTTAAGGTTTTAACTTTGATTCCTTTGGATCAGTTAGTTTTCCCAAAAGGATCTTAGATATTACGTTGTCACAGCAAATGTAGTACTGCTACAGTAAACTAATGAAGTTTGTTAGGGAACTATTTTTTTTTTTAAAATAATGTTCTTCTTTTCTTTTACAGATACTAAGGATTAAACATATCAATCGCATCACCTGACAATCTGCGAGTTTGCTAGTGTCACTTCTTTACATCTAAAGCAATATACATCACTTCATGGTTGATTGTTCCACAGCCACTGTGTAGATGTCATCCTGATCCATTCATGTTTCCATTTAATAACTTCATTCTGTCTATTAAAGGGATACAGTCTGTCTCTCAATATGAATCCTCCTTGCTATGGTATGTGTGCTTCGTTTATTTGTGTGCTCTCTAACTCTTCAATTATTTTTTAAAGCTACAAATAGCTTTTTTATCTAAGCGTAGCTTTCCTCAGTTACAGTCCCGTTGAATTGTGCAGTAACTCGAGTTTTATACTTGCAAAACAGATTGTACTGTTGACAAGCATCTGATTCTGGTCAAAGCAGAGTTATAGTTTCAACCACAGAAAAACTGCAGGTTTTTACTATCAAATTCAGAAGTAAATTTCTATACTGCTGCTATAAATCCATATTCTGCTCTTTGAAATTTCATCATTAACTGTCTTCAAACTCTAAATGAGAGGACACGGTTCTACCATTAGGTACATTTTCCATTCCTTTATAGTATTCCTGAGCACCCATTTTTGGTAAAAGCCCAAAGAGTTTGCCTAAGTTTAGGCAAATGCGTATCCTAGCATGTATGAAAATCTGTCCCCTTTCTCAGCTAAGTCGGTAAGTAGTCATGAAAGCCTCTTTTATCTCTTAAAGGTCTTCCAGGCTGAAGCTCTACTCTCCGCTACCTCTGCCAGCATACCTTAAATTCCTTCCTTCATGCACATTAAGGCTTGATATGCCTTGTAGGGGAAATTTCCAGACCGGTGATCTTGGTGAGAGGCCTTTGTACAAAAATTCAACCAATTGACTTTTAACAAGCATGTCATATATATAAATCATATTCCAAACGGAAAAGTGAGTTTTTTGGATGCAGTGGCCAAAGAGAGGCCAAAGAGCAGCAGTGAATGTCTAGGACTCCCTGAGCTTAGAGCAGGCTGCAGAGGTTTGGCCTTCTGCAGTTTTCGTTGCTCCCCTGAGAATGATCCAGTGTTCTGACTCCTCTCTGCACTGACCTTCACACTGGAGTGTGGCCAGCTGACAGGACCTTCTTGGGGGCAGGACCCCCAGTCAGCCTAGAGGAATACCCACATCAGGTTGAAAGAGGCTGGTCAGTTTGTTCAGTGCTGTAAAGAACTTAAGAGGCGATAAACAATCTGTGACTTCAGCCTGATGCTGAGAAATTTCCTGGAAAGATGATTCTGGGTTCTTCTCCCTGCTGATGGCATCAGCTCCTCCTTCCTAAGGTGTTTCTGTGTTTAATGACGATGGGTTAATATACAGAATTGGTGCTAGGAGTAGGTACTGAACCCAGTTTTCTCTGTCCCTCCCAGGCGAGTGAGCTAACCAAGAGGCTACAGAGCCAGGATTCCTTTTCCTCTTTCAATTTTTTTTTTCACAGTAGCACAAGTGAACGAAAGTGTTGGAGTTCTGCTTCCCCGCCATGACTCCGGACAGAGAAGACTGTAGCTTGTGAATAAGGCCATTACCCCAGGGGGCAGATGATTTCAAGTGAGAGATTACTCACATTTTGGAAGGTCAGGAAGGGAGTGACCAACCCATCTCTTCTCTTTCCAAAATAAAGACAATAGTAGCTATTTAGATCTTGTCTGTGATTCAACTATTAGGCTCTATATAAAAATTATCCCAACTATTTCCTCTTCATTCAGCCACATCCTGAAGAAACCGATGCCTGCTACTGCAGGAAGTAAATCCCCGAAATAAGTGCAAGGTGTGCTTGGGATTTGGATCTCAGGGAAATTAAAGCTTTTTGTTCTAGCTCCTAGATCCCAGTTTCCTTTAGGTGCCTTTAGGTACTCCAGCATGTACAGAGAGGGGATTGTGAATAGACTTAACTTTGCATCAATAAATGTATCTACAATTACAGTACTTAAGAACTTCTGTAACTGCCACTTAGTTGCACTGAGCAGCTTTTAGATAGCAAATGTGGATATTGATGCTTTAAACTCCACTTAAAATGTATCATAGGTGCTTATGATCCATATTGGCTCTGGTCTTTACTACTGATTTTAATAGATAAGACAGGTGGATAAACTAAGCCAGAAAGTAGTATTAGAATTGTCAGAAAAAATATTAATTCCTAATTTTTTTACGAGAAGAAAGCTTATGCTTTGTATTCCTTATAATCCTCATATTCCTCAGCTGCAAATTAGGGAAAGGATCATGGGACCTGTTCTGTATACAACCAATTTATCACTTCATTACTAAGCAGAAAATCTTCATTTCCATCCTGTAGTATTTAGCCATTAAGTAATTTTGCTTGACTTATATGCACAGCCTTTCTTCTGTTTCTTATTAAGGAAAACAGGATTCTATGCACTAAGTTCAATTTACTAGAAGATGGATCTTAGGCATAGTGCTAGCATTTGAATTCAAATCCTCTAAATACTTGAGTATCTAGCATGCTGCTTTATAAAAATAGTTATCTACATAGATATGCTTCTTTGTGCACGTCTGCACGTGTATGATTTGCACTTAGGATAATAGCAGAGAGAGTGCATAGCGCTGCTGAACATGAGCCAGCAGTGTGCCCAGGTGGCCAAGAAGGCCAACAGCGTCCTGGCCTGTATCAGGAATAGTGTGGCCAGCAGGAGTAGGGAAGTGATTGTGCCCCTGTACTCGGCACTGGTGAGGCCGCACCTTGAATCCTGTGTTCAGTTTTGGGCCCCTCTCTACAAGAAGGATGTTGAGGTGCTGGAGCGTGTCCAGAGAAGAGCAACGAAGCTGGTGAGGGGTCTGGAGCACAAGTCTTATGAGGAGCGTCTGAGGGAACTGGGGTTGTTTAGTCTGGAGAAGAGGCGGCTGAGGGTAGACCTTATTGCTCTCTACAACTACCTGAAAGGGGGTTGTGGTGAGGTGGGTGTTGGTCTCTTCTCCCAACTAACTAGTGATAGGACGAGAGGAAATGACCTCAATTTGCGCCAGGGGAGGTTTAGATTGGATATTAGGAAAAATTTCCTTATGGAGAGTGAGATCAAACATTGGAACAGGCTGCCCAGGGAGGTGGTGGAGTCACCATCACTGGAAGTGTTCAAAAAACGTGTGGATGTGGCACTTTGGGACATGGTTTAGTGGGCATGGTGGTGTTGGTTTGATGGTTGATGACTTGATGATCTTAAAGGTCTTTTCCAACCGTAATGATTCTGTGATTCTGTGAAAGATAAGGTCATAAAATTTGTTGGGGAAAGCATTTAGGAAAGCAAAGGATATTCTTTCTAGGTTGTTTTTTTTCTTTTTGAGGGGGGAGAATCATGAAGCTTTTCTTTGTTTCTTCATACTTCAGAATTTTTTCCTATTGGTAATATGTGAGTTTCTTTTCCTTTTTCATGCCCTTTGCCAGATCTAATCGTCTTATTTCAAGAAGAATTATTCTGAAGTTGGGAAAATAACTTAGCAGGAAAAAAAAAGTTAAATTAATCATTAATCCTCCCTTTTCCCATTTTAAAACAAATCAATTCATTGAAAAAGACATATGTTCATAGCTCTGAAACTTCAAAACTCAAGTTCTTTTCTGAGCACCTATATGCCAAGCCCCAGGGGCTGTTGCAGGTGTTGAGCTCCCAAAATCTGACTAAAATTAATGCCGGTTTCAGACAAACTTTACTGTCTTGTTAAAATTTGGATTGGGACATCTAGATCCCAGTTTTGATGAGGGGAAAACAACAAGAACTGGTTTTGAATATAACTGCGTAACCTTATCTATATAGTCTAGAGGAGACAGCAATCAAAGAAGGGAAATGAGTGAAATAAATACATTTTTTATTCTTCAACAAGTTTTCCTGTTTACCTCATGATAGAGAGGAAGCCTTTTAAGTCATCTTTATCATTGCAGCAGTCAGTAGGCAAAAGCCATGCATAGGTAATACTCTCTGATCTTTATTCAACAGAGGAATAACAGTCCACTTCCACCTGTTGACTATTTGATGAAGCACCTCCTTGCAAAAATTATGTAAACAGATATATTGAAATCTAATATGAACTACTCAAATATTAGCCAACTCATCCAGGATTTGGGCAGAAGCTTATCTCAAAATGAAATGCACATAAAAAAGTTAACAAACAGATTAACTAAGTAGGGGCATTTTTCAATCCCAGTTACGAGAAAAGATTTTGTTATGCTTAACTGCTACCGCCACTTCTATCATAGATTCCGAGGGCATTACATGATACCAAATTACACCTGTGCTAAGGCTGATAACTTCTGCGTGTGTTCAACTAAAGCAGCATTTCTCTTTATGGAAACAGCAGTCCATAGGATTCATTAAAATGTTCACCCTGGAAAGTGTTAGAAAATAGAATTTAAGATGCCTTTGGCTTTTCCAGGGCAGAGGATTTAAAAAGCAGAGGACATTTATACAAGTCAGTGAATTGCTCTGGCCCTTAAATTTTTGGGGATGCCTCTGTTCCTTTGCAAGGGAGCAGAAGTATAAACACAGGGTATTTATTCTGGTTTTCCTTTCTCAGCTGGAAGAAACTGAGCTGCTGCTGCCAGCTCTGGGGAACACTCCTAGGCGAGTACTGTGTTTCCAGAAAGTTTGAGTAACTCTGAGCTAAAGCAGCTCTTCCAGAAAGGCATCTTGTACTCAGGAAAGCATTGAAAAATGAAGGATCCACGATATTCCTTCATAATTTGTTCCAGTGATCAAGCAGCTGTACTTTTACAAACGCCATCTTGTTTTAAATTTGAATTTGTCTGACTTCTATTTCCATCTGCTGCTTTATGCCTTTCTTGATTAAAGTGCCCTTTGTTCCCTGTTGTCTTGCTGAGGACGTTCTGATACACCACAACCATATTTTCGATCAATCAGCTTTCTTTTCAATAAACTAACACTGGGAGATTTTAAAGTTTAACCAGCAGTGCTAGCCTCCGATAATTACTTTTTCTCTTTTCAGTACTCCATTTTTTCCTTTTTCCTTTCAAAACTGTAAGCCGTACCTCATGAGTGTCAGTCTCACCGATGCAGTATACAAAGCTAAGGTCGGCGCCATGCTCGTCTCTGTTCACTTATACTCAAAGGTCCCATGGAAGCAGGTGATGAGTTTTTCACTATGATTCCCAGTGTCATTGCTTTCCAGGGAATTAAGCGTTGCTTTTGCTCTCTGCACGAGATGTAAAAACTCAACCCTGCGCCGACTTTGTACACAGGCAGTTGCTGGGAGCCAGCCGACAGAAGAGGCCAGGTTGCTCTGCCCTTGTCAGTATTCACCCACAGGCTGCCAGCCACAGATTTTATCAGCACCAACTCCACACTTTACCTCCCGATCGATAGTTGAAAGAACCGGGTAACCGCTTCCCTGGTAACTCCGACAGACAGAAATCAGCAGGGATTTCTTCGAGGGGATTTTTTTATGATCTACTAATAAATCACTGGTGATAAGGTAAGCGTAAGGAACAAGAAGAATACTGTTGGGATGGAAAGCACCATGGTAAATGTGAAATACACTAAAGCGAGATTAGGCCTTTTCTCATTCCAGGTAGAATGCTGATTAACCTATTCACTACCCTAAAGTGATGAAGGATAAATTATTTATGAAGAAAGGATTTTATTTTTCCTCATTTTGGGCTCCAATCATTACCAATTTGGCTTTGCAGCCACAGCTGTTTCTTTTAGAAGCTGAATAGCTGAGAAAAACAGTCCAAGTAGAACACAATTCTGATTTCAATTGCAAATATTTAGAAATGTAAAGAGCCAGCAGGTAAAAGTACTGGATATTCTTCATTGCTCCAGTGAAAACTCAATCACTAAGAGCCAAACTATCAAGGTGCCACAATCACTACAATTAAACATATTCCATTATGTGAAAGAAAAGATGAGCACATGGGCTAGGTAGTGCAGAGCTGTTACCCCAAAGGACCCTCTGGAGAGAAGAACTGAGAAGCAGCAATCATTTTTTAATAGCAATGAAGAAGAATGGGAAAAAAAGAACAGAAAAAAAAAAATTGAAAAACCTGCAATGGCAAAATGATTCTGTCTAAGATGTGAGTATAAGTTTGACATCTCAGCAGAATTTCTTGGTGATGTTACTGTTTTATAACATTTTTTGACTGGACTGTGTCAATGTGGAGAAGTATTCATGGGGAAATAATTATCAAATTAGAATCTAACCAGTTACAGTTCATTGTGTGCTTCAGACCCCTCAGGGCCTGACTAAGGGAGAGGCTAAGCTAACTTTTCTCTATTGGTCTTTCATTGATGGCAGTAGGACTATTCAATTCACTGTCACATAGAATTTGGTCTAGTGAGCATCCAGAGCTATTCCGATTTACTCTAGCTGTTATCTGACCCATTATTTCAATGTCAATTTAAAAACTGATTTTAACTTTTACAGACTTGTCTACAAAAAGGCCACGCTGAATCAGCTACTAGAGGCTATATATAGGGCTGCCATCTAGAAGTTGAGGTAATTCACATCAATCCTAAATTGTCACTTTTTGGCGATCTACTTCTGGGTGCTCTCTGCCCTTGCAAGGAACAGATGCATTTCATGCCATTGAAAATGCTGAAAATTTGAAGAAAAAGTAGTTAATGCATCTGTCTATATATGCTATAGCTATGGAATCTTTAACAGCAGAGATCATCTTCTTTTTCACTGTGCAAAAAAAGCCTCAACAGGACAATAATGTTCTGGCTGAATCCTGAATGTTACTGGTTGTTTTCAATACTCAACCAAATGAGTAGAAACTGAGACTGTGCAGAGAACAGTTTGCAAAACAAAGCCACCCGGTGCATCTGAGAATAAAACCTGCAGTAAGTGAAACATGAGGCCATTAAGGGCGCCTATTTATTCCTCAAGAAACCATTTCCCATTGTTGATGGGAAACTCCAAATCTAACTTAATTCTTAGATCCATCAAGATACCTCTGACCAGTCCACTCCAGTGTAATTGGGATCTGAACATGTTGTCAAACATGCTTTTTGCTTAACTACTGAATGGAGGCTGCACTGGTGTGATTAACAGAACTCACTGTGGGAACATGCAGCGTTGGGCTGTTTGATTACATCAGAGCGCAGCCTGTGTTACCCCGCGACGGGAGCCGCTGGTGTGTGTCTGGAAGGCAGTCACTCTCTCCTCTTCCTTATGGGTCTCTGAATGCTCTTGCATTTTAAGCCAGTCTGGGCAGAACTTGACAACATATTTTTGGAAGCATGTGAAAGAGCTATTTGTCAAGACTTTAACTTCAGATTGGTCAGCACAACTTTCTGAAAATTCATACAGCGTTCAGTCTTTATTCTGTGCCAAGCATGAGCTGCCCACAGTAACTGCACTTCAACTGTCATGTTCTAGGTGGAATCTCAAACATCTCCTAATCAGACAACAAACCTTCCACAGTTTGGTCTATGAATACCTTAAGTCTGGCCCTCTCCCATGACAGTGAAGGAAATCAGGTAGAAGCTCTGGAGCAAGTTACTGTGTGCCCATGACACACTGCAGCCATTCATCAAGCAGACTTTTAAAGTCACATGCTTTATATTGAAGAACATCAGCAAAGACCTCTAAGAACGAAAAACTAAGAATATAGAAAATATTGTAGAGCCTTGCCATATATTAAACATGCACTCAGCTAGCGTATATTCTACTAGATAGTGTAAAGAAACATCCTGTACTCCATCAGTTACTAGCACTGGGCAAACCAATTCTAGAATGAAGAGCTCAGAATAAATATATATATATATGCAATTCAAACAGAACATCCTCATTGCAAATGAAGTTGTAATCAAACATTGAATTAGGATACTCAATGCCAATAAACTTTTTAAAAAACAAGATGGACTTTTAAGTGAAAGAATTTTCTTCTTTCTGACATCCACCATTATTTAACAGTGTAGAGACAATGATATGCAGCAAGCATGTTCAAACCGGCATGAAGGGAGATTTAGAACAGTACAGCAGAGGCCCTCAGAAGGAGCGTCTGTGTACTGCAGCAGGTCCTGGCTCCTGCAATGTTCCAGTCTCTGCAGGAACTTGGTCTGGAGTACACAAAAGCTGTTCATGACCAGTTACATCTTGTCCCACTGAGTGTCAGCATTGCCCAGTTTATACTGACTTTGGTCTGGTGCCAGACGTTGCCTTTGGCTATGGCTAGGCTCCTCTCACGTCTGTTCCCTAATTCAGTCTGAGTAGACAGGTTAATACGACGCTCACAGCCTGGCATGGAAGCATTTTGCTCTGTAGCAGAGCGTGTTATTTTTCTCCTGGAAAGCCGAGGGGCCGGGGGTGGCAGCGCGGCTGGAGCGCGGCGGGGCAGCTGCCACCACCCGGCCCACGCGCGGGTGCCCCGAGCGGCTGCTCGGGTGAGAGCTCGCCCCAAGGACTGGGGAACAAGACACAAATCCACTGGCGCAGGCACGGCTTTCTAAGCAGCTAGCGAATAATAGCTCCACTCCAAGTAACAGTTTTTAGAGTAATTTTCTAATTAGGACTATTAACATTTATTTTGGGCCAATTCATTTTTTCACAGTAGCTGAGTCACAACAGTATCTAATTGCTCATTCAGTTTCTGCTTATGCTTCTCCTCCACTTCATCATCTATTAGACACTTACCTCAAATTGAAGCTGGCAAAAATTAAACATTCTCACTTCAAAGCCCCTTTCCTGCTCCTCTCTATTCATCAACTTTCTTTTTGCAGCTGTTTATAGACCTGGCTGATGTTGCAGTTCCAGACACGAGCATTTAAAATATATCATCTTAAGAGACTTATGTTGGCAAATTATTGTATCACACGTAAATTTCAAAAGGTCCCAAAGATCCACATAATTAAAAATTACCAGTAACACGGTAACAGTAGTTACACAAAACAGTAGTTGTCAAGGATCAGAATAGTAACTCTTCTTAATAGCTAAGAGAGAATTATTGATGAAAGATACGATTGCCTTTTTTTGTTTGGAGAATTCAACCTCTATGAATTACTCAGTGAATATCTGCAACACAAGTCAGACTTCAAACTACTCGCTCTTTAGCGAAGTACTGTCAGGAATGCCACTAACAGTGTCATGTAGTCTTAATGACTTCATGCTGTCCAGCTGCTTAGTCAGGGAAAATGAGAAAGGATCTGCTCACTAGCATGTCATAACCCATTTTCCACAGTCTTTTTCCCCCCCCTTCTGCATTTCTAGTTAACATATTTGTTAATCGTGCTTCTTTTTTTAAAAATCTGAGCAAGTTTGTACACCCATATAAACTTACGGCATTTTAAAAACCGCAATGGGTGACACCATATTACGGTGCACTGATAAAAAGAAGAGCCTTAGAACCATAAGTCCACAAAATTTTTTATTAAAATAACACCAAATTTAAGAAATTGATGCAGTGCAAAGAAACGTCAACTCATCATACAAAAAAAAAGGATAATGATTTTCCATGCATGAGTATGGAAGCTGCATTCCAATCCTGACATGATTGATATAATACAGAAACAGAAATACTGTATCCCAGATGAACATCAAAGTTAAAGACTGGCATGCTGGGCAAGGAAGGTTCTTATTCTTTGCAAGAGTTCTTTCTTTACACTGTCTGGTACCAAGGCTGAAACACAAATAAGAAAGCAAAAAGTAAAAAAGACAAAATGGAAAATATGCTAATACCAACCTTTTACAACAGCTACTTCTATTCTTTCTTTGTTCTTGCAATTCTATTAACACCTACGTAACTGAAGCTACTTGATTTTCATATAGCATATCTTTTTTTTTTTTCTGATTTAAAATAGGCTAAAATTGAAGTCTGTTGAGAACACTCTTGTTATTGGTAGTTTTTTGTCTAGCCATAGTCAAGAAAATTGGAAAATTTGAGAGAAGTTATTAGTCAACAGTAAACAGGATATAATCACCAGAAACTAGTTTGATTATCCTACTTTTTTTCTTCACAAATCTAAGACAAAAAAAAATCTTAGCCATAACCTCAGAGTAAGGGTCTTCAGCAAGTTATTTTGAAGGCCTATTTTTATTTAAGACTTAATGAAGTTTCTCCCACTAACACCAAAACCTATTAGAAAATCCAATAAGAACTATACCAAGACGACTGCAGTATTTCCTTAAGAGATTCCATTTTTCTGTATCAGTATGCTATGTCCTTTCCTCTTGCCACTTCCCATTACACTAGTACTGTTAGTTCAGATTTTCCATCTTAAAAATAATTGGCGTTTTAAAACATCTCGTACACCAAGGTGTCTTGGGACCATTAAGTCAATTATGAAGATGAATACAGACCAGACTCATGAGTAAATAATGTAACCTGCAAAAGTAGCCTACACACACAGCTCATTACAGATTTTGAATGGCTGTCACACAATACATATTCACAGGTTTTCTTTGTAGTTGATATCAAGCTTTTAATATTTTTCCTTGAATCCAACACAGGCAAGTTCATACCACTGTTTTCAAAACACTAATGAAATACAGGTAGGTATGTTTATTGATGTACTACCACATCCATGTTTGCATTTTCTTACCTCTCCCTTTTGGAGTGATTTCTGCCACCAAATCATCAACAGTAACATGCTCTAATCCTTTTTCTTTAATGACATCTGGGGAAGACCAAGACAGATATTTTAAGTCTTTTAATCCATTCATTGAAAGCCAAAACCTGTGCCAATGATTAAGAGACAAAACCTGCATGCATACGTCATCAGAGAAGATGAAGCAGCTTGTGACCTAAATGTAGGTTATTAACTCAGCACTTACGCTGCATTGTACAGTGGATTTAGTCTCTCATTCATACCATAGGTTTAAGGATGGGAACTTGTCATGCATCTTGATCAGCTCATAGTTTAAAATAAAACGTTACAAAGTTTAAGCTTATTTGAGCATTACCAGATGTGCATGTTACTGGAGCATTGTAGCAGTTCATAAGTTGGTCCGCGTATCTCTTCAAACACATTATTTGCATAATAGTGAGAAAGAGATGCAATTGGAAAAAGATTTTCATACATACAACAAGGGAGAGCAAAGAGACAGTAAATAATTACTCCTCTTCCTAACTGGTTTAAGCAACATCTCTCTGTATTTCAGCAAAGTAAAAAAGCACATCTGAAAGAAAGGTATACATCTACAGCAAAATAAAAGCTATGATTAAGATATACTGTATGATTAATACAATGCCAGTATTTAAACAAATTGTCTACTTTTAGTGCGTTGAAGACTACTGAAAAATGCAGAAGTCAATGCTGAGAAGAAACCTCAATTCAGTAGCACAAACCTAAAATATTTTGTCTAAACATTAACATTTTTAACTACACCTCAGTACATAGGATTGATTGTCCCCAAGCCTCTGAACTGACATCACATGAACTATTTCTAAATATTTTCTGGGCTGAATTCCCTGCAGAAATTAATCCTGGGCTGCTCAATTATTGGCCCTAATCCACAATGGCAAGAGGCTCTAGAACAACCTACCCCCCCCCCCAACAAAACAACAAAAAACCCCCACCCAACCCCCCAAATCCCTCTCTGTCCTTTCTACTGGAGTTCACTAGGCCCTTAACAGGGACAACAGAATTTATACTTGTATTCTCAGCAGCTGCAGTTACAGTGCAAAGTACTAATGTAAATGAAACAATTCTAAGTAACTTTACTATGGCAGATTCTAAAGGGTATAGTTGAAAAAGCAGAAAAACATCCCTTTCACTATCTGTACTATTGAAATGGGTAGTCTCTGGCAGTGGCATCAGGCAGACTACTGCAAGCATCATTTCAACCTTCCCTGCAAATCCACTTATGAAAACAATTTAACTTGCTCAGCCCTACAAAAAGCAAAATTTTGTAATGGAATATTGAGTTGCTGGGCACAATAGGCCAAATCAGAATTAAAGTGAAAGATCAAGGGATTTCGTCTTTGCTTTAAGGAAATTTCATCATGCAGTAATATTCCTGAATGCTTATTTATAACAGTTTCATATAATTTACAAGTCAGTAAATTGTAGTAACGCTAAACATGTAACTCAGAACTAAAAGATTTGGGTATTTAGAGGTTCATCTGCTTGTTTTCTCTCATCTAAGTAGATGATCTTATTTTCAAGAATTGTATTCAGGAGTACAAATACACTTCTTTCTCTCCCATATGCAGACAACAAAGTTCTCTTAAGTTCTTAAGCTCCATTTTCCTTTCTCTTGGTTTTATTCTCCTGTGGTAAGGAAGTCATCTCTCTCAAAACAAAAAGCTGTATCAAGCTTTATCATCATCAATGTTTAGGGAGCCAATTCCAATACTTTTCTCAGAAGCTTGTTAAGTTTCAGATCAGAGATTAGGTTTCGAGATTTTTTTGCCATGATGACAATATACTTTCTTGCGTGCAAAACCAATTGCCAGAGATACTTTCCTCTTGCCCAAGTCTCCTTTAAATTGATGTTAGGCAGTAAAGCCTTCATCTGGGGATTTTGTTTGTCAAGAGCCTCAGCTGTTTACAAAGGATATTAGTTATTTGACCACCATTACCTTTGCAGTGTGCCTTCAACTGATCCTTCCAGCCACATTCAATTAATTTGGCTCTCAGCAACTCTTTAAGGCTGTTAAGACAATATACAACTTGTTAGGAACAGCAAACATTCCCAATGGCTTAAATAGACTTCAGTGTGAAAGTTAGGCTTACAATTACTACTCATAGCAGAAGTCACAGACCAGCAGCAGAAACGGCTGAACAGCATGTGAATCCTAACCTGAATGAGTACCCACTTCAGTTTACCATGTTGGATAATGAGGAGCTGGCAGCTCAGGAGCTAATTCACAGTATTTCTACAGGCAGCATTGATGCTGCGGCCACAGAAAAGAGGTAGAAGGCCCTGAATCACTTGAACTGTCTGAGTCTACTCTGTTAGCAAATGTATGCTGACTTTTAAAGTTAGAGTATTTCACCTGAAACCAGGCCTTCAAAAAACTTTCCCCCTCCTTTCTGAAAGGAGAATTCTGTACTATTGTCTTCAATTGCAGGTTTCTCTCCCCAGTTACACTTTACCTCATGTTGGGTGAAGATGAAGGCATCGTATATCTTATCTTCCTAAGCATATCTAGCAATTATAAGCATAAGCAACAAGAATTCAGGCATTAAACAGAGAAAACACACAAGCTGCTGCAATGATGCATCGACTCCATATATCAGAAGAGAATATTGAAACCTAGCTAAAAAAGTGAAAATTAGCACTGATAAACAATGGGAAAATGAAAGTAAGAGATGATAAAATAAGCTTTAATATCTTCATCTTTTATTCCATCAGCTAGCAAGCCTACTTATCTTGTACTGTCCTAAATAACTCTAGCAAAATTCTGTTTTTATAAATGAAAGGACTGCAGCAAGAGGCTGAATTGTGTAGGTCTAATCCTTTTTACTCAGTGAATCATGTAGAGGGCAGATGAATTGATGACAGGAAACAGAGCAACAACACAGGTGAAATTCACTGCTTCTGGATATTTCTTAATTCAAGAAATCTGAGTGCTCTGTTTCTGACCATAGTACAGCTCTGATAAAGCTTGTTTATAATACAGTTTTTGACATCCAGTCAAAACTCTTCTTAGTCTTAGATTAGAGTAAAATAGGCCCCAATACCATTTCAAGAAATTCCTTGCTCTGCGGAAGCTCTATGCAGTCTCCAAGGGGATGGCCACAACCAGGAAAGAAGCAGAGCACAGACACCATGTCAGTCTACAAAAGGTTATATTTGGTACGGGGCTACGCGATGACCTGGGAAGACTCCTTCACTTACAGGCCTTGAAAAATGAAGGAAACAGAGCTTTTGGTGCGTGGTGTTAAAAACACAGTGAAATGAGGAGGAAGTGAATGTCATAAGCACACTAGTGATATGTAAACACAATGCAAATATACCAGACGGAAGAGACAACAAAAGCCCAAAAACTAGCTGCCACACTACATTGCGTAATTGACTTGTTTGCCTTTATTGGGATCTCTACAATGACTGGCACAAGTGCTGTTTTATGTGTTCCAGTGTATTTTGCTTTCCCTAGCAAGAGAAGAGATAGAAACACAAGAAAAACTCAAAAGTAAAATGGAAAGTTTTGCCTCATTCTCTTTATCAGGAAATAACAAGATCTACTGCAAAAAATTGCACTTAATGGCGATTTTTATATGAACCAAGAGCTTTCCAACACAATATACCAGAATAAGAAAAAGCTTTAGAGTCCATAAGCCAACCACCCCATCCTTTATTTTCCCAGCTTCTCAAGAGTAAAACTAAAACAACACGCTTGTTCAAAAGGCAAAATTAAGGGGGTTTATATAGCTTTATATAATGCGTAAGATTTTCATATACAGGCATCTGAGGAATTTAGAGTTAAGTTTACTTAACCTTTACTTCTGGGTCTAGTTCATGCCTGGCAGTATTTGAAGCCTCTGACTGGCAGGGAGGAGGGGGAAGCCTACTTACCGTTCCCGCTCTCCTGTTTCTATCAGCTTTTGGTTGATGGTAGCTCTCATCTGGGCATCTTTATTCATTTTGGAAACCTCGGTATTCCACGAGCCTACACAGAGCAGAGAAGAGCTGTGGCCGGTGCTGCTGCCGCCAGCACCACGCGGAGGAAGGCCGCTCGCACGGGTTACGTGCCGTGCCGTACCCCCTGGCACACCCCGCGGCTCACGGTCGGAACCCTGGCACGTGTTCGCAAGCTCCGGGGAGGAGCGTGCACACAGCAGCACCGAAGCGCCTTCACCCGGCTGCCCTAGCACCGGGGGACCGGTAGGTTACCGGGCCGTTTGCGCGGGCGCGGCCTCCCCACCGCCCGGCCCTCCCACCTGGCGCCTCACCCCGCCCGGCCCACCCAGCGGCTTCCCCCGCCGCAGCCGGACCGAGGAAGCGGGAGCGGTGCCGGCAGGCCCAGGCCCGGCGCGCTCCCGGCTCACCCCGCCGTGGCGCCGCCAGTCCCGGGCGGCAAGAGGCGGAGCCGCCTCCCGGACGCACAACCCGCCGCCCGCCCCGCTCTCTCTCGCGCGCGAGCGCCGCCGGGAAACGCAGGCCGGGAAGGCGCCGCCAGCTCGGCGACTACAACTCCCGGCGTGCGCCAGGGCTCACGGCCATGCTCGGGCCTGGACTACAGCTCCCAGCGTGCCCCGCCGCCGTCGCACGCCGGTGCGGCTCTTCCCGTGGTGCTCCGCGGCGGTGGCCGCGCGTCGCGTGAGGGGCCGCCGAGTTGCTGCTTCTTCCCGAAGTATTCGCCGGAGTCGTAGCATGGCGGGCGCTGCCCACTGCTCCCTGCAGGCCAAGCGCTTGCTCTTGGACCCCAAGTTCGAGGGCTACAAGCTATCCCTGGAGCCGTTGGCCTGCTACCAGCTGGGGCTCGACGCGGGTGAGGAGCAGGGGTGGGTCCGGCGGGGTGCGCCGTGCGGGGGGCAAGCGCCCGCCGGGCCTTCCTTTCGCCCTGCGGCCTGGACGACCCCTTAGGCAGCGAGGGAGGGCACTGGATCCGTCCGCGCTTCTCCGTTCGCTTGTGGTGCTCCGCGACCCTCGGTGCAAGCGTGCCCTGAGGTGGGGAGAGCCCGGGCCGCCTTACCGAGAGGCCTGCGCGCCTGTCGTCGGTCGGGAACGGCGGGCGTTTAAGAGTCTCAGCGTCTCGTTTTGATTTTTTATCGTTGTAATTGGCTGCAATGTTGTCATTGATCCCCTCTCCCAGCCTCATGTAGCTTCATGGTGGGTCAAGGTCTCCGACTGCTGTCACATCGCTGTCTGCCTCTGTGAGTTTGAACTTAGTTTCTAAATGGGTAAGAAAATCTGTGCTAAATCTCGTCTTGGCTTGTGCACATGTGGTAAGGCCATATGGCCCGCTGAGGGAGCTCAAAGTGATGGCGTCTGAAATTGATACATGTGATTTAGACAACTATGTATGAAATGAGTATGTTCTACAAATTTGAGGGAATTAACAACTTTTTCTTCTTATGCTGCCCACAGTTCCGAGGTGGCTCTTCAGGCTATTCATTCCATGCGCTGCTGTTTCTGTTAAGCGTTGTTAGTATTTGAGGTTCTGGTCCATTAGTGTATGATTTCACTGACTTCTCAACTCACTGAGAAGAGAATTAACACAAAGTCGTGTTGTGTGTGTATCTACAACCTTAGCCATGTACCCTGAAATATCTCTAGCTTTATTTTAGCTTTATTGATTTGTGAAATTTAAGTCTTTCATAAGGTGGACAAATTAATTTCCTTTTTTTTCTTAATAAAGCCAGGACAGTAATAGGCAATTTGGGTGGACTGTTCTCTGCCTCTGTATATTTACTGAACAATATACCTATCTACAGAATTATTTGTTATGTGTTACTTTAGTTTTGTGTTGAATACATTATATTAGTAGTGCAACAGAAAGGTACATTTGCCATGGTGAATTGTTAGCAGGAAGATGGAGGTTGCCTGTGAATTGTGTATTGAAGGATGAGTGAATGAGAGTTAGGTCATACTGTATATGTATCTTTGATAGAACTGGAAAATTTAATGAGAGTAACAGTTTTGCTTACATAGTTTGACATATCTACTGTAAGATTGTTATAGCTGTCGCCTTTTCAAAGACAGTCCAAATGTGAGTGTATGTGTATTAGGAGCAGAGCACAGCTGTGTCAAAGATGGCAACAGTTAGCATAGCAAAGGTACCGTCTCTTAGTTTGTCCTTTATTTGATGTTCTGCTTATGGTCAAGCAGACCAAGGTTTGTGGTTCTTGGGTGGCAAATTATGTGCCTAAGTAGATGAGGATTACAAATTTTCATGAAAATATATGAATGATGGAGTTGCTAATGGACAGACGGATCTAGTCAGTTCTTGCCCGTTCAGATATTTAACATAATAGTTATAGTAACTTGTGTGATAGAAGATGGGTATGTGTGCCTGTGTTCTTTTCTTCTTGTGCATTCCCACAGCACAAACACCCTGACTCATTTCAGTCCAACTTATTTGTCTGTCCTACTAAATCATTACTACCAAGTAGCTTACTCTGTTCTGCATGTATATGTATATAGAGAGAGATATGGGTCCACTAGAGAGTGGAAAGCTTTTTTTCCCCCCATTGTTTTTTTAAAATTAGTATCCTGAAATATAAACCAAACCAGTCCCTATATTTGTCTTCTAGATGTTTTGTTGTCCATATTTCAGCCTGCTCTTAGGTCGTACAGCTGTCTCTCTCTTTTCTGGTTTTCTTCTGCTTACTTCAAGGTGGTTTCTTCACAATACAGAGATGTTCTGTACCTGAACTTTTTATATCCTGGTGTCAGGGTCTACATATGCATTAGACTGAGGTCATCCTTCCATAACTTGACTTTTATGTTGCACAGGAATAATGGGTTGAGTTGTAGAGACTGTGAATGGTGTGTAGGCCATGGCTTTTTCAAATTGTTGCACAGAAGAAGAAATTGTGTGAGAAGGCTTCAAGTTTACAGCATATTTGTGAGCCGATTAAAAGTCTCAGGAACATGATGAAGAATGTGGTAGGTTGTGGATTATTAAATTAATATTTGTCACTGAGTGAAGAGTTTGATTTTATTTTCTTGAAGGGGGAGTGAGTAAACTACAATAGCTGAAAAAATGTCAAATGTTTAGGAACACTGTCAGCATGACTGATTTGTGATTTTAGTCACAACTATGTACAAAAATGTGGTAGTAGAATCTGAAAGATTAATGTAAAAAGACTGTTGAACTCTCTTTTTGTTTTCCAGGAAATTACTTCAGGAATGCTTGTTTTAAATGACCTGGGATTTGGAGTTCTGCCTGTGTGGAATCCCAAATTTCATGCTAGTAAGATGAACATGTGGGGTTTAGAGTACATGGAATACATGACAATAAATAGAAATAGGTACTTATTCTTAAGTAGAACTGAGTTAACTCAGCTGTAGTTGCAGTGTTATTACAAATGTGTGTATTAAGCATTAGAGTATTAATCTTCTTTGTTGATATTTTCATCTATGTTTTTATATGTATCCATTTTTATGAATTTCACTGCATACTATAAAATAAAATGAACAAAAAAAAATTGAGACATGGAATTGATGCAGGCTTCTACTACTGGAGCAGGTGGATAGCAGTACATGGTAGTCTGGGGCAACTTACGGTAGCTGTCATGCTCATGTGGACTACAGTGAGCTTCATTTTCTGACCATTGTGTAAAACTTAGTATTCAGTCCTAATTTGCCTTTAACTCTCAGACTGTGATTGCCAGGAATTTGCTGTGGTCAGATGTGCAGCTGAAGCAGAAAGAAATTTACAACATCTATTTATGTATTAAATCAGTGGTAGAGGGGAATTTTCTAGTGAATTTCTTAAATATATAGTCGCAGTGAAGAAGAATGGTGAAATTCTGATATCTTATTTTTCCTTTTAAATACTTGATTTGCATGATCATCTTTTATTTTTCTCCTTATTCCTATCCATTCTGTCCTAGTCAATCTAAACTTTCACAGTCATTTCTCTTCTTTCATCTCTCATCCTGGTAACTTGTTTTGATTAGTAATGAGTCCCACACTATTATACCTTTAATTCCAACTCTTCGTCCTAAATTTTGT
The DNA here is from genome assembly GCF_964289735.1 of Phaethon aethereus. NCBI lineage: Eukaryota > Metazoa > Chordata > Aves > Phaethontiformes > Phaethontidae > Phaethon > Phaethon aethereus. The sequence continues at coordinate 20,442,978 of NC_138582.1, forward strand.
CTGTTTTTCTCCTTATTTTCCTTAGTTTATTTCCATAACTTACTTTCAGATGCTTGCTTTCCATTGAGCTTTGTAATACCTTTCTTTTAGATCACTGAACCTTTGGGAAGGAGGAAAGAGCATCTCGTTTACTGTCACCTTTTCTGCCCTGACCTGATCTTGGCAGAGCCCAAAGCAGTGATTGTGGGGCAAATCCTGTCTCCAACAAGGACCGTGTCTAAAATGCATAACATTTTTAAAAGAATGAGAACCTTGCTCTTGACTTCCACTGGTCAGATGTAACTTGATTTTTTAATTTTTGTTTTCCCCAGAGTCTTGAAATTTATTCAAATGTAGGTATCTCATGCCTTTCCTCTCTATCTTGTCTATTTGGTAGAACCAAATTATGCATACGATGTAGAGTATGGTTTTCGATACAGTAGTGGCTGAAAGGCATAGTAAACCTTCACTCAAGCATGGAGGTCCTGTTGCAAGCCAGGAGAATATGTAGAGAATGTGTTTCTTTGATCATGTTTGTTTATGTTTTTTAACACTTTCTTGTAAAATGGTATTAATAAATGACTGCCCTATTTGCAACCTGTTTAGACCAGAAGGTCGGTACTTCAATGGAAAGTAGCTGCCCATTAGTAATGCTACATTGAAAACATGCATTTCTGTCTGCTTATGGAATGAAAGGCACTGATATGTTTCAAGCATTTGTAGAGATTTCTATTTGCATTTTCCATTTCCATTTGAAAAATTAAATATAGAAAAAAAGTCTTTAAAATAATGCATGGGAAATACTAAGAAACTGTGAGCCATGGCTTTTTCAGACTTTTACAGTAGCTTATAAACCTAGGTTTAGGTCTCAGGCACATGTGTATCTGTTCTTGTGTTGTACTTCAATTTCTTGAGAAAGAAAAAGATAACGTAGAGGTGAGTTCTGCCTTGTAACTATTGTTAAAGAAAATAGTTCTTGCAGCTGGTACAAGTCAGCTTATAAATCAAGGCATTGCTATAGTGGTGCTTTCACAAATGTCTTGCTAGTTTTGGATCTTGTTCAATTTATTTGTTCAATTTAGTGCATGATAGATCCCACTTATTTTTCACACCTGTGTAAGTAATTTGATCTGGCAAAAATACTTCAGGTATCTGTCAGGCCATGCTTGTTTTCAGCAAAGTATGTGTTTATTAAACAGTAAGTTTTTCTGTTTAGTCTACTAACATACTTCTTGCGGCAGAATAAACAAGACTGGCACTTTTACTCAACAACAGCAATGAGATGATTCTGCCATTAACAATAAAGACATATTTGTGACTATTAAAAGAAGAATTAATGCAGTGTTAGAAGGATCTTTGGCTGATACTAGAAAATAAATTAATGTAATCTCTTCCACTAGTAGATAAGTGTATGTGAAATACTAAATACTTCCACTGGGTGGCATTGCAAAACAAAGTATGACATATAAGCATATAACATTCAATGCCCCAAAATGTTATGTTGATACAATTATTTTATGTATTTTCTGGTGTTGTAGATGTTGTTTTGATGTACCCAGTAAAACATCTAAAAATGTGTGTTTGAGGGAGTTTCTCACCCTTTTTTTTTCTACTTTTTTTTTTCCAGTTATGCTTTATAGTGTTTGATGGCAGATGTAAGACTTCACTATTCATTTAAAGTATAAATCCCTTGTCAGTGTTCTTTATTCAGAGGAGATTTTTTTTGCAATGCAGAGTAATAATTGTAGTAAGATCCAGTTAGGTTAGGGACATCTTATTCCTTCTGTTTATTCTTATGAGTTGCTTTGTATTTAGTGCTTTTGCTTTTAAGTAAAGGTGGTATGAGTGAAAATCTTTGCTTAATTATTTTTGAAATATTTTCAGTGAAATTACTTGTTTTGAGTGAAAGGCACGCAGCTAGAGATAAATGCAATTCTAGAAAAGTGGCATAATTTTCTTTGTACTAATCTGAAATATCACACCTAACTAGGGTTGTTGGGAAATAATATTGAAAGCTGGGGTTTAATTTATACATTCTGTATACTTGCTCTCATTTCTGGCATGACAGGGTATGAATCAATGTTCCTAGGTTTTAGTAGTGCCGATTTAGCTATCAGAAATGTGAAGAAGACTATGTATCATTCTGTTGAATAGCTGTCATTAACTGCTGTTTGTTAATTGAACCCAAAAAGTGGAAGCTAGTGAATTAGTCTGACTCTTAAAAAAAGAAAAAAACAAAACCAAAAATCAAACAACCACCCCAACCACAAACCAACAACAACAACAAAAAAATCAGAAAAATCCTGGCCAAACAAAAAAGCCGCAAAACTCTGTGACTGAATAAGGTGATGATCTGATTGAAGTATTTCTTCTTTTCCCTTTATATTAACTTCTCTTTTTCTGAATTTACTTTATTAAAAGTCTTCATTTCTTCTCTCTTTTGTCCTTCATTTTTTTGCACTTAGCTCTGTTGGTTTTCTCCTCATTTTCCAAGGACCATCAAGAAAAGTTGAACCTGGAAGGCTGTAGGAAGGAAGGAAGGAAGGAATTTCATCTAGTGTAAAATCTCCTATAAACTATCTGAGCACATGGTATGTGATGGCAGATGGCATTTGTGCACAGATTTCACTTGATCACAGCATGGGTTTCAATTAATCAAGGATGGAATAGTTTCTCTAATTACTACTTCTTGTCAGAGTGCTGTATATACCAGATACATTCTGCAAGCAGTTGATAACCTTATTTGAAGCGTTTCATGACAGTACAGTACACAGTTGGAGTTCATGGCTTAAAATCACCTACAAATTGTACAGTTTCTGACTTCTGTTTAGACAGAATTACAGAATGAATTACATTGCAATTATGGAAGGGATGTGGATCTCCTATTCCTGACCCCTTATTTTTCAGAGCTTGTCAGCACTATGGGTTGAAAAACTCAGAGACAGATATATTCATGTTCTTCCAGTTTTTATAAAGCTTATCACCTCACAGTCAGCTAATCAATAGTATATTGTTCCAAGAATTTTCTTGAAAGGTTATTTATTTGCTTTAGGAAGCATCTAGTTTGGACTGTTTTTACTTTTTGTAGGTGTTTTAGTTACAATTCTAACAGTAGCAACATTTCTAGGGTGGCGGGGGGGAGAAGTGGAGACAGGAAGCTTTGCAAAATAAGACAGTTCTAGCTTTTCTGTGCTGAAAAAGCTTTGCATGTTTAGAATCATAGAATTTGAGGGTTGAGAATGGGTTGACAATTAGGGTTTGTCTTTAATTGTTTACAGAATATTCACATCATGTCTTGTCATGTTAGGAAGAATATCTCTGTGATAAAGCTTGATTGTACAAACAGCTTTAAAACACGTTTTCACAACCCATCCTTCTAATTTCTTTTACAGTGTAATTTACTGTAACATATTCTAATTAGTTGAAGTAGAAATTGGAATGGGTAACAGTCTTTCCCACTATGACAGGTGTATTTTCTTCTCAGTCCTTTGTTGATATTCTAGCTTTTTTTGAAAGGCCATGGCTTGGGGAACAATAATTTATTAATTGCAGAGGTACGGAAATCCCTTCTGTGTGGTGAATATGAATAACGATTTGAACTGAGTGGAATTAATGCTGTTGGTTTGCAAATATCAACAGTGATTAGGAGACTAATTGCAAATTATACTGTCATATTGCAAGTATTTTGTATAGTATGAGTGGATTTCTTTATTAATCAGACAGTATAATCTTGCATAGTTTCCTATAGCCGCTTATGTTAATAGCCAGTATCTGATGGGGTCAGTTCTGAGCCATCTAGTGACTATCTGATTGGTGGTATTGTGACAGCTATGCAGCGGCACTGATTGTGCTGCCAAGTGAACTACTGTTTGCAGTAAATTGGTGTTCTGACAGAGTGGAATAAACTACTGCTTCAGTAGGTTTTAAGTGGATGCTGAAGAAGAGTGTAAGAAATCCAGGATGAGGACTGCTGCATATGTGAATGGCCCTTGTTGCGGGGGTGGATGGAAGTGAAATACTGGAAGTAGCTTTGCTCAGTTTCAGAGCAGAAGAGAGTAAAAAGTGGAAGCTGAAAAAGTAGGAACTAAAATAACTGTTGCTATGAGAAGGATTAGCCTTGAGGTATTTTCCCCACACTCTGGGTTTGAAGGCTAGTCATCATGCTCTGACACAGTTTACTTATAACTTTCTAAAGGATTTTGCTTGTTGTGTGAGGTTCAAGATAAAATTCCTTCAGGGAAGCTAAGGATCCTGGGATGACTGTACTGGAGACTGAACTGGAGTTCCGGTCTGTCTGAGACTAGTTGTAGAAGGATGGACTAGACTTCTGCTAATGTCTTTGCTAAAACTTGAGGATTTTCTGTATTTTGAGATGTTGGGACTACAACTGCTTGACCTCTGTATAGATATGGAATAGGAAGAGCAAGCTGCAGCTATTTTCAATAAAAATTTGGTTAGTCTTAGAAAGATAACCCCAGCTGTGATTACTGGTAGCTGAGGAGAGGTTTGCTATTTGGAAATATCTTGCTCAGGTGCATGACTGCAAGTAGCATGCTTCTTGGTTTGAAGAAGGTACCATTATAGTGAACAGCCATTCTTTGCACCCTCTTTCAGTTAGAAAAAGCTTAGTCTGAAATTTTGATGTTTTCTTGGACATTTCTCAAGATTTGAACCTCAGTGGGAATGCTAGGAATGTAGTTTTTTTAGTAATGACTATGTAGTAATTCTGCTTTGTACTGTTTTAATCTTTTTGCCTTGCAAGTGTTGACAGCTTGGTTCAGAATTTAAGACTATGAAATCCATGTAGTTAGATGGAATATTTCTTTTGCCGGTTGTTTTCTTGGAGTTACTGTAAAGCAGAATTTTTTTCCCCTTACTGTAATAGCGTGTACATATCGGGAATGATTCGTGCTCTTCTCAAGCAGACTTAAAAGTAGATTTTACTTAGTTGTTGTATGTGTGTTTGGTCTTGTGAGGGTTATTGACAAATTGGATCTCAATGCATGTTGGGAAGTGACAGTATAGGCCACTATAAATGCTAATAGTTGCTACATGATCAGAGTGAATGACTGCAGTGGCCTTCAGTATGGATGACCAGCTTTCCAAGTTTATGGTGAAATTTTAAACTATGTATACATAATGTGTCTTTCTTCAAATAAACCAGACCTGTGGACTAAGGATGAAAGAGTGATTTTTAAATTATTAGTTTGAGCTTTAAATTATTAAATTATAAAATAATTAATTGTTAAAATAGTATTTTTTTTTTTTCCTCTCCAGCTGTAGCAGAAGTGAAACTTCGTGATGATCAATATACCCTTGACCACATGCGTGCTTTTGGCATGTATAATTATCTTCACCTTGATTCCTGGTACCAGGATAATGTCTACTATGTTGATCACTTTGGAAGGGTTATGAATCTGTCAGTGACTCTGGTAAGAATAAACCTTTTTCAAAAATTACTGAATTTGAAAGGGTAGGGGGTAGACAAGATAGAAAATATGGCAAGGAGGATTCAAATTCAAAAACTAGGAGAGGCTATTGCCAGGAAGACAGATTAACAAAAATTCAGTTTCAACAGGAAGGATGAAAGGATTTTAAGTGAGGTTTCTGACATCTTTTCATTAATAGCATTGCATTAGTAATGAAATAGTATTGCATCTCCTCCCAGTCTGGGGAAGATAGACATATGGTGACAAGCTGAAGGAAATAGTAGACACCTCTTTTCTAGTTGCCCGCTGTTTCTCCCCTATGTTACTTGATTGTCTGTTTGCTAATTTGAAAATCAAGTCATTGTAGATATAAGGAGAGAAAAAACTTGTACGCATTAGAATTAGAACTGAAAGCCATTATATACTAATAGGCTGATCTGTTAAATAAATATTTAACAAGTGTTAATAGACTATTAATACTTAACTCCTTTCTATAGTCGTTCCTGGTTTATTCATATATTTTGGTGCAGCAGCTTCTTCCAATTACTGTAATCTCACTTTTGGAATCATGTTGGTTTACATAAGATTAATTAGACTGGGTGTGTGTTAAATAGAAAGAATCTTTAAGTGAGTTGGGTGGAGGAGAGAGTCTTTAACCTTTTCTTAATCAAATGATTCAGAGTGATTGTGTACTGATGAGGTGTTTAAAAGTTTATGGAGTCCGTTCATACTGTTCTCTCTAGACTCCACAGAACATTTTGCACTGCAGTCCACAGAGTACTGGCCTAAACTTATTTCATTGCTATAACTGACTACATGTAATTTTCAGGTTTGGAAGGGAAAATATCCATTGTCATGCTACCAAGGAATTTGATTTGTAACTCTGTGGGACAAAAGAAAACACTGGGTGATGTGTGATTTTTGAGAGAGGGTGGCTTACTGTGTGCAAGGTTCTGGGAGTGGAAATTACTAGGCTAGGGCTAAAGTGAGAGAAATCCTGAAATGATAGTTCTGGATTTTCCAGAAAATACAGTTTTCCAGAGGATGGTAGACAGAACTGGAGCTGCAAAATAATTCCTTTACTTTTCATAGAACATATAGGCAGTTGGAGTCTTTGGCAGACTCTTGCTGAAACAGAATAATCTTCTGGGACTTCTTCCAAATCTTTTGAGATAATCTGGATTCCCAGTAGGAGCATCTAAAAGAAAGAACCTTGTCAGGGAAAGCTTTCTGTGAACTTGTCACAATCTCATTCTTTGTGTTTTCCTTGTGGTTGGCTAACCTTGGCTGGCTGCCAGACACCCACCCAGACACTTTCTCACTCCCCCTCTTCAACAAGATGGGGAGAAAATACGACAGAAAAGCTTGCGAGTTGAGATAAAAACAGGAAGATCACTTCCAATTACCGTCACAGGCAAAACAGACTCCACTTGGGGGAAATTAATTTATTGCTAATTAAAAGTAGAGTATGTTGACGGGAAACAAAGCCACACAAAGCTCCTGCCAGGACTTTGCTCAGGTGTGGGCTTTCCATGGGGTGCAGTGTGGATATCTGCCCCACTGTGGTCTTCCATGGGCTTCAGGGAGACGACCTGCTTCCCCGTGGTCTTCTCCAAGGGCTGCAGGCGGACCTCTGCTCCGTGTCACCATCCTGGCTGACAGGCTCAGCTGTGCTCTGTGGTGAGTCCTTTGGAGGCAGCGGCTGTGTGCGGCACGGGGCAGCCCTGGCCTCTCCTCAGAGAGGCCACCCCTGCAGCTCCCCACTGCCAGCACAGTGCACACTCTCAGTACATTCCTTTATTAGGAGTTTAGCAGATAAACTATATAAAGTGTTAGCAGATAAACTATATAAAGGGTTTTACAGCATGCAATAATTTGCATTTTTATGTGCAGCAAATTGAAATAGTAAATATTCTTCCCCAGGACTGGTGGGTCCTTTGGAATCTTCAAGAATATGTCACTTGGTTAATATCTTGTGACAAGTTTTAGTTCCACCGGACTGTGAAATAAATAGCCTCCATCTTGTGTCCTAATACACAACACAGTGTTGTTTTGCAAAGGAAACATGTTTGTGTATGTATAAAAAGGACTCTGTGTTCAGAAACATCAACAAATGTACCTGGCAATATATTAGTCAAATGTATATTACAGATAATATTGTTTTCAGCCAAGTATAGCTTACAAGTTAGCAAAGACCACAATTAAAATTTATGTCTTTAAAATAGAAGATGGAATGGGTTAACATGCTAATCCTAAATCCAAAATGAAAGAACACATAGGCTTTCTAATTAGTTCTGCTTCCTATTTCTGTGGTAACTTTGATTCTAGTATGGCAGTGTGTTAGTTATCCATAAATCATGAATTATCCCTGCAATTTAGGTGTATAAAAATGTCACCTGTGAAAGCAGAAAGTAGAGATAATACCTTGCCACTTGCTCAAAATCAAACATAATTGAAAAAGAAAAGTGATCAACATGAGCAGTTTCTAAGTTGGTGGATGGGTATTCAAGTGAGTTGTTTATACCAGGCTGAGAAAGTTGTTCCCCTAACTTGGCTGTAAATACAGTATAAAGGCTTTAACATTCTTCTATTATAGCTATCAGACTTCTTTCATTCAATAAGCCAGCATCGATACTTTGTTTTAAAGACCCAAAGGCTAGTATAAGTGACAGGATTACTGAATTGGGTGTTTTGGATTCTTGTGGGTTTTTTTGCGTGTGACTTGACTTTTTTAATTGCTTGATGTTTGTAATACTGGAATATAGTTGGAAAATAATTCAAAGTTTTCTCTGCCAGGAGCTAAATACTTGGACTTGATTTCTCGACCTTCAGCTCTTCTTGCAAAGATGATTTTGTTTCTTTTTATATTCAAATAATGGAATTGAGAAATTATTGCAACTATAACTCTTCTCACACTTAATTAAAATCCTTAATGGTATCTATATTTTCATCTTTCTGAATTCCAGTAAGAAATAGCTGTGGAATGCTGTTTCCGTAACTTTCTGTTAACTTCAACTTAGAACAACTGTTTAGTGGCACCAGAAACAACATGGGAATTCTGTTTGAAACAAGCGAGAATAAGGAAGCAGATTAAAAGTGAAGAACAACAGAATCTTTGAGAGTTCTGTATCAGGCTTTTAAATACTTGGTTCTTCATTATTCAGAATGCTGTGTGTGGACATTTTTCATCAGAGACATGTGTCCAGTGCCTAGATATTTTGATTTATTATAACAACTAGTTTTATATCTGTTATGGCTACTTTGTTGAAATTGCCATATAACTTACAACTTTTATTTTTTCCTTTGTCTTCTGGTATGTTTTGTCTTTTCTCATTCCCTGTTTTTTCCTTGGAAAATTATTTGTTATTTTAAATCTCATATAAAATATTGCTTGTTTGTACAGTATGGCAAACTGAGTTTGCAACGATACAATTTCTTAATAAAATTTAAAGCATTTAAATCTTACAGGCATGCCAAGGAAGCTAAGTAAAATTTCACTACTTAACCATCTAAGCTAAGATATGCTTACTTAAATAGAGCCTGGTGCGAGGGACTCAGGAACAGTAGAGGTAATTTTTAAGCTTGCATTTTACATTTTGCCCCTTGTACCTGTGCATTGGCTCCTTATCCTGAGCAACCAGAGTATACCCTGGCTTGGTCTGACTGACATTGCCTGTGGAGGAACCGTTTGCTCAGTTTTTCTATAAAAATTTGAAACCTGGGCTGCTTAAAAGGCTCAAAAACAGGGTTAATGTCATAGACAGGTGAGGCAAATGAGCTGCTGAAAGGAAAGGGGTGATTGTCTTGGTGAAGGCTCACAAGTGAAATCTGGAATAGATGAACAGAACGATGGAGGCGGAAAGGAAGCAGATACGCTGGCAAGAAGTATAGAAGTGGGTAGAACTAGAATTAAGGGTCAGTAGAAGAGATAAGAGGGTCACTTGGGAGAGAAAAATAATTAAACAAAGGAAGGATCTTAGTAGAGAAGTGAAGGGAGATGGGTCTGATGAGAAGCTGCATCTTGTTTTTTTTTCTTAAAGAAACTGTGTTGCTGTCATTTAAACTTACAGTGAGTAGATCTGACTTCTGTTAAGATTACTATAGTTGTTTTAGCCAGTTCTTACTAGTATAATATGTGACTATAGTATCTCAGCATCCCCTCATACTTCTGAAGTAGGAAGTTACTATTAACCCCTGTTAACCAGCTGGTGAACAGAGAAACAGTAAGTCAAAAAGCAAATCTGACACAGAAGGGTTTTGAAGACAGGTTTTGTTTCAGCTTCGAGTAAATCCATCCTTTTCATTGTCGGAATGTGATTAGAGATTATTCTAATAAATGTCTAAAATTAAATAAGTTAAATAAGTGAACAGAAAAGTTGTGAATAAGAGCATTTCCTTTCTTGCCTATTGAGAGGGAGGCTTTGAAATGTGTAATGAAGATTATTTTTCACTTTTTTTCAGATGTACTGAGTCCTGACATTTCTGCTCTGATAAACCTGTGCTGATAAATTTGATGTAGGCTTTAGAAGATTAAATAGTTGATAGTTGATAATTTAAAAAAAAAAATTGCATCCGAAATTATTTGAAGCTTACTGTTGTGATTCACTTGAAGGCTGATAGAAGCGTGGTCTTCTGTAATGTTACATAGTATAGCTCTGTAAATCACTGTTAACAGGGCTGATGTTTCTTCTTTACATGACTGGATGCATGGGATTTTGATTTTTTTGTTGTTTTTTTCACCCCTCCTGAATGTGTTCTAAATGGATGGAATAGTTCAAGAGGCATAATGATGCAACAGAATCTACAAAGTGACACTGAATGCTTCCAATAATTAAAAATCACATTTGTGTCTTTTCCATTGCAGGTTTCATAATAGCCCTTGTGCCTTTTTGTAGTACACAGTAATCTCTAATACAAATTCAAGTAGGCCCAAAAGGCAAGCAGACTATCTGTTTGTCATCTGGTCTTTTTTGCTGTTGCTTATGAAAATGGTGCTTACGCAAATCCAATTTATCTTGCTTACCTTCGAACATGTTTTAAATGCATATCTGATTTTAATAACATCTGGAAAATATGAAGGATTTGATAATCCCCTCAAATAGAGGATTCTCAACAAATAAGGCCACGGTGTGCTTTGCATACACAAATGTACTCTTTCTGTATTGCGTACACGTGCATAGGTGCAGAGAAGTCTCTTAAAGGTGATGCTTTGTATGTATATTTTTGCCTGCCTTATTTCATAGATCAGTATAAGTGAGTTTCTTTTACTAGAAGTAGATATGTATATAGAAGATTCCACCACCTCCCCCCCCGAAGCTGTCCATCGTTTGAGTGGAGATAAAGAGACAGGAGATGCTTAGAAAATATTATAATAATTTGTGGCTGAAATTCCAGGGACTATAATGAGACATTGCTTAATCTGATACTTTTTCATTGCTATTTCTTAGCCTCATGCCCACCCTTAAAATAGTAAGAGAGTGCATTTTGTGTGGCACAGACTAGATAAACACTTGTTTCCCCCTATCCCCCAGGTCTTCAATACAAAAATATGCTTCTGTATGTTCGTACTTCCTCTTACATAGTTGTAAGTATCTTCAAAACTGTTCCTGTAATGTTTTTATTTCAAAATCTTTTTCTATTTTTAAAAATAAGTCTTTCTACTTAAATATATTTTCATTTTAGTGACACTAATGCAGATTTTTAGTAACAAGGGAACAACTTCCTTGTTGTTAAGCAGAGTTTTCTGATTTGTGGAGCTTCTGAAATAATTGTAGATCAATTGACTGGATATGAGTCTAGTAAAATAAAACTGAAAATAGTTTAATTGGCTCTATGACCATTAGTTATGTTCTCAACATAGTCCATTTGTTGTTGGATTAAGAAGATAGGTTTGTTTTTAAAAGGGAGATGTTGATCTGTCAAGGCCAGTCAGGCACCTTTTTTTCCAGAGATGGTTGTTTATTTGCTCAAATATGTGTAGGTATGCTAGCCTGCACAATACCTATGAAATGCATTGTATTTAGTTTTATTTATGATATATATAAAACTATCTGAGAGATGAAAGGAAAGGACCATAACTTCATGAGAAATATTTCTTTAAAATACGGAACAGAAACAACAGGAATTAGTTTTGTTATTACTGAAAGACCTTTTTGGAGACCTCAGATCAGATCCTGAAGTCTGTGATTCCATGTAAGGGGCAAGATGGTGAATTTTTTTTTTTCTTTTTGAATTAAATTGTTAGTGTCCACTATTTGTTTTAGAATTGTAGAACAGTCCAGCTTGGAAGGACCATATGATCTTTTGAGGTCCCAACCTTCCATGGGAAAAGGAGCCTAGATGAGATTATCTAGCACGCTGCCCAGTTGTGTCTTGAAAACCTCTGGTGATGGGGACTCTACCATGTCCCTGGGGAGGTTGTTTCAGTCGTTGATTGTTCTCACTTTAAAAAAATTCTCTTATGTTGAGATGAAATGTCTCCTGGTGCAACTTTTACCTGTTGCCCCTTGTCTTCTCTATGTGACTTCTTGTGAAGAGAGAGCCTCCATGCTCTTTGTAGCCATCCTTTAAGTACTGGAATACCATGATGAGGTCCCCCAGTGAATCTTCTCCACAGAGACAAGACCTAAGTCCTTCAACTATAGGGCAGGTTCTCCAGCCCTTTGATAGTCTTCATCGCCTTCCTTTGTACCCTTTCCAGTCTGACCATGTCTTTTGTCAGTTGTGGGGACCACTCCAGGTATGGCCTGACAAGCGATGAGTGGGATGATCATGTCTCTCTCTCTGCTAGCAATGCCCCTGCAGATGCAGCCCAGGATCCAATTTGTCTTTGTTGCCGCAGCAGCAGCACACTGCTGACTCATGTTCAGCTTGTTGTCCATCAGGACCCCCAGGTCCCTTTCAGCAAGGCTGTTCCCCCAGCCACACAGATTCCAGTCTGCACTGGTTCTTTTTGGTTATTGCTTCCCAGGTGCTAGACCTTGCACTTGTCTTTGTTTAACTTTACAACGTTCTTGCTAGCCCCCTCTTCCAGACTGTCTGGGTCTCTGTGCAAGATGGCTCTCCCTTGTGACATGTCTACCTCATCACCCAGCTTAGTGTCATCAGCAAATATGGTGAGGGTGCTTTCAATCCCATCATCCAGGTAATTTATGAAGATGTGGAAACAGCATGGGTCCTGGTGCCAGTCCCTGAGGGGCCCCACTTGTGACAGACTGCCAGCATGTTTTAGTTAGCAACTACTTAGTTCAGTTGAAAAACTTCAAGCAATTAAGTTCTGTTTCAGTGTTTCTGTGACTGTGATGTTCCTGAATCTCCAGCCTGCATCTTACATTTTCTGTAAGAATATTTTATTTGTGCTCTTAATGCCACAGCCTGATCTGCTTAGTGAGTAGCTGATCAAGCTGTATTGCTGATATAGCATGTCCTGACTTTATTTTAAACTGTGATGCCAAGTTCTTTTCAAATCATAAAGGTTTGGTCTGTGGTTTTTTTTTTTTCCTAACAAGCCTCTTGGATATTCAGAGATTACTTCAGCTCACAAAAGGGATGTAAATAGTAGTCCTAAGCAGGCAACGGTCTTGCTGGCATTCTGCAAGCCAAATAACGAGCAGAGAGTTGCAAAGAAAGGGCTGTATGTAAGAGTGAAGGCACAAGATAAAGGATAATTGCTAAAAGATGTCCTGGAAGACATGCCTTGGTACCTAATGACAACAGTTGAAAATCCAATTTACAGCACAAAAGCAGTTTCTTCTGTTAGAATTATCAGGAAATGAAGACAACAACACTGAACTAAAGCAGGAGTTCTGAGAAAAATTACTAGAAATATAGATGAAATGAACATTTATTTTGCACTATTATTCAGTCAGGCTGATCTGTGTAAAGCTTATACAGTAGGGAATAGTAGCTATTTTCTTTTTGTTTTTTGGGGGTAGTATTTAGTGATATGTATAGTTTTAAAAAATTCCATATATTTTTTTTTTTTTGTTCACGGGAGAATCGTATCATCTGTGCACTTTGTTCACTGTAGTGTCTGTTTATGCTCAAAAACTATCTATGCTTGTAGTTTGGCTTAAAAACAAAGAAGATTACAGTGAACCACTGATATAGTATGCTAAATAAATTTATCCTGATGCGTAGTGTGATTGAAAAGTTATTTGCAAATATGATGTGAATTAGTACAGCTTTTCTTTTCTAGCTAATCACAATTATTACTTCTCTAACTTACCGAATAAAATACTGTAAGAAAGCTGAGAAATATCAGCTTGAAAATTACAGTTGTGTAAGGGAATTGGCTAAAATTGTTTTTAATTTAAAGGTGAACTAGTTTGAGTACAATTCTGCGGCTTTCATTTCTTTTAAAGTCTCCACATTTTCACTGGGACTAGAATTATTTGAGGTAAGTGATTAATTATATGGGAATGCTTGGGGAAAAGAAGTGAAAAGCCTTTTTTTAATGAAAAATGTAATTAGTGCTGTAAAATGGAAGGAAAAAAATTGAGTCCTGAGATAGCAATTATAGAACACTCAAGTTTTCGGTAAAGAGAAACCAACTCGATAAAATTCCACTGCCTTTTCCACATACGTGGGAATGATGTTTGCTACCCACTTTTTTCCAAATGTGCTCAACTGCACAAACAAACTGGTGAATTGCTATTGAGATTTGTTGTTCTTAATTTGTCTGTAATACTTACTGAAATTGATGAATACTCATAAAGTCTTTTTGCATGACTGTTTGCTTATAGGACACTGCTCTTCAAAAACCAAGAGAAGTTTTCAGGCTACCTACAGACTTGACAGCTTACGACGATCGCCTTTGTGCCTCAATACACTTCTCATCTTCCACATGGGTAACCCTTTCTGATGGTACAGGAAGACTGTATTTGATTAAATCAGGCAAGCGTGGAAACAGTGCATCTGAGAAGTGGGAGGTAAGTCTTGCATTAACATATTTAAGAATTGTAGGTCTACCAAATAATTCCTACTCTTGAATTTCATATGAGAATTGCATGTATGTAATGTTGTGAAGAACTAAGCTTTAAATCATGACTCTATCACTGATAGGGGATTGTGATCAAGTATGAAAATCATTATTTTTATATGAATGCCTAAATTACTGATTTCTTTAAGCACAAAATATCTCAGATTCAAGTGTTTGAAAGGGAACATCTCCTTTGACTGAAGAAGAATCTGTCTGTCTAAAAGTGTTTCTGAATCGGTGGCTAAGTGCTTGTCTACCTGAACTTTTTCTAAAAACTGTTTCCCTTTTCCCTTCCCTATTCATATGTGTCTGTCTAGGATTTTTTTCACCCCATCTTTTATTGTTTGCTGTTTCAACTGTCTTGTGGAATAATATATATTTTTTAAAAAAGTCTGAAGTTATTGTCAACCAAGCTAAAAGCTACTTTTGTTTTTAAGTTAGGAAATTTCTGGTTTGTGTGATGTTTGTCTGTGTAGATGTAATTGTGCTTGAAATATTCACTATTTATTTTGCCCCATCTTAAAAATGCATCCACAGAGACTAGAATAAAACTTAAACAAAACTGCTGATTAAAAAGTTTTGATAAGTAACCCTGAGGGTTACCTGCAGAGCCAGTATAACGTAAGCAATATTGTTTCCACCTCTCTGGTAGGGAAAATCTTCATACTGTGCACTTAGCTCTGGAAAATTGTTGGTGCTTATTATTTTTATTTAAGATCGTTGGTTGTAGATGAAGTATGTTTTTGTTTCTTGTGATAAAATTCTTTACATGATTAATTCTTTTAAAGAGTCTTGATAAGGAACATTTTTTGTATCCACATCAACGTGATCTTACTACAATGATAATGGTATATTGGTTATCCTGCTTGGACACAACAAATATAATTAAGTTACATTTCTACCTGAGCTACTATGAATCTCATGGTCTCTGGTTAGTTCCTCTTTATTAATGAAAGACTAATCTGGTATAAAGTGCCCACATTTTGCATCTGTTTTCTTTAATAGAGTGTGGTTTCCTATGCAATCAAGGAGGCTTCAGTATTGGCAGGAACTCAGGTGTATGTCATGAAGTGGAAGATTTCAGCATGATGGATTAGTTCCTTCCCCTACTTTAGAGTTCAGTAACTAGGAAATTGGTCATCCTGTTCTTTGGATGGTTGGTAATAAATACCAACTGGTTTTCTGTTCTGTGTGAGAATGCAGGTACATAAATAAGTTGCTTTGGAGTTGTTAGTGTAACAAAAACATGACATTTCTGTGTTGAGGTTCTGTCACCATTTAAATTCACTTTTTGAGTATTTATTGCACCCAGTGGTTTACACTGATGTTAACATCCCAACCTCAGAAATCGTAAAAACTTTATCAGGTTCCAGTAACAACAGCTGGATTGAGCCTATACTCATTCAGACACTGCAGTCTGAATTCCTTGTCATTTAGTCTTTCATTTTCTTGTGTTAATGTTCTAGCAAATAAAGAGTGTTTTATTTCTTCTTCTTTTTCTTTGCTGTTTGGATAAATTTTGTTTTTATCTTCTTGGGGTTTTTGCTGAATGAGTATTTTTTTGAGAAAAGCTGAAACACATAGTTTCTAGAATTAAAACTTCTAGCTGTAGGTCCCAACTGTTAAACATCTCAAGCTATGAGACATGCAGTCCTTCTGTATGAAATTATTTCATGTTTACAGTGATGCTTATTAGCCTTTCAGTATGACAATAGTACTTGCTCTGCCTACCTAGTCCCATCCAAGTATGGATGGACTTTTCAAACCATATACATAAAAATTCAAAACCTTCTCACGCTAGCTCCTCCTATACATTAATATTATACTCCTTCATATAGTTATAGGTTTTTGGTTTTTAATCCCCTTCATAAAACTTTTTAGAGAAGGAAAATTGAATCTCTTTGTAAAGATTTGCCAAATAAAGCAAGCCCCCCTCCCCTCAGTACTGGTCGATGATTAAACACTGGCAGCAATGCACTGGACCTTTTTACCTTCTCGTTTGCACATGTCAAGACCTACAAAGATTTTCAGGACATTGGGGTGTCTAGAGAAGTAGTGAGGGCCTTGGTGAAACGTCTGCATATTCATCTTGAGTGTGAGACTATTTTTCCCAGTTGATATGCTGTCTTTATGGATCTTGTTCTGTTCATGAGTTGTTGTCTCTCTATTGTAGTAGTAAACAGCCATAATGCAGAGGGCTTTGTGCAGTGGTCCCTAATAATGTTTTTATAATACAAACAGTAATAATTAAAGCATTTTAAAACAGTGGCTTGATAGCCAAGGAGGGAGAAACCAGAAACATATGAGAGTTATGTATTCATATTGGCAGAGAGGTTTGTGGGAAGCAAACTTTAACTTGTTTGACATTCACTGAAGCCTTTCGCTGCTTTCTGAGAGAGCAAGACTTCCAGATTTAACTGATTGCCTTTTTACTATGATTTTGTCTTCTAGATTGTGTTTAATGAAGAACTCGGAAGTCCATTTATTATAGCACACAGTGTTTCATTTGTAAAATCTGATACGCATTCAGTAGCTGTGCTGCTGCTTAGGGTAGAAAAAGATGAATTGGACACAAAAGGCAGTGGATTTCATATTACCTTGGAATGGGTTACAATTGTAGAGATAAGCAGAGAGGGTAAGTGTTTAATATTACTGGTGAGTAACATTTAAAAAATAAAACAAAACCCATGCTTTTATTCTTTGTCTTAGAAGTTGATTGTTCCTCAGGTTCTGATATTTATTTTCCCCAAAACTTTAGCTTGGATTTTATATAGGTAACTTTTAGTTATATTTTGAGATCAAGTTATCAGTTGTAGACCTACGTTCTGACAAACATTTGGAAGACAGGAGGAAGTAAAGTTTTATACCTGTGTGTTTAATGTAATTGGAAAACAAGATCGAACTTTACTTTGATATTATGAAATGCAATTGCTGTTTAGCTTGTAAAATCAAGGTTATATAGAACTATTTCTCACTAATGTCTGTTGTACTTTTCAAAATGTTTAGAGCTGGATATGGGTTTTTTGTTGGTTTTTTAGCCTCCAGTTAACAGTGTCATGGGATTGGAATTAGGATGAGATAAATATGAGAACTGTAGCATAAAAAGTAAAAACTGCATATTCTAGGTTTTCCTACAATATGAGAGTATGAAGTTATTCAGTTAATTTTAGACCAACACATTAAAAATATATTTGTTAGTGTATTAATACCTACTAATTAATGTATTATCCTAATGAAGTTTGACAAAGGGTAATTTATCTGTTCAATGTGACCATATATACTTACATTAAATATGATGATTTCTATAAAGAATGCAAGACACCATGCTTCAGTGTCTGTTTTAAGTATCTGTGGATGAAATTAGCTTACCTTTTTGGGAAAACTGTGATATGATCTCATTAATTATCTTGCAAAAACTCTTAATTTTGATACTGATAGAAACAAGGTCTTTAATTACTTCTTGAGTTTTTTACAGCAGCAGTTTCTTTAACTTGCTTCTCAAGTTCTTACAGCAGCTCAAAAAGTACTTGGAAAACTTGTTTGTACAGAGACTGTGAGTGGTTTTGTGAATTGCTGGTCTAGCTGTGATCAACAAAGAAGTAAGAAAAAAGGGCAATGCTACATTAATTTTAGGGTCTACATATTTAACAAACTCATTGGAAAACAGAAGAGAAATTTCTTTTTAAACTATCTTACTGTGATTTAACTGGTAGAACCGCTTAGTATTTTTAAGTGTAATGAGATTCTCATATAATAATTTGTCTTCTAGAACACTAAGATTTTATATTTTTTAATTTTATAGGTGATCATAGATATGCAATCTTTAAAAGGAGAGTTTTACAAGGAAAATCAGTCCCCCATTATGCAGCAATAGAGCCGAGTGGGGATGGTCTAATGATTGTTTCCTACAAACCTTTCAAGTTTATGCAAGATGAAGAGGACAAATTAGAAGAAAATGACGATGCAAAAGCAGCAAATGAAAAGAAAGGTAATTATGGCATTATGATAGGCTGCTCTCTTTTGACTTAGAAAATAGCTTGTCAGTGTAGCATCTGTTTGGATATGCTAGCAATAAATGTTTGTCTTAATAGGTATGTTCCAGATTTGTTTTTGTAAGGTCAGATTGGCTTTTTTTGTTTGTTTTCACCCTGTGAAGTTGCATAAATCTATATGAGGTGCTTTTTTTGGATAGGAGACACTTAAAGAATTTTGTTGTCTTAAGAAAAAGGATATTCTGCAAACAGAACTACAGTAAGTATTTGCTAGTTGGATTACTCAGGTAACAGCTAAATTCAGGCATCTGGCTGAAGTACTCAGATTAAGAAGCCAGTCTTCCTAGATGAGTGTGTGGCACCCATTGACATCCCCATAGTTATTCATCAGAAAGCTCTCTGATATGTAATTTATTCCTGCCTTTCTAAATTAAAAAAACCACAAACAACAAAACAACTAAACCACCACCTTTTTTCTTTTTAAAAAATGAGAATCCTGTAAAAGATTATCTTGTCTCCAGTGGGTGAGCAGTTCAGAGAAAAGAATAAACTTCAACAAAAAGCATCCGTACTTTTTTTCCTTTAAGATCAAAAAAAAATTAAGTATGTAAAAACCTGTTAATAAAGTTGTTGTTTTTAAATACCACTGACCTTTGTAATATGTATGTTTATGTAGTTATATTGTATTATTTCAGATTTGATTTTTGCTTCTGAATATGAGGCATAGGTTAATGAACCAATCTTAACTGAATGATACTAGCACAATCTTTGTCAGTGGTGCAAAAATCTGTTTGGGAAACGATATGAAAAGATTAATTTTCTGGATGTATGAATGTTACACACTGTGATAACTGTGACGTTGTACATGTAATTGTATTAAGAATAGTCTGTACATGTAAATCTTGAGGCAAAGGACTTCTTCGGTGCACTGAGCACCATAAGGAAATGTCTATGCGGTTGTCACCTGAATTAGCTAGTTCAATGTTTGAAGGATTTTAAGAGCTGCTTGAGTTCTGTGCTAGGTGTGATTAAAGAAACACAATAAAGAGCACTGTATGGCTCTTAGCATAGCTCATTTCATGCATGTATGGGCACATATGGTGTTGCCAAAGCCCGGAAATCTGTAATGTGTGGAATGCTGTTTGCAGCAATACCTTAGAAAACTTCTTATGGCACAGAAATCTAACTGTAGAGAAAGTACTGAAACCTGAACTCCTAGTTTAGAGGGAAGTCTAATACCTCTTTAAGAGATAATTTGCCTTTTGCTGAACCTAATGTAGTCTATCATTTTAGTTGCATGGTTGTATAAAATTGCAGGCATAATAGACACCAGATAATGAAACAAAGTGTGCTAGCAATAGAACTCCAAATTTTTGTAGGGGTTTACAACAATAGGTAAAGAAATACTGAGTCGGTTAAGTTGTACGTTGGTATTTTGGTTTATAATTTGTTCTCTCATGGTCTCCTGTGCACATTTTTGACATCATGAGAAGGCTGTCTTGAAGATGGGGGAGAGGGAAAGTCTAAGCTACTTTTTCGGTGTCATTCAGTTTTCTTATAAATTAAGATACTGAGACAGATCCATTGCAAACAGGAAACTGGTGGTAACAGGCAACAGTGGTAAGAGTCCTTCCAGAGTTGTAGTTGCTGACATGAAGCTTAAATCAAAAAAATCTTGTATTGTGTTGTGACAACTTGCAAGCTTCCAAAGGGTCTATCCGTACTTTACTTTTCCTCTAAATAGGAAGGTAACATGTACAAGATTGCTCTTTGGAAAATGAATTCACCTGTATTTGTGTTCTCTATGACCAACTGTGCACTACCCAGTCTTGCTGTCATAGCCTTCCTTTTGTATTTAAAAGGCCATTTCTTGTCTATCTTGATTATTAAACTGCTACATCAGGTGGATTCTAGACTCAGGAGCAAAGTCAGTCATTATCTCTGGGCAGGTGGTTTTCTTTCATCTCCATCAACTGAGGCAGATGAAGACCACTTGGTCTTCTAAAATAATTTCTGTTGAATAGTCAGTGTAGGTAACTGTGACAAAATAGGTAAGAAAAAAATGTTCACATCTCTGAATGGTATATACTTCTGAACATGCAGTAGCTTGTCAGTACCACTGCACCTGATGTTTCTTCAACCAAATTCTTAATCATTAATGTTTCAGTGTATTTAATTACTTTTTTGTTACCAAATTTGTAATGCTACAATAAACTTAGATTATATTTAAGCAATAATTAATTGCCCATTGTATAACTCTATCAGTATATTTGAGTACAGATATGAATATAAATTGCTTTCCGGATGAGGTACACAAATGGACTTGATTGCTAAAAAATATTTCTCCATTTTATAATCAGAATATATTTTTTGTAAATTGTTCAGAATAAAAGTTAATTTCCACTGTTCCACAAACTTCTATTCTGTATCTCCCAGTATTGCATGCTGTGGAATCTAGGACAGCATTTGTAATTTAGCTTGTATTTTTTCTGCATGTTTCCAGTTGCAGACCCTCTCTATTACTGGCAGCAGACTGAAGACGATGTGACAATAACGATTCACATTCCTCAAGACATCACAAAGGATGATATAAAAGTACGCTTTTCCCCTGATAACATATGTGTTACACTGAAAGACCAGCCTCCTTTGATGGAAGGAAAACTCTATTCGTCTGTGGACCATGAAAGCTGCACATGGATAATTAGAGAGAATAAAAGGTGTTGTATATGGGTTTTAGTTTTCCTATTGATTGGAATTGATTTCAAAGTGTGTACCATATCTCTGCCTTGTGGCCCCACTGGGAATGGACTCATTTAATGCTACACCCTGCATCCTTCCTCACAAGAATCTATCTCCTCTGCTGAAAATAGTTCACTGGCTTTTGCAATGCTGTCTCAAAATACTGTTTCTTTAGCTAATTGTGAAAGTAATCCCCTCCTTGTACAGTTACTTTCTTATAAGCTACATGACCAGCTATTTTCTACAATGCAGAACAGCCTTTCCAAAATAATCAATTCTTTTATTTCAGAAAAAAGGCATTACGTATAACTTCTTGTGCTGACAGCTATACCTGTATCAGACCAGGAAATTAAGAGTTTCTGCTACTGAGCTGTGAAGCAAAGTTCTGTGCAATGTTAGGGGTACACTGATGCTCATAACATTAACCTCCTCACACTATTTTCACATGCTTTGCCTATGTTTATTGGCAGCCAGAGTTAATGTTGTCACTTATCTTTACAAAACAATATTTGGTGATATGAGCTACTGGAGATTAACCCATCCATGTCTGTATGACTACCTTTTTTTTTTTTATTCTCTTTGAGAATGATTTCCATAAAGACAGTGTATCATCTAGTTATGAAACTTTGGTGATAAATTAAGTATATTCAGTAATATCTTGAAGTACTAATGAAAAACTTTATTTTTTCCAAATACTCAGAAAAAAAGACCCAGATATCAAAATGATAAACATAGCTTTAAAAGCAGAGTAAAGTTAATTGGTTCAATAATTATTTTTTCACACTAGATTTTAGAATCAATTAGTTAATAATGTCTCTTCTACTTCAGCTTTCCACAAACAGAAGATATTTTTGCTAATAATGTAGCAGAAATTCTTCAGGTTTGACTTAAATTCTTAATTCTTTCTTATATTATCATAATCCACTGTACATTATGTACATGATATAAACTTAATCTGTGTTAACTTAACATGCTGTAGACCTCAAATAGAAACGTTCATGGTTTTATTTGAGAACTAAATTTTAGTTGTCCTTCTTTCTGAAATAAAAGCATGAAAGAATGGAGCGGGGCGGGGGGGGGAAAGAATTCAGAGCTCCCTAAACCATAGTCTTTTTTTTTTTTTAATACATGTATTTCAAAACCTGTTAGTGCTAGAACTTCAGTTCTCTGGTAGAGATCTGCAACCTAATTTTGGACATCTAATTTTGCTTTCTACTTAGACTCTATATCGTTAGTAGAGCCTCTGCAGGGCTCTAAACTGATCTCGTCAACAAGAATCATAGAATCATACAGTAGTTTGTGTTGGAAGGAACCTTTAAAGTTCATCTAGTCCAACCACCCTGCAGTGAGCAGGGACATCTTCTGCTAGATCACGTTGCTCAGAGCCCCGTCCAACCTGACCTGGAATGTTTCCAGGGATGGGGCATCTACCACCTCTCTGGGCAACCTGTGCCAGTGGTTCACCACCCTCGTTGTGACAAATTTCTTCCTTATATCTAGTCTGAATCTACCCTCTTTAGTTTAAAACCATTACCCCTCGTCCTATTGCAACTGACCCTGCTCAAAAGTCTGTCCCCATTTTTCTTAGAAGCCCCCTTTAAGTACTGGAAGGCTGCATTAAGGTCTCACTGGAGCCTTCTCTTCTCCAGGCTGAACAACCCCAACTCTCTCAGCCTGTCCTCACAGAAGAGGTGTTCCATCCCTCTGATCATTTTTGTGGCCTCCTCTGGACCCGCTCCAACAGGTCCATGTCTTTCCTGTGCTGAGGGCTCCAGAGCTGCATGCAGGACTCCAGGTGGTGTCTCACCAGAGTGGAATAGAGGGTCAGAATTCCCTCCCTCGACCTGCTGGCTACGCTTCTTTGGATGCAGCCCAGGATACAGTTGTTTTAGGGTTTTTTGTGGGTGCAAATTATATACAACATTTGCATTAATAAAAAGTCTTCATATCTGGAAGGTTATATAAGTATTCAGATTCACTTTCATATGTGTTTCTGCACATGTAAAAGGGAGTGTGAAATCGGTGTATATTTGGAAGTGTAATCTTCTCAGTTAGGATTCTGTTTGAGACTTGAAGCTCAAAGCTTGTGTTACAAGCCACTTTCTTTGTTGCGGTTAACAGGCGCAGTGAGCATTCAATATGCACCACTTTGTCCTACCTTGTAGGACATGAACTGAGAGCGCTGTTGACTGCTTAAATACCGCTAAACATACTCCGCATGATTCTTCCACTTACAAGAGGGATTGAAAGTCTTTGCTCATCTTTTGCAGTTGTTCTTCCCCTTGTGCTACCTGGTCAGAACAGCTAGAACTCAAGCAGCACCTAAATGGTTCAAAGTAAGAATTAAGTTGTGATGAATGAAATGCAGTATGTCCATTAAAAAACCCAAGTAGTTAATGATCTTGTTCATCTTTGTACCCTAAGCCCATATTACCTGTAAAAGTATCTTGGAATTTTTATAGCTTCTTTCATCGATGGCGGTGGTGGGTTTCTGTTTGTCTGCCTGAGGGAGGTGAGTTTGAAAGCCTGGAACAGACAAAATATTTTCTGCTCTAGGAGTTTTGTGATCATACTTCTGAACTTTGAAAAGTTCATACATTTTAAAGTCTGTAACTCAGCTCATTGTTTATTTAACCTAGGGATGTCTTTCATTATTTAGAAGTCTCATGTTAGTCTCTTACATGTTCAAGTAGGGATTTGTGCAGGAATCCACAGCTATCAGATATTGATATGTATTGTCTTATTGCAAGATAGGGTTGTCCAGGTTCTTCAGGCATTCTCTGTAATATCTATGAATCTAGGCACTCAAATATTTCTTCACTACAGATAAAGTATTCTAACCAGTGCTGGCCATCTATACATTTTGTGGTTATTGTAGCCTTAGTTAATATCACAGCTGTTATAGTTAATGTGTAATCACAAAAGGAGTTCAGAGTAGTAGGGTGAATGAACTTAAATAATTTGTTTTTCAGCATCTCTTACAGTATTCAGTTTATGAGTTTTCATTTTCTGTTTTTTTCATAAACTTGTTGCAGGCCATATTTGCAGTAGTGGGCTACAGGATGAAAAGTTAATCTTTTTTTTTAACTGACTACCTCTAGTACTCCTTTTAAGATCTAGAAGATACTTGGATATAGAAGGTAGCTGTGCTGGTTTGTTCACTTCAACCAAAATAAGACTGTGAGCTGCAGCTTTCTTAACAACAGTTATGTGTTGCTCTGTCAGAGTCCCAATACTCTCTGACCAGGTTATTTTAGATATTCCATGCATGGAGGGTGTCATGATCAAATTTACTTAGTTGAAGACAGTTGATGTTACATGGGATTTCTGATTTAGTGATACAAAATACACCGAAAACTCGAATCAAATGTAAGTTACACTTAGCAAAATATAGCAATTGCAATACACAGTTTAGTCGTAATACCAGTGTGATTCCCATTACCAGTCTCTATAATATACTCACCATCACAATGCTGGGCATCCCCACTTGCCAGGAAGGAATACGTTGGTTGAAACCAGCTCCAGCCCATTGCTCTCTTCCAAATTCTTTTGTTAGTTGTGTAGTTTTACACTCTGCCTGGGCTGATGTATGTATTCACTCCCTACATGCTGGTCTGGCTAACTCAGGGAGATACTCACACTCTTTTAATGAACTCAAGGAGAAAAACAGGTTGATCTGCTCAACTGGTCATTACTGTATATCCAAAACAAAGGCCATCCTTTGCGTTGAGATAAGGTCAGCTTCTTTGCATTATTCCATGAGCTTCATGGGCGCATCCACTTGCCCATCTCCACCAGGGATCTTCCATTATAGGGATTTGTTCAGTGAGTCATGTTCCACCCCTTGGGGTTTAGTCTGTCACAAGCTCTGTGACATGTAACACTGGTTGTGGACTGGAAGCACCTTGTGTTGATCATTCTGTAAATGCAGAACCATAGGCTAAGTCCTGAACCAAAAAAAATTATTTAAACACAAGATAAAGGGTGGGGAAAAAGGATATAGGCTGATGTGGGAGGGGGAATGCAAGGAAATAAGTCAATAAGTAAAACTGTTTCAAGTTTCATTGTTCAGATATGGTTCTTGATGGAATTTCACTTAGATCTTCCCACAAATACAAGAAAAGCAGCAAGGTCTGTCAGTATATAATATGTATTTGGACATTTACTGCTTTTGCTCTCTCCTAGGATAAAGTAATGAGCCACTGTTTCTTGAAACAAGCAGGTTTGGTTAAATGGTTGCTTAAAGAATAATTTCCATATATGGTGTCATCATCTGAAAAAAATATATGAAGAAAGGAGTTTCTGTGGAAATAGAGTTGTTTAGTTTAAATAAGATAAAAAGTAATTTTTCTCACTAGGAGAGTTTTGCAAATACTCTGTGATAAAGGACATAAATTTAGCAGAATATGAACTTGCCTATATCACTAAGCATATTTATCTTTTATCCAAGCAAAATCAAATCCAAAACATAGCATCACATAAGCTGCTGTGAAGAAAATTAACTCTATCCCAGCCATAAGCCAGTACATGAGTGCAACAAAAATACTTAAATCTATTTACTAGATTTAAGGATCAAGAGTTTCTTTAGTTAAGAAAAATTCTGCCTTAAAGCTCCTGAGGTCCGAGAGCTATACTGTTACCATCAATACGTGGGACAAGAGTGGGGGGAATGCATTAGTTGTGTCCATTTCCAAGGTGTTTCTCTTGTTCTCTGCTTGGCCTCCTATTTTCTAATACCAATCGTTAATATCCAATATAGTTTTACTTTGAAGCACTATGGGTTCTGAAAAATATATAGAGAAATACCAGATAACAATATTTGCTACTTGAATTACAGTCCCTTTTGCATTTCCATAAACTAAACTTACAAATTAAAAACTTCAAGTTCTTACTGACTTTTTTACTTTATGAGCTTTCTTTGATTAACGGTCACCAAATACTTGCTCTGAGTGAAAATGTACAGGTGTTGAAAGAAATTCCCAATAATCTAGTGGTTTAGAAGTGGTTCTTGCTGTGCATCTGGTAATAAAATATGATTGTGCTGTAGTTAGTGATTTCTTCTAAAGAAAAATTATCCCTTTGACCGTGTATATTTCTTGGAAATCTTGTTTTTGACTGCAGCAATTCAAGATTCAAATTTCAGTGTTACAACTTTGTAAAAGAATCTTTCAGTCTGTCTTGCCTTTGTTTTATAATCAGTGCTCCTTTGGGTTTTTTTTCCCTTTTTGCTGTAGATTTTTTTATTGTGTTTACAGATATTCTGAATGCAATATATTTTAATAAAGGTAATCATACAATAGGAAAATTGCACTTTTTACCAGGTAGAGCCTTAGAGCAGGGCAGGTGGTTTTATTGATCCCCTTCAACTTTCTAATACGTGTTTTATGAGAGTGTATGCACTTCAGTTTTCCAGTCTCAAGAGTTCCAGTTCAAGAAGTTATTTCTGCATATGTGAAGCCTACTGATATGAAAAAAAAGAAATCTGTAACTGTTTGTGTAGTTTGGATCTGTCCTTGGGTCTCCCATTAGGCATTTTTGGTCCACAGAGTTTCCTGCAGAGTTTCT
Organism: Phaethon aethereus; assembly: GCF_964289735.1. Lineage (NCBI taxonomy): Eukaryota > Metazoa > Chordata > Aves > Phaethontiformes > Phaethontidae > Phaethon > Phaethon aethereus. The sequence goes on from NC_138582.1 coordinate 20,469,662, forward strand.
CCTGCAGAATTTCCAGTTTAGTTTCCTCTGAGAGGTTTTAAGATGCACAAACTTTAATCCTATAATCCTGAAGTAACATGCAGTCGGGAGAATACAGATTTATTTCAATGGCACAGTAATGTTCCCAACCATAATGTTATGGAAAATATGGTCATCTAAGGAGGGCTTTTGAGAAGACTCCATGAAAAATAGGCTTTATATTAACCATAACTTTCTGACACCATTAAGTCTGAGTTTCAAGTAGAAAAAATGGAAAGGAAGTCATTACAGTTTCAAATTAAAGCATTTAAATACATATGTTTTCACTACTGTTCTCCAGTTGTGGAGATTGGGGAGAAGAGTGTTACATGTTTGAGAGATTGTCTCTTATGATAGTTTTGCGTATTGCTTTGTATGTAATACATATGGCAGTAGTTATTCTTGCCATTATAATAGTTTAAAATACAAAGTGAGAAAAGGTATGTTAGATATAATACTGACTTCTGGGTGCTTGGACAAGCTTGATGTCAATATTTTTCATTAATGCATTGTTTGAACTTTTCTGTGAAGTATATAGGTGTCTATACGTTGTGAGATTTGGTTATAATAAGAAAACTAGTGTGACATTTTCTGCAAGACAGTCCCAGTTAAAATTTTTTTCCAATTTGTTTTGATAGTCATATGGTTTAGTTTTAGGTGGTCCTGCAAGGAGCAGGGAGTTGGACTTGATGGTTCTTATGAGTCCCTTCCAACTTCAGATAATCTATGATTTTCCTTTGGTGTCCCTCATCAAAAATCTTGGCTTTTTCCCAAAAGGTTAACTGTAAAAGGTATTTGTGCTCCAAAAGAATTAAATAAAGGGACTAATATTTGTATATAGATTATAGTAATACTATCCACTAAAATGTGACTTTTCAATTATTGATTATTAGATATCAGTGAAAAATAACTCAGCTGAGTAACAATTTTTTTATTACTCATTCAAATGAGCAATACTGCATGAATCTGTCTTCTATTTTAATAGGAAATAGTAATTACACATTTCAACATAATAAGTTGCACTCTGTTCTTAATATTGGTACACTTTAAATCTGTTGATTAAAAGTCTAAAACATGCTCCAAATGTCTTCTGTAAAAGTATGCTATTTCTACTACCAATGTAATTGTTTCAGAAACTGATTCAGAGTTCACCGAATAGTTATTGCTATGGTGCAGTAATTCATCACGTAGAAGATTTTCCTGCTCTGTCAGGTAAAAGACTGTCATTGTAGGCCCTATAAGCGTATTTAAAAAGTGAATATAATTAACTATCATTTTAGCGTTATAGCCATGTGTTGGTCTAATGCAGCAGTTAAATGGAATTGCTGTGTTGGTGCGTTGGGCTAAGTCTCTTGTTTTCTATTTAGTTAGTTAGTTATTCCTAATGGTTATACCACGTTCTCTTAAGGTTTGGTTGTGGGGTTTTTTTTTAATAAGATACAGAAATTATATCTCTTCTGAGATAGGTTTTTAGATATACAATGTAGATAATTAACTGTTGTAGTATTTCTGAGGTCTATAAAATACAAATATTTTTGTCCTAAATGTTACGTAAAGGTAGTGCACACTTAGGTAGCCCTACTAAGTACTACTTAGCTTTCAAATAAACTTCTGTAGTAAAATTCTGCCACTCTTTGAACAGATTTCTTTACAGGTGATATCCTACGGTATTTAAAAATATTTTAATAAGACTGCTTCAGGGGAAACTGCATTTACATTGAAGACTCTGAGGACACTTACATGAAAACACTCTCTTTGTTCTTAGGCTTTTAGAAATCACATGTTCTTCATCAGTTTTTCTTTAGAATATTTTCCATTAGTATAGTTTATTTCATAGATTGAATGCTAATGGTTTCTCTTATGTGATTTTCACTACTAATTCATTTTGGAGCAGAGAGGTGCTCAAAGCTACATTTAAAGCTTTTGATTAATCTGAGAAATGGATGCAGTGTTTTCATGTACTACTTTCTGTCTTCTATTTGCATTTTAGTTTGGAAATTTCTCTAATTAAGAAAAATGAGGGACCCCGGTGGCCAGAGCTAATAGTTGGTGACACAAGAGGGGAATTCATTATAGACTCTTCCCAACGCTCTGAAATAACTGAAAGCCTGATGCATCTTACCTCTGAAGTAATGGTAAGGAGTTGAAAATAAACATTTAAAATTTTTGTACATTTGCTTGTTGTCTTCTCTTGATATCCTAATTTGCACTTCATTGACATATCTCATCAGTTCATTTACTATTCAGAATCCTAACTCTACATTCATTTTTAGCTGAAATTGTTAACAAACTAATGTCACCAGAGTTGTGAATATACTTTGAACAGTAACATCATCTTCATGGGGGACTGAATTTAGCTTACAAAACATAAGTCTGATTTAACACTGAAAATAAATTTTGTTCCCACCACTTATGGTGTGGCAGTTTGTTTTAAAGCAGTTGATTTAAGTAATTTTGAAGGATGTCTGTTTCCTGTTTATCAGTAGGTTAGCAACACTCTTATATCATCTTCCTAGGGATATTGTACTTGACTGACAGACTGTGAGTGTAAATGACACTTTAAAAAAGAAAATTTAGGAAAATGTAACCATGACTCATGAACTTTTGGGCATTAGTGTTTTACAGGAAGTCTACGTAAAACAAAAGAAAATGTAACTTTTAACTGCTGTTTGCGTGATTCTTCCACTTTTGGTTTAGTTAGAAAATGGCATCTCCTCTGTGAAGTGTGACTCCCTATGGGTCTTGATATATTAAGTTTGGATTATTACTTTTTTTAATAAGGCTGAAAAGTGTTATTAAAATAAATTCTATTTAGTGCTTTAAGTTGATTTCCCTCCTCTCTCCTTCACTATTTGTGGGCAAGACTTCGTAGTACATCTTTTAACCATAGATTTATTGGGAACTTCAAATTTCTTTTCTTTTGCAACTCATACTGAGCTTAAAGTGATGATTTATTTTTTTTATTGTCACAACTTTTCAGCTTGTGTGCAATAATGATCATGTGAAAAAAAAATCTCTCCTTAGGTAACTGTTTATTTAAATTCATGTTACATGTTTTGTTATACTGCAACTTTAGCTACATATGTATATTAAAGGCATGTATTCTTTTTGGTTATTTCAATTGTTTGTGTAATAATGTTTACTTGGAAGGTTTTTTTAAAAGGCACCTGATGAAACAGTAAACCAGAGACCATGGAGAATGCTTGGTAGAGGTGAACCCCAAAGTCTAGCCGCTAAAGAGACACATACCCTGTTTTAAGTCTTGTGCATTAGCCTGCATTATATGACAATTAATTTTCCTAGTTTGTCAATTAAGAACATTTCTTTGTTATCTCTTCATGGGTTTTTTTGTTTTAATTTGTCTTAGCAATTAAAAAAAAAGTTGTTTTGATCTCCTTCAAGTTTGTGGACTGAACCAAAATAAAGGATCTTAATAATCAGCTGAAATAGATGAAGAAACGAGCACAGGAACTCAAGAACTCCTCCCTGTCAGATGAATTGAGTCAGTGCTCTGTCTAATCTTTCCTTACACATTGTGTTTGGCCTCAGCTTTCATCTTATATTGGTTGTCAAGATGTTGCTTCTTGCACAAAAAAGATACCATTAATTCATACTTAATGAGGAAGTGTATATTTCTGCCTTCTGTTAAATAAAGGTCTCTCTCTGAAATTCTTTAAGTATATCACAAAAGTAACATAGCTTGGCTGTTTTGAAAATTATCCGGGGAAGATGTCATTAGCAGAAGTAAGCTGTCTGTGTATACTGTACTGTTATATCTTGATCTTGAATTACTAGTAAAAGTGATGCTTTTTCATTTCTTTAACTTGTGGAATGTAAAAAAAAGTGTGCTTTTTTTTTTTTGCTTTAAGTGCATTGAAAAATATGCATAACAACATTACTAATGTTAAATAATGATTAGCAAAGCTAGAAGGAGGCACGTATTGAGAGCTACTTACAAAATGAATTAATTCATTCTTTAATAGCCTTTCCAATAGCAATCCAAAAGAAGCTTACACTGATGTAAATTTATGAAACCTGCATAGGTTTTCAGGATCGTGTACTTTTCGTACTTACAGAAGGGAATTTATTGTCCCTGTTTTAGTGGCTTACATACCTTTCCTTAAACTGAAATGGATTTTGTTGTACCTACCACTCACGCTCTCCTTCACAACAGAAATGGTTCTGTTCATTTTGAATAAGTATATAATAGCTTGATCTTTAAGTATGTAAGGGTATGCAAATGATTCTTCCTGTTCTATTGAACTTTTTTTTTGTTATGAAAAGGGATTTTTTATACTTTCATATGTATATGTTCAGTAGCTCAGATTTTCAGTGTAGTTCATTCTCTTTTTATTTCAGAATCCAAACCCTGAAAAGGAAAGCCCACCTTGTAATGCTCAAGAATTAGAAGAATGTGATGCTTTTCTTGAAGATAGTGCAAGCTTGTGCAGATTTGATGGTGATACCTTGAAAGTCACTCACGTAGTAAGTCTTACAAATTATTACAGAAGACATTTTTTATGATATACAAGTTGAATTCTATTATCAGAACAAATATCTGTGCAAATTCTTGAAACCACATAAATTTCTTCCATAATGTAAAATCACAGTAGCAACAGAAATTACCAACCCATATGTGTTCTTCAATGTCATTTTAATATAAAACCAAGGCTCATTTTATTCTGATTTAAAAAATATATATACTTTCACAAGTGAGACATTTTTTCAAAGCGAAGTTATGTCAGAATAATTATAAGAAAGGGGTCTTTTTCAGTGGCATAAAATTCTTCTAGATTCCTTAACTTGCATTTTTCTCAGTAACTTTTCATACATCCTGATAGAAAGTTGACTTCCTTTTATTAAGGAGCGGGAGCATAGATCACTTGTTTGTCAGTCACACTGGAAATAAGAGGTTATAAGCAAAGTACTTCAACAGGAGACTTGATCTGGGTTGTAAGCGACCTTGACTAACAGTAAGTTAGGACTTGATCTGGTCCATTGGCTAATGCAGGAAACAAAACAACCATATGAAAGCATCAAAGATTAAGTTGTCATCATGGTTTTTTTTCCAAGGTGTCTCTACTAAGCTTGTGATAACCATTGGTGTTGCACCTTATCCCTAACTTGTGGCATTCAAAGTACGTATGAGGATAACGTGTTTTGTACAGAAAATGTCATACTAACAGTATAAGATTTTGAATGGGTTCATAATTTCCTGTTTCCTCAGAAAAGCTCTAGAAAAAGTTTTCAGTCTACATCTTACAGATCTTGGTTTTTGTTTTTTTGGGTTTTTTTTTTTTTTAATTATCTATGTCTTTTTTCCTTTGGTGTAGTACAGATACATATGGGTGTAATACAGATACATGTGTATAGGTATATGTCTGCATATGTGTGTGTGCATATGTATAAGTATGCCTGTACATGCATCTGTGCTGCCAAAGAAAAAAAGATTGATTTTAAAGGCTAACATGTTCCACCAAGAAAGTAGTCTGCTTTGTGGATACATTGTGATAGATAATATTTGTTAGAAGATAAAATTTGTAATTGGTAGGAGGACATTTTATAGCAACTCAGTTCAAATGGATTTTAGCTGTTCATTGGTGCATAGTAAGAGAACAAGAGACAGCAGGAATAAGTAGAAACAAGAGATTCAAACTGGATGGAAGGAAAAACTTTTGTAGCACGATTGTAGCACAGATTGGGTTGCCTAGTACGGTTGTACAGCCTCTGTCCCTGAGGTTTTCAAGACCAGACTGGATAAAGTTTGAATAATTTAGCCTAAACTACTGCTTCTTGCCCTGAAGGGTAAGAAGTTTGTGCCCCAGTGACATTTCACAGACCAGGAAGAACATGATACCGTGGATCAAGAAAGGCAGATCTGAAATATAGTGCTTTCTAGCAGGCAGCAAGACATTGTGGAGCAAGTTTGAACTCCAGGGTGTTTGCAAGGAACTCTTAAAAATAGGTTGCATAAAAGTAAGCCGAAGGCTCATGTGTTTAAAGCATTATGGTCAAAGGAAAATTACTATGGGTAGGAAAGTTTCATGCATGTATAACTAGCTCTACCAGACCCTGCTTTGAGCAGGGAGAATTGGACTAGAATATGTCCAGAAGTCTCTTCCAAACTCCACTACGTGATCTTGTGTTTTTCCTCCTTGTTGGAGGACTAAGGAACATGAGTATTTCAGTAGATTTTTCACCATACAGGAATATATTTTCACTTTGATTTAGTTCTTATTTCAAATTTTTAGAGGGGTTTTGTTAGCAGTTCAGGGGCCTATTCCTTCAGAAGCATGGCTGATAGAGCTTTTCACCTTTGTAGTAAACGATCATCAGTAGTATATAGCTGTATGTGTCTTTTTGCTCTTAAGTTGGAGAGAACTTTGTGGAACATGTCCAGAATCTTAGAGAATTTAAGACCATGAAATCATAGAAGCATAGAATAGTTTTTGGGTTGGAAGGGACCTTTAAAGATCATCTAGTCCACCCCCCCTGCAGTGAGCAGGGACATCTTCAACTAGATCAGGTTTCTCAGAGCCCTGTCCAACCTGACCTTGAGCCTGCAGAAGAGTTGAAAAAAACGCTGAAAGATGCCTGAAGTACAGAGTGGTGCTGTGTGTTTCAGTGGGGAAACCCAGGCATCCCAATACTTAGCAAAATTGGGATGGCTTAAGGGAAGAGGTGCTGCTTGTTTTTAGATAGAAGAGAGTATTCCCAGTGATTTGTGGAGCAAGGAGAAAATAGGAAACGGACTATGTAAATGTAGGTCTTTGAACAGCTAATTGCAGTGGTAATTTCAGAGGACAGTTGATTTGTGGCAGGAGACTTTTCTGGTTGATAGGTGGATTGTGGAAACACAACAGAAGAACTTCCATTTATTTTCTACTAGCTGACATATAAGGTCACTCTTTCCTTGTTCATAGGCCTATATAGGAGCATGAGTGTGCCTTCTCAGTAGGTGCCGGAATGACCTCTGTTGACTAAAACTGCATGTCATTCTGTGAAATACATCATGCTTACACCTGAGCTATGGGAGTGTGGGAGGCATGTCATGTATTTGTGCACGTCCATTGGAGTGGAGATGCTCTAGTGGTGATAGATGAGAAGAGGCAAGGTCTTTCTCAAGAGCTTTTCTGGTTCTGGATACTTTGCCTGAATAACTGCTTCAACTTTGAATGGTTCTTCGTTGCAGTTGAGTTTCTCATGTTCTGACAAGACTCACCAAACTTTTTTTGCATTTGGGCTGTCTGTCCAAGTGATCTGTATCTCTTAGATAATTTTTTTTGTTTTTCAAAACACTATAAATTACTTCTGGGGGGAAAAGTAATCCAAGTTCATAATTACTTTGCTGAGGTGCAGTACATTTAAAATATTTCTCTACATATTCCACAAACTTACTGAAACATGGAAAGAAAAAAAAAATTTAATTCCTTTAGTCTGTTCAAAACTGTTTGTGATGTAAAAATTAACAAAAGTTAAGTAACAAGACACTTGTACTTACCATATATGTAATAATGTTATTGTTAGGACACATGTAGTTTTAAATTGCATGTTGAGTGGTTTTGGGTTTTTTTTACTTAGCTACAGATGTTTATTTTTATTAAAACAAAAAACTTGATGTTTGTAAAACTATCACATTTCCAACGTGGTACTTTTGAAAAAATACTTTTTTTAAATTTTGACATGTTCTTTACTAGATAAGGGATTTACAAAACACTAAGTGCTTGCTTGACCCTTAAAAGTATGTGCAGCTGCTGCTGAAAGAAACCTACAAATTACTCAGTGCTGTAAATCTTATTTTTGTCATATGTAAGCAGTTTTATTTATATACTGTAGTACATTTGGCTGAAAATGGTAATTGCTGGTGACTTCAAAGCTACTTTTGTGCTAATATTGGGATTTTACTGTGGTGTCATAAACATTTGGGCATTTTTTTGACTCTCTATGAAACTGCTTCCTCAGTTCAAAGAAGTTCCGTAAGAGTTCATGCCTCAGAGTCCAGCCATGTCCCTTAGCTAAAGGACTGATGCATAATGAAGTGATCTGTGGATGAGTGCTCTGTCTGTTATCCATCTCAAAGATGATTAACTTTCATCAGTTGAGATACAACAATATGAAAGAGGAGACATCTGTATGTAGATGCTCTACATCTTGTAGAGCTGTATTGGGTATTCATATCCAGGTGTTGGCAGTGGGGGGGCTGCAGGAGTGGCCTCTTCAACAAGAGGCAGGGGCTGCCCTGTGCCAGACACAGCTGGTTCAAATAACTCCAGCAGACACACTGTAGGACACAGCTGAACCTGTCAGGGATGCTGGTAGCTCCTCAGGGAAAACATATTCAAGAAAAGATGCTGTGCAGCAGCAGTGAGAGGGAGGAGTGAGAAAAATGTGAAAGAAACAGCACTGCAGACACCAAGGTCAGAGGAGGAAGGAGGGGAAGCAGGTGCTCCAGATGCCAGAGCAGAGATTCCCTTGCAGCCTGTGGTGAGGCAGTTTGTCCCTCTGCAGCCCATGGAGGACCACAGTGGGGCAGATATCCATGAAGCATCCTGTGGAGAACCCCACACCAAAGCAGGTGGATGTGCCTTGGAGGAAGTTGCAGCCAGTGCAGAGCCCACACAGGAGCAGGTTCGTCGAAGGAGCTCTGGTCCATGGAGAGAAGTCCACACAGGAGCAGGTTTTCTGGTAGGAACTGTGACCTGTGGAAGAGCCATGCTGGAGCAGTCCATTCCTGAAGCACCAAACCCTGTGTCAAGGACCCACGCTGGAGCAGTTCTTGAAGAACTGCAGCCCATGGGAAGGACCCATGTTGGAGCGGTTCATGAAGGACTGTATCCCATGGGAGGGACGCCATGCTGGAGGAGGGGAACAGTGTGAGGAGGAAGGAGCAGCAGAGAGGAACCATTAGGACTGACCCCAGCCCCCATTCTCCATCTCCTTGTACCACTCTGGTAGCAGTGGAGGTGGAGGAGTCAGGAATGAAGGAGTGACGCTGAGCCAGGGAAGAGCACGAGGAAGAGTTTTTTTTAATCTTTGTTTCTCATCATCCTACTTTATTTTTAATTGGCAATAAATTAAATTAATTTTTCCCAAGTAAAGTCTATTTTGCCCTTGATGGTAGAATTGGTAAGTGATCTCCCTGTCTTTGTCTCAACCCACAAGGTTTTTCATCTTCTCTCCCCCTGTCCTGTTGAGGAGGGGGAGTGAGGAAGTGGCTGGATGGGTGTCTGGGAACCACCCAAAGTCAAACCTACCACAGTAACTTAGTCCATATCCAGTTTGAAAGGCAGTAGCTGTTTGGCCTGTAAGCACAAACAAAGTTTAGGGTTAGTAATAGACTATGCTACCTCATACTCAACAAAGTAGGTGGGGATTATGGGAGGAAAGAGCTTGAAAACAAGAAGAGATGACATCTACAAGGAATTCAGGGGAAGAGAAGCTTGGGGAAATGTAATTCCAGTGTGTGGGAAGCCAAGCTTAATTTCTTTCTGGTGCTCCAGGAACAACTTGCTTTCCTTACCTGGGAGATAAGGGAATGAAGTATAAGCAATAATGATGACTTTTGGGGAGGTTAGCTGTCTAGCAGCAAAACAGAGGTTGCATTGATGAAAAACAGCTGAGGAGGCTGGACCTTCTGAGAGGTTCTTCTGGTCAAATTATACTGTAACTGACTGTCTGTGACCCTGTGGAGTGTCATTATGCCAGTGTGTCTTGATGTACAATCCCCATGATTGACTTTTTCCCCAGATGTGCAGAGCAGGTGCCACTGTGAGCATGCAATAGGGGCCGATGGAGTGAGTCTTCAGCTGAGGTTGAGAAGTCTCAACTTGTTCCCTTTCTCAAGTTGTTTCCCCTTAATTCTGCCTATTTTTCCTGTGCTCCTCAGAGGTCTGTTCCACTCACCTCTGTTGCTGTCATCTTGCCTGACCTCTGCTGACTTCTTACCTTTCTCAGATTTGAGGGACTAGGACATGATACCTCTGTTTTGCTCAGCACATTGCACCAATATAACACCTGCCTCCTGTTTTCTGCTTTTTTCTCCTTATTAGTGGAGCTCTTGATGTTATCTTTATTAGTGTTTCTTTGCCTCTTATTTGCTTAGAAAATTAGTAACCCTGATTTCATGATTGCAGCTGGCCCTAATGGAAACTGAGGATTACTTCACTTTTGTAGATTTAATACAACTGAAGAACCTGTATGCCTGTTGAATGGTGTAGTAATAGAAGCCTGTGTTAAAGTTGAGGCATTAGACTTGAACTTAATCAGCTGCAATAATTACATTAGTTCTGCCAGAGACTGTATAACCTTGAGTAAACAAATTTCTTGGTCTCGATAAGTGTTGTTTCTGTCCACTGGATCTCATGTTAAGATGAACTTAAGGTCTTCAAGACAAGAGACCCCATCCTGTGACATTTGTACAATGATAGCATAAAGGCTTGCAGTTCACAGTTATTGACACAATACACGTAATAATAAGAGTGCTGTGACAGCTGTTTGAGGATGATTAGTCACAAGTGTCAGCCTCTGAAATGCTCATAGAGCACTAATGTATCATACCATGTATTAGGGCGCAACAATGCGTGTTGCTGTTGCAGACATAGCTTCTGGATATAAAAAATAGTTCAAATGTATTTGTTCATTTGATAACATGAACAACATAGATCAGCTGTGAGTACCAGCAGGAATTCTAGAGTGTTCTTTCTTGATAGACCTTAAGGGAACAGATTGTTCTTTCCTTTTTGAGCATGTGCTAGTCATAAGGCTACATTAAAAGCATTGCTATTAGCTTCCTTTAGAAGGCTTCACATAGCAAACTCAAAAGATACGTTGTTTTATTGCTTTCTTACTATTGTTTATTCAGGTAGCATGATATGCCTGTCTTTTCTTTCTTGTATAATTGATCATTCCTACTGAATAGAAGTGGTTACTGAACGTTTTGGGTGATTTAGACAAATTTTATGAAGAATGTGCTAATCTTAAATTTAGTAATTATTTATTGTAAATGAAAAAATGTTGACATTTCATAATTTTAGTATTCTAACTAATCCTTGTTCCAGTGCTTACCAACTTTCACTGCAGAGGGACAGGATTTCCTTCGCTGTCGGCACTGCAGAAAACCAGACATGCTTACTTAGAGACAATCTTTTCCTAACATCAGAAATTGTAGGTTAGGATCCTCTGTCCTAGAAAACCATTTCTACACAAAACACATATTCCCATTTTATTCCCATTTGCTTATGTAGTGGACATAATGTTTCCCTAAATATTATCCCAAGAAACCTAATTGCATCTGCTTGAAATGTGTTAGCTAGTTGTAGTGTATTGAGCTGTTGATCAGTGGGATGCAGCATGATGTATTCAAGCATTTTGTTAACTAACAAACATTAAGCTGTTGGTCATCTAACTTTAGCAGTATGTGTGACAGAATCTACTGTTTATGTTTTGAATCAATATTTTGTATTTGTTTTCTTTTCAGATTAATCTAGGAAGCAACCAGTATCTTTTCTCAGTTGTTGTGGATCCCAGAGAAATGCCATGCTTTTGCTTGAGGCATGATGTTGATGCTCTTCTCTGGCAGCCCCACTCTGACCAACCAGAGAACATGTGGGAACACATTGCAACTTTTAATGCTTTAGGTAGGAAGTTAACTTTTTTGTGTCACACTCTAGCTGAGACTTTTCTACTTGAATACTCTTAGTACAGCTTCTGTTGATATTTCACTTAATTAAATTTGAATTGAAAGGTACTACAGTTCTGTTGATAGCAGCATGCTAGCTTAATTTTAGAAATATTGGAGCATAAGAAATAAAATGTTTATGCCTTGGGCGGAAAATAAGCCTTTTGAGACCATATACACGATGCAAGTGCAGTACGGCACAGTAAAAAGGAGAGTTCCTTGGGTAAGTGAACTGGAGTTAAGGACTTAAAAGCACAATCAGCACCTTAATATTCACAAAGAAATCATCAGGGAAATAGCTGCAGGTCATTAATGACCTGTCTAGGTGTATATGTGTTTATGGTTAGATATTTTAAGTAAGTGACCTTTAGAATTTTCTTGTTTCATTGTCCCAAGTGACAAGTCTGAAGAACTGGAAATGATTGTTCACTGTTTCTTCTGTTGTAAGAGCTAGGAGCATCAAATGATGCTGGTACATAGTAGGTTCAAAACAAGCTGAAAGAAATACTTCATGTAAGTGCATTTAAGCTATGGAACTCCCTGCCGCAAAACTTTGTGGACATGGAAAGTTTTCATGAATTTGGGGGGGAGGGGGGCAGAAATCATTGTGACAGGAAAAAATCAATGAAGAGCAAAACTGTGCCAGCTCTGGCTCAAGAAGCCCCTGACTGTTCTGAAATTACAGACTTCCAGAAAAGCAGACAATGTGATTGTGAAGAATTGTTAGTTATTTCTGTATTTTTGTACTCAGGACTAAGAATTTTTTTAGTCACTGTTGGAAGCAGAATACTAAATCTCAGAAGCAGAAAGTACGTTGAAAAATATGGATGCAAGGGTAGGAATTGCCATATCAGATCAAATAGGATGGTCCACATAGCCCAGTATTGTACCTATCAAGTAGGAAACTAATCAATCAGTTTTCATTAAAATTTATCTGGTCCTGAGTTTACTTCTTCTTTGACAACTATAGCCTTCATGTTCTCTGGGTGTTCTCTAGACCTATTCCTTCAATAATGCCAGGAGTGTGACAATTTATTCCCTCTCTCCTGCCCCTAAATATAGGTGTTTGACTACACCACTCTGTTAGTCTGGGTCCAAAATGAAAGGGAAGATATTAGTTGTTTTATAGAGCTTACATAGGTTACCATAATTGTTCTGGTATTAACAATTTTTTGGCATTACGTAATTCATTTTGTTCTCAGTTTTTGCAATTTATTTAGTTTTGTAATGTGAATTTTTTTTTTAATAGCCTGTTATTTTAACTTGAGATCAAATTAAGCTGTAAGCATCTTAACAAAGTCTTCTAATGAAACACATCAATTTCACAATTTGTTTTTTGTTTAGTCATTTCAAATTTCATTATGCTGGGAAAAAAGTGGATGATAAGATTTTTTTTTTTCAAATTACTGTTGGTTTCCAGTTTCTATGCTGACTTTGTAGTACTGTGTGAAGAATGTGTTTCTATTGTTTTGAAAATAACAGGAAGGAAATTATGATATCTGAGCTTTTTGTACCTATGGTGATAAAAACCAACATTGTTACTCCTTTCTCTTTATTGTGCTATCATTTTACAGTATTATATTGAATTATTACACTTCTGTAATAATCTAGTTCACCTTTTATGTGCCAGAGATGATGTAAGTCACTGCTTGTTTATCTACAGCCAAATTTAGAAGTACTATGCAAGAGCTAGTAGTAAAAATCAGTATTTTCTAGATTAAAAGGCTAATTTTCAAAACCATACAGTATTCATTATATTGACCAAAGCAATGGTAGTAGCCCTATTTCCTTCTTCCTCTGCTTGAACTTTTGGAATTATTTTTTAACAAGCTATACAAAGATTATGATTGAAAAATTAATCTTTTTTCAGTTCAGGTCTTGAACTGAAACTTAGGAAGGAACCAAAGGGAAGCTGAAGGGACCAAAGTTTTTCTTCCATATATCTGTCCCAACAACTTTCTGTTGGAAAAAAGCAAGTGGTCTTAAATAGACCTTTGGTTGCTAACCTCTAATGATTTAGTGCTGGCTGAAGGAACAGTGTGTGATCTTGCCCATTCTTACCACAGTTTACTGAAGAAGCCACTATCTTTCACTGACTACTCATTAGTCTGGGTATATTTTGCTATATAAACCCCCTGCTCCTAACAGGGTTGTACCTATAACCCAGAAAGATAGAGGACAGTGACATTTTGTTTAGATTTTTTTTTTTTTTTTAAAATAAATAGCCTATGATTTTCTTTCTGGGAAATCTTATTTAAGTACAAGTCCCCTGGCTCAAAGGCATCTTTTACCTGCAAGCCTATACATAAATCTTGCTTTTATTTTTAATGCCAATGTTTAAATATATTAATTAAATTAATGAATTTACACTTGGAAACTCTTTCTGTCTGTCCTAATATTTCCCAGTAAAGCAATCATGTCAAATGATAGTCCAGCTATATATATAGTAATTGTTTTGTGGTGAAAACTGTCAAGCTGGCTTTGAAGAGAGAACATGTTTTAAGGACAGTAGCAAGCATTTGTAAATTTAGAAGTCTTGAGGCTAACATGCAAACAACAACAAACAAACCACCCTCAAGGCATGAAAATGCACTATTAAAGTGTGGTGGTGCAGTTTTGGGTTAGCCCTGATGGGCACATAAGCAACCACACAGCTGCTTGCTCTCTTCATATTCCCATTCTCCCAGTGGGACAGGGCAGAGAAAAGGAAGTGCAAAAGCAAGAAAGCTCCTGGGCTGAGACAAAGATAATTTATTAAAAGGAGGAAAGAGGAAGTAGAAAGGAAGGGGAAAAAAAAATGCAAAAAATCGAGTGATGCAAAGGCAATCGCTCATCAGCACCTCTTGCAAGTTGACCAGCCGGTCTCTGAGCAATGGCTACCTTCCCTAAACTCCCCGTGAACTCTGTTTTTATCTCTCAGAATCATTAAGGTTTGAAAAGACCTTTAAGATCATCAACCCAATACCACCATGCCCACTAAACCATGTCCCGACGTGCCACGTCTACACATTTTTTGAACACTTCCAGTGATGGTGACGACTCCACCTCCCTGGGCAGCCTGTTCCAATGTTTGACCACTCTCTCCATAAAGAAATTTTTCCTAATATCCAATCTAAACCTCTCCTGGCGCAACTTGAGGCCATTTCCTCTTGTCCTATCGCTAGTTAGTTGGGAGAAGAGACCAACACCCTTGTCGCCACAACCCCCTTTCAGGTAGTGGTAGAGAGTGATAAGGACTCCCCTCAGCCTCCTCTTCTCCAGACTAAACAACCCTAGTTCCCTCAGCCGCTCCTCATCAGACTTGTTCTCCAGACCCCTCACCAGCTTTGTTGCCCTTCTCTGGACATGCTCGAGCACCTCAACATCCTTCTTGTAGTGAGGGGCCTAAAACTGAACACAGGATTTGAGGTGCGGCCTCACCAGTGCCGAGTACAGGGGCACGATCACTTCCCTCCTCCTGCTGGCCACACTATTTCTGATACAGGCCAGGACGCTGTTGGCCTTCTTGGCCACCTGGGCACACTGCTGGCTCATGTTCAGCCAGCTGTCAACCAGCACCCCCAGGTCCTTTTCTGCTGGGCAGCTCTCCAAGCTCCACTCCTCCCCAAGCCTGTAGCATTGCATGGGGTGGTTGTGACCCAAGTGCAGGACCCAGCACTTGGCCTTATTAAACCTCATACAGTTGGCCTTGGCCCATTGATCCAGCCTGTCCAGATCCCTCTGCAGAGCCCTCCTACCCTCCAGCAGATCAACACTCCCACCTAACTTGGTGTCATCTGCCAACTTACTGAGGGAGCACTCGATTCCCTCATCTATGTTGTCAGTAAAGCTATTGAACAAGACTGGCCCCAGAACTGAGCCCTGGGGAACATCGCTTGTGACCGGCCGCCAGCCGGATTTAACGCCATTCACCACAATTGTCTGGGCTCGGCCATCCAGACAGTTCTTTACCCAGTGAAGAGTAAACCCGTCTAAGCCATGAGCCACCAGTTTCTCCAGGAGAATGCTGTGGGAGACGCTGTCAAAGGCTTTTCTAAAGTCCAGGTAGACAACATCCACAGCCTTTCCCTCATCCACTAGGCAGGTCACCTGGTCTTAAAAGGAGATCAGGTTAATCAGGCAAATGGAACATGGAACATTATACAGCATGGAACATCTCTTTGGTCAGTTTGGGTGAGCTGTCCTCGTTGTGTCCCCTCCCAAATTTCTGTGCACCCCTGATCTATTGGCTGGGACATGGTCAGGGGATTGGAAGTTGGAAAAAGAGAAAGTCCTGATAATGTGCAAGGACTGCTCAGTAGCAGCCAAAAAAACTTGTGTGGTATCAACACTGTTTTAGTCACAAATTCAAAACTCGGTACCTTATGGTCTGCCGTGAAGAAAATTAACTCCATCCTAGCCAGACCCAGTACAATTACTTTGACCACTATCCTATGATAGTAAGCTCTATACATAAATATGCATCAAAAACAGCAGTTATGAAGAGGTACAAAAGAATTGTATATTGGTATTAAATTGTTGAATGCATACCACCAAAAACTATTGCTTATTTAATAACAATGTATATCTCCTTTGTTCTTTTTTTGTTACTTATTGCATATTATTTTTTAAGCTAAGCTTGATTTTGTGTTAGCCAGTTTAAAGTGTTGTTGAAATGAAAATATACATTCTCCCATCTTTTCGGGTTATGCAGGTTATGTCCAAGCTTCAAAGCAAGACAAAAAGTTCATGGCTTGTGCTCCAGATTACTCTTACGCTGCTCTTTGTGAATGCCTGCGACGAGTTTTCATCTATCGTCAGCCGACTCCTCTGTCCACAGTTCTCTACAACAGGAAGGAAGGAAGACAAGTAGGACAGGTTGCTAAGCAGCTAGTAGCAACCCTGGAGGCCAGTGATCCTATTTTAGGCTTTCAAGCTACAAGTGAGAGATTATTTGTTCTCACAACAAAAACCTTGTTTTTAATAAAGGTGAACTCTGGAAATTAATTATTCAGTATATTTTGCAGTAGTTTGTGTTAACAATTTGTTAAAGACCTTGAGAAGGTCAGTACAATTTGCTGCAGCTTAAAAAGGAGATATTTTAGAGGGGAATCAAATTTTTTCATTAGAATTTGTAAGATAGTGAGAAAGTTTTTCAACTTTGCTGTCACTGAAGTAAGGTTTTTGAGAGCTACAGGAAAATGTCTTCTATGTTAACAGCTTTTTCAAAGCAATTGTCAGAGGCTGCTGTTGCATAGGTGAATAGATTTATGAAGTGTTTTTTCCAAATGACTGTGTTAACCATACTTCTGAATTTTGAGAATTCAGTTCTGTTTTTAAATACCACTGTTTACTGAAAAAAGTAGTAGTCAAATAAAGAAAATAAAGCCTTGAGTTACAAGCATATGATGTGCAAAGTAGCGTGTGTTGTAAAGATAAAATAATCCCAAATTCAAATACTGTTAACCAAAAAAAAAAATTTAGTATTTCAGTATTCAGTAGTTTGAGTGAAATGTGAATGGAATGAATGGAGTATTACGTTTCTTATAGAGGTGATTAATTCAAGTGGAATACTTTCATTGTATATGCAGATTTTAGATTCTTGATTTGGTACTTCCTCATGCTTGCAGTGAAATCTGTTCACGTTTTAAGAGACACTAGAATAGCTTTCAGTAGCTTTTTCATGAAGCAAAGTAAGGGTGAATGTGTAGCTGGTGATTACATATTTGGATGGTCAAGGTCTAGTCAATACTCTCAGTTGTGTCATTTTCATTTGACATTGTAGTTCATCTCAAGTGACTAATTTACAATTGGAAAATGGCTAACAGAAACTGTAAGATGAGAAGGGAAACTCAGAAGTGCTGCTTCTGCCTCAGATACCACTGTAAATATTGTGTTATTAGTTAACCATTCTGTCTGTGATGCACAAGTCCAAATGTGGTCTATTTGCAATGTAAGAATACATAGGCCATGAGGATGCTTCAACAGACTGGCATGATTAATTGTATTGAATAGTTGTAATTGAAGATTTTTGTTACCTATTTTAAATTGACATGGTCAATACAGTTAAACCAAAAAAAGGTTTTGGATGTGTGACAGCTTCACCCTGGGTTGATGGGGCTTGCTTTTTTTTTATAGTTTGCTTAGAACTCTGTAGCAAAGAGTGCCTAATATTATGTACTGGCAGGAAAGCTGCTGTGATCTGTGATACCAAAGTACTGAGACAGACACAAATTACTAAGATACAAATACAACAAGTGGCCTAATAGTTTGCATCTCTTCCAATATTATTTCAGATATCTGTAAGAATCTATTGAGAGGAAAACAAGTGTTCCTTTTTTATGGCCTAACAGTTTCTTAGCTGTGATTCTTTTGATACTCCTGTAAATTCTCCAGATTTGTATCGGTGAAATGATTAAATGATATAGTGAGAATTTAAGAAGGAGACAAGCAGTTGTGGCTTGCAAAAAAACCATCTGAATACAGGAGGTTTTCAAAGAACCTGATTTTCCTCCTCTGTACAGCAGTATTATATTGTATATCCAAAACTGAAAAGTTCTTCCTTACTCTTACCTGGGTAAGTTAAAACATACTTGGTTTGCAAACCTTCCCTTCTCATTCTGTTTTTTCAAAACTGTCTTGAAAATGCTTTTTAAAAAGGCTCAGTGAATGTTCTGCTGTTTCATGACTGTTTTCCATCTAAATTTTCATTGTTGGGCAACAATATCAAACAAGGTGGTAGAATTCATGCAGAGGTCCTTTAGAAAAAAAATTGATGTAATTGATTACTTGCAGCATAAAATAAGTGCTTTTATATGAGTATTACTTGGCAACCTGAGATTTAATCATTGGGAACACAGAGCTAAGAACATGCGATATTTGGGGAATGAAGGAGTGAAGGATTTGTACGCAACATGCTTTTGTCACCTCAGGTCTATTGCAGGAAGCTTCAGTATAGATGAGGATTTCAGCCGCTCTGTTAAATTCTCCTGGCTGTGGGTTAGATATCTGGAAACAATTCTGCTGTCTCCTGCAACAGAGGAAAAAAGTCAAGTAAAATGGTTACCTCTTCAGAGGCTGTATTGACAACATGTAATGACTAAAACTCGCCCAAATATGTGTCTGTTTCAAGGGAGTTCTTACTTGCTTCTGGGAGCAACTGAACATGAGGAAGAGGTTCATCCCTTTCCATGTTACTCACATCCCTTTTTCCATGTTACTCATCTATTTGCAGTCATGGGTTTCCCAGAAAGGATATGTCAAATAGTCTCTCTTTCATTTTGCTTTCTGTGAGAGTTAAGGACATTGTATTATTTAAAACATTTGTTGCCTTGAGGAACCTTGCATCCTCTTGCACAGCAAGCTACTATAATTAAATGGCTGCAAGCCACAGGGAGGCACTTCCTATCAGCATTTCCATTTCTGTGTTCTCTTAATTTTAAGTTTTATTTGCTTAGTGTGTTAATGTTGGCTTATACAAAGTATAGAATGTGGATATTTAAAAGAGGTGATTTTCCAAGAACCGTACTTCAATTTTTCTAGGATTTTATTTCTTGAAATCTTACATTTTTAAGACACAGTACTTCCTGAGAGGTCCCAATCACAGTCTGTTTACAGAATTTCTGAGAAAACATTTGGCTATTACAGACCTATATTATTTATTTCTAATATTCTTTTTCAGTGTTTTCCTTGGCTGCATATTTGGAATGTATCATGTATTCTTCTGTAAGTTTAAATAAATGGAAAAAATGTTAAATTTATTAATAAAGGGTTTTTAAAATTAAAGGATTTCTGATGACTTCAAATGCGCATCCTTCCTATGCTACTGAAACAAAATAGAAAAATAGAAATAAGAAATTCGTTAAAGTAAGACTTGTTACGTTAAGGAGCTTTGTGTTAGACACTCATCAGAACTTTGCCCTGACACTCCTTGTTCATTTCTGTGAAAACCCCTGTACAGTCTTTTTCATGTCCGGTATCTGCCAACATACAAATTTACAGATGTAGTTACTGGAGGGGGCTGATAAGTATTCAGGTGTGTTCTTGTGTTAAAGTGCACATTGCATCCACTCATCCCGTGTCTTTGCTGTGTACAAGACCCAAATGATCTGGACAAAGCCTTCTAAATGGAGGAAGGAGAGATGATCGGCACTTCCTTCCTCTCCCCCTACCTCAACCCAGAGGTGCTTTTTTGCAGGAGAATGAAGTGAAAGAGGAAGCGTTTGCTCTGTACATATGTCCTGTGTCAAAAAGTGGGTCTTCATTAGTGAAACAACAGACCCTGGAGAGTAACAAATAAGGTTGAAGCTTATATTTTCTTCCAGTTTTCTGAAATATATTTTCTTTTTTTCAATAATGGACATTATTACCACTATAGCTTTTGGAATTTCCTTGCTTTCTGTCAATTTTTATTTTCTATTCTCATTTGCAGATTAGATTAGTTTGCAAACTTGAAGCCTGCAATCAATCACACACTAGCATGTAATAACAGCTTTTTAGTTTGGTTTAAAATTTTGTACTGCCGGTCCCCAGGTGCCATTGTAACAGCTTTTTGGAAATCTGGTGAGATTTGTTTCCCCTCTCGTCCATGCAATGCATTTATATTTATGCTACGGATAACGATCAGCAAGGTCAACAGACAACCTCTTCTTTGAGGTAGAAGAATCAAATATCAACCAAGCCTTTTGGTCAAGACTATTGCAATAATTTAAAACTCAAGGTTTAGTATTATTTTTCTTGGAGAAGTATTTGCTGGAGTTAGGTTTTTTTTTTTTTCCCTTTAAAAAAGGTTTAAGCTATTTCTGAAAAATTACTTTAACAAAGATGTTTACCGTGATGTGGTAGCTGGGTATCGATTAAAATATGGTAGGTATAGTTAACAAGTTCAGCTGTAGACCTGGAAGATACTTATCATAGTCTTTACTGATGCTCTAGGCAAAATATCCTTTATAAACCATTCCAGTGTGTTTTTTGCAATCTAATTAAATTGGCACTTGCAAGGACTTCTCAAGAACAACACAAGAAACTCAATTTAAAAAAAATAATCTTTTTTTAGAGTGTCACTTTTGTTATGCTATGATGAATATACATTATCCACTAGCTTTTCTTAATGTATTAGTTGCCTTTTGAATGTGCAAGAGCTGTGCGTGTATGAATTTGTGTTTTCGTCTATGGCTATATATGCACACACAGGTATGTATTCATACTGCCTTAAAGAATTGGGGAAGATGGGGTGGATTGCGGAGAAGAGAATCTTTTAACATTACTGACAGCAAAGCATAGATTCTTCATTAACCTGTTCATGAGTCTGTTGTGAAACCAACAGTCTGACCTTAAGTATAAACAGTTTGCTGTATGCTAAAACATGGATTTACACTTGGGAATACGTTCTTGAATGTGAAGAAATTGTGATTATTAAATCAAAGGCCCCTTGGAATCTGTGTTATGCTTCTAGTTTATTGTTTTTTATTGTTTAAGTTTTCCTGCACATGTTGTTGTCTCACAACAGAATGCAAACACCTGTAAGTCTGGCATAAATCTGTTGTAATGTCGTGATACATGCTTTATGTGAAAACATCCGTTACGAATCCTGTGGAGTTTTTCCTCTGTTGAGGATTAAATATATGGTATCTCAGTATTGCATTATACTCAAACAGCTCAGAGGCCAAGTATTGAGCAGATGCCTCAAGTTGGAAGAAATTATGCAGGAGTAATAAGCATTTATTTTTATCAAACCAAGTGAGGTTTAGTGGGAAAAGAAATAAGATCCACTGAATACTAATTCAGTCACTTTATCACTGAAATTGCTGCTGATTGGCCTTTAATGATTTTTTCTCTTTGAAGCTGTTCATTCTCTCTGTTCCATGTGTCTCCTCTAATAAATACAGAGTACCTTATGGTAATTTAAGGTTGAAAAATTTACTGGAATTTCCTGAATAACTGAGTTAGACTTGCACATAGGGTATCTAAAATATGGGCATGAGGTACAAGACAGATACGTCTAGTTGTAAAGAGACCAGGAACACTGGCTCTTGATTTGATCAAGAGGTGATCACCATCTAAACAGAAATAGAAGCTGATGCTGTGAAGACATTTTCATTGTTGCAGTGTCAGATTCTAAGAAGAGTGAAAACAGAATAAGTGTTCTTAGGCAAGATAAAATATACACAGGTTACTTTTTAAAATCTCCTAGAAATATATGCAATACTCCATTCAAAGCAGCTGGATTGATCAGAAGGAGAACGTGTGTGATCAAGACTTCCTCTGTTCCCATTTCATACACATTTGGCAAGGGTGAGTCGTCAGCAAGACTGCCTGGATGCCGGCGTGATCGGTGTTACTCCTTTTGTGCTGTTCCTTGCCTGATGTAGCTCCAGGTGCTCGCTGCTGTCTGAAAAATTCACAAGTATAATAGCTAACAAGGTATTTAAATAAAAAAGTATTGGCTGCTGTTAGCGGTGCAGTTTTGAACCTCTTTGGATACAGTGTGACATCTGTTAAAATCTGCCTTTTCACATGAAACCAAAAAACCCTGAAACTCAGGCTGCTTTATTGTTGTTTCACTGTTTTTTCTGGGAAGTACATCAATAGCCTTTTTCTCTCTGTTCTTAGAAATCTTTGTCTTGTGCTTTAAAAAAACAGATGCAATATCCTAAAAATTTGAGCCTGGTGTGTCTGAATGCCCTGGAGACATTAACGTATCTGTCACCGACTCTGTGTTTCAGAGAAAGACCAGTGTGTGAGTTGCTTGAACTGCTAGCTCTTCCATCGGGAAGTGGGGAAAAAGTGAAGTCAGCTGATTTTTAATAGGTTCACCCTGCCTGTTTACACGGCTACAGTCTCTGAACTCCAAGTAATTCAACAGACTGGAAGGTCTGGGGTGCCCAAAGGAAGGGAGCTGTGGGCTAGCTAGCACAATGTGTTGCTGTGCGAACACTTCTGATGTGTCTGTGCAGATTTTAGGGCTCTTAATTATCTAACGTCACTAGTCTATTTTCTATGGTAGCAGAAATAAGTTTGCTTGCTAACTGACTGCAATCTCTACTTCGGAAGGCAAGAGCACAAAGTAGATTCTTGGAGGTACATTTCTGTATCATATGTGATTTATACCATGACAAGTCATTTATTGTTTTTGATTTTGAGTTGATTAATATTTACAGTTACTGAATTCCAACAACTCAAATTTTCTAGTGGAATTATTCACCGACCTGTAGGTAAACATATGAGAATATAAATTCAGAACTGGAGATAATTAGCACTTCTCATTAGTATTTAACTTTCAGTTGGTTACTCAATCTTTATTATGTAAACAAAATTTCTTGAAACCTGTAAAAACTACTTCACTTTGGAACTTTTGACTGCTACTGACTACAAAAGCGGAGCTTTGCCTCCTAAGTACTGGCAGTGATCAAAGTCAACGAGACCAGAGAGGACTAGTGAGTACTTCATGGTGCTTAAATCTTCCTGTTAAAAGCAACCTGCCAATGCAAAGGGAGCACAGCTGCTTAAATCCTACTGCTTCTGGATGTTTCTTGAGCTTAGCATCCCTCATCATTCTTAAGCAAGATTACAGCCTAGGAAGAAGCAACTTGCAGATCCCAGCCCATGCTGCCTTACAGCTCTGCAGAGATTCTGACTCTGCGAAGTTAAAACAATAATGTGTTTCTACCAGTGATGTCCAGCTGTGCCCATAGGCACAGGACTTCCCTCTGAAATGCAAGATTTGTGTGTGGTTGGGTTTGAAATATGTATAATAAAGTGGTCGGGCCAAAGCTCAATCTGTCTGTCTCTCGTGTCCCTTAAGCAACTGCTTTTGGGTACACGATTCCTTGTGCTTCCTTAGGAGCAAACAGGCAGCAGTGCTCCGCTGTCTGCAGCCCCCAGCCCCTCAGCTTTGGGGTGCTGGCTTTGTAACCAGCTGTCGCACTGGTGCGAAATGGCACAGCTCCAGTTTTCCTTCTCGTCTGCCAGGTCACGCTCAGCTCTTCGTGTCTCTCCCATGCAATCAGAGGAAACTGTCATGTGCCGGGTTAAAACCACGCTCCTCAACCACTACTTGCTGTAGTCCTCTGCCTTGAGTGGTTTATGGAAAAGTGGAGCCCTCCTGGGCTTCAGGAAATGGTGTGTGTCTCCAAGCTTGAACAGCCTGGAGGGGACTGCTGAATTGCTGGCTGGAGGATTTCCCCATCTACGTACACCAGTAAACTGTTCCCAGTGGCAGAGGGATGAAGACTAAATTCTGTTCAGAATGGGCTTGGGGGGTTGTTAGAAGATGAGTTTAAGGGTAGCATGATAGGTAGTGAGCAGGTCTGGTCCTAAGGGCTCCTGGGAGACAATAAGTGTTTCTGAACCGTGGCTAAACCATGTTGCTTTCATAGACTTTCTGGGACAGCATTCTCTTCCTTCTCTGTTTCAATGGAGGAAACTTTTGCACCTTTAGCTGTGGCATGGGTTAGAGTTCCTGTGAGAACAGCACAGAGCCTAAATTCAGAGAAACTTCAAAAACCAGGTCAAGGAAGGTACACTGCTTTTTAAGCTCTTTTGAATTTTTCTCATTGAATACTTGAGAGGAAACAAGGTACATCATTGCTGCCAACAGAGAAAAATACTCAGAGAAAGTTGAGAGTATATTTTAAATAAATTGAGTGTCATATGTGTTTGTATGTATGAAAATGTGCACGGAAGATGAGGAGAGAAGCAGGCCATATGGCAGTGTGTTACAAATGGCTCTACTGCTTTGGGAAATTAATAACTCTAAGCAATGATATATATGAGCCTGCTGGGGTTCAGATGTTCACATGCTGGTGCTTCAAGAAACTAGCTGAATCAATAACCAAACATTTGGAAGACAAAAAAACAAGCCAGCATCCAGCTTAAAAATTCAGAGAAGCAGCCCTTAAAAGGGACTTAAAAAAATCTGGACTTCTACTAAGACTGAAATACAAATAAGATTAAAAGGAGCTTGTTCATTTTTATATATTTGTGCTGCCCTGTAGCTAGTTACAAAGTATGTGTTTCCTGATGTTTGCAGTTTTGTGTCTTAGACTAAAAATATTCTGTTAACATCAATATTAACTTCTTTACTGAAGAAGAGTCATTCAAAAATTCCTTTAGGCCATCAATCACTGTTACTCATGGACTTGAAAATACACACTTTCTCCCTTCATAAAAGAGAGAAAGGTTTTTATACAAGATTCCTTCCTTTATGTCTTTTCTTTGGCAGGAAAACAAAAGCTTTATCAAAAAAGAAACGCAGAGGAAATTGCACAAAGGTAAGTCCGAAGCAAAGATGTTTGGAGCTCTCTCTTCAGGACACCTATCCATAGAAATAGGGGCATATCAAAAGACCCTTGAGATGGGGTTTGGACATTCCTCTAGCAACATTTTTGTTTTCTCTTTGAGACAGAAAATAAATACGTTGAAAACTTGATTTTTCATTCTGCCTAATGCACCCTGTGGTGGCCCTTTTCCCTGAATTCCCGTGACCAGTTAGTCTCTCCAAACATCTTACAAGGGCTGTGGTTGACTTTGCTGTTGGGGCTAGTGCTGTCCCTGGGGAAAATGTTGAAGCTCTTTGTTACAGCACCAGGGTGGGAGCTGCATGGAGAATATTCCAGCTATCTCCATAACAGAACATAAATGGCCTGGCAAAGCTGCGTGGTAGCGTGCTGTTTTCACTTCAGCTGAGACTTTGCAAGGCCTGCGTGCCCCAACCCCCATGAGCTGGACTTCTAAATATTGTGCTTTCCTAGAAAGAAAAGAAACATACGTGGTAAACAGTAATAGCACATTATGTTTTTTATTTAGATTTACTCTGAAGGAATATTAAAAATCATATTCATGTGAGAGTAGTATCACTAAACTTATAAGGAAATGTAATCAGACTTCAGTTAAATAAAATTAACTGACAACCAGCAGCATTCAGTGTCTCCAGTAACCCAAACAAACATCTTTAGTGAGCGTATTGATGAGATACCAGTAAATTATTTTTCACAGGCAGCGTGAGAGGACCGATGTCGGTCTAGCCGGACGGGCGCTGCGGAGGTCTGTCCCGGCCCCAGGGCTGAGGCAGAAAGGCAGCCCCAAGGGGTCTCTCGGGGCTGGCACCCAGCTTGAAAGCAAACACAGAGCCACCTCCTGCCAAGCAGCTCCTGTCGTACCTCTGAAAGCAAAACTCAGCCTGCGATTTATCAACTCTTGTCTCTATCAACACCCTCATCAAGAAAGTAAACCTGAGTGAAGCCACTGAAAGCGCCCTGTCTGAGCATCCGTGTGTTTCTTTTCTAACAAAGGAATAACCCTGGCTGCTGTGAATCCATGGCAATATGGTTCTTTGATCCCTCTGCAGAGAAAACCCTGTATTTCAACACAATATGCTGACAAGAAGTTTGTATTTTTAATTAATTGCTTTAGTTTTGTATAGCTTATATTTTACAACTTATAGCTGATTTAACTTGAAGTGCAGGAGGATTATTTGATCCACATGTTCCTCAACTCATTTTTTTATCCTGTTTTCTGTGAAGCTCTGGAACGGCTCATCATGTTTTGTTACTGCTTCTATGTTTGCTCTGTGTTTGCATTCAAACTGGGCACCAGAACATTGAATCGATGATTATTTGTACACTGGTTTGTTGGATTGTTTCCTATAACTCTTATTTTTATCTTCTAGGAGGAAATGTTTTCACTTGAACAGCCAGTGTCCAGTATCTTGCCCCCAGTGAACAACCCCAATGGAGCTACTGCTGCGACTGTACTCCCAAAATGCATGAGAAGGCAGCAAAAGGCTGAGGGTTTGTTGTGTTTAACTGTTGGTCTGTTGGGGCTGGTGTTATTTGCAGCGGCGGGAATGAGTAAAGTTTTGACACTGGAATGAATGCTGACTTCTTCATGAAAGTGCAGTCAAGCAGCTGTACCTGTGTGTAACACCCCACACCAGCTGGCGTTCCGGTGCCGTCAGTGGAAGGGCTTTGTCTCATGTGCTTTGGGAGTTTCCATACATCGCCTTTCCAATCCTGATCATCCCTTTTCGCTCTGTTACCTTGGCCACCTTAACATACAACATGTCCAAGAACATGCCCTTACACATATTGAGTGGTCTTGCCCCGTTGATGGGTTGCTGCACTCACTGGTAATTGTCTGGGCTCTTACCACAAGGACGCTCTGTTAAAGGGTAGGTTAGAGTTATCTTCTCTTTCCTCGTTTCCCTTCTCCATGATTCTCATCATAGTTACCTATTTGTTTTCCTTAATTTTCCTTCTGTATTGTTGTTGAAACGTCATCTCTGCAGATATTGTCAAAGCTTTTTTCAAAGTAACTCATTTTTATTGCACGAGCTTTATAGATTCTGACTTACTATGTAAAATTTTGTCCTGGCTTTACTATAAATTAAATTGTCCTGGTCTCCAAAAAATCTCTGACTGTGAGACAGAACTGTGACCATGTTATAACGTATTTCACACTTAGAAAGTCTGTAGCCTAAGTGAGATCACAGAATCATTTAGGTTGGAAAAAGCCTTTAAGAACATCGAGTCCAACCATCAACCTAGCACTGTCAAGTCCACCACTAAACCATGTCCTTAAGCATGATATCTGCATGTCTTTTAAATACCTCCAAGGCTGATAACTCAACCACCTCCCTGGGCAGCCTGTTCCAGAGCTTCACAACTATTTCAGTGAAGAGATTTTTCCTAATATCCAATCTAAACCTCTCCTGGCGCAACTTGAGGCCATTTCCTCTCATCCTATCACTACTTAGTTGGGAGAAGAGCCCAACACCCACCTCACCACAACCCCCTTTCAGGCAGTTGTAGAGAGCAATAAGGTCTCCCCTCAGTCTCCTCTTCTCCAGACTGAACAACCCCAGTTCCCTCAGCTGCTCCTCATAAGACTTGTGCTCCAGACCCCTCACCAGCTTCGTTGCCCTTCTCTGGACACGCTCCAGCACCTCAGCATCCTTCTTGTAGTGAGGGGCCCAAAACTGAACACAGGATTCAAGCTGCGGCCTCACCAGTGCCGAGTACAGGGGCACAATCACTTCCCTCCTCCTGCTGGCCACACTATTGCTGATACAGGCCAGGACGCTGTTGGCCTTCTTGGCCACCTGGGCACACTGCTGGCTCATGTTCAGCCGGCTGTCAACCAGCACCCCCAGGTCCTTTTCTGTTGGGCAGCTCTCCAAGCTCCACTCCTCCCCAAGCCTGTAGCGTTGCATGGGGTTGTTGTGACCCAAGTGTAGGACCCAGCACTTGGCCTTATTAAACCTCATACAGTTGGCCTTGGCCCATTGATCCAGCCTGTCCAGATCCCTCTGCAGAGCCCTCCTACCCTCCAGCAGATCAACACTCCCACCCAACTTGGTGTCGTCTGCAAACTAACTCGATACCCTTGTCCAGATCGTTGAAGAAGATATTAAACAGAACTAGCCCCAAAACTGAGCCCTGGAGAATACCACTTGTGAACGGCTGCCAACTGGAATTAACTTCATTCACCACCACTCTTTAGGCCCAGCTATCCAGCCAGTTCTTCACCCAGCAAAGAGTACATCTGTCCAAGCCACGAGCCGCCAGTTTCTCCTGGAGAATACTGTGGGAGACAGTGTCAAAGGCTTTACTAAAGACCAGGTAGACAACATCCACAGACTTTCCCTCATCCACTAGGCTGGTCACCTGGTCCTAGAAGGAGATCAAGTTAGTCAAGCAGGACCTACCTTTCTTAAACCCATACTGATTGAGCCTGATCACCTGGTTGCCCTGTATGTGTCACATGATGGCACTCAAAGATCTGCTCCATAACCTGCCCCAGCACTGAGGTCAGACTGACAGGCCCTGGATCCTCCTTCCAGCCCTTCTTGTAGGTGAGCATCACATTTGCTAACCTCCAGTCAACTGAGGCCTCCCTGGTTAGCCAGACTGCTGATAAATGATTGAAAGCAGCTTGGTGAGCACTTCTGCCAGCTCCCTCAGCACATTTGGATGATCCCATCTGGCCCCGTAGGCTTGTGTGTGTCTAAGTGGTGTAGCAGGTCACTAACCATTTCCCCTTCAATTATGGGGGCTTCATTCTGCTCTCCGTCCCTGTCTTCCAGCTCAGGGGGCTGAATACCCTGAGGATACCTGGTCTTACTATTAAAGACTGAGGCAAAGAAGGCATTAAGTACCTCAACCTTGTCCTCATCCTTTGCCACCATGTTTCTTCCCGCATCCTTAGCCCTCCTTTTGTTGATAATGTATTTGCAGAAACATTTTTTATTGTCTTTTACGGCAGTAGCCACATTAAGTTCTAGCTGGGCTTTGGCCCTTCTAATTTTCTCCCTGCATAAGCTCATGACATCCTTGTAGTCCTCCTGACTTGCCTGCTCCTTCTTCCAACGGTCATAAACTCTCTTTTTCTTCCTGAGTTCCAGCCAAAGCTCTCTGTTCAGCCAAGCTGGTCTTCTTCCCTGCCGGCTCATCTTTTGGCACATGGGGACGGCCTGCTCCTGCACCTTTAAGATTTCATTCTTAAAGAATGTCCAGCCTTCCTGGACTCCTTTGCCCTTCAGGACTGTCTCCCAATGGACTCTGTCAACCCGACTCCTAAATAGGCCAAAGTCTGCCCTCCGGAAATCCAAGGTATCCATGCTGCTGACCCCCCTCCTTACTTCTCCAAGAATCAAAAATTCCTATCATTTTGTGATCGCTATGCCCAAGACAGCCTCCAGCCATTACATCACCCACAAGTCCTCTCTGTTTGCAAACAACCGGTCCAGCAGGGCGCCTTCCCTAGCTGGCTCACTCACCAGCTGTGTCATGGGCATGTCCGTCTCATTTGAAATCTAGATCAACTCATGTGTATTAGTCGCAGCCTGCTGGTTCTGCTTGCCCTTGTTATTGAACACAGGCTGATGGTATATACTAGTATGTATTATTTCCCTTTCCCCTTCACTTCAGACCAGTAAAGAATAGCTTAATTTAGTGGATAAAGGCTATACGCTCATGTACTTCAAGTTCCTAAGTGTCTACAGCTTCAGATAATTATGAAACGCCTTCTTTTGGTCATATTGCAGTGAATCTCCCTAAATATCCCTACATCTCTGATGATCAAGACCAGCATTAATTTCAAGAACAAGTCCATGTTTACTAAGGAAATCCTGTTGCTTGAGGTACTGTCTGTTACCTCTAGCACCTTACAGACCTGAAAAAGCAGAAGACATTCATGTGAAGAATGGGTTCTAGTCCAAACCCATTGCTTCAACCCCTTGCTGATGTGATTGTCAATAACTTGTGTTCATAAGCACTTTTTTACACATGTGCCTCATCTGTCATTTTAATTTTTTTGTTTCTCTCTTGGGGAGGGGATACGGGATGCATTTATCTGCAAATGAAATAGCTGTGCACATCCATTATGACTTCCCTCTCTACCTGTATTCTTTTACATCAAGTTCTTAGTTGTTCTGTCTGCAAAAACATACTCTGTGGTCACCCTGTCCAGATGCCATCTCCCAGTTAAGGGCTAGCCAGCAGACAGCTGTGCTTTTTTTTTTTGTGGTCATCATTTCAGCTGTTTGGTAATGTGCATGGACTGCTGAGGAGTTACTAGTCAGTCTGAGTGTAACAGCATGGTTCTATACCATGTTCTGAATTTTACTGTAATCAAGAGAGAGGGATGTGTTTGGCTCTACCTCAAAGGCAGCCCTTCTTGTAAATCAGCAAACGGGGACTGCAGCAAGTCAGGGGGAAAAAAGGCACAATTAAGAAGTGATGCCTTCAACACTGAAGGAGCTTTGGTCAGTCAATAAAAGTTTAAAAGACAATAAGAATGCCGAAAGAGGTTCTTTGTTGCTGCAACCTTAATTTTTCTGCCAATGACATTACCAGCCAGCTTAATATTTTGAACTGCTTTGTTGACCCTGAAGCCCAGGAACTTAACAACCCAGTGATCTCCACAACAAACTGTAGAGACTCCAAATCCATTAGAAATCTTCAGGCTTGCAGTGTGAAAACATAGGTCAAGTTCCAATATGGGTAGAAAGCTGTTTCTGGTAAGGATATGACATAAATCATCAACTACTTGGTTCAATTCATACTCTCCATATGGACCCCACTTCTTTTCACTGCAAGGCCTTTTGTCTGGTTTTCGCTTGCATGCAAAAAAGTAAATATTGGCAAGTTCAGGCCTTCACACCATCAGTTGTTTGGGATATGTGTCTATGTAAAGTGCTGTGTACACCTAGCTCTATATACAAATAGAAATGACTTAGCTAGCACTTATTGAGGATTAATATATAGGATGGATTACAGCTTTACACTACTTTCTAGCTTTGCCAATTGGCTGTTTAAACTAGAGGATTTATTTGTTCCTATCTATGCAGAGCCTTTTATTTATGGTGCTTGCTGATAAATAAGAAATTGGTGTCTTACCTGGCAGCTCTTGTTTTTTTCTTCTCTTGTTTTTAGACTTTAAACACAGGTATGTGGAACCATGACAAGTTTTCTCTGGTGGCAAGGGCAGAGAGAAGGGAGAAAAAGGGCCATACACTTGTTTGGCCATATATCTCATGCTAAATTGTATTGGGCTGGATTTTCTCTTGGGCTTAAATGTTGTTGACACAAGATTACAAAATGATCCCAAAGGGAAATGCTAAAGTTTGCCATTCTTCAGGCTGCTCTGGCATTGATGAGATGAGCAATGCCTAGGTGCTAGTGAGTCAGCTGGAGAAACGGCGGTATGAGTTGCCTTTTCCTGACATATGCTGTGCCAGACACACCTGGCACGGGGTTTTCTGCCAGATGATGGCACTTTGCAGCTGCTAAGGTTTCTCCTTCCTGGAAAGGATTCAGTCATTTACAATCAGACTTAGTCTTTCTAGGGTGAGGCAAAAGGAGAGCTGAGGAACTGGCTATAGGCCAGCATCATTAACAGACAAGATCTGGAGTTCATCACTGCAGCCATATATGAAAAAGGAAGAGCTGTTTGACAAATGCCATGAGAAATAAATGAGTGGTTTGCTTTCTCAGTAAATTATATTTTAAAAGACATTTGATTTACAGCATTAAACATTTCTTAGTGAAGCGGTTGTTCTTGTGGAGAAAACCCAACTCCACCATAACTGAGGACACACTAAAATTAGTGCCGTGAATGGGGGCAGAAGACCCTCCATCCCACTTGTCTCTCCTTTTGGGGTTTAGCTTTAGGTGTTTCTTTACGATCACTCCTCAGCTAAGTAGCTGAAAAGAGATGGTGGTGGTGTTCTAGAAAGCCCTGGGAGCTCACAGCTAACATCTGCTGTGAGATGAGTTGAAGAGCACTTTTAAAAATTTTTTCCTTCAGTTCAAAAGGTACAAATGCAGTTCTTCTGGCAAGCTTTCCTTTTCAGTGTGTTGGGCTCCATGCATGGATCTGACCCGTGCCTGCTGCCATTTGGTGTGGAGCCAGAGACGTCCCTCTGGCTCCGTCCTGCCCTCTGAGACCCTCAGCCAGAGACCAGCAGGTGTGGATTCATGCAGAGGGGTAATTCTCCGGCAGAAGAGAGTTTTCCTTTGCTGCTGCCAAAGCAGAACAAAATATTGAAGACAGTCAAAACGGAGACATCATTTTTGTGGTTTTCATGTGCCTTTGCTGGCAGCAAACCAACTCGTAAGAGCTCACTTTCAGCTCAGTATTCATCCGAATAGCTTTGTCTGCCTGAGGAGGTTTGCACCTGTGGTGGGGAGAAAGACCCTAAGGGAGAAGGAAAAGATCAATCTGAACCTGAGAAGAAGCACAAAAGAGAGGAGATCTTTTATGTCCTAGAAGTATCACATCTGTAGGAATAAAATCTATTACCCCTCTTTCTGTGACTCTTGGAAAAGCTCAAGTTGATGTTTTTTCTCTTGCTATATCAAAAAAAGATGGATCTCAGCAACCCGGTTTATTCTCTCTCTCCTTTTTTCATCTTTTTATTCCAAAAAGAGAAATGACATGTTTTCTGTGGTATGCTCAGTGACACAAAGACTATATACCTAGTGTGTTACAGGCCATCCATTCATTCTCCACAAGAGAAATCTTTGATCCTTTGGTATGACACAGCTTTCAAGTACCATTTGCAATTGTTTCTCATGGAATTTTTAAGAGATAAATATTTTTCAAGAGGTGTAAAGGATGCTCTCAGCTTTATTATACTGTCAGCTAAATTTAAAAATGTGATTTTTTTTCTGAATGAAAAGTTAGTTTACTTTTTGCCTGGTTTTCTATGTTGACTGATTTCTAGTTCAACAGAAACGTGAAGAACTGCATAAAATAAGATTTCTGTAAATTTTGTTAAAACAAGCTGCTGAGAAGCAGAAAGAAACACTAGAAATACCACAGCTGAGGCAAAGGCATCAGTCAGGGCTACGATTCTTTCACACCAGTATCAGGAAGCCCCTCAAAGAAATTTCTAGGAAACAAGACTGATTTGCTTATTCTTAGCATCTGTGGAACAATATGTTTCAAAGGGTGTGCGTATAATTAAATCCTTAAAAACAAAGAGGCACAGTCCGTCCAGTCCTGAGTGTGACTGAAATGCAGAGGCAGCATGAAGGTGCCCGAGGATGGATGGGATACCGGGCTGCTGAGCCGTATGGATTTATACGGAGGGAGAGTTTTCAAAAGGATGGCGATGCAGATTAGTGATAACTGGCCCTGAATATCGGCCCGCAATGTGGAAATCCTAGAAACTCAACATTTGATAAGATATCCTGAGGCCCAGTCTAGCCTGGGAGGTGGATCTCCCTGCGTGAAATGCACCGTTCGTGCCCGTGCGTGGGCACACGTACGGGAGCAGGTGCAGCCGGGCACCGACGCGCACGTGTTCCCTAACACCGGCTACGAAAAGGGGAATAACTTACACGGGCAGAAGCACCGTGATACAGATGTAACTCTGTCCCCCCTTTGTATATGCTGGCGCATCTGAAATGCGAGAGGATTTTCAGATGAGAGAAAGACTAGAAAACAAAAGTACCGCTGCTTGGATTAGTGCTTGGCTAAACGTGGTGAGAAGAAAACGCGTGCTGAAGCACCCGGGCACTCTTTGTTCATTTAGATGGCTTGCCTTCGGTCACTGAGTGAGAGAGCGGGTTTGTTCAGGCTCCCTTTCAGTGGTGATGACAGGAAGACACCACAAGTTACACTCTAAATTATCATGGCTAAAAATCTAGCTAATTATCTAGGTCTGAAATTAATTAAACCTCTGACTTTTCAGGTCCTGACCCAGTTGCCTGTTGGTGGTTTGTTTTTTTTTTCCCTCCCCTGCTGCTCATGTCTGTTTTCTGTCACTTCAGTTCTGGATATTGTCTTAAGGGTGAAGAGTAGTTGTGCGATATCAGTTCTGAAGCCAAACAGATTAGATATTTCCATCCTTATTATAAAGAGAAGAAAGACAGCTCGTAATCTTTTTTAATTTTCTGGATGGTTTTGCTTTTCTTGTGTAATGTGAAGGATGAGAAATCCCTTTGCGGAGAGAACAAGACAACATTCGATAACAAAAAAAAAAAAAAAAGCTTGAAAGCAAGCTACCAGGGAAGCAGTTGTCCTAAAAAATAGCGCCGGATAACAGAATATATTTCAAACTAAAAGTTATTAAAAATGTGTGATTTTCTCTTCCAAAGTTAAGATGTGATGCTGCCTGTCTCAGAAAATATAAGATTGATAGGTCATAAATGAGAGTTTTAGAAAGATATTTGTCAGTAGAGGCACAGCTACACAGTGGGAGCATTGCTAATACCTGCCAGAGCTGGAAGACAGGGAAGCATGACAAATAGTTGACTGTCATGCACAAATTTAATTTCAAGGGAAATGGATAGCAAAATCCACCTTCTGAGAAGCAAACGGCAATTGGGTTAAGAAATCCGAAGAGCTATCGTACATCTGTTTTGAAATGTTTCTACTGTTTCAATTGTAAGTGTTTCAAAGAAGAAATGTTCCAGTTTTCTTAATACAAGATTGGTTTTCAAACCTTAGACGTGAAAATTTCTAAAATTTTAGGCAGGTGTTAAATTTCTCCATGCACGTTCTCCCTGGGTAATATCCTCTTCAGTAATCCTGGGTCACTGTGCCTTAAGTGAGAAGAAATTTCTGATTTCTGTGGAAGTAAATTTGGCTCCTACTGCTCAGGCAGCTAGAGCACTCCCTTACAAACTACATAGCGCTTCTTAAACTACAACAACGAGAAAGTATTTTGAAATAATGTGCAACTGTCACACCTTGGGACATTTGATGGAACTAGGATTTAGTGGATCCAAATTTTTCCCTGATTTGCGGAAATCAAGAGCAATCAAAGTTGCCCTTAGAGTAATTAGCCCCTAACTCTGTGTATATGTAAATGTTCTATGCAAAATGTATGCATAGTATGCAATGTATGTATAAAATGTAAAATAATCTATAAGTGTAATATAAAAACAAATGCTAGATCCTGCTGGGCTTCTATCCCCAATTGTGGCTTATCATGCAAGCTGATACACCATGAAATCAGGCTCATAAAGGTTTTGTGCTAATTGATACATGATAACCACTTCCAAATTAACGTCTGTTTTTTACTTTGCTAAAACCACACAGAATGGATTTCCTTTAAAACATTTCTTTGCTACCAATTTTTAAGATTTTGGAGATATTCCTTGCAGTGCCATGTGGGATATCTAGCAGAAAATATCTGGAATTATTGAATTCCTTTTCCAGGCATTTAATTCAGAATCCATGGGATTTCTCATCTTCCTGTTTATGATCTACCAATTGTTTGAGTATCTGTTGCTCCCTTCACATCGCCACCACAGCATTCTGGGGTCAGAAATGCACAGAAGTGCATTTGCATGCATTTGTGTTTGCATATCACCACAGGATACAAATTCATAAAGAGGTGATGTCAACATAGATAAAGGCAAGAAGAGTAGTGAGATTCAGGAACACCTTACGATGGACTTTCCTCTTGATAGTTTCCTGGTGGGGTGCTCTTCTTTGGTCTTGCAAAGTAAATGTTGACGGTGAGAAAGGACTATGTTGCAGATCTGGGATAACTGAATCCAACTTCGGGATGTCAAGTGGTGTTCTCTGAGTTTCTCTCAGATACCCATTGTTGTTTAAAAGGTAACACCACTACATATTCAAGGTTTGTCAGTCCAGTTAATTGACAGCTTCAGTGCATAGGACTATCTAGAGAATCCCTACCCCGTCTACTCTACAGTGCTCTGCTGATTGACGGTCCTGTTGTATTGACCACAGTGTCTGGAAAAGTGCATGCTGTGGTTTTCAGGAAATCAGACCTATTTTTTTCTAAAAGTAGGAGGGTGGCTCTCTCGTGGGATACCGGGATGGCCTGGAGAGATACAAGCTTATGGTCTACTACCTTCAGTAATTCTGCTTTTTCTTAGAAATATGGGTCATAAAAGTTGAAAAAGCATGCAGAACAAAAGCTTCGTTTAGAAAATGGTACTGCTTACAATTATGTTGTCTGTACTATGAAAGTTCAATTTCCACAACTGTAGAAATTCATGAAGGACACAAAACAAACTGCAGTGATCATACACAGTCCACCCAGTTATCACTGCTCTTGATTAGGCACGAAAATGGGATGCTGTGTTAGGAGAATGAAGAGCTGTTGATGAGTACTAACTGGGAAATTTAAGGTCACTGAATGATACCTGCTTAAATGAAGCCTGCAGGCTGTTGTGTGGAGGTCATCAGTGACAGAAAGAGAGGGCGAATCACTGAGAAGCGTTAAAGTTCAGAAACTTTTAGAATTCTTTAAACCCTTGACAGTTGCTAACTGTTTGACCACAGTTGATGAGAACATGCTATCACAGATCCCTTGCCTTCTATTTTCAGGAAAACCTATGGTTTTGGACATGTGCATTCTCACATTCTTCTAAATCACTTACTGTGTCTTACGGTGCACAGAAGCACAGTAAAAGCATTGTTGTTGGAACAATGATAGGGGTTTTATCACTATAATTTGAATTTGCAGTATGGTCTGTATGCTACATTAATTTTTAATATAACGGAGAATCATCCACTGGCAGAGAAATGGCAGTACGTAATAAATGCACTGTGGTGGCTTTCACTTTTTTTAGTGATTTCTTAGTATTTTAGTGATGTAGGTGATTTCTCTTTGGGGGAAATGTCAGGGATAACATGGAACTTTCCTTGTAGGACACTGGGTATGAGTGCCTAGGTGTATGGAAGATCATGTACAATTACCACAAGAAATGTTGCAAGGTTTTTGTATGCCTCCAGGAATTTCTGTATTTGTAAGATGGGTGCCAGAGAATTTGTCTGTAGGCCAGAGGAAGACAACGACGACTTCATTACCTAAATGTGGTGCTTAATTGAGAAAATACATAAATATTTATGATTTTCAAATTTTGCAGAGAAGGGAATTTCCCTGAATATTTACATATAAGTGAAAATGGAAAAGATGTGTATAAAAAATACATACATATTAAAGAAAAAGCCATTAACAAACTTTAATTTCTAAATAGTGAAAACATTTTGATACACTTGGGGCTTTTGGGTTATCACAAAACAATTGCGACCTGTCTTTCCTCTTGAGAGCCTTGTGAAGAATCCTAAGTTACTACTTGAAATGCTGGAAGACCAGAGGTGGTAATTCTTGCTTCCACGTTGAAAAAATTTGTTTCCAGCATTGGAAAGCAAGGGATACTTGCAGCAGTCTAATATTTTCACAGTGATAGAAGTTTTCCAGAGAACGTAAAAATAGAGGCAAGTGGAGAGAGAAAGAGAAGAGTTTAGTAGGAGGGTGCGGTAGAAGGAATGAAATGAAACAACAGATGGAGAATGCTGTTCAACACTACCCACCTTTACCCTGTTCTGGTATGGCTTCTTGTTTCAACATGCACTTGTTCTCCCACACTCATTTCCTAGTTACGGACCTCCTTACAACCTTGTCACCAGCCCAGACCTAAAGCTTTTCTACACTTTTGCCGCCTTCTAGGATAAATGACCTCAACTTCTGGTTGGAACCTTCCATGATGTTACCAAATATTTTCTTACTTTTTTCATATTTTTTTTCCTTATCATCAAGCTCATCATATTTTAAGTATGTGGCAGTGATAGTTAAATGGAGAACACCTCAGATGCAGACTTGGAGACAAAATTGCAAACACCTATGGTTTATTGTTCAATTAACAGCCAAATAGGCAGACCATTATCAGGAGCTAATATTGTTTAATTTCCTAGTGTGCATCACAACTGAGGGTGAAAAAAATATTGTTTACAATAAAGATACTGTTATAAACTACATTACAAGGTCATAGTATATTTGCAATAATGAATTTCATATTAGTGCTATATTACACTAGATATTGGCTGATCCAGCAGCAGTGTCATCCAATATCATCCCAACATTTTGCTTATGCACTGTGATAAGATTTGAGCCCCAACCTCCCAATGTTCCAAATATAATTGACATAATCTGTTTCACAGGTTCCCGTTGTGCTGTGCTTCAAAGATCCTTTGATCCAGATGCAGCTGTTCAGTTAACAGGACACCAGCTGTGTTTTTGTCCTGCATCTTCAATCAGCAGCACATTTCGATGAGCACCCCAGCATGCAAGAATACTTGGATGTGACATACCGAGCAGATGAATGTGACTCAGGTAATAAAGGACTTCGTAGAGTGTATTTCCTGTTAAGGCACCAACTGAAATGGTAAAAGACTGTGCAGATTGGGTGATAGATCTAAATTAGATCTTCAGAAGTGCTATTTTAGGATTAGTTCTGCTAATGTGTGAGGTTCTTTTGGTATTGAAAGAAAAAATGAATAAAGAAAAAAACAAAGCGTATTAATTTATTTATTATTTTATTTTGGACTGGCGTTCTTGGCAGTCTTGGATCAGCCCAGTAGTGGTTGCAGTTAATTAGGATTGCTACTGGACCACAGTTTCCAGGTTGGTTTTATCCAAAAGTGATCTAGTTTTCATGGTCCAAAACTTGCAGGATAGAAGCCATTGTGAATGCAATTGGGAGATGTACCTTCTAAGGGAACTTCTGATCCAAACTAAAACTCTTTTAGTGACTCCCTTTGTTTTTTGGAGGACGTGAGTTAACATTTATTTTTGAGTTAAGTACCTGTGGTTTCCTCTATTTACAGTGTAACTGAAATGTAACTGAAAATTAATTTATATTCACTTTCAATTATATTTATTTTCTGTCTAAAGACATCAATTATTTGTTTACCAAATGGCATTTTGAACCCAAAGGAATAAGTCTGAATTTTCCAGATTTATTAGTAGTTTAATTTTTTTTTTCTGTCTTTATGATGCTTTGTCTTCTTTGAAAACAATGTTATCAACTGAGGGGAAATATAAGGGCACTCTTCCATGTTTATAGTTGGTAAATTTTGGTGTCCAGACAAGTAAAAATTACTTCTACTTTTAGCTGAGCTATTGTGGTCATACTATGGTCATAGTAGTAATGAATAACTGGAGAATAATGGATAATTGGAGAATAACCTTGATGTCAAATAATGTCAAATAACCAAATATATCAAATATGTGCATCCACCCAATGTGGAACAGTTTCAAAGCTCACATATCTCCTGAGTCTTTACTGGTGTCTGTATAGTACAGAGATTCACAGACTAGAGCCAGCCTGAATTAACTGATGTGCAACTACATTAATGTTTTGGGTCTTCTGAAGAGAATATCTTGGTTATCCCCATTTACTGCAGTCTGATTCGCACCATGGAGTGATCTTGCAAAGGGCAAAATTGGTGTCTTTTGGATCTGTAGCTCATCTGCGCTACAGAAGCTCATGTGATGTGTTGGAACTGCTGTTGAGCATTCATTCCACGGGACCAGATAAGAGCTAGTCCAAAGGAAGCTCTTGTGCAGTACGAACATCAGGTCCTCAGGAGCTCTTGTTATGTCATAGCGCTTAATAATGTAGACACAAAGTCAGCTCAGTGCATTATAGCTAGACTGATTCCCAAGACAAACAAGGCTGCTTGGTGCCACATGTGAAGGAACAAAGATGTATGGGAAAAAAAAGCAAATGCAAACAGCCTTCCATCAGAGTAACTTAGTTTATTTTAATAAATTCTCTAGAGCTCATGCCACAGGATATCAGATTAAGCCTACAGCTGAAAATCCCAATACTATAAGACCGAGTGTAGCTACTCCTTAGTGTATGTACTCCTGAAAATGCATATTTAATCTCTGGTGTAGGAGATTTCAAATCCTCCTTGTTGGTCTGTTCCGGTGTTTTGTCAACTTAAAAATTAGGCTCCGAAATAGCTCACTTAGAGCATCTCTGATGCAAATGAGGGTAATTTTAGTCATGTTTAGCACCCTCTGATGCTAGTCCCCTATAGACTGGGATCAGATCCCTATAGATAAGAAGATAATTATATTGTCATGTTACAATCTAACTTTTTCTACATCAAATCTCAAATTCTTGAACCTCTTCTTACGAGTCCCTGTTATTTAAGCTCTTGTCATTGCTAACAATCTACTTCAGGTTCTTAGTTTGTCTACATCTTTCTTAAAGTTCAGCATCCAAAAGCAGACACAAGTGTTTTAGCCGAGGCATTCCTAATGTCACTGAGACACTGAAGGTTGCTCACTAGGGAAGATGCTTTTCAATGAACTTTGTATTATATTATGTTGTTTCTTCTAGAATACAATTCGTTGGCTGACTGATGAGGGCATCATTCCAGACAGTGTCAAAAACCCTTCTGAATTTCAGATTTAATTTGCTCTTTTGTATCGCTCTTTTTGTTTTTCATTATTGACTTTTAACAAAAATGTTTTAGCTCCTGTTTTGTTAGCTGGCTAGATCTATCATTGCTAACGCCTTCTTTTTCCCTTGTAGTAAAAGGTAGGCATTGTATCTAGTTTTCCCTGTTTGTCCCGGACCTTCTTACTGTAGAAGTTCTTAATCAACAAAGGTTGAAACAGAGATGAAGCAGTAAAAAACCTGCCTTTTAAAAGTGCTGAACTGTTGCAAAGTAACAATCCACAGTTCTCTATAAAGGGATCCTTATAACTGCATGTGGTTAAGATTTGCATTCATAGTTGTAAATGCTACTACCTTGGTATTCATTCATAAACCCGTAGAGCTTGTCACTGTCACACCAGTGGAAGTCAAATGACACTACCATGGGAGTAATCCTTGTCCCATCGACACCTGTGGGCATTCTGCGACATGTGCGACGTGTGAGTGCTTTACTCCCCCTGTTTAATGAAGATACATCCAGCATCTGCATGTCTTCTTGTGCCTAAAGCTCCATGTGTTTAGCTTGGACAATGCTTGGTCTGAAGTCAGCTTTTCCTGCCTTTCACAAATGCTGCTTGATGGGACACAGTTCTCTCAAGGATGGGAATTTGAAGGGGAAATATTTTAATGTAGCTTGATCCAGCAAACTGACTTGGAAATTTTTTGAAGCTCAGCATGCTGTACAAAGCAAGGGGACAACGGGTTAATACTGCACAAGGGTAAGAATATATCCTATATTTCTGACAGAATTTTTTTTTTAAATGTTTATGTCAACATAGAGACAAGTGCCTGGCATAGATAGCCAAGCTAACTTCAAAGAACCAGCTCTAGAACTGAAGGTACCATAGGTATATCCATGGTGTGTCATCCACATCAGTCTACACGCAGTTCTGCCAAAAGAACCTACCCGAACCTACTGTATCTGAATGGCATTTGCCCCCAGTTTGGGTATTCTAGCACCGTACCCTAGTACGATTTGACTCCATGAAACCTATGAAGTTGTTTAGATTATATGGAAATGTTAAACGGTATCTCTATAAATTACCCTATGTAGTCTTGGGAGTCAGACATTTTGGGTATCTTCTTATAACTTTAAATCTCAATTGATTCTTGGATCTGAACATGTTGATCAAAATTATTGTACTTAAAGGTGGAGAATTAGTGGGACATCACTGTGGAGTCGTATATGCTCAGACTCTAAAAGCAAACCACTTTTAGAGCCCAGTCTATAGCATAACCTTAATACCTGCCTCCCAGTGATGATATATTAGTCTTGCAAAAGACTCAGAATTGAAAAGCGCTCCACAAGTACCAGGCATTGACGATAAAAATTACCAAGTCCTCCATTACTCTGCTATTTACTGTGACTGAAGCAGGTCCACCCGATTGTATGGATTTATTTATTATCTTTGCTGGCTGAAACAGATGGAATCTCTGAAGAGCACAGCCACTGTTTAAGGCCAACTGTATCCTGGGCTCCATCCAAAGCAGCGTGGCCAGCAGGTTAAGGGAGGAGATTCTGCCCCTCTACTCCGCTCTGGTGAGACCCCACCTGGAGTCCTGTGTCCAGCTCTGGAGCCCTCAGCACAGGATAGACATGGACCTGTTGGAGTGGGTCTAGAGGAGGGCCACAGAAATGATCAGAGGGATGGAACAGCTCTGCTGTGAGGACAGGCTGAGAGAGTTGGGATTGTTGAGCCTGGAGAAGAGGAGGCTCTGGGGAGACCTTACTGCAGACTTTCAGTATTTAAAGGGCGCTTCTAAGAAAGACAGGGACAGACTTTTTAGCAGGGCCTGTAGCGACAGGACAAGGGGTACTGGTTTTACACTGAAAGAGGGTAGATTCCGACTAGACATAAAGAAGAAATTTTTCACAATAAGGGTGGTGAACGACTGGAAGAGGTTGCCCGGAGAGGTGGTAGATGCACCATCCCTGGAAACATTCCAGGTCAGGTTGGTCGGGGCTCTGAGCAACATGATCTAGTTGAAGATGTCCCTGCTCATTGCAGGGGGGATGGACTAGACGGCCTTCGAAGGTCCCTTCCAACCCAAACTATTCTATGATTCTATGGTCACATTGTCACAGTCTTTTATGATAAACGTAATTTGTTCTTGAGTCTGTGTCACTTGCAGTTATCAAACCCAGCATCTTCCCAGCTTCTGAAAGTTGATCTGATTTACAAAGAAATAAAATCAGCCCAAATCTCCTTCAGCAAGACCACATATTATCAGTATCTCACAGAAGTAAACTGTCACTCATTCAAAGTGGATAGTTTGGTACTCTGTAATAATATGTTTCCTCTCATTTCTTATGTACTTAGAGGGTTATCAAATTAAGTGAAAATGCTGACATTTAACACTATTATCATTGGCATCTTAATTTCACCCAGTGAAAAGAAGGGTTGGTGTTGGCACTTTGAAGCTGCTGGTTCTTTCTGTCTGAAAAATCAGATAAACACTGATGCCTTTATAATTAAGGAATGTGTTCCTCAAAAATAGAAGTGTCAAGGATTATTTTTTTCCTCTATAAAACTTCATGTGTCAGAGAGAAATTGAGATGTGTCTAGGGCTCTTTGTTAGCTCTCCACATTACCAACAGGGTATGTTCCTCTACCACTGGGAAGGTGTTGATGTACTGACAACTTCCTTCTTAATTTTAAATTGGTTAAACTGCAGAAATACTTTGCAATTTCCAGAAGTCTGTCCTCCTCCATGAAGTTCTGTTTGGCCTGCTTGAACCTCTCAGCTTCTCCATCCGGAGATACAGCAGTGAAATATGTGCAGCTCCACATGCCGGGCACCTAGTCCAGCAGAAACATGCAAGTGAGTCCCAGGATGTCCCATCTGAGTCTACTTCAGGAGTAAGATCCACACCGTTAGACTATGTCTTCTTTGGTAGCATAGCTTCTCTGAGAGCCTCCTTGCTGGAAGGCAAGCCTCATAGCCAGATGGCACTTCAGTGTCTCTGCTGCGTGGCTCCATATACTGGAACAAGCTCATCACCTGTAGATGACTGTAAATCACTACACCTGGGAAAAGTTCAAGTACCTTGAGAGGAGGGAATAGGCAAGAAAGAGGAATGGAATGAATTTAGTGCATAATATGTAAGACTTAATACAGCTTTATTGCATCCTCAGAGCTTGGAGTACCAGAAGGTGACTGTTTCAAATGAGTGATATGCTCTTTATATTCATCATCTTTCTTTTCTGTTTAAAAGCAAAATACTTACTTAGCAAAGCACTAACATTAACTTGCGGGATTGAGCAACTCACAGGCCTTTACCCACAACAGCTTTCAGTGAGCACTGAAACTGCCACGTAGAATCACACCTGAAATAAAACACCTTTTTCCCAATGTAACCATGAGGTGTAATTAATGTGCAATGTGTAGTGTGAAGTATACAATAACCCCTTTACTCAGTATTGTCACAAAACATGGAACTACTGCAAGTACTCAATGGCTTTCCCCACTCATGTAGTCTTTTCTTTATTTTATTGCTTATTGGGAGTTATTCTCTAGCAGTGAGTAATGCTTTTAGGTCCTGAGGCTAAAACCACCTCCTACCAGGTTTAACGCTCACTCCCTAGCTACACCCATTTAGTTGTCTGGGAGAATTCACCACCGCACTGCATGTGAAGGCAAGTACAGGATCTGACATTGCATATGGTAATAAGAACTCTAAATTTTCAATTTATTTTGTTTTTTTACATTTTTGAGATGCTAAAATGTGTTGCTTGAAGAAAGCAATTTCTGAACTGTCCAGATGTTTTGCTCAGAGCGCATCTGCTGTTCATCTGTTGTGAAAGAGCCTGCAACAGA
The DNA here is from genome assembly GCF_964289735.1 of Phaethon aethereus. Lineage (NCBI taxonomy): Eukaryota > Metazoa > Chordata > Aves > Phaethontiformes > Phaethontidae > Phaethon > Phaethon aethereus. The sequence goes on from NC_138582.1 coordinate 20,513,876, forward strand.
AACAGCTTGTGTAAAATCAAGGATGCTCCTTGACCAGTCCTCATGCTGAGCTGTTAAAGAAGCAGTGGCAGCTGAAGGGAGGGAGAGGGAGCTGGAAGTGGTGCATGTTGTGATGGACTCTTGTATCTTTAAGGCCTTGGGGAGGCAGGTCCGGAGACTCTAGTTTCCTCAGAATAAATTTGCAAGTTTTGAACTATGTTCTTGATAGAAAATTCAGAATAAAAAATATTTCTTTTCAAGCTTTATCCTCTGATTTCATGGGGCATTATTAAAGGAGACATAGTGTAGTGCAATCTTATTGTTTTCCTTGCTCCAACCCTTTGCATTTCTGAAACTACTCATCCTGAAAGGCAAATACTATGCTACACAAACCTTTCACTGCTTTCTTTCACTTCTACTACCATCTGGATCAACTGTAGGAATATTTGCTCTATTCATAAGTAATTAGTACCGTACCTTTCAATCAAGTTCTGAAACTCAGAAAATCTCAAACCAATTTTTGTTCTATTTCTATTTATTGATGGAATTGCTGGTAACAGATGTAGAAGCAGAAGGTGTTTTTGCCTTGCCCTTCCATTCCTGATCGGTAAAACAGGCCTCTAATTTTCAATTAATTTCAATTAATTTTCAATTAATTTCCTCAAATGAGGGACTATGAAAAATGGCACTGAATATTGTAGCAATGATGGGTTAGATTGGTACAGCGCCTAGCCATGCTGGCAGGGGACGATTCATGTGACATTCTCTCTTCATGTCACAAAAATTAGGTTTTAAATCCCTTAGTAATTCTGCAAAAGATGATAGAGTAACACACCATTTTGACCTTTACAGTGGTTTATAATTTAATTAGAGAGGAAATTCCTGCCTCTCTCCCACAATACTTGTTTCTCTTTGACAGACTTGCTACAGGGGGAGAATAAGCAGCAAGGGTACTGATGATCAGCACTTCTATTACTGCTTTCCCAAAGGAGCTTTGCAAACTTTCAGTACTCAAACCTCATAAAGACACAGCCCCTGTTGATACAAAGCACCAGTTGATTAGCCATATGCCTTGTAATTCATACCTTAGCCTGTCCCAGCCACATTATTTGGGAAACAACAGATAAACAACTCAAGAAAATAAGTGAAATAAATAAATACTCTACACAGCCTCTTTAAGTATTGGAAACCTTCCTGAAAATGAATGTCAAACTGGTAGAAATTTTCTATTGGACGTAATCCAAAGGCGCTAAGAAGACTGAAAACTTTGACTGCAAGAAGAGTTTGCATGCAAATGCTCCTGCCTCCTCTGACATCAGGACAATCCTCTGAGAAGTTGATTTCTTCAGTATCTTTGCACACACAGGGCTCCCACTGCGTCCCCCACCCCGGGGACCTGTGATGATGCCTCGGAGGCAGGACCTTGCGCTGCAGCCTGGGGCTGAGGGACCTGGGCAGCCCGGCCACCGCAGCCCTCCTTGTGCTGGGAGCTCTAATTTGGGGTTGAGGGTGGATGCAGCAAATTGCCCGCACGTCTGGTTAGAGATGTGTTGTGTGCCTTCATCATGGGCACAGCCTCAGCCTCTCTCTGCCTCTGCTGTGGCAGTAAGTGAGGTCAAGACCAGGAGCTGCTCAGAGACTGCAATAACCAGAGTCTAAAACAGCAGAGAGATAAGTGGCACTCATGGAAATAAATGTTCAAAGACATTTTTTGCATGGATGTTCCCAAAAAGACTCACTGATTCTTACAGCCATAGTGGCAGAGAGCACAAAGCATGGGATAATGCACCTGCAATGTCCTTACTGATGCCAAAATCAAGAAGGTAGTATCTTTCAGGGAAATGAGGCATACAATTTACCAGAGGTGTGACATCTACCTGCCAAGTGTAAGCCTGGTATACAAAGTCAGTCTCTTAAAACAGCAGCTTCACAAAGGAGTGATGCTCTGGAGAGCAGAGGGACACTTGGCTTGTGGGGCTTGTACTAGTTTTTATGTGCTTTAAGAGTTTCACTATCTATCTTCGTGAACTAAGGAAACCTACTGACGTCAGAAATGAAACTCCAATTCCCTCTCAGCCCCACACCATCAAATGGGTTTTGCAGCTTGAACAGCACAGTTAGGGGATAATAAATTGCCTTGAGCAAAAGGGAAAAGATGCCTTAAATAGCATCCTTTGTGGGGGAAAAAAATTAAAATCCTTCTGACAACAGACTAAAGAAAAAAATATCTTCACTCAGAACTCTGGAGGTTGAATCTCTGCTGCAGAGCTCAGAGGTTACCTGTTGTTCATTTCTCTTGTGGATGTCAAGGTATGTGGGTTAAACCCACTGTTAATTAACATAGGTTTTAGTTCTTAACCTTACAAAATGTATGTTATAAATTTGCATGATGATGATGGCAGCTCTCCTACATACTCAGTCGGTTCACCAGGGTGTACTGAGGGTTAATCACCTCAAAGAGTGTCTTTTCAGTACTGAAATAGAAGGAATTAAAAGCACTTATTTCCCATTTGAGATATTATTTGATGCAGTCTTTTATTCCCCACTGTGTATCTATTAAGTTCGTGTAGACTTGCTGCTTCCAGCACAGTCTTAGAGATTAAATTTCTGAAATACTGACAGAAGTCAAGCTTTTTTGCTAAAACCGTAATCAGAAAAATCTGCCTTCTGACACCTCTCATTAAGTGGAAAGAGAGAATTTATCCCCATGTCTTCTCTTGCTGTGATAGTTGTCCCCAGAATGAGATTAGTGTTTAGGACTAAGATCCCATCAGACCTGAAAAGTCTGCAGCATCTCATTACTGGGGTAGGAGCAGAAAATAACCTTCTATTCCAGATTTAGTCTTACATTTTAACAAAAGACGGAGTTTATCTATTATTTGCTGTAGACATCTGATGAGTGGTGCTACCATTTCTGGTAGCATCACAGTTCCTCTTATCCAGTGTCCTGGTTTCATCTGGGATAGAATTAATTTTCTTCACAGAAGCTAGTGTGAGGCTGTGTTTTGGATTTGGGATGAAAATAATGTTGATAATATGGTGATGTTTTCAGTTGCTGCTGAGCAGTCAAAGACTGTCCAGTGTGGGAGTGGTGGTGTTGGGTTGGTGGTTGGATTTAATGATCTTAAAGGTCTTTTCCAACCTTAATGATTCTGTGATTCTGTGTGATTCTCATGCTGGCCTGCCAGCGAGGAGGCTGGGGGTGCACCACAAGCTGGGAGGGGACACAGCCAAGACAGCTGACCTGAACTGGCCGAAGAGATATTCCATACCATATGACATCATGCACAGTATATAAAGCTGGGGCGAAGAAAAAGGAAGTGGGGGACGTTCAGAGGTAGTGTTTTGTCTTCCCAGGTAACCATTACGTGTGATGGAGCGAAGGGCATTCATCTCACTGAAATGAGAGTGCTTTTATATACTGTCCTGTTCAAAAAGAAAGTTCCAATTCATTAGCCAATGCTGTTCTGCAAAGGCAAGCAGGTCACCAAGCATATGCTTGTGTTTGATGAATTTGGTGGTAGGAAGAATGTTGATAGCACTTCAGCACAAACTAGGAATCTTTGAGAAAAGCACTTACAAAGCTGTAATTAGTTACTGGCATAATTAGATGGCATTTACCCCTTCTATAGTGTTTTTTTAACCAGGTTAAGTTGGTCGTCTGTTTTTACATTGTACTGCTCATTTCTCTTGTCCTTTTATTAGCTTCTGGTGAACAGCATAATCTGCACACAGTATAAAGCAGTTATTGTATTAAAAATATAATTCCATATTATAGTAAAGTTTATTTTCTTCTTCTTGTTTATAATAGCAGAATGATATTTTTTAGGGAGAAGTAATATCTTTCGTTAGTCCATCTACTATCATTCAAGAAAGCAGGCAAGCTTTCTAGTACGCAAGTCCAATTTCAGATCTGGATGCAAAGGACCAAATGGCAGGCAGAGAACAACTGCTATGAGTTCATTATGGAGACTGAGTAGAAAAGTAAGTTACTACCTTTGAAGAAAAGGTGTCATAAATAAAAGATAGTAAAGTCATTTTGTTCCCATGAGGTAGAGTGGCTGTGTCTATGCTAACACTCAAACTAGACCACCATCTGCTTGCTATCTTCAGACCCAACAGGCACTGCGTGGTCCTTGTCTGTACCATCTAAATTCTCTTACCGTCACAAAGAGGGTGGCAACACTCAAAGTGCTTATTGGGAATATTGCCGGGCTAACTCCTGCCCTTTCTCTGTGAGTGTTACTTGCCATGGGGCTAGGGGTGCTCCAGAGACTGTATAACAGCTTAACAGTGTCAATGGTGGCAGAACCGTCCCCGTGCTGAGCTGCTGCTTAATTCACTACTATTCACTACATGCAATTATCACCTGCAGAACAGTTTTCCTTAACACCAAAATATTTAATTTAAGAAGTCAAAATAAGAAGTAGCCTATTGGACTTCTGTCTGAACTCCAGAATATCATATCACTGGGGAAATTAAACTAGAGTTTGTAATTTGGTAAAATACTATCTTAGTATCTGAGCTCACTGCATTCTCCCTTATGTTTTTTAGTACGTCAGACACAGCAGTCTCTTTCAAGCATCTTATTGCATCCTATTTTAATATAACAGCAACAGCTTTTGAAGTTTTTTTGATGTGCAACTTGTTAACTAGACATGACCTCTAAAAAATGAGACTAATGATTCTCAGTGCAGGAAGGACATTGCCATCTGCCTCTTCCACACGTCCATTGTATCCTCTCTCAGTGTTGCTTGGTCTTTTAATTGTTGTTCTGTGCAAACAGGGCAGGCTCCACTATTACATTTAAAAATGTTGTGTTTTCATTGTAAAGAGTCAATTTTTGAAGAGACTTCCACACAACAGAGCCATCTTCTCCCATTTCATTTCTAAACAGGCATCTTATATGCTGAATAACTCACTGACCCGGTGTAATTTCTGCTCATTGTCCTCCTGAATGACAATGTCTGCCTGAACACAGTACAGCCTGCCTTTCAAGAAACAATAAATCTTTCCATAACTTCCTTCTAAATGTGCTTTGTTGTATTTCAGGCATAAATCAGTGGCATACGAGACTGATCTGTTATCCCAAAATGCTGCCTGTAGTTCCTTCAGGCACTGGGAGCTGTCTCATGTTATTATTTATTTTCTTTCATATAGTTATTGTCCAGAACTTGAAAGAAAAACCTGTTTATAGACAAACGAGGTTTGTTTCATTGTTACAGGACCTTTTTCTGCTGTGGAGCTGACAGACCTGCATCATTACATTCTGAAATTGATATAAACTCAGGGTATGCCCGTCATAGACAGGGAGATCTTTTGCCTCACAAATGATCTTTGTTGGATGGATACCACTTATTTTAGACTCTACCTGTTTTCTGTACTTTTTTTATTGAGTCAAGTGAAGCTTTTAAGTGAAAATCTCTTATTATAATCTTATTTTCATAGTTTCCTATTTGGATATATATATCTCTCCAAGCTATAGGATATAAATGGTTGTTAACAATGAGAAGGAGCATTTATCTACGCTACACGCTATAGAAATATATAATATTTCCATGGTTTCTTGCATTCTGTCTGTTTGCCCCATGCTTTAGCCTTGACTGACCTCTTTTCTCCTCTGCCCATTTGGATCTGAAATGTGTGCAGAGCAGAGATATCTTACTGTCTGATGGAATACCATGAACCTGGGGTACAGATCTGTCAGCACAGATGCAGCTTCACTTTCCTTTCATTTTTCCCCACTGAAATCAAGTGCTGAAAGAGACTCCAAATGCCAGCGTAAGCCTGAGAGCTCACTGGGCAGGGGAAGACTTAGTTTTGCACAAACGACAAAAGCTCCGTTTTTTTTGCCAGGTTTAATCTGTGTAGGTCAGTGCTGCCCTGGTGCATTTTTGTAGAGTGTTTGGTGTTGTAATATATCACAGTATTGCTTTTGGAAACAACATCCAATTGTGAGTTTAAGTGCATGGATTTCAGGAGGGAAACTCGGTGAGGTGTAGGCTAAGACTTGGGTCCCCATGTGGGTGAAGGATGCTGAGGCCCTCAGGACCCCGTCTGGGGCCGGTGCTCTGCCAGACACTGGTGCCCTGCCCCACACTGCTGAGCACTCCCTCCCCATGAGCAGCCCAGCACCCTTGGCTGAGGCCAGGACATGCTCGCATGTCTGTGCTGTCACCAGGTGATGACCATGATGGACAAGTTAGTTTGGAGCTTCAACAGGTATCGGTGGCCCTGCTCTATCAAAGTTCACAAGGGAATTGCCTCCAAAGGTACACATATTTAATTATCCTATTAATTTTACATTATTTGATGTAAAAGTTTGCAAGAAAAGACTGAATTTCGAAAAGGGTTCATTTTTACAGTGCTTTGGTCTCCTTCTAGTTCAGTACAACAGAAATTAGCTACTGATTGGGATGCTTATTGCAATTGCATATTTAATCCAATTTTGCTATGACCTGTTAACCACTCACTTTGCTGGATGCCTACCTGGAAATTGTCTTCCTCTAACAGAGAAAGATTCCACATGATTTCACGTCAGGTCAATCAAAACAGTTTAAAGTTTGAATGTAGGTGGTTCATAAAATAAACTTCTAAATAACTTGCAAATCAGCAGGTTGTTTTTCTTGTCTTTATTACACTTCATAACAGAATTTGCCCAAACTCTCCCTTTATGACTTTAACAAATGACATTATGACTTATAACTAATCAATCTTTGTTCATTCTAGTGTGTCTATTTACCTGGTAAGTTATTAAACCTTGTTAACAGCTATAGATATTGGTGAAGCATGTCATAAACTAAAAATTTTTTAAGTTCTTTTTCCTCTTACATAGGAGAAATTGTTACATTCCTACCCAAAGTGAAAATGTGTCTGTATCTTCTGTTTCTTCTCTTTCTTTATATCTAAATGTCTTTGTGATATTTTGACAGTTCATTCCTAAAAAAAAATATTTAATTTCTTTTATACTGAATGTCTGAATGAATTGATTTTGCCACTGAGTAACTAGTGGTGTGTCTGGGAATGAAATGTACTCTTGCTTTTTCCCTCTGGTCTTCTCACAGTCTTGAGAAGGATTTGTTCTCCATTTCCCAATTCAAAAATACCTGAAAATCCTTGGATTTTACCATGATAGTTACATGTCCACAAGCATCTAGTAATAATGCAGTAGACTTATTTGAGAGGAAGATGTGGTTTCATATTAAGCTGTAGTAGATATACACATATATATGTATGTATAAATATATATATGCATGTATGAATACAATCAAGAATAACAATATAAATTACTGCTTTTTGATGTATTTAATCTTAAAAACCCCAAGATAATTATATTTGTATTTAAATGTTTGAATTTTAAGCTTTTCATTCCTGAAATAACACCAATGCAAGTTGCCATATTTTGTCAGAGTTGTTTTGCCAGTTCAACACCCTATCTCCAGCAGTGGCCAGCACCGACTGTATCACAGGAATCTTGCTTTCTAAATAGAAGCACATACTTGTTTTAAGTGGAATTAAAATTGCTTTTAAATTTAAAATTACTTTATATTTGAAAGGGATTTTAAATTCAATTTAAAAGTTATCTCATTAATTTTAAACTCCTTTTAAATTTGTTTCCTCTAATTTCATGGTTCTCTGCACGTTCAGTTTAGTATAAGATTGTGAAGTAATGGTATACAGTAAATGTGAAAGGAATTCAAAGTTTTTAATAAACTTTATTGTAGTAAAATAATGAAGTGCTTATTACACTTTGGTTTCTATCAAATTGTTATCTAGCACAACTTTTTTTCTGTCAGCTGAAAAGGATAATTTTTCTTCCTTGCATGGGAAGTATTTCAGTAAGTCTTCATTTGAAGTGTGAGTACAGATGTTTCCACCAGATTTCATTATTTATTGTTGTTGATTATTTGGCAAATGCTCGCACCCAACCTTGAGGCCATGGCATTTAGGCAGACTCCAGACTGGGTCATGCTCTCATCCTTTAGGTGAGAAGTTCCTGAAGTTCCCAACTGAGGACCATGGTTGTCCCAAGCTCTCTGCTAAGTGTCTGAACAGCATTCACTCCCCTGAGAAACAGGCACGAAAAAAGAATGCAGTTTAACTTGAAATCACAGAGCAACCCTACAAATAATTCAGAGAGACCAAACAGTTCTGTTGTTACAGAACAGAAAAAACTGCAGTAGCACCTGAAATGGGGATTTCATACAGGAGCTTATAACTGGGGTACGCTCAAAGCCTAAGCATATTTCTCTGCAAGTATTCCTGATGTAGATGATTGCTCAGAAAGTCTGTGGGTGGCAGCTGCTGGCCCAGAAGAAAGAACATTTTTTTAAATTTCTGTTTCTTGTGGTTTGTAACAGCTGTTGAATTATTATCAGTCATTAAAAAAAAAAATCAAACTAAGGTTTGGATAATAGTTTTCCTTCCGTTTCTAGCTGTTAATGCCTTTCAGAAGAAAACATGTTAACTTACACTGGACTTAAATTAGCCATGGCAAATGTGTTAGATTTAGTTCCAAAAGGATGATGCTTCCTTCTCTTGTCTTTCCCCCCCGTTTTCTTCATGTCTGTATCTTGATTACGAATGGCTAATGATTCAATGCTTTGATATTAGTGGTTATAAAGTGCATATCTGTTGCTATCTCCAAGTGCTGTCTGAATGAGATTGAATCTGTCTCTTATCAACCCATGAATGATTTAAAAATCATAATAACATTTGTATTAACTGACTTTTCAAATTACATTAAAAAAAAACCTCAAATGCATTTTACAAATAAAAATTAAGTCTAAGAGAACAGCCAGGCTGTACTCTTACAATATTTGCCACCTAGGACTTCTCATCTTTTTGAAGTTCTGCTCATGTTTTAACGGAGAGATTCAAAGTTCTCATCACACATTCTTTTGTTTTCATGGCAGATTTGGTAAGTGTAAGTGAAGCCAATTGCTGTTGATGTTCTTTACTTGCCTTTGTTTGTACTGATGTCCTCCCAGATGTTCCTTCCAGCAGTGTTTTCCTAACACTGGCCCATTGCCAGCAGAGTGGCAGAACTGTACTAGGAGCAAAGGAGTCAACAAACAAAAAAACCCGAAATAACATAATTTATACTCTGTGCTTTGTGAGCCTCTTGTGGAACCAATACATTACCTGTTTGTACATAAAAGGATAAAATCTATGGAAAAACCCGATGCACTGAATGTTCTGCTATGTTCCTCATAATGCACCACAAATCCTGCGAGCTATTAACTCCAGTTTTCCAGGTGATCCGAGACAGGGTTTAAGAGGTTTCCTCAAGGCAAGGTAACAGATCTATGGCAGAACTTGATCAGGGATTATTTTGCATCGAGTTTGTTTTGCAGCCTAGTGGATTTTCACATCAGAATGACTAAAAGAAATAGCATTACTGTGTTCACGCCTGTAAAACACCCTGGAGGTAAAATCCCCTTCCCAAAGCTTCTTGAAGCCCAAGCACATTGAATGGCCCCTTCTTCCAGGCTCCATAATGGAGCATTCTTGGTAGCAGTGCTTTCTATTTTGGAAGATTTGGGAGCAACACCACTGGTCTTAGAGTCTTCAGCACTTGTACTTTTAGCCTCCTCACATCTATAAGCAGTAATAGCTTCTGTACCATGAACCCTGGCAGCCACAGTCTGACAGAGTGTGCGTGGCATCAGTCCTCTTTCCTTACAGCACTTCACCATGGCATGTTGGCAAGCAGCGCACTACAGTCAGACAGTGCTTCACTGATTCTTTACCTTTTCAAACACTTGTTTTTAACATGAGGGAAGATCCCCTCGCAGGTGTTATTCTCCTACCCAGAGGACTCCATCTCAAAGACTTCTTAGAAGTCTCAGAGTCATATAGTCATGTTCTTTTGACACAAAAGGATACATAAGAAAGCTATGATACCAAATATTGTGATATTTCCCTCTTAATCAATATTGTGGCAACATCTAATACTGAAATAAAACTGAAACAGCTCTCAGAAAAAAAAAATATTTCATAGATTTATGTGGAGAAGTGGCAATAAATGGGAACTTGAATCTTCTGAAGTAGCACAAATCATTATGTCTTCAATACTAACAAAATGTACCGAGTGACTTTTTCTTCCCTGTTTAGCTCTATACATCAAATTATCAATAAAAATGCATGTATAGTAAACTTCACAAAACATCTCAAAACAATTAGAAAAATTACCTCTTGCACTTGCAATAAAAGAAAGAGAGGGAAATGCAATACACTGCAGAGGAATAGGACAATTATGCACCTTCACCAAATAACAAAGTTCATCTGAATGAAATAAACACTCAGCTGATACCATCTAGAGCGGTTAGGGAAAGCTCAAAGAGTGAGTTTTGTAGGGAGGAACTTAAGTTTGACTTGACAACCTCTCTGGCAAATCTGCTTCAGTGTTTGACCACCCTTACAGTAAAAGTTTCTTTTCCAGTGTTTAAATGGAATTTGCTGTATTTCAATTTGTGCCCATTGCCTCTTGCCCTGTCACTGAGAACCACTGAGAAGAGCCTGCGCCCAGCTTCTTTCCCACCAGGTATTTATACACACTGGTAAGATCCTCCTGAACTTGCTCTCCTCTGAGTTGAACAATCCCATCTCTTTCAGCCTCTCCTTGTATGTCAGATGCTCCTTCATCATCTATGTGGTCCTTCACTGGACTCACCCCAGGTATGTCAATGTCTCTCTTGTACTGAGGAGCCCAGCACTGGACACAGTACCCCAGATGTGTCTCACCAGTGCTGAGCAGAGGGGAAGGATCATCTCCCGTGACCTGCTGGCAATGCTCTGTCTAGTGCAGCCCAGGAGGTTCGTGGCTTTCTTTGCTGTGAGGGCTTATTGCTGCCTCATGGTCAGCTTGTTCACTAGGACTCACAGTGCCTCATATCTGCAGAGCTGCTCTCCAGCAGGCCAGCCCCCACCATGTACTAATGTATGGGGTTTTTCATCCCCATGTAGACAACTTGAGTTGAGTACCAAGTTAAAAGATTAAGGAAGCTGCTACCTGGGATTCGCAGATTCAGCAAGATCTGACAGGAGAACGAGCCACCTGTCTTTAGTACTTGTGATAGAGTATTTCCCCAATAGATGAGAGACGTGCATTTGTCTCTCATGCATCTTTAGTCTAACCTCTAGGGAGTTCAGTCTGTGTGTAAATCCTGCTCCCCAGGAGAGTGAGGTTCCTATACATGACCTGAAGGAAAATCGGAGCAGACCAAGTACTTCCACTCATCCGCTTGAGGCTGAGTCAAAGCGCAAGTGGCTGACATCATCAGAAAAGCAAGGCAGAACGCACTGAGTAGGGGAATCAACGAAGTTGTTTGTGGGGACTAAAGAACAAAGTGGCTTCTGGTCTCTGCCCTTACTCCCAAGTTGATTTTTTCCCCCCTTTTTTTTTGTTTAATACTGTCCAGTGCAAAATGCATAAATAATCATTGTAGCAGAGACAAGGATTCACATGAATCCCCTCCCATTTAAGCACTGTAACTTCTGGACTACTGGCAAACTGTTCTTCCTTCAGGAAACAAATCTCACTTTTTTAGGATGATCATGCCCCTACAGATGACAAAGGATGCTGTTACATTATCTAGCCATTGTCAAGGGCAGCAAGGCAAAAGGTATGTATTCAAGTGGTTGTTCAAAAACTAAAGTTGCAGTACAATTATCTTGCTCAACATTTTATTAGAGTAGCAAGAAAAATCCATCACAAATCAATCTCCACAGTGGCATGCATCAAAGAATTACCAAATGCTTTTCAACAAAAATTTTTCTTCATTTTTAGACGGACATTTATCAGCAGTACATTTCTCTGAACAATTTCACAATCATATTAATAAACAAATTTATAAGCTACATGCAGTGACAGAATGAGATCAGATTACTCTGGGTAGGTGAAAAAGAAATTCCTTCTAAACCAGCTGCTCTTGAATAGTTAGTGTGAATTCAAATTTCCAGGATTCAGTTCCCAACTTAAGGAATTCTAGAGTCCCAATCACTTCAGCTGAACAAATGCACTGCATTTACTGTATCACTGTATCCCAGTAATAATGAAAGAATCAGGAGAAAACAATCTCTTATTGAAAAGAACAAAAAAACAAAGAAACAATTCTGTCTGAAGAAGAGAGAACAAAATACTGAAAGATCATTTTGAATGCTGTTACAAACTGCGTTTATAACAAATGCAACAATGGTACACAGTAGAGTTCATACAATAGTGGAAAAATAAATAAGCATATGCAGCATTGTTGAAAGAACAATTTAGCTTTGCACGTTCTTGAAAAAATACGTTTCTTTCCACGATGACAATGCTCAGATCTGGGCGGGGTTAGAATAGCTTTTTGAAAAACAACCAAGAAATATTTGTCTACTTCCAAAGGCCAAGCGACTGATCTGAGCATTCACCGTGTAGTAGGGGAGCTACGGCAGCATCTCCTGAAGTGGGATCAGTCCTTCAGTCAGTTGTATTGGATAATTGTTTTTGAAGGGAAGCTAGAGAGAGCTTTATTATTAGACTTGTGCCATTCATTTCCACAGGAGGGTCCTTTCATGACACATTAGAGCTGCTTTGATATATCCTTAACTTTGACCTCAAAGAGGTCATGAACTGATTTGAACCAAGGTGTGTTTTAAATACCCCCAACCTTTCTCAGCTGCACAATTTACCGACACTGAAGCTTCCAACATTACGGAAAACAGCGTAGCTCCAAAAGGCAGATGCTACAGCAGCATCTCTTCTGTTACATGCTGGGTAAAGTTCCAAATAAAAATGCAATAAGGATGCAATCTCTTACATCAAAACCATTAAATGAGGATATAGATATGGATTTCAATATTGCTACCAATCAGACAATTCATTCAAACTCAATGTTGCAAAGGAAATTGTTATCCACAAAATAAGTATATAAAGATAAATAGTTATATTACTGCAGTCAGTGGTTGCATCCAGTTACTTTAACTTCTAGCAAAAAAAGTTTGCTATATTATTAATAAACTTAAAATCACACAAATTTTTAAATAAATACATGCCCACATATCTAATCTACAACATTTAGGTACAGGAAAAAATGTTGGTTGCTGTTATAAACAGAAGGGCAAACACAGAAATAGATCTAAAATCACATTAGCAAGATATCTAGCAAAGTTTCATAGTGTTAGCTGTAGGAATCAGTATAAAATTAGCACGGATTTCATGAATAACATCTATAAAGACACAGTCACAGCACATTATAAGTTAAAATAACATTTAAACTTAAATCTGCAGTTTTAGACATTGCATTTGTGCACTCAGTTTTGCATGCATAATCATCTCTGCAGAAATAAATGTCAGCATGAAATAATACCTTTTCCTTTGTTACTCCAAGTGATGGTGCATACAAAATCACCGACTTAGATTTTAGCCCTTGATGAAACCTCACTAAGAATATGGGCTTAAGTACCTCACCTGAGGATCTGAAAAAAACAGAACGATGGAGATGGAGGCTGAGAAAGCAGAAAGTTACTTTTTGAGCAAAAAGGCAAATAAAGGAGAGAATTTACTTCTGATATTGCCAGTCTATACGAGTTGTAGTTCAGTCTGTACTCTGAAAAGGATCAAGATGAAATTGTAAGTTTGGGTTACTGTTATTACACGAAGACTTAGCTCAGTTCTTAGCCCAGCCCGTTGAGCTCCTAGCAGCATAACCAGGTTTCCGTGGCACGCGTTCTCTTTGCCTGCTGCTTGTCCTGGAGGTCTGCTTGCCTTTTAAGCAAGAAAAGAACCTCTGGTCCTAGTTCTGGCACCTCTTTAGAAGGTCTGGGAGGTAGGACCTGCTCTGAGAGGACTGGATAGATGCCTAACTGATAACAGCATTTGAAGGCTGAAAGGATTTCCATGCGTCATGTCGGCTCCACCGGCAGCCACCTCCGCACCCTCTCCTTCCAGTATCAGCCCGGGGATCCGCTGTGACCAGCTGCGAGTGGTGCTGGCTGACTGCACACAAAGGCTTTGCTCAGTCAGATACAGGAACTTGCTTTTACTTTGAATATGTCTCTTGGCTAAGTAAGTATAAATGCCTGTGCAAGAGTTCCCAGATAATTTCATTTTACTGTGACAGTTGCTTTGGAGAAAACATTACACAGCTTGTGGTACCTCTCCTTGACTACTTCTTACGATGGCAAACTGTAGCTTTAAGCAAGAGTGAGCAGTAAAATGCCATAGATCTGAAACTACACTTCAAGTTCTCCAAAGGAAAGGTTTGTTCAAAGTGTACGTCACTGCTATGGTATTGGATTTATGAGATATCGCTGCTAGGTACTCCCTCTGGAATACATTGATATTCTTCTCCTTTGTCAACTGAACCTCGGTCAGCTTTGCTCAGTTGGCTGCCAGGTGACTTACTCTGTCATTTTATTTTTTTCTTTATTATTTTAAAAGCACCAAAGAGTCCGGACATCCCTCTTGCAGCTGAGTGGGCCCCAGTGCAGAGGATTTAGAAAACATTTCAACGCAGTCCTCGCGTGTTCAGCTGCCGGCTGTGCTCCAGCCAAAACTCCACCAGCTCCAGCCAAGCCTCTGCCAGCTCTCCCTTCTCCAGAGGAGAGGGTCCAGCATACAACCTGCCTCTGGCATGGTGTTCTGCCTGGGTTTGACACTGACTCCTCATAATTTGAGGTAAAAGTCTCAAGAAACAGGATACCCCCTTGCTCTCGCTCTCTCTGCTTGCCAAAATGAAAAGGTAAGTTCTGATGGAAATAAAAGATAGAAAGGGCTTTCTGGACTAAGTTTGTCATGTCTGCACTTCTGGTTAAAAAGCTCCTGCTGTCGGTCCCTTCCATGCCCTGACATCCTTCTGCTGAGCTAGAAAATACCTGTGGAGTTCTGCAAGGTTAAAACCGGCGTTAAAGCAAGCAGGATACAGGCTGTTTGCTCCCTCCTTGCCATCCAGAGAACATCGAATAGAGGCTTTTGGATGCAGCAGACATGGGCTCACATCAGAATTTAAATGTGAGGCCTTTCGGTATTTTTAGTTCTCTTTAAGTTTGCAAACATGGATGAATGTCAGTGAAAGTGATTTGAATTGAGAAAACTGCTGTATATGCAAAGGAAAACTGGATAGGAAAGCCTTACAACGCTGTTGAGGCTACCTCTTTCATCCCACGCCGGATAGGTTTTATTACTATAACAAATAGGTTTTTTATAACTTTTTAAATGTCATGTACAAAAGTTGTGCAGAGTGTTCATAACAATCAAGAATACGCAGGCGTCTTCCTGAGTTTCTGCTACTGCTGCACAGGAATGGGAAAATATAATTCTAGCAAGGACGTGAGCTGGTCTAGAGCAAAGCCAAAGTGATATGCTATGTTTTGACTGCGGCTACATCGGGGAGATCATGGCCCCAAGCCCAACGGGGAGGAGAATGCAGGCAGCTGTGCTGGCACGTGAGAAGCCATGGTGACTTCTGACAACACTTTTTATGTCCTGAAGTATTCTAAAGGATAACTTTTGCGGTCAGAAATGAAAAAAGTGCCATTTTTCACTGGATTTTCCTCTTCTCCCTAGACATCATCTATATTGAAGCTATAAACACCCTTTAGCAGTCTGAGACAAAACTGCTGTTGAACCAAGGTAAAATTAACTAGTAAAAGCCTGTCCAATACTCTTCAATACCTGTCACGTTCTGACAGGATTCAGTGTTAGCTGAGAACTTACATTTGGAGTGGTACATCTGTGAATTAGCTTGCTGAAAAAACAAGATTTTTTTTAAAGCTTCCAATTGACTTTTTAGTTTGTTTGTTCCCTGCTGCAAATTCATTGAATGGTCTTCCTGTTTCATGCTGTTCAAGGTAAAACAAACCAACAAACAAGAGTTTGTGCTCTTTGCACATCAGATATCTGCTTATTGAAGCATGTTATGATGCCTGCAGTTGGATTTGCAGTGCTGTGGGATGAGGGAGTCAACAGCGGGTAGTCACTGTAACCGGCAGCAGTTCTGGTCGCTGTCGGACGGGCCCCGCTGGTGCTGCCCAGTGCGGCCACGCAGGAGGGCAGCTCCTCACCTCACCTCTCCCCTTCACGGGGAGCATCATCCACTGCTCCTCTCTGCGTCCGTGGAGACGTCCCAGGTAGCCTTGTTCTTTCCAAGAACGCAGACCGCTCTTTGGCCAACACATGAGATGAAGGATTTAGATATTCCACTGAAGCCAACTCACCTGCTTAAAGTTATGGTGTTGAGTGCTTCATTCAGTTAGACTCAGCAGCATGTTCTGTTCACTCCCCAAGAGGCTGCTTTTTCTTGTAGGACACAGAGAAGTGTGTAGAGATATATGGTAACTCCTGCAATTCTGTGAGCAGAAATGCCTTTACATTTCATAAAGGTTGGTGGGAACAGGATATCTAAAGGTTTTATACGACTGCATACTCAGAACAAGGTGAGCCTCAGGCCTGAAAACGAGGAGAGAAGAAACAAACTGAAAAAGGCGTATTTTTCATTCTCATATCATCTGCAAAAGGAAATGAAAAACTAAGCCTCTCTGTGGATCATCTATATTGTAAGATCTAAGGTATACAGGTTTACAAACAGCATTTAAGTAGTATTATGTAAAAAAGCACCATGAAAACAGTAACATGCATCATCATGTAGAGGAGCGCTGCGTTAGAGAGATGTGCTACACACGGGGATGGTGCAGGTAACATGGAAATGGATGTGGCTTTCAGCACTCTCCGGTCCAGTGTGCTGGTGTGGGGGAGATCCAGGTCTTCTCTCAGCACCAGCTGCACGGTGGCACCGGGCTAGCTAACGCCAAGCTGGAGCCAGGGAGTGAGGCACAAGAAAATGCCCCATTGCCCTCCTGCAGGCAGCCAGAGCGCACCTGGGAGGAATCACCGAGCTCACACACCAACACCCTCCTGCCAGCCATGGATGCGAGGCGCCGTGCCTGAGCACCGCTCTCTGATGCGCCACTGTTGCCCCCTGCTCCTCAAGGGGTAAGGCTTAGCCCACGTGTTTCTCCTCATCCTTCCATGCTCAGCACAAGGCACTTTGAGGGCGTCACTTTCCAGAGCCGGGCAGCTCTCCCTCCCCACCATGCCCTGTTTGGTGGTGTATCATCTGTCACCGGCCAGGCTTCCCTGGTCCTTCACTGTGCTGCCCCAGCTGAAAGCTAGCCCAGCACATGAACATGCTCTGGTTCATGAGATCTCTACACCGAACTTTAAAATGCATTAACTCTTACCTCAGATGAGAAACAGGTATCACCAAGGGACAATTTTGTAGAGGACAGATAGGTATTGGTGACAGCAATATCTTCTAGCTCAGTGCTGAAGTGATCAGACTCTTTGATGACGTTATAATTTAAGGCCAAGCTGTAACTGGCAGGTTTCTTCTCCTGTTTCTGCTGGCAGTTGCAGAGTTTCCTGAAGGCTGCTCTGAATTTCTGGGACATGAGATTGTAAATTACAGGATTGATGGCACTATTTAAATAAATACAGATTCTGCAAAATAGCAGGAACCAGTTTTCTTGGAAGGGTCTGGAGAGAAAGGAATTGACCACGACCAGCGTGCGGTAGGGCATCCATAGAAATGCGAATAGGATCACAACCACTGCCAACATCTTGGTAACCTGGGTGAACAGAGAGGTAGACAGAAGAGGGGCAGAAGGTTAGTACTCATCTTGGAAGGAACACGTGCATTTCTACGTCTCCAGGGCCAAACTATAGACAGAAACTATAGACAGACTCTTCAGCTGGGAATTTCTGATCAATGTTTGATTCAGAAACGTTCTCTACAATAAAAAGGACAAAAAAAACCTGGCTCCAAATTCCTCCCAGTTTTTGGTAAGTGACTCTTTCCAGGTCACATCCCAGTAAGCTAATTGTTGTAGACCTTAAACTTTGCAACTTCTCGAAGCTGGAAGGAGGTATGGATTTACATGGAGAAAAAAGGTATCTAACACCATTTTTTCCAACCACATTTTATTACCTCCTTTAGACTAGTATAGTCTGTAGAGTAATTGAACCCGAAGTCTATTTAGATTATCTGCTTTAAAAGCCACCCTAAAAGAATTTCCAAAAGCCAAAAAAAAAAAGCAAAAATAATTTATTTCTACTCCTCAAATTCTCAATATTTAATTAGATCTTCATTATTTGATGTTTACTCTGAAATATCAATTAAAGTTTATAGAGCCAGGGAAAAAAAGGATTAGCAATAAAACTTGATTATTATAAGAACTTTCATCTATTGTGTAAATTTGTTTTGAATAAAGGAAAAAAAACCCAAACCTTTGGGGATACCCAGCATAGCTGAAATGAAATGAGCAAGAAATAATTAAAAAAATTAGAAAAAAAACCGCTTTAAAAAGTCTTGTAAATAATTTAATTTTAAATAATTTAATATGGCATTCCCTAGTCTCTACATTAAAGTAAGTTTGAAAGATGTTAATAAACAAGGTAGAAGGTACAGTGAGATGTGACAGTGGGATAGTACGGTGGCACAGCCTCATGTAAGTCAGGAGGTGACCTTGTTAACTGTGTGTGCATGAACTGAAAAGCATGGGCACTGATTTTCGTGAGCTACAACTGATTCTTTTGACTTTTTTTTTTCTTTTTTTTACTCTTTGCCTTTCTTCTTGACGTAAAACTGTTGTTGCCTATCGACAGATTAGTTTAAAGAACTTCTTGTTACCTTTGCTTTATTCCTTCTGAATGGGTACCTGAAGTTATATTTCAATGAAACAGCAAATCCTGTAACCACAGGATGCATTCTGGCTGTATGGGTTATAATTCCATTGCTTGCAGAAAGGATAGATGTAGATCAATAAGAGTTTCAATTGTTTCCACGGGGACAAACAGATAACTCCATTAAAATCACTCATAAATGCATGCTAGTTATAGGTGTGTTTGTTAGTTTGAAGTTATAAGAGAGTATATAATTCTCCTGTCTTTATATAGCTTTATATAGCTCTTTATATAGAAAGCCTGCCATCTCATTGCCTAAGGGATGTACTTGCTTCTAACCATCTAGAAAGACACATACATATATAACCCAATTTGTTGTTTTTGTTATAGAAGGATGGAATGAAGAACAAAGTTGCTCTAGAAACTGATGTATCTTTATCTCTCTATTTTCAAATGTACACATTCAAAGGCTACAATTTTATCCTATAATTCTCCCTTCACCCTCACTTTTGATATCCCTACAGCTGTGTTCAGTGGAAGTAAAAAATGAGACTGAGAAAGATTATCTCCTTTTTGTCACTTGACTGATACATTTCCTCATGACTTCTAGACTGCATTTCTTTTTTGCTGTGCACAAACAATCATCATAATAGAGCAAAATGCAACTGTCAATGTCTCAGGTGGCTAAAAGGATGATTTTTCCAGGTCTCTGAACCAATTCTGAAACGACCGGTCCTGCGGACATGGCTGCAAAGAGCAAGGTGACCCAGTACTGACCTGCTCTGGATGAGGAAGACTCAGGACTCCTCACCTGCTGCTTCTCCTCCCTCCAGCTCAACTCCAGCCTGTGCCTCCAAACTGAGCAAATCCATTCAACTGAAAATAATCATTCAGCATGGAAAATAATCCACATTTAAAGGAAGAAAGTAACAGTTTGTGGAGCTTGGATTAACAATGGGACTGAGCCCAACTAACAGATGTGTTGCATTAGCTCAGGCATTCAGAGGGCAAGTGGATAATACTCTACACAGGCATCAAAGTACTTCGCTACCAGAAGCGCAGCCGGGGACTGTTATCACACCTACTGATCATTGGCAATTTATGTTTCTTCTGAGCCTGACTTTAATGAACAATGCTCAGACAATCACAATGGTGCAGCTGTGAGTTTAAATCGTGGGTTGAACTAGAAGTAAATCGATCTTACTGTCAGAAAGGGGCTATTTTAGTCACACGATTAATACTTTACATCAATAAAAAAAAAGGCTGTTACTCTTCAAGAGACTGCATCCTATATGCCTCAAAGACGTATATATATGTAGTGTGCAGACTATTAGCTGAATTTATGTATAGTGGCAGCTTGATGTTTGTTTTCCTTCGACCTAACATCACCAGCTTGTACTTCTGACATGTTCAGCCTACTGAGGCTGTGATTTGACACTATATTGGAACTGTCTCTTAGCACCAGATAAAAAAATCATGGTCACAGCACAAAGTGCCCTGAGCTGAGATCAATTCAGTCTCCAAGTATGAATGTGTTTAAAAATGCCAAGAGGTTAGCTTTGCACCGTCAGGCTTTATGCCAGGTAAGACATTGTCTTGCAGTGCTCAGACTCCACAATTTCCTGGTCTTGACATAAACTGAAGCCAAAGTAATCTGTGACTGCAACTAAAAAAAAAATCTTGTTACCACCACCCTCCAAAGGTGAGGGCGTGAGCCAGATCAGACTGCTGGTCCAACTGAAAACTAAGAACTTCTCTGTAGAGTTGGTTTTTGGTTTGCTCAGGTCAATGATCCAACTCATGTACCCATACACTGCCACAGAGTATACAGTCAGTGCAAGAGAAGAGACAGAAGCATGTGTCCATGGATGGCACCTCTTTGGTGGCACGTCTCAGTGGTTCAGTCAGTGCAGAACAATGAGGAGAATTCACCATAATTTTAAACAGTCTGCAGTGCATGTCCTTCCAAAGCTGTCAAAAATCACACGTATGGCACAAGCTTTCTATTGCCAGGCAGAAATTTAGTTACCTGATCCATCTGACCAGTGTGGTTGCGTCTCTGAGACTCACTACGAGGCCCTGAGTTGAGATAGTTATTTGCTCCTTGGTAAATCCTCCCTAAACTGTCTCCAGAGGCAGTGGCTTTTCATGCTCAGCTACCTCAGAGCATGACCTATGTGCAAATGACAACAGCTCTTAGAAAGTGCTCTGTCCCCAGCACGACAAGAGGGCTTGTCACTTCACTGCAGGCTGAGGCACCCCTCAGGGTTTTTGACCCAAACATGCTGCAAACATGCGCTGGATTTTTTTGCACCTGAATTTACCTTTACAGATGAACCCAGCTTCTAAACACATGATTTAGACCAAAGTTGCTTCTTTATCCACCCCAAAAATCTTCACTGGGATGGAAGGGACTGTGCAGAAATAGCTTAGAAGAGAGTTTGGTCCACTTACGTAAACTGCCATATCCTTTTTCAAATCACTTCATATCACAGAATCACAGAATCATTAAGGTTGGAAAAGACCTCTAAAATTATCAAGTCCAACTGTCAACCCAACACCACCAAACCCACTAAACCATGTCCCAAAGTGCCATGTCTACATGTTTTTTGAACACTTCCAGTGACGGTGACTCCACCACCTCCCTGGGCAGCCTGTGCCAATGCTTGACCAATCTCTCAGTAAAGAAATTTTTCCTAATATCTAGTTTAAACCTCCCTTGACACAACTTGAGGCCATTTCCTCTCATCCTATTGCTAGTGACTTGGGAGAAGAGACCAACATTCACCTCACCACAACCCCTTTTCAGGTAATTGTAGAGAGTGATAAGGTCTCCCCTCAGCCTCCTCTTCTCCAGACTGAACAACCCCAGTTCCCTCAGCCGCTCCTCATAAGACTTGCTCTCCAGACCCCTCACCAGCTTCATTGCCCTTCTCTGGACACGCTCCAGCACCTCAGCATCCTTCTTGTAGTGAGGGGCCCAAAACTGAACACAGGATTCGAGGTGCGGCCTCACCAGTGCCGAGTACAGGGGCACAATCACTTCCCTACTCCTGCTGGCCACACTATTCCTGATACAGGCCAGGACGCTGTTGGCCTCCTTGGCCACCTGGGCACACTGCTGGCTCATGTTCAGCCGGCTGTCAACCAGCACCCCCAGGTCCCTTTCCGCTGAGCAGCCCTCCAGCCACTCCCCGCCAAGCCTGTAGCGTTGCGTGGGGTTGTTGTGACCCAAGTGCAGGACCCGGCACTTGGCCTTATCAAACCTCATACAGTTGACCTCTGCCCATTGATCCAGCCTGTCCAGATCCCTCTGCAGAGCCCTCCTACCCTCCAGCAGATCAACACTCCCACCCAACTTGGTGTCATCTGCAAACTTACTGAGGGAGCACTCGATCCCCTCATCCAGATCATTGATAAAGTTATTGAACAAGACAGGCCCCAGAACCGAGCCCTGGGGAACATGACTTGTGACCGGCTGCCAGCCGGATTTAACGCCGTTTGCTACAACTCTCTGGGCTCGGCCATCCAGCCAGTTCTTTACTCAGTGAAGAGTAAACCTGTCTAAGCCACAAGCCACCAGTTTCTCCAGGAGAATGCTGTGGGAGACACCGTCAAAGGCTTTACTAAAGTCCAGGTAGACAACATCCACAGCCTTTCCCTCATCCACTAGGCAGGACCTAGGAGATCAGGTTGGTCTAGCAGGAAACATAACTAAATATAATTTGAAGAGGGGCTAATTATTTGACATCAGTGGAGTGCTAAGAGGATAAACTTTTTGAAGAACCTGCTTTTTGTTACCTGTAACCGTACACCAAAGCTCCTTGAAAGCAGAGGCATTAGCACCCTCATTCATTAGTCAGGAGAAGGTAAGCATACAGTGATTGCTCCTTTCTTGTGGATGTACACTGCGTATCCTATATGTACAGTACAAATTATGTTTAGTTAAAGAGATTGAAAACATGATTAAAAGGCTTCGAGCAAATCCATTTTAGTCCAAATTTCAATGGTACTTTGAATGACAGCAAAGTTCTTGAGATTAAATGTGTTCCTGGCTGCATGCAACCATTCTTCAAGCCCTATCTTTTGGTTTCTGAGAATGTTCTGAAAAACATTTTACTAAAGAGATTCACAATATTCTAATTCTGAACTAGTATTCTCCTTTTCCTTTCTGCCCCAAAACCTTGTCATTTCAAGGAAGTGCTTTTACGAGATGTTTTCATTACCATGGTACTCACAGTTTGGTAGTTGCTTCCTTCTCCTTTGAATACTAATCTTTCTTACATTGATAGGTAAAAGTAATAGTAATACTTAGTAAATTACTGTGCCTTAGAGTCACTCTGGTGTTTTAAAAGCATGTAATAGTATCTTTCTTTATTGTGCTTGGTTGGGCTTTAGAACTCAATCTGGCCACGGTCATAAAGGATAACAAAAAATGATTTTACATAAATATTATCAACAAAAAGAGAGCCAAGGAAAATCTCCATCCCCTACTGGATATGGGGTGAACATTGTCACCAAGGATGAGGACAAGGCTGAGGTACTTAATGCTTTCTTTGCTGTAGACTTTAATAGCCAGACCAGGTATCTGCAGGGTATTCAGCTCCCTGAGCTGGAAGACAGGGATGGAAAGCAGAATAAACTCCCCATAATCCAGCAGAAAACAGTTCAGGACCTGCTATGCCACCTGGACACCCGCAAGTCTATGGGGCCTGATGGGATCCACCCAAGAGTACTGAGAGAGCTGGCAGAGGATCTTGCCAAACCACTCTCCATCATTTATCAGCAGTCCGGGTTAACAGGGGAGGTCCCAGAAGACTGGAGCCTTGCCAATGTGATGACCGTCTACAAGAAGGGTCGGAAGGAGGATCCAGGGAACTACAAGCCTGTCAGCCTGACTTCCATGCAGGGGGAGATTATGGAGTGGTTCATCTTGAGGGTGCTCACAGGGCATGTGCAGGACAACCAAGGGATCAGGCCCAGCCAGCATGGGTTCATGAAAGGCAGGTCCTGCTTGACCAACCTGATCTCCTTCTATGACCAGGTGACCCGCCTAAAAAATTGACCCTCAAAATTAAGCACACACAAAAAGAAAAAAGCCAGAAATAGCTTCTTCCTCATACTGTATGTTGTAAAGAAACACTTAATGTTGGTTAGTGTTACTTCTTAGTGAACCTTTGCTTTATTGTGAAATCTGCTCTGAATACTTTGCATAACACAGTTTCTATTCATGAAATGAAACCTGTCTTTCCCTCTTGTCTTTTTAATAAAAGGCTTGGGAATAGAATGCCTAAAATGGATAAGAGGGGAAACTGTGATCAACCTTCACCTTTTACCATCACAGGTACACATTTGCTCTGAATTCATTGTCCTAAACAGCAACTATAAAATAAGTGGCTAAGGCTTCCAAAGTTCAAATAGGAACCATTATTTCTTTTATTTCTGTTAGCAAAGACAGTTTAGAAGTGGAATTGTGGTGGTGCTGGGTATGAAAAAGCAAAGAAGAAGAAATGTTGAGATTTATTTTTATACTTATGGTACTTTATGGTGTAAAGATACAGAAAGGAAGGCTGTGAGTAAAAACTAAAGAATTAT
Organism: Phaethon aethereus; assembly: GCF_964289735.1. Classification (NCBI taxonomy): domain Eukaryota; kingdom Metazoa; phylum Chordata; class Aves; order Phaethontiformes; family Phaethontidae; genus Phaethon; species Phaethon aethereus. Next base: position 20,538,111 of record NC_138582.1, read on the forward strand.
TAGGTTTTATTACATTATTATTATGCCTTGAATTTCAGGCATGTGTAAAGCTGAAGCTGTAACATGTGTGAATGTAAGTTGAATATGAACTGCTGCTTGATAGAGGCAATGAGCTGATTGTATTGAATTTGGTTTGTCTGCAACTTTGGTAATGGACAATCTGGTCAAACCTTTGGTACAGCCACCTGTATGTTTTCCAGATTAAATTTATGCACATACATTACTATTTATGTGCAAAAAATGCCTGTAACTGCAGTTAGTGTTTGCTCAACTGCTGTTCATTTCGATTAGGGTACAGTCAGTGAACATGTTTTCTGGAAGACCTAACAATATGGATGGTTTGCAAGTACCAGTAACAGGCCATTTTGGAACAGCAAAGACACAAACTGGTAGGCTAATGCAATCATATCCATGCCTGAAAAGTAAGAGATCAAACTGTTGCATCTGCCTTTGCAACTGCAATGAATAAACTAAAACAAAGTGTCAGAAGAACAGTTACCTAGTAGGGTAACAAGCCAGATGTTTTCAGTCTACCACAACGCCACTGAAAGTGGTACTACCCCTAGGTTGGTCTGGATGATCTCCAGAGACGTCTGCCAACCTCAGTGATTCTGTGAAATTATAACAAAGTATTGGAGGGAAATTTCTTTAATCTAAGGTCCTGAGGGGTCTGGGGCAAAATCCCTTGTTGGCTCATGATCCTTTGGCTCATGTTCAGTCTTTCTTGCCATTACATGCAGCTTTTACCCTAGTTCCATGGCCACAATTACAGTTTCCCAGTGCTTCATGAGGTCCAGGATTCCTTACAAGTTCAAATTATGTGTTCAATTGGAGAGCTTCAAATTCGTAGTCTGTATTTTCCAGTGAGTGGGTAGAAATCAACTTCACTTCCTCGGGACCTGTGATCATCTGTCCAAATCATCATACAGTTGTTAAACGAATCTTAACATTGAATTGGCATTGAAGTTCCTTCTTTGGCTCTGAATGAAGTAAATGGGACTTTGAAATCTCTGTCATTGAGATACTCTTTTTCATGATATCATCTTCTAATCATATTGACCTTTCATCTGTTAAACTTTGAAGTTTCAGCTACTGTGACCTGCGTTCAACTGAAGCGTGCTGGAAAATTTTGCTTTCTCACCTTCCCTCCTGTTTAACTTGAGGAAACATGTACACCAGGACTATTTCACTCTGTTTTCTCAGTTGCAAATGGCTCAGCAGAAATACTCTATAGTTTCTCTGTGGTCAAAGGCTTCTCTTCTTACTCTTAGTCACCTTTTCATTTTCTCCTAATCTTCTATTGCAAAAAAAATTATGCCACTTTTTATCAGAGACACCCTATTGGCAGTTAAATGCTGTCCCACAGTATTGTTCAGTTATATACAAACTTCAGTCTAGCACTGTTATTTCCTTTGCAAAGCATAGCTGAAAGCCCATTCAACACAGTCATGACCAGATCCATCAGACCTAATAGGTATTTAAGATTTTTCTTGAAGTCACGAACTAAAAACATTTTTACCTTTTATGCAGGTTTTACCCACATGTTTCAATACTAAAAACACTAGCTGACTCCTCAGGGCTACCACAACGTAGCCTTGAGCACAAATTGATCCCTCAGAAAATGACGCATACCAATATCTCGCCACCTTCTGGCAGAGATCTTCCCTCAGGAGAAAGTCAGGTGTTGCCTACTGACTTGTAGTGGCTGGTCAAAATCTCTGCAAAGGCAATAAATGACTCTTACTGCTTTCCATAAAGACTGGATCAGCTGTTTTCAGTTTCTGACAAAGAAGAGGCAGAATGAACTGGTTTCTGTTCCTTCTAGGACACCAGGATCTTGATGGAAAATACAAAGTGAATTGGAAATGTACTCCCATGTACGAAGGAGTGCCTGACTGTCAAATTAAACTACTTTTCTTTTTGAAAACCTTTAAAATACATCTGTCACACCCTGCTATCCAGTACAGTTCTGTAAAATAGTGGGATTGATTTAGCTCTTCAGAAGTGGATATAAGGATGGAGTTTGACACATCCTATGGGTACCTATTGGTGCTCCTTTCCTTGGTAGAACTTTAGTTTGCAGTGTAAACACATAACTCATAATTTCAGTAGTTGTCCAATATCAGTGATAAGAGGTGTTGTTCAGTGAAACAAAGATGTGTTAGGAGTACAGATAATTTATGGGAAAAGAAAGCTTATTTTGTGCCTTTCCCTCTCTTTTGATGTTTAAAAAAAAGGACTGATTTTTTTATATGTGTTGTTTTTCCTTGTCTTCCCTGTTCAGTTTTGTCTTGCAGTGGTTTGAATAAAAACTTCAGGGGGCCCTGAAGGGGTTTTGTCTGTTGGTGGTTGTTGATATGGGGGTATTGATCTTTTAGCAAACAGATTTTTTTCCTGTTAGCTTTCCAAATATTGGAACAAAATAAATATTTCCTAGAACTAACATAGTTCAGTGACTTTTAAATTGTGTGGGTGGAAGGGTGAAGGCAAGGAATGGAACAAGTAAGCAGAGGACCACTTGCTACCTGGAAGAGCTGATTTGCATTCACTGGAGTTGTAATATAGCCTCATTCTGAGCTCATCCCTAGACAACTCCTACGAAAAATATGTTAAAATAGGCTTGACTCACCATTTGAATATATATTCCAGGCCTTCTTTCTAAATTATAGAATGATCTAATTGACATTCTATTTTGAAAACAAAAGTCCTCTGATCACCTGACCACTTTTTTCCCCTGCAATGCTGGTGCTATCTCTGTTTATGTCAGAGACTGAAAATATCTAACAAAACTGGATAAGGTCCATCTATTCTTCTTCAGTATTAGACACTTCCATCCCTCCTGTTTATCTCACTGCTGAGCTTCCCATCCCACCTTGCCTCATCTCAGGTGGCTGTCCTCCACAGTTGTGAGGAAATGGTTATTTTACTCTGTATTTGCTTCCTCCCTGAGCGTAGAGCTATTCTAGACAGCATATCAAGGTTGTTCCTTTCTTGCCCTGCTCTTTCTGTTGCTGTCAGGTGTGAGGAAGCATCCTAGATGTTGAATCCAGGATGGTTTCCAAGCGGTCTTCACATTTTCAGTCCATCAGCTTCTAATTCTGGGCTAACTCTCATACCAGAAACCTAAATGATGTATTGCCATTTTTGAAGAAAACAACTGAAATTGCATAGCTGTATGACTCACAATAGAAAGTATTGACTGTATATAGAAGACTAATTCTGATATAGAAACACAAAGCTGACAGTACACATAACTATACGCTAGCACAATAATATAGGTTAAAAAAAACAACAGAATGATGGAATCTATTTCAGCCATGAGTTGGAAACTGCTTCAGATAGTGCTCTTAAACTAAAACGCTGCCACTATATGACAAGGTAGGAGAAAAAACGCTTTCTTACCCAGGTAAAATCAAGTTTTGACTGTTTTTAACAAGGGAAGAATTTCAAAACAGTTAATGAGAAGTCCCAAGAAAATTAAAGACAATGGTATGACCAGGCAGTCTGGGTCAAACTAAATCCAGACTAGTCAAGAAACTCAGGTCGGACTAAGTAGGTAAATCAATTCACATACTGTCATGTTGGATTAATCATTGTCAAAAACAGTTATGAAATTCCTGAGTCAAACCTTCATGAAGGTTGAGGAAACCTATCTAACTTACTGTTTCATTCTGGTACATGATATAAATATGAGCTCATAATAGGTTAATTATAATAATAATTAATCATAACCACTCAATGGAACAGTACTGAATGTCCATGTCCAGATTTTGACAGTGGGGTGGCTGCAGGGGTGACCTTGCTGAGAACAGGGTCAGGGCTGCCGCATGCCAGACACAGATGGTTCCATCCAGATCCAGTGGACCCACCACAGGACACAGCTGAGCCCATCAACAAAGCTGGTAGCATCTCTGTGAAAATATATTTAAGAAATGGCAAAAATGCTGGAAAGAGAGAGGGAGAGAGAGGAGAAGGGAACAAAAGAGTGAGAAACAGCAGAGGGAGCACCAAAGACAGAGGAGGAGGAGGGACTCCTTGGCAAACCAGGCACCACCTGAAGGGACTGCAGCCTGTGGACGACCCACACTGAAACAGAGGAAAAGAGTGAAAAGGAAGGAGTGGCAGAGAGAAACCTCTGCAACCTGATCGCAACTCTCCCACACTGCCAGTTGGCTCACAGAAGGGACTGAGTGTAACTTGTAGCTACAACAAGGGGCAATAAATTGGCAATAAATGAAGTTAATTTTCACCAAGTCAAGTCTGCATTGCCCGTCTCACTAACTGATTTATCTTCCTGTCCTTATCTTGACCCACGAGCTTTCTCGGTCCTGTTCTTCCCATTTTCTCCCCTGCCCTGCTGTGGGGGGCAGTGAGCAAGCAGCTGGGTGGGTGTCGGCTGCCAGCTGGAGCCAACCCACCACAGGAACATGCATAATTTTCATTTTGTAGAAATATTCTTGGATAAATATGAGAACTGCCACAGAAGTAGGAAGTATACACCACATTTTCAGTCACTTTTTCTACAGATCACATGATGGACATCGTATGCAACTCCATCACTGTAGTGCAAGCACAGTTCCAAGAAGGCATATAGGCAGTTTTACATGACAGTGGAACTCATTATGAGGCCAAACTATACTGTCAGCTCTATATATCTCTGCCAGAGCAGCAGGAAATTTTCAGTTGTGTGTCTTATTAACTATTGAGATTTCAGATTTTTTTGAATATGGACTTGTGTTTTCCCATTTTTCACCACTGGCTATATTTTGCATGCTGTTATTATATAAAAAATATTACTAATAATGCCACACTATCCTTGCTTTCCTTCCTATGTTGTACTATATGCAAATGCTAGATTTATTCATAATGATGCTGCTTTAAACAATCAGGTTATTTAGGCTTTTATAAAAAGTCTTGTTGTCTTTACAAGATATCACATTATAATCCTCACTTTTGGGTTTCATAATATAACAGTATCCACATTCAGCTATGCTCAATGTAAAAGATTTCTCTGTTTTTCAAGTGATGCTAAGCACAACATAATCAAGCATATATACTAAAGTGATATTGAGAACTTGGAAAGCAGATTTTCTTTTTCTACTAATTAATGGACAAAGAAAACCAAAATTAAACACTTCTAATCTGACTATTAGCTATAACTGGAGACACATAATTAAATATAACATAGCCCACGTGTTTCAGCTGTGCATTTCAAAGTGTGGCTCTAGTCCTCTGCGAGCTTTCGTGCTCTAGCAGGCAGCTCAGTTAACTTTTGAGATCAATGCCGTCCCTGTAAAAAGGGAAAACGGTCCCTCTCATTAAACAGCAGCAATCTACATAAAATAAGAAGAATGTGAAGTTCAACCCATCACCCAAGGTGGGGCACTCATCTTGTTTGACCGGGTGCACAGCTCGGCTTTGTTTCCCGAGGGAGCCGCACGGTGCAGGGAGGCTCTCCCGCTCAGCACCGCAGCCCCCCGGGGTGCCTTGCAGCGGCTGCCAAGGGCTGTGAGCCGAGCCCCTCGGCACGGAGCATCGCTTCCCCAGCTCACGTCCAGCCGCCTGGCCCGGAGCCGGCACCCGAGAGCCAGCTGCAAAGTGGTGCACCCTGCGTTTCTCAGCGCTGCACCCGACTGTGCAACCTGCTGCGTGAGTATGAGGCAGTACGGCGTATTGCAAATAGCCAGAAATTAATCTACCGACTGTATTCTACTTGTATAATTACACGTTGCAGCATACATATTTAACGGTATAAAAAGAAGCTAGTCAAACCTGTGCCTTGGTTTTGAGCCATCAATACATAAAAATATTTTACAAGAGACAGAATAACAAAGATACTTAGGATTTCCAAAGCACTTTTATATACAGACTTGCTTAAGTAGACTTTTCACAGGAGAGTTAGAGACAGGAAAAGTTACAACTTGACTGCATTTGCAGACTGACACAGTGCCTTAGCTGGGACAAAACCTCAAGTTTCCTAAAGTCCCAGGTTAGTTTCTTCTCTTCAGATCTCAAAAATAACTCAAGAGTCATTTTGTATATTTGGCAGGATTACTAACAGGCTGTAATATAAAGAAACTAGAGTTAAAAATGTTTCATCCTTTATTGACACTTCCTAATTGTTTTTTGATACAGGAAATAAAATACTATTTGTTTTTCAGTCCTTGCAGTAGGTAATAATGAATAGGCAAGAAAAAAACCCATATTTATACACATGTGTTTATGTATCACAGAATTTCAGCTTGACTACTTAGCAAAAAGGGAGAATATATTTTACCCCCTTCCACAGACTTAGACTAGTGAGCTCTAAAACAAGTGGGGTTTAGGTTTCAGAAAGGCATTTCAAACTGCTATTCCTACCTGCCTTCGAGAAGCAATAGTGTTATTGAAACACCTGTTAGTCATCTTGGAATTCACAGGCTTGCTTTGGTGAGCCGCATCATTCCTCCATGTCTTAGAGTTTTCTTTTGGGTCCGAAGGGATGGGGTTCAGGAACAGTATTCTAGCAATCAGGCCATAGAGGACTGTTGCCAATACCACTGGCACAACATAAAATATACCAAAGTCCATCATGTAGATAGGAGAGTAATAGCTCCTGGACACCTTGTAGCCACAGGACACAACAGTAGTGTCTTCATAGACTACTGTATTAAGGTCTAGCAAGAAAAACCAGAGCATACAGTATATGGAGGTGAAAGCCCAGACAAAAATAATGATCTTTTTGGCTCTTGAAAAAGTACATAGGAATTGAGCTTTGATTGGGTGGCAGATGGCTATGTATCTCTCAATGGTGAAGGCAGTGATGGAAAAAGAAGAAGCATTGATCCCTAGGTACTGGAGATATGTGATGCAGAGACATCCCATGTAGCCATACACCCAGGATCTATAGAGGCTTTCTGTGATATTGGGTAGTCCTGCAGCCACAAGTACCGTGAGATCTGCCACAGCCAGACTCACCAGATAGCAGTTAGTGGGAGTTCTCATGTGTTTGGTTCTGAGGACCACCAAAACCACCATGATGTTGCCCACGATGCCCAGTCCACAGATGAGGAGGACCAAGAGGATGGTAACCACTTGGTGTTCGGCTGTAACAATCTCCTGGCTTGATAGTGGCAGCCCAGTTTGGTTCTGCTCATCCCCTGTGCCATTCTCCATCTTCATCAGCCCACTGCTGCTTCTGCCCAGCACTTGGTCTCAGCACATGTTCTCCACAGTCCTCTGCCGAAGGGTGAGTGGAGCAGGGCGTGGGTGAGCTGTAGTCCCAGAGCACATTCTCCATGTAATCACAGTCCCATTCTTCTACTGTCCTCCACTGACCCAAAAGAACCTGGACTTTCAGTCTTTGTAAACTGAATTACCAGAGAGGCTAATCCCTCAAGGACTCCAGCTCATTGCATGGGTTAAAAAGCTGTTTTCTCATAGCTGGTTCGAGGCATTCATGAAAACACAGCATGTGGAGCTGGGAGCTTTCCCCAGTGAAGAGGAGGAGGAGGAGGCGGCGGCAGGGAAAGCAGAGCCCTCCTGCACTGCCAGCGGGCTAACGCACCGCACGGGACTGAGCTGATCCAGTCCAGGCAGACTTCAGCATCACTGTTTTCCAGGAGGAGTCACAACGTACCGAGGGTGGAGACAGCAGCGGGAGGTGAGAGTGACTTGCAAAGCCCCACAGGTTTGCTACTTCATGCCGCTTTCCCTCTCTGCTCTCAGATGGCTGTCTCACACACAGCTCATATTGATTTACCCTGGCAAACAAAGGGGAGATTGACTGGCAATAAAAATGCAGTGATTTCTAAAATTCTGATTTCCCGTGTGTCCCTATCCTTGTGAAAGTAATGGTAATTTACACTTACCTCCTGCTTTGCAGGGAGCTGTAACAACCCCTTCAGAGCTGACAGAAAGAAACGTACCCCAACTTTTGAAGCCAGCAAGAGAAAATTGGTTTCTTTACTTTACTCTGTTTTACGGATAATTCTCTTCAAAACACCTATTGCTATTGCTGTCATCACTCCTCAGCCCTTTCAGCTCTTTTCTGGATTGTAGCACAGAAACAATAAAACCATCAGAGCACAAATTGCTTCTTAATGAGATCAGTCACATACACACACAGAGTGTTACTAATCCACCACCGTTTCCCCAATGAAAAGTCTCCTCTGGTTGAATAAACTCCTCCTTGTTCACTCGGGGTTGTGCAAAACCACAGACGAAGGCTGATGGAAATCACCGCTTTGAGACGCGCTGCTGAAAGCCCTACACCTGGAGAGGGATGCGGAGCTTTCCTGTTGCACCCGCTGCCAGTCTTGATGCCTCAGTGAGAGAAGCAATTGCAAACCCTTCTGCAGGGCTCTGTGAAAGAGCCCTTGCCAGCTCCCCATCACAGCGTTTCAACCCATTGTTTCTTCTTATGCTGTTGTATTAAGAGGTTGAAGACTCAATCTGCCTTAAAATCCCCTTTTTCCTCCATTCAGGGCAATTGTTTCTGTTCTTTGTTCAGGAAGGTTTCAAAAAAATAAAATGTTGCACAACTGGGGAAAGGCAACTTGGATTTCAAAACAGATCTTAGTGTAGAGAGAGTAGGATCAGCATAGGCACACGGTGAAACGTTTGCAGAACTAGGATTTTAAATAGACTGAAACAGGTGGTGACAAAAAGAGAATAGCACCTGAATCAAAGCTGGAAACTAGACTCAAACTTTTCCAGAGGCTTGAAGCCACTCAGTAAAGTTTTCGAGTCATTTTTTCCGTTGGCCTGTTGACACTTCAATTGTGATCGGATGCTTTTCATCTGTAGACCCCAAAGTACTTAATGAAGTAAAGCAAACAGCATTATTCCTATTTAACAGATAAAGAAACAGGGGCAAAAAGAACCAGATTCACTACCAGTGGCCAAGCAGTGGCCTGCGGGAAAATTCAGGTCTCTGGTTACTTGGAGAACCAGCGGAATTGTGCCACAGGCTTCGCGGAGGTTCTGCTGCATGGCGCCTGCAGACCCCGGTATCCCGGCCGCAGCTGACAGAGGAAGGATTCCTCCCCCTTCACACTCCACAACATTTTATCCTTCAGAGTGGACAGGTTCCCTGTTAGCAATGCGTGCTTCTAAAGCTATGTGGCGATAGTGGGTGTAGCCCCAGATGCCCAACCACGCGGCATAAAATGCACCAGGAGGGAGCCCAGGAGGGAGCCGGCACAGATTTAGTAGCGGGAATCGGGGACCCAGCAGGGATCAAACCCAGCAGGCGCTGAGCCGGAGTTCAAACCAGGAAATGGAGTTAGCCGACAGCCGGGATAAAGCCGGGATAAACCCTTAAGCCTCAGTGATTTCAGCCAAATAAGAAGTTTTTGGCACCTCCGTAGACTGATTTCTCTTTCAAGGGTGACTGATGCTTTTCTGCCACGTCATCCCACCATGAAGTCTTACTCCTCATGTTTACATGGATTCTGCTAGCTTCTGCCGGCAACATGGACGGTCTGAGTGGGGTCTGAGGAACTAGTGCATCTGAGGGTACATAAGGGTTTGCAGTACCAGAAGTAATGGCTGAGGACATGGGATGCAGAAAATCTGGAGTATATTTAAAAGCCCACATGACTTTGAAGTGAATATGGCAAGTCTAGAATGTGTGCAAGAAATGTATTATCTGATGCTTGCCTGGTTATTCTGTTGCATCCGCTACAAGTCTATATGGGAGATGGGACAGACCATCTTGTCTCAGCCAGTCATTCACTTTTTAAGGATTTTTTCCAAAAGTGTTGCATTCTGGTAAAGAAAAAAGTATAGAGTTGTCACTGTATCGCTATAGGGAAGTGTATCTACAGGAGATGTTCAGAGGACTTTAACAGTGTTTATCAACATCCTCTATGGAGCACTTCCCTTTTATTTCCATACAGTACTTCCCCAAGCTACAATATTTCTATAAAATCTTCACTAATTGCGGAAGGGATTTCAGGACAGTGTAAATACAAGTTCTGTGTAACTAAAGTATCTGGTGTCATGGGTTTGGCACAAACATCATGTGATGTGCATTGCCTGATGCATTTAAATTATCATTTTAAATTATCATCAGTCAGAGATCAGATACCAAACCTGGGAATCAGTAAAAGATCAGCTTTTTCTCCCAGTTAATGCTGTGTTGATGCAACCTTCAAAACACACTGGCTAGTTTCAAGAATGGTTCAGCATTAATACATGCAAACCCAGCAGCTGTGCCAGAGAAATTTTGAGAGCAGATGGACCAGAGATCACTGTGAAACTTTTAATGTTTGTCTGTTACTCCATTTTACAGACATACCTGTTAGTCTAGGCATCAATTGACGTTACATGAGCAAATGAGTACAGATGCAATCAGCAAGTCCACAACAACAGGCAGGAAAACAAGCCCCTGAAATGTGCTGACTCTTGCTAATACATTTCTGTTGGTACAACCCTTTGGGCAGGCGGGAGAGGGGGAGGCATCCTGTTGATACATCCCATGCTGTATACCACTTACCCGGCATAATTCTTGTCCAATTTTTTTTCCTATTTGTCTCAATTAAAATGCATCTCTGCACACTTGAGGAACAACAAACCCATAACAAACTGTCTCATAACGTTAAGCACATGCTGAGATGGAACAATGAATCACTATAAACACTTTACCCCACTAGCTATGAATTCTTCTTAATTCTGTTTCTCTAACTCAAATCACTTCCCCAGCTGGCCTTTTCTCTTCTGAAAAGTGAATCTGCAAAAATGGCAATTTCATACTCTATTACCTGTCTCTACTCAGGATTCATAAAAAATCATAAGTAACTTGGATTCTTTACTCTGTGTGCACCTCTGAGGGAGCGCCAAGCACTTACTGCTGTACAAACATCTCCAAAGTTGCAGTTTGCAGAAAGAAAAAGTCACCATAGAATCATAGAACAGTTTGGGTTGGAAGGGACCTTCAAAGGTCATCTAGTCCAACTCCCCTGCAAGGGACATCTTCAACTAGATCAGGTTGCTCAGAGCCCCGTCCAACCCGACCTTGAAAGTTTTCAGGGATGGGGCATCTACCACCTCTCTGGGCAACCTGGGCCGGTGGTTCACCACGCTCATTCCTTATATCTATTCTGAATCTACTGTCTTTTAGTTTAAAACCATTACCCCTTGTGCTATCAGAACAGGCCCTGCTAAAGTCTGTCCCCATCTTTCTTAGAAGCCTCGTTTAAGTACTGTCAGGCTGCAGTAAGGTCTCCTTGGAGCCTTCTCTTCTCCAGGCTGAACAACCCCAACTTTCTCAGCCTGTCCTTACAGGAGAGGTGTTCCATCCCTCTGATCATCACCATCATAGATATAACTTCAGTAAAGTTGGTAACTAGCTACTGGCACTATCAGCTCCAAATGTGTTTTGGATTTGCACTTGGCATGGTTAAATATTGTAGTAACTGCAGTCAACTAGAATTTTTCTCCTACATCTGCTGCACCAACGTGGCTGTGTTTTTGTGCTAATGTAGTGGGCATGTGGCAAAGTGTTTGGTTCGTGGGACGAATCTGCACCTGGAAAAGCCTTTTATGAGTAAATATTGTGAGGGGACATTTTCTGTGAGATCACAGAATCACAGAATCATTAAGGTTGGAAAAGATATTTAAGATCATCAAGTCCAGCTGTCAACCCAACACCACCAAGCCCACTAAACCATGTCCTGAAGTGCCACATCCACACGTTTTTTGAACACTTCCAGTGACAGTGAATTCATCACCTCCCTGGGCAGCCTGTTCCAACGCTTGACCAATCTCTCAAGTCTATCTGGCACAACTTGAGGCCATTTCATCTCATCCCATCGCTAGTGTCTTGGGAGAAGAGACCAACACCCACCTCACCACAACCTCCTTTCAGGCAGTTGTAGAGAGCGATAAGGTCTCCCCTCAGCCTCCTCTTCTCCAAACTAAACAACCCCAGTTCCCTCAGCTGCTCCTCATAAGACTTGTGCTCCAGACCCCTCACCAGCTTCCTTGCCCTTCTCTGGACACGCTCCAGCACCTCAACATCCTTCTTGTAGTGAGGGGTCCAAAACTGAACACAGGATTCAAGGTGCGGCCTCACCAGTGCCCAGTACAGGGGCACAATCACTTCCCTACTCCTGCTGGCCACACTATTTCTGATACAGGCCAGGACGCTGTTGGCCTTCTTGGCCACCTGGGCACACTGCTGGCTCATGTTCAGCCGGCTGTCAACCAGCACCCCCAGGTCCCTTTCCGCCGAGCATCTCTCCAGCCATTCCTGCCCAAGCCTGTAGCGTTGCGTGGGGTTGTTGTGACCCAAGTGCAGGACCCGGCACTTGGCCTTGTTAAACCTCATACAGTTGACCTCTGCCCATCAATCCAGCCTGTCCAGATCCCTCTGCAGAGCCCTCCTACCCTCCAGCAGATCAACACTCCCACCTAACTTGGTGTCATCTGCAAACTTACTGAGGGAGCACTCGATCCCCTCATCCAGATCATCAATAAAGATATTGAACAAGACCGGCCCCAGAACCAAGCCCTGGGGAACACGACTTGTGACCGGCCGCCAGCCGGATTTAACACCGTTCACCACAACTCTCTGGGCTCGGCCGTCCAGACAGTTCTTTACCCAGAGAAGATAAATCTCATTACCAAGACAGCAATCCTTTGTAACTAAAATCCGGTGTAGGTTTTCTAGAAGTGCCTAAGTGATTTAGGACTTATGATGACTTGGGGATTCCTACGTGTGTCTGACTAATTCTGTTTAGGAAACACCGAAAGGACTTTAAAGAGGTCCACTCTCTTCTTCACTAATGTCTGTCAACTCAGGCAGAGAGAAACTGTTACAAGAACCTGATGAAGCAGAAGGAACTTTTCCAGAATAAGTGTAGAGATCACACAAAAGAAAGGTTGAGGAAGACTGCTTTCACAAAATTTAAATCACAAAGATACCTGCTTTCAGATATCTGTGAAAGACTGCCTTCACAAAGTTTAATATCACAAAGATAATTCAGATTTAATGAATTATTTGCATTTGCTTGGACTTTACTTCTTAATACACTATCAGCTAAATCAAAATCATCACAGAAAAGTGATCTGAAGAAAGAGGGGGCACAGTTCAATAGGGACAAAGTGGTGCACTTTGAAACAAGCAGGTACACAAATTCGGTGTGGAATAACTGTCAGTAGAACAATTCTGTAGAAGCAGCTCATCTGATCCCAACCCATGCATCCATCAGTACAAAGGGCTAATGAGAAGCTGTATTAAATCAAACTTTCATCTGGAGTGTATCAGCAGGAGCATATCCAACACAACGTATGAACTCATCCCGCCCTGAGCTGTGTTGAGTATTGGGAGGCACCTTCCGATATGCGGATACAACTCAGAGAAGAGCTGGAGGAAAGGTCTATGACAGCAGGACCTATGAGAAAATAATGAACAAATCTAGGTCATCTGCCCTTCAGAAGAGAAGATCAAGGCTGCAAAATAAAAATGAATAATCTATTTTCCACATATATCTGAAAGAGCAACAGGGAAAATTCAGGTTAGAAAAACCTTTTACCAATAAAGATTGCATAATTTAACAGTAAAGAGGCTTTGGAATAGACTGCCTGGGGAAGCTAGAGGCTTCAGCATTAGAGTTAAGTAAAAAGCCACCTGTCATAGATGTGGCTGATTCTGTCTGGGAGCAATAGGGTGGGCTGGATACCCTCTGATTCCATGACTGTAATCCCTGGGCATGCCTGTGTTCATTTGCCTTGTGCCTTCCTAAAGAAGAAATGTGGGACACAGAATCTCAAACTTTCCATGGGATTTGGAATATCCTCAAGTGAAGGCTGGGAAAGACAGAACTACCCTGAAGACTCCAGTAATGGAGAAGGGTCCCTGGTATCTGGTGAAAAGTCCAGTCATAACATTTGTGTCTCACTGTTCAAAGCAAGGAGTGTGGTGGGTTGACCCTGTATGGATGCCAGGTGCCCACCAAAGCTGCTCTCTCTCTCTCCTTCTCAGCTGGACAGGGGAGAGAAAGTATAATGAGAAGTTTGTGGGTCAAGTTAAGGACAGGGAGAGGCCACTCACAAATTACCGTCATGGGCAAAACAGACTTGGCTTTAATTCGAAAAAAATTAGTTTAATTTATTGGCAAGCAAATCAGAGTAGGATAATGAGAAATGAAATCAAATCTTAAAAACACCTTCCCCCCACCCCTCCCTTCCTCCCGGGCTCAACTTCACTCCCGATTTCTCTCCCTCCTCCCCCCAAGCGGCGCAGGGGGATGGGGAATGGGGGTTGTGGTCAGTTCATCACACGTTGTCTCTGCCGCTCCTTCCTCCTCAGGGAGAGGACTCCTCACCCTCTGCCCCTGCTCCAGCCTGGGGTCCTCCATGGACTTCTCCAACATGAGTCCTTCCCACAGGCTGCAGTTCTTCACGAGCTGCTCCAGCCTGGGTCCCCCCACGGGTGCCGTCCTTCAGGAGCAGGCTGCTCCAGCGTGGGTCCCCCACGGGGTCACAGGTCCTGCCAGCAAACCTGCTCCAGCCTGGCTCCTCGTTTCATGGAGCCACAGGTCCTGCCAGGAGTCTGCTTCAGCGTGGGTTTCCCACGGGGTCACGGCCTCCTTTGGGCATCCCCCTGCTCCGGTGTGGGGTCCTCCCTGGGTGCAGGTGGAGATCTGCTCCCCCGTGGAGCTCCATGGATGCAGGGGCACAGCCGGCCTCACTGTGATCTTCACCCTGGGCTGCAGGGAATCTCTGCTCCAGCGCCTGGAACATCTTCTGCCCCTCTTTCTTCACTGACCTTGGTGGCTGCAGAGTTGTTCCTCTCATATTCTTGCTCCTCTCTCCAGGTGCAATTGCTGTGTGATGGTTTCCCCCCCCCATCTTAAATCTGTTACCCCAGAGGTGCTACTACCATCACTGATGAGCTCGACCTTGGCCAGTGGTGGGTCCGTCTGTCTGGCATTGTTGAGTCTATGGGTCACAGAGGAAACTTCTAGCAGCTTCTCACAGGAGACACCCCTATAGCCTCTCTGCTACCTAAACCTTGCCACGCAAACCCAATGCAAGGAGAAAGAGCTAAACTCTGCCAACCTTGGCAAATTATGGGCATGTACTCTAAAAACTGAGGTTCCTCGTGCTGGGAATTTCAGTCTTGAGAAATTCAGTCCCTTTCCGAGCAAGCTGGAAAGCATCCAAAAAGGGAAGGTTGGACAGCAATCTGAGAAGGACCACAGGGCCTCTACTGAGCTCTCTGCTCTGCCGTGGCACTGTGGGGTGGGCATCTGTGTTTCAGTGGCACAGATACAAACCAGAGAAGGTGCAGAAGAGCAGAAGAAGAGTCATGGTATGGTAAATTCACCACCATCTGAAGGGATTAGTGTTTTCCAGACTTTCATGCAAAGCTTTGTGCCCAGTGATGTTGAATGCAAGTTACAAACAAAGTTTATAATCAAGATTAAGAGACTTTTTGTAGATGACATTTGTTACCCTGCCTTTTCCAGCCCAAGCCGCTTGTCTGAGTATGGTCACTAAAAGACTTGCTGTCTAAGCAAGCAGTCACCAAAAAAATCAAAAGTACTTCTGCCACTTACTTGAATACTGGCCACTCAGTTCTAGGAGAAAATTTAAAGCAGAGAGATCATCCGTAAGTTAATTTTATTAGGGCTATATTCATATGAATAGGGTTATTGATATTAATATAATATTAATTATATAGGGTTATATAATATAGCCCTATATGATAGGGCTATCAACAGTCTAAGGAACTGAACCTGTTTGAAATCTGCCTGTTTTCCTATTTTACAGTGTTTCTTATCTGCAAAGAAAAAGAGACAATATGTATCAAAATGATATTATGAATCCCAATAATGAGTGCATTAAAAACATAAAGAAACTGTCATTTTGCGACAGTGAAAAGAAAAAAAAAATACCTGCCCTGGGACATCAATTATTTAAAGGATAATACCTTAAAATGTAACAAATACTTCCTTTTAATATCTTTAATATACTGGATGCTATATAAATCAAAATTTTCACCAGGAAAAAAATTAAAGCTGATTGATTGATTACATTTCTATAAATTCATTCAGTTGTGCTTTGCAAGGAAATAAATGCTGCAAGCTCCAATGGTCATTTAATACTGTTTTAAGCTAAAGAGGGTGCCTAGAATTTTGCTAATATACTCACATTTGCAAGGGGCTCTTAAAAGAGCTATTAGCTCTTTAAGGCTCAGCATACTGAATGCTGATAAAAAGGGTTCTGCCACTACTAAATGACACCTATACCTTCAGCTTTAGCATTTAATTGACCTGAGCACTACAAAATAGTATGGACCACTAAAATGAAGGGATATTTCTGCAAGTAAGATATGAATCCAAATATTTTATGTACAGATGATCACTCTCTTTAATAATTTAATGATGTATAAAGAGAGCATGAAAGTTGCCTATTAGTTTGGATTTTACTATTTTTACATTGGAAGCATTGTCTCATATTACATGTCAACAAATGGTTTGCATAGCTGTCAAGACAAGCATCTTTATGCAAGAATAATATTTTCAGTCCGGAGCAGCTTGTTGAAGGGATTAATCGGACAATAACGAGCCACACTAAGAACAAGGCATTACTTACGATGTCTAAAATGTGCACATGTCAAATATTGTAGACAAAGCACTCTAATTGTGCAATTTCATGCTCTTTGGGGTCTCATTTCTTTTATTACAACTGAGATTTTGTTTGCAGCCATCAGTGAAATTTAAACTCAATGGAACACGTATTCAGAGCTCATTGTTATATAGATAAGCAGCTGCTGCTTCTTATTTTAATAGTTCCTTCAGAAATCCGTAAACTGTATACACATGACATAATTGGATTATCTTTTTAAGACCCAAACAGGTATATCGTAATTATTACGTTTTGAATAATGCCTTATCTGCTTGTAAAATTAAATTCCATTTTCATTCCTATGTACTCACATACACCTGAGAATCAGGATACAAAGTATGAAAACAAACAGTACCTGCCCCCCTCTTGCAAAGCGACGGTGAATAAATAACTACAGGGTGGTTTAAAAATTTAACTCACACATTTCAAGAAAAAGGGGAGAAAAGACAAAATAGAAACTAAAGACACATACATTTGACAACAAAATTTACCAGAAGGAAAAATAAAGAAGAAAACACTTGTCAGTTTTGAAGTAAACAGAGAAAAATAATTAAGGGGTTCTTATCTATTTTGTGCTTTCAGCAGTGCATCACGAAGATGCACTTGTGGTAGAAGAAAATCACTGCAGGAGTTGAGGGAGAAAACCAGTGCTAAGATGGTGACAGAGAGAATATCACTGAAGAAAAACAAGAGGCTGCAAATCTGAATTTTAAAAAACAAACACAGAGCAATTGGGAAAGAAACCAAGGAGACTTGTGTCAGGCATATCAGAAAGGGCATTGAAAGAAACAATTAAAAATAAAGTATCTGTGTGTTTATATGTCTCTCCTCTCCCTCTCTCTGTGTTTGCCAGCAGAGCATCTTCAAGGCATTTCCAGGCATCACACCAAAGCTCCTTATTTGGAGGGAAGCTCAAAGGGTTCTGCCCCAGCACACCATTCCTGTCTCCACGTTCTGCCTGTGCTCAATATCCAGCAGCACTTCTCACAGCAGCAGTGAGGTCTAATGGTGTGGCAAATGCCTTGGGGAGCATTTTGTCTTTGGAAAGCTATGCAAGTGATAGCTCATCCTTACACGCCCCTGGGGAGAGAAACAAGGAGAGTAGGTGTCCATGCTTAGTCCACAGCAGAAGTCAGTGGGAACATCTAGGCTTAGGACAAAGGATTTACTGATCTCCAAACCACTGCGTTAACCAGGAGAGAATACCAATGATTCTTGGGAAGCTTTATTCCAAATGCACATCACTGCAATAATTTCTTGGGTCAATCCTAGCTGCCTGATGGCCATAACTGGCCCAAGGATGCAGGTGATGTGGTATGGGTGGAAGCACTGTGAGTCAGAAATCACGGCTTGGCTGCAAGCTAATCATTGCTGTACCTGATTGGGTAAATGTTTCAAGTCATTATGGCAAGTGCTGAAGGGAAAAGGATGAGTCAATTTACTAAAGTTATACTTGAGTACAGAGAGTAGCTAGGCAATTGGATTAGCTTTATCCAAAGTTGGTCAAGCATTAGAGATTCCTCAAAAGCAGCAAGTCCAGAATTTCTGGGTATGTCACTCACCCTCTTGTCCTAAACGCAGATGTGTGAAGATGGAGGCCCAGTACCTTTGACACATGAATCGGAAGGAACAGTCCAGTACATTGATGCACAGTTTGCAAACCATGTGTGAAAATTCTGGTCTATTTTATGATTTTTCTCTGTTTTCTTTATAAATCTTGCACATGGAACTGGTGCAAACAAATGTACTTTATCCCTGAGCTCTACTACATGGGGGTTTTGAGTACTGAGCTGAGTACTAACAAGCTCATAGATATCAAGTGAAAGCAAAGTTATTTCCCTCTCCTTAGGACCCAGGTAGCCACATGAGAAATACCGTGTCCTCTTTTGAGCCTCCACTGCAAGAGAGATATTGATAAGCTGAAGGATGTCCAGCAGAAATTCGCTAAGAGGTTTTGCAGACAGGTGCACACAGGGTATGGGATGAGGCTGCAGGGACGGAGCTTGCTCAGCCTGGAGGAGAGAGGGCTGATGCAGGGGACTAGCGGGACCCTTCAGTTAGTTACCCATCAGGGGAGGTGTTATGGGGGAGGCAGAGGCAGGCGACTCTCAGGGACACACAAGGCAAGGACAGAAAGCAAAATCCACAGCTGAACACAGGAAAGAGTTGCTCATCCTGGGAGAGGCTGAGGATGGGGATGGAACCTGGAGAAAGGCTGGCACCTCCGTCCTCGGAGAGCTGCAACACTCGTCTGGTCCCCTAAATGACCAGATCTAATTTTGAAGACAGACTGCTTTTCAGAAGAAGGTTGTATTGGTGACCTCTCAAATTTCCTTCCAACCTAAATTTTGCACAGTACCATGGGGAGTTTCTGGAACTGCTTTCCACACACAAAAGCTGCTGTTGAAGAGTACTAATGACCGTGTCCTGTCCCAGACCACATGTCCTTGGGAAGAGACTGGATTACAAGAAAACTCCCATTGCACTTCAGTGAGCTTCAGATGAGGACCTCCCAACATTGAGATTCTGTCGAATACAACTTCATCGTGTAAGAGCCACAAAGATGACATGAATTGAAAAGCCTGGAGATGATAGACAGCCGTGCTGAGCCACATGCACAGTTTGTGCTCCTTGTGACTAACCAAATGGAATCATGCACCATTGTTTCTGTACCCCAGCTGAATGACCTAACCCGTGAATTCTAAAAGTTTAGTTATGCTGAATTGCTCCCAGGTCAATCACATTGATTACTAATGATGCAGACTTTCTTAGTGAAAATCTTTCCCTATTGTATCCCTGGAACCTGATGCCTTGTATACAGCATCTCATTATGGGTAGGCTTTTCTGCAACACTATTCATTGCTTCTTGCAAGTAGGAAGGTGAATAAGCTAACTGTTTTAGAAAGTAATATGTATGTAACAGAGAAAACCTCGGCTTTTATTTCACACTTTAAAAATAATCACTGTTCTTCCTTCCCTGAAGTGCTGAGATTTTAGAATAGTGTTAATTCAATTCCCCCATGAATATAGGCCACCTCGCTTTTAAGAGTAAAAAGGTTTGTAAAACTGTATTTAAAATTTTGTCCCACGTACGAAATAAAAGTTACTTTGTGAAAATGCTGGAGTGGTGGGGGGAAAGAATGGGAACATCTAGGATTGCAGTCAGCTGCTGGATGTTCTCCTCTGCTAAGGAGGATCACACAAGCATCACACAAAACAACAGAAGTCCAGCATAGATTTTCTTGAGCTTTCATCCCAAAGGAATACTGCAGAAGCTTGGAATTCTGCTGGCTTATATTATGTCTTTTCATCCTTTAAAAAGCATTTATCAATGTTATTTGATAATACGTGATTTCAAAGAAGAAAACGTACACTGTCAAAGTCTGCTTTATTTCACATATGCACTTTGAATTAAAAATGTTGTCCATATTTGAAAAACACAATAGAAAACCTTTTGTGATTTAGGCAAAAAGTAGACCATTCTCCCAAATTCTCAGTAAAAATGAAAATATTTTCAAATTATGCTGGAATCTCGTTCTATGAGCACACATGTATGTTGTAAGTATTAACATTAATTGCCTATGAAAGAAATCCAATATTTGAGACAAACAAACAAAAACTCCACCTGAAAGATCAAAGCAGAAATCTTGTAGGTTTACTTCAAGGTCAGAATTTCCTAATTTCTATGTAAAACCAATTTTCTATCTATCTGTCTGCTTTGCGTATCTAGAGAACCCCAAGACAGGAGAATAAATACCAATCTACCATGACTCTGCGTAGATTTTTGTTGTAAAGAAATTACAGCTGCACATTTATTATTCTACAGGATAAAGTAATGAATGATGAGACAGAATTTCAGGATGTTCATTTAACTTTGTAGTAGAATGACTTGTCATAATTCAGCATGCTACCAGCTCCTTATGCTCAGAAGAAGTGCAACACAAGGATATTAAATCACTCATTAAGATACTGTATTTTGATAATGTTTAATGCAAATTCTTTCTTGCTGTGAAAATTACTCATCTCACCTGAGTACCTTGATTACCAACAGGCACTTTTGCATACCCATAATTTTGAACGCAGCGGGTTCAAAATGCTAATCCGGTAGTTGGGAAGGAGGTTGACTCATTTGGTCTTGCAAAGCAATTGGCAGCTAAACACTTTATTCCTTGCTGAATAAATAGCTCAACAAAATCTTAGAAAAAGGCACTAGAAAAAGAATGTCTGAGAGAGCAGCTCTCAGTTAGTGTGGCAGCAGGCTGGGTCCAGATGAAGCACAGTCCATCAGCTGCCCAATTGTAGAGGGAGAACATCAGATTTGTTTGAGGCTCATGGGGCCAGATCTCTAATTGATGTAAATCTTGGTAACTTCTTCCTAACAAACATTAAAAAAACTGAGTTATACTAAAAAAACATCTAAGCATCTGGTGTTTGACTAACCAGGTGTGCTCTGCTATTTGCCTGTTGATCTCTGTAAACACTGTAGAAGATGATACCCACATGAAAGATGAGAGTTCGTGATCCCAGTGGTGTCTTTACTAGAGTATGGTAAAAGACCTGCTGAAAAGACTTCTGGCAGTCACCTGAGATTGTTGGTTGTGGGTGGCTGGTTGTTCAGCTACAACATGGAGCAGACTGAAAGCTGTTAGTATAAGCATAGGAAAGCAATATATGTTTCTACATCTTTGGCTTCATGTCATATGCTCTATTATGCAAAGGCAGTGGAAAATTGACCTATACCATGACTTCTTGCACTTAACACTGAGTAATGATGGGGACATTGCTGGAAGGGCACAGAGCTACTGCTATAGCTGAGTGAAGGGATCTCTGAAAATGTTTTGTGTAGAAGCAAATACAGCCAGGATGTCTGAAACAACTTTCCAATCTGTTAAGTACTTCTGCTGGGAAAAAAAACTTCAGCAGTTTTATTTTGTCATTTTCAAATCATTAAAGTATTTCTAATAATTCAAAAAAGAGTCATGTTCCATTGTTAAAATTGTAAGTCTCTTTCACAGAAACATAGAATCATAGAATATTTTGGGTCTTAAGGAACCTTTAAAGGTCATCTAATCAACCCCCCCTGCAGTGAGCAGGGACATTTTCAGCTAGGTTCAGGTTGCTCAGAGCCCCATCTAACATGACCTAGAATGTTTCCAGGGATGGGGCATCTACCACCTCTCTAGGAAATCTGTGCCAGTGGTTCACCACACTCATTGTGAAAAATTTCTTCCTTCTAGCTAGTCTAAATCTGCCCTCTTTTGGTTTAAAACCACTACCCCTTGTCCTATCACAACAGGCCCTGGCAAAATGTCTGTCCTCATCTTTCTTAGAAGCCCCGTTTAAGTACTGGAAAGCTGCAGTAAGGTCTCCCTGGAGCCTTCTCTTCTCCAGGCTGAACAACCCCAACTCTCTCAGCCTGTCCTCATGGGAGAGGTGTTCCACCCCTCCGACCATTTTTGTGGCCCTCCTCTGCAATAATTGTGCATGTTCAGGTTCCTCAGTTTTTCTCGAACCTGATCTTCTCTTACAGTGGGAGGGACTTTGTTCCTCCAGTCCCTGTCTTGCAGTCCATCCACTCGAGAGGTGTGGGAAGAGAGACTGCCAGTGAAGACTGAGGCAAAGAAGTTGTTGAGTACCTCAGCCACCCCCTCATCTGTTGCTACCAGTTTGCCAGTCTTGCTCATCAAGGCGGGTACGCTTTCTTTGACCTTCCTTTGCTGGCTGACATACCTATATGAACGCTCTTATTATTCTTTGCATCCCTTGCCAAGTTCAGCTGCAGCCACTTCTTGGCCTTCCTGACCCTGTCCCTACACAACCAGGCAGCGTCCCTGCACTCTTCTTCCCAGGATACCTGTCCCTGCTTCCACAGCCCGTGCATTTCTGTCTTGCCCTTTAGTTTGACCAGCAAGTCTTGACTCAGCCATGCCGGTCTCTTTTCTTTTCCTGATTTCTTACACCTGGTTTGAGAGCTCTTGCTCTCTATGGAAAGCTGCCAGCTCTGTTGTGCTCCCAACAGGGGTCCTATTGACTAACAACTCCTTCATAACTTCTTCATAACTTCTGAGCTTCATAAAAGTTTTGAAAACAACTCTTTTCATTTCACTTCAGTTAATCTCTCTGAGCTTGTTTGCTCTTTAATGCAAATAGTAAATCGCAAAATCACTTATTTAGTAAGTAGAAAAAACAGTAGATTTGGAGATGCAGTAGAGCAGAGCCAGAGAGTGGTTGTTGCTAGAACTAGGGTGAGTTCATTGCAAAAGCAACAATTTTTGTGTGACAGTATGGTTTTCTTTTGCCTCCTTTGGGCCTATACCAAATTAGACCAGTTCAGAACCTATTCCACTGATTTTCATTCTAGTATGAGAAAGGAGTGAAGCTTGTGCCTCTTCATCTGTTTGATTGTTCAACCTAAGTAATTCTTAGAAGCTTTAACGAACCTCAAACACATTTGACAGAAAGGTTAGCAGTCTCAAATACATTAAGGCTGACAACTATTAAAACAAGTGGGTACAGGAAGGAGAGAAGCCAGATGCATCTGGAATGAATAAGTTTTGAACAAGAGTATCAGAAAACCCATGCAGGAGAGAGCATACCACAGGGGAGAAACTTGGATCAGAATTTGTGCCTTGTTAGACACCAGAGAATTTAACTAAAAGGTGCATTTCTGCAAAAAAACAGCTACTTTATTTCTGCTGTTCAGAGAACTGCTTACTTGATTTCATAAGTGTAGAGCTGATAAATACAACGAGACATGCAATCTTAAGGACAATGCAGTGCCTTATCCATGTGAAACAGCTCATTAAAAAACCCACAGTGGTAACAGACAATCAGAGGAACAAATCATTTATGTTATTAATTAGAGATGAGCAAATAGGTCTGAATCACATAAAATCTACTCAGGTGATAACCCTGTGAGATAAAGCTGAACAAATGTTGTTTTCTTCCTGGAGATTTGGTTTTGTTTTCTTTTATTCTTTTATTGCTTAGAATGCAGGGGTGCAAAAAATGTTGTTTGCTCCTTCAGAGCTTCATTCATTTCTGTTATAGTTGTATGTAAATGAGCAGTGAGTAGGTAGCTAACATCTTAAAATATCTTTAATTCATTGTATAACACCACAGCTATATTAATATCCTTTAACCAAAGTAAACAAATTCATTAGAAGATATGCAAGACCACATTTTTCAGATGTATTAGATGTATTTATATGCATGATTATGGAATTAATAATAAAAAGTTGGCACATTATTTTACCAGACTGTACAAACATGCTTTTGTTAATGGATAGCATGATTTGAAAGACAATTTTCTAGCATACACAGCTCTTTCCCTCTGCTCCCCCCTCTCATCCCCCTTCCTCCATAAACACCTCTATGTATGGTCCAACACACACCAAGTTTTCCCCCTTGCCCTTAGCTCTAGAGGCCCGTTACTTTTTGTGGACATTTTTCATAACCATTCTAACAGGGAGGGTCATAGGCTTTGCTGTGGAAGATGGGTTCACAGCTGTGCCCATCAAGCCAGAGACCTGTTTGCTCCGGCTGCTCTCAGCACAGCAGGACGGAGCGGGGAAGGGAGAGGTCTGCCATGTTCCCCCCGATGTGACACGGCCAAAGCTGTAACAGGGACATGGGGCTGTTACCCATGCAATTGCAAAGCTTAAGACAGTGAAAACAGTGGGCAAAAAATACCTGCTGAGTTAACTTCAGCCTAGCATCACCCCCTGTGGAGGTTTAGCTATTACAGTGCTCTGCCTTTTTTTTTTCCAAAGTGCTCAGTAGCACAGTGGGGTGTTGGTGGCTCAGATGTAGTTTCTTCTTAACCTGTCAACAGAGAAGATAAGTACAAGGTGATAAAACATTTTAAATTGGACAGAAAGCGAAGTAGGGCTGTATGAACCAGAGCTCAGTCACTTAAATGTATGAGCAGCTGTAATATATGCAGTCCCCAGCAGCTGTTCCAGTAGTTTTATAGTGTATGTAGATTTAAGAGTATGGTGGAGTTGCTCTTTGCTTGTCTCTTGTTATCTTTTGGTTTTATCTTACAGGTGAACTGCCAGACTCTGTTGTCCTGTGTTAGTAATGAGTTGTTACCAGAAAAGTTGATGTTAGCACCACAGGTTACCATCAGCTCTCCACGAATACCGACAGAGCTGTAACAGGGAACCATAAGCTCTGTCTCTCTGATGCTGCTTCGTACTTGCATAGCGTGCATGTACTGGGAACGAGGTAATGCGGGGATATAAACAGTGGTTTATGCTGTCAGTCTAACATCAGCAACTGAGGTGGCTCTGAGAGACAGCATGGCTCTTCAAGGGGATTCCTCACTGCCTTCTGTGGAAGCCTTTGAACAGCAGAAAGGGATGATAAATAACTGTCAAGAAAATCTGAGAGGAAATGATACGGGGCACAAGGAAGGAAGTATGGCCAATGGGCACAATTTAGGGAGCTGGGAGGATTAAGAAAGTCACATACACCAGAAAAAAAAAGAAACGGGGGGAAAAGAAAGGCCAGCTTAGGAATGGGTCTTGACAGCAGCGCTGGAAAGAGCAGACCAGGTTGTGGATGAACCGAAGAAGAGATTGTCTGCTCAACAGTTTGCTGTGCAGAACAAAGCCAGCAAGACCTCCCAGATCAGATGTTGGGGGCTGTTTCTGTCTCCCCCACTCACCCCATGCTTGTGTGCAGGCCCAGCCCCACCATGGGTGGTCATGGAGAAAGCCATGGAAGGCTGCCCACCTTTGAGAAACACAGCCTGGTGCCGCATGGTGGTCAGTCCTCAGCATGCCACCTGCAGGCAAGGAAGGCCATGATCCTGCTCCACAAAAATCAATAGTGAGTTTGTGGTGCTGGATGAGGTTGTGTTTTTTAGTTGCAGTAATGCTGCGCTGCAGGTTTCAGGTTCAGAGGCGAGCAGAAAGCAAGGTGGACACAGCATTTTTTTGTTTCCATCAACAGCCAGTGGAACAGCAGACGAGCGGAGCAGCCACCCGCAGAGGCTTGGTGCTTGTCTGAAACAAAACAGAGGATGTACTGGATGGGGTAATAGCTGTATGAAGAGCATCCTCACCTTCTTCATTCTAGGGACAGACACTTTAAAAAAATAACAGACCAAGAAAGAGTGATTTCCTATGTTTTCTTAAAAAAATTTCCAATGTTGCCTTTCTTCAGTGCTGCTTATGGGGCAGGAGTAGCCAAGCCAGGTGCAACCCTCACCAGATACTAGCTGGACCCCAGCTCTGCCTTCCTTGAAGTTAGGGAAAGAGGAAGATTATTTGCACTGCTGTTTGTTCTTCAGGTGGATTCTCTTTCTTTTTAACAGTTACTTCTTGCCTTGGTCATAGCTGACATTTTCCATGCTGAATGAACTTTCATAGTCAGTCCATAGACTTCTGCAAGGCTTCTGTAACTATATGATATACGACAAAGTCAAGTCTGGGCTTCCAGGACCAAATTCTATGCCAGTCTCACTTCATTGGATTAGATCTATTGGCAGCAAATTTGGCACTCCTTGAAAGCAGGAGGCACCAAAACCAAGCCTGCCTTCATTGCTTTTGAGAAGCCTCCCGAGAAGGTTTCCTCTTAAAGGTTTGGCTAGGTATTTTCTGTGTGAAATGAAAGCCAGATCTTAATGGACACATTATTTCAAATCATCTTACTGAAAATATCTGATGTTACTTGGCTATTTAGGTGGTTTCAGCACCCTCTCTAATGAGGCCATAACCACCACTGAAACTAGGAACTGTTGAGAGCCATGAGCTGCCTATTAGAAGTTGTTATCATTGTAACAGCGCTTCAGATTTTTTCGGTCCTCTGTGTGTTTCTGGGTGTGTGGGGGGAGTGGGTGTATAAACATGAGTGGGTGTGTATCAAGGGCATGCAGAAGAACCTGAGGAGCCAAAAGCTGATTTGGCCTCTCTGCATCCAAAAGGATGGGTACAAGGCTTGTCTGCTTGTTGTTGATTATGATATGACTTCCATTGCTCGTTTATGTTATGGTGGCAGGGACATAGCACAGGGAGGAGCAGTACATGCAGCAGATCTACCAGGAGGGCTGCTCAACCCACAGCCCCAAGCAAACTTCCTGGAAGAAAATGCTACAGTTTCCAGTGAGTCAGGCAAACCAAAGCATCATTAAACTTAGATGTAGGGAGAGAAACACTGATTGCTCACTGGTAAGTTTTGCTTTGAAGAAAAGGAGGAAAAAAAACCCCAACCCAACAACTCCTGCTTTATGTTTCAGACCATCATTTTACCTCTGCAATAAAATAACATGAGAAACCACCTGAAATACCAAGAGTCACTATTTAGTGTCTTTTGAGAGAGCAGGTACTAGTAATTGATGAAAAAAACCCATTTCTACTACAATTATCATGTCAGAGGGTAAATGTGATCTTTCGCATATAAATTTGTGTGCCACGTTTTCCCATCCTGGCTCCAACACATTCCCCAAAGACTTACAAAGGAGGCAATAAAAAAACCTACAAGCTCAAAAGGAAGCTTTGTTTTGTCTTATTGATCATGACTGCCCTTACACATCTCTCAGAATTTTTTATATATAATTTTTTTTTTCCTAATGCATTTTTACTTTGGAAACCTACAGTGCATTTCAGTTTCGTAAAACTTAAATGAAAATGAAGCTAGGACTTTCCTATAAGCCACACAGTAGTTTCAGTGGAAAATATTTGCAAATGTATATCATGTCATATTAATTCTGTCTGTTAAATATGTTTTCTATAAGAGCTTTCTCTACAGGGGACGAGGTTGTTGTCTTTTGGATTTTTAAAATAGTTATTAAGCTTTCATAGTGTCTATGAACATAACCTAGTGAATCCTTTAGTACCAGTGCATGTACCCTTCAGTGATGTCTTGCTTGTCGTTTGGTAGCTTTTGTGGGATGGAAACTGTACTGTGTGTGGTTACCCATGAAACAGCACTTATTTTTGGAGTGTACGAGCCGGAAGATCTGCTGTTCCTCTGGGAGGATGCTTGTAGGCTTGTCATGCCAAAAGATTTCTCACTGGTCATCAAGCTAAGTGTGTAGAGCCCACTCCTCTGGTCCAGCTCCCCTATAGACTAAATCCTCTATTGACTCTACTTGTTGTGCTCTTACTGTCTTCTTAAATACATGCTTTAAAGATAGGGGATTTGTAGGCCACCTCACATGTTCATTTAGGGACATTCAATGTGTCTATAACTTTGGTGCATTGTTTGGACTAAAAAAGGTCAAGTAACGGTGACAAAGCTACTGTCAGTACCGTATGTACTGTGTGTGCATACACTCAGCAAGGTAGACAGGCTTTAGGAGCCCACTTTCGGTTAACGTGTTGTTTAAAAATCAAGAAAAAAATCAAAAGCTGACTATAATAACATCAGCCGTTCTAAAGTCTGTATTTCATTTGCTCTGGCCAAGTAGCCAGGCTGGCAGAAGAGGCAGGATGACATACAAAAACTGATCAAAGTTGCAAATCCTACTGGTTTGACACAAAAATCATGTGTCTCTGGGGACTTCCTTGCACTGCAAATAAATCCAACTGGCAGACTGTCCTTCTCTGTAAGCACTTGAGATCTCAGGAGCCAGGTGTCCTTTGCCAGGAGCTGGGACTTGCAGACATCATTGGGGGAAAAGCACTTGGGAGCCCCTGTAGGAAAAGAAATAGAGAACCAAGTTAATGTGTTGTCCCCAGGTACCTAATGGGAGAGTGGAGAGGCAACAGAGCCAGGTTCCTCTCAGAGGTGCACAGTGATAGGACAAGAGGCAACAGATACAAATCAGAACATGGGAAACATTGAATGACTGATTTGGAGACTCCATCCTTGGTGATTTTTCAGCATTTGCCTGGGCAAGGCCCTGAGCATCCTGATCCACTGGTGAATGTTTTGCACAGAAGGTTGGACTAGATGATTTCCAGAGGTGACTTCCCACCTGCCTGCTTCCATGACACTAAAAAGAGACATTGGAAAAGATTCTGGTGCATTCCTGCTCAGAGTACAGACCCACAGACTGGGAGGCTGTGCCAGGACCTACAGTTGGGTGCAGAACAGATCGGAGCAGAGTCTAGTGAAGGATCACACCCCAGTGCATGTATCGTGTGATGTCAGGACAGAGTAGAGCAGCATAAGCAAGAGTACCAAGGTTAGGTTTTCTTGTATATCTTTGCCAGGTGGATAAAATTCTGGGGTTTTGTCAGGGCCTGACTGTTTTTCATGTAATTGCAGAGAAACAGTGAGTCATGGTGAGGTGACAAGGCTTGGCCATTTTTTAAAAAACACATGCTACCTTAGCCAGTTGCCTAAGTGACACACTTGTTCCCACACATGCTGAAGATAGAATCATAGAATCATTTAGGTTGGAAAAGACCCTTAAGATCATGGAGTCTAACCATTAACCTAACACTACCAAGTCCACCACTAAACCATGTCATGGAAAATTACATTCAACTTAGCAAAGAAAAGCAACCTTTACCTAACACAGACAATAAAACATGAAATATAGTTCATACAAAAAGACAGTTCACCACCCCAGGACTTAAACTATACACATGAGTTTGAGGAGATGTGGTATATACACGTTTTGTTAAAATGGTCCCAGGGAAGGGTCATACAGCTGTGTGGAGGGAACAGCACCAAAGCACACGGACCCCAACAACGCAAAACATAGAATGAGGGTAAAAGCAATATCCAATGAATAACTAACATCCTGAAGCCCTATATATTTAAAATTAAGTTTTAAAATTAAGCTGTTTAAATATATATATTCAACTGGATAGTACTTTGATGCACGTTGCAATGAAGATACACGACGTCAGACTTAACAACATGCTAAGGTTTATGATTCTTTAATTCAATGCCATGCAGATGCCTTTGTGTACTGGGGAGGTGAGCCCTCATTTTTAAGCTGCTTATGAAGAACCAAAAAGGAAGGAAGTCTTCATGCTTGCAAATATATCTGAAAAAGGTACAGTTACCTTAGCAACAGGGACTTTATGAACTGTTTCAATACAAATAAGTTATTTTTTTGTGATATATGTATCAGAAAATGTCTGGAAACATGATGAATTCAGAAAAGAAAGATGGGTGTTCACAATATGCAGTGAATATAGTGTTGCTTCGTGTCCGCGTGTCTGTGTCAGCACAAGCTGGGTGTCATTTGGGAATCATTATTATTTGATGCCTTATTATTAGGAATAGGTATGCAAAGTGTGCATAAAAGCATAACATAACACATACTCAATCAGATCAAATGGATCACATTTTACATCCATCTACAGCTCACATTTTCCTGGGGCAATTACAGCAAGTCCAAGTCCTGTACAAAGAAACTGTAGTTGAAAAAACTAGCACTGGAGATTATTAACAGTAAAATATCCACACTTAAAAATAGAGCCCTATTTTTAAAAAGTTTTTCCGCTTTACTAGTTTGCCAAAAGAACAGTGACAAACTAATTCTGTCATTCACCGCAACGCTTGAACCCTGAGTATAGTCAATGGATGGAAACCACCATCTGAAGATGACAGCTATCTCAGCGAGTGTTCTCAGTGCAGCAAGCTGTATAGGTGTATTTCTTGTTGAGTGTCCCAGCTCTGAAACCACACTTTTCAGTCATGATCTTCTGTCGGATGGTAATTTTTATGTGTACTTAGTAATTGGAGAAACACATTTTGAATTGCATGTCATTTCTGAGCTTCATTACACAGCTGAGAGGACAAGAAGTGGACATGCAGCCACAGACCTTTGTGTTGATGAATGCCTATTAAGGCCAACTTCATGATGCTTACTCTTGGTAACGTAACAAAATAGTGACTTTTCTGAAAACTGAGACTGCTAGATGACATCTATTGTTTGGAGAGCTCTAATATGGTTGTTAATTATTTCAATTAGTTTTATGTCATGCCAGGGGAATGTCTGTCTGTCAAAACGAATGCCTGCCTCTGATTTAGAGGCTGTGGTTTATGCCCGTACATCTTGCTTGCCTGTTTTGCCTGCCTGCAATGGCTGTTTACATCCTGGATATGGCAGTCCACAATTTCTGTGGGAAGAGCAACCTGTATCTCAAAATCATTTTCACGTTTCCTTATGCATCAGCTGAAGCAAGAAGCGGATAACCATGCCAGAAGAGTGGCTGCCACGGGGCAGAGCTGAGATACTTCCAGCCTAGCTTTACCTGAGGGGGCTCACACTTCTAGCCCCCTTGCTGTGGCAGTTCAAAACTCGGAGGGGGCCCACGTGTCACGCAGGGACAGCAGGGAAGGCATGGGCACTCCTGCGCACCATGTCTCTGCTGGAAGGTGCAAACTCCCACCAAGACCAGGAGAAGACACTGGCCTTCAGGGTGGCTTGCAGCAAGGCAAAGACCACCTTGCTCCTTGTCCTCCTGTGCTTGCCCCTCAGGGTTCCATAGTCTGTCAGTCTCTTGAAACAACACTGAAATAAATGAAATGCATTGCCATTTCTGCCACTGCTACATTTCTGGATTTATTTCTACAGTAAATGTTAAGTGGTCTTTTAAGAGGTTTTATTCCAAACGAAGCATCATCACCATGTATAGGTTGAGAAGTGCCAACGTAATTGTTATATGAGACTAAAAAGAACAAAAAGGGGAAAAAAAAAAAGACAAACCCCCCTGACAACAAGAGATAAATGATAATTTTTCACAGTGTGGCCATGATGATGCAGCTTGTTTCATATGAACAGACCTCTACTGTGAATCACGCAGTTGTAGTTAACCAGCCTCTCAGTGTCCAGGGATCTGGCCAATGGATCAGCATATTTAGAAACTGGGAACACTGGTGCCAGTATTACCACACCTTTTTTTGACTTCTCTCCAAAACAGCTCCAACTCTCCAAAATGACTCCAGTCAATGTTCTAATTTTTTCTGAAAGTCCTTTCAAAAACTTGGTATAAAACCTCCAAATGGACAAGTTGTGCTAAGAGTGTACACAGCCTGTTGTTTCTATAGTTTTTAAAGACACTCCTTTGTGGCTGGCTCCTTTTTATTTTTCGTTTCGGTCATGATCTATTTCCTACACAGACTGTAGGCAAAACGCAAAGTAAAAGGGAGTTTTCCCCATTGATTCCAGCATCATTGGATCAGACCCACAAGAAACGGTTCCTATCCTGTTATTCACAGGCAACAGAAACATTTTCTTTCTCGCTGGACTACACTGCAACACACCATTCTCATAAACTGGCCTCTGCTATTGCCACCGCAGTAATAGAGAGTTATAATTTGCTTTTCCCTGTCTTTTGCTCCCTGACGGCCATAAATAATCTAGAACATTTTGTCAGAGACCTTCTCTAGGAGTTCAAACCCCACCTAGTTTGAGCGCTGGAAAACAGACTGACTGGGATAACTGATTTTCATGAAGGTAGGAAGAAGGAATCAACGTATGCTGCTTTTTGTACAGTATCAGTGATTATGCGTGGGCGCCCTTTAAAGTGAATTGTTATCCCGAGTTTTTTGCTTTCCACATGGTGAACTCCCTCTGAGAAAGGCCAAATAATCTCCTTGACAACACAGCATTAACAGTCAGATAATTTTATCACAGCTGAGATGATGTTAAATAGTGAAATACATATAGTTAAGGCTCATGGAGGCTGTGTGAATTTCCTTAGTACCTGTAACCCATTGAAACATGCATCCTCAGCAATTTTTATGGGCATGATGGCAGGAGGTTCCAGAAGCTTTAATCTTGCTTCACAAGGCAGCTTCATAGAGGCAGACCCACCAAATCCAGGCGCGTCTGGGGCAGCGTGTTCAAGGCTGAGACAGAAATGGGTGTGAACAGAGATACAATGGTTTTAGGCATCACATCTCTCATCTTTCAAAAATAAAAGCGCAGCAGCTGTCTGTCGGGCTTCCCCTCTCCCTGCTGGTGGTGATGCAGATCAAAGACTCACCCCTGCAGATCTGGGAAGCTCTCCTCGCTCACAAAGAATGAGTCGGTTTGGAAAGGTGCTGTCTCTCTCAGGAAGTGTCAGTCAATTTTCTGAGTCTCTGGACAAAAGAAACAGCCATTTTTCTTCACATCAAGATTTTATTATATTTGAAGTTATAGCAAAACCTGGTTACATTCCTAGACATGTGGTGTTTGAACACCAGTCAAACAGCAGGTAAAATCTGTGGGAGCTGCCAAAAGGATTCAAAAGCCCAGGATTAAAGTTCTTAAAATAAAGATGCAACTCTGTGTGGATGGGGACAGTGCCGCTGTGCCATGACTTTTTGAAAAGCTGTGCAGAGCTGGAATAGAGCTGGTGACCTTCACTTCGGAATTTCTGTGCACCTTTAGCTTTGCTGGGACAATGCAGCTACAGACTAACAAAGGGCTGGGGCTTTTTTTGTTGTCACATCTCCCTGCATTATTTCATTAAAGATGTCCCAGGGTTGGTCCAAAATACGACGGCCTTGTGGTGAATAAGCAGGCTGGCGCTGTGAAGACTCTAGCAAGAGTTGTGTGTGGACTCCTTTCAGCAACTGTAATGTTCAAAGAGTCCTTGCCCTAAAACCACAATGAATTCCCCAAGACCAACCTGTACAGCAGGAGAGACAAGGGGCCGGAACAGGCCATCTGTCCTGTGGAAGTGCATGCTTGACGAACCTAATTTCTTGTTTGATGAACCTGATTTTCTTCTATGACCAGGTGACCCGCCTAGTGGATGAGAGAAAGGCTGTGGATGTTGTCTACCTGGACTTTAGTAAAGCCTTTGACAGCGTCTCCCACAGCATTCTCCTGGAGAAACTGGTGGCTCATGGCTTAGACGGGTTTACTCTTCACTGGGTAAAGAACTGTCTGGATGGCCGAGCCCAGAGAGTTGTGGTGAACGGCGTTAAATCCGGCTGGTGGCCAGTCACAAGTGGTGTTCCCCAGGGCTCGGTTTTGGGGCCGGCTTGTTCAATAACTTTATCAATGATCTGGATGAGGGGATCGAGTGCTCCCTCAGTAAGTTTGCAGATGACACCAAGTTGGGTGGGAATGTTGATCTGATGGAGGATAGGAGGGCTCTGCAGAGGGATCTGGACAGGCTGGATCAACGGGCAGAGGTCAACTGTATGAGGTTTGATAAGGCCAAGTGCCGGGTCCTGCACTTGGGTCACAACAACCCCATGCAATGCTACAGCCTTGGGGAGGAGTGGCTGGAGAGCTGCTCGGCGGAAAGGGACCTGGGGGTGCTGGTTGACAGCCGGCTGAACATGAGCCAGCAGTGTGCCCAGGTGGCCAAGAAGGCCAACAGCATCCCGGTCTGTATCAGGAATAGTGTGGCCAGCAGGAGTAGGGAAGTGATCGTGCCCCTGTACTCAGCAGCGGTGAGGCCACACCTTGAATCCTGTGTTCAGTTTTGGGCCCCTCACTACAAGAAGGATGCTAAGGTGCTGGAGCATGTCCAGAGAAGGGCAACGAAGCTGGTGAGGGGTCTGGAGCACAAGTCTTATGAGGAGCAGTTGAGGGAATTGGGGTTGTTCAGTCTGGAGAAGAGGAAGCTGAGGGGAGACCTTATCACTCTTTACAACTACCTGAAAGGGGGTTGTGGCAATGAGGGTGTTGGTCTCTTTCTCCCAAGTCACTAGCAATAGGATGAGAGGAAATGGCCTCAAGTTGCGCCAGGGGAGGTTTAGATTGGATATTAGGAAAAATTTCTTCACCGAGAGGGTGGTCAGGCATTGGAACAGGCTGCGCAGGGAAGTGGTGGAGTCGCCATCTCTGGAAGTGTTCAAAAAACATGTGGATGTGGCACTTCAGGACATGGTTTAGGGGACACAGTGGCGCTGGATTAACAGTTGGACTTGATGATCTTGAAGGTCCTTTCCAACCTCAGCGATTCTGTGATTCTGTGATTGATTCTATGATTCTGTGATTCTGTGAAGTGCAGGAGTACTTCCATTAATCCTAACTCAGAACTGTAAGTACCATCATCGCTTGCATGGGAAAAGGGATGAACCAGGATGAAGATCTCTCACCAGGTCATGGCTGCACCAAAAGGGTTTCCAGAATGTGCTCTAGAAATTGCCCCATGGCATGTCTGAGATCCTTGCATAGACTACAGCTTCATTTTGTTGACGAGAATAAGCACATTAATCATAGGGGACTCAAAACTTATTTAGCAAGCCAGTTGCAGTACACATACCATTAACTTTACAGAACAAATGATCTGAAAAGGGTAATTTCAGACAGAAGTGATCAAATTGTTTCAGAGGAATTTCAATTGCTACCAAAAAATCCTCAGCAAAGTCTATTTCATGCTGCTTATCATGCAACAATAAGTGGATTAGGATAATGCATTGTTTGGATACAAAAAGAAGGTATTAGAATAAATTGAAAGTAACTCCAGAGAAGTCTCTGGAATATAATTTACAATTTTTCTCTTGTCCATCTGCATCACCATCTCTTACCCAGGAAATGCAGATACTTGTGATTCACCCAAAGCAAACAAGAAAGAGACAAAAGTCAGGGTCAAGGCAAAGTAAAGGGTCTACAGCAGACATTCTCCATGCCTTTGCACTCAAGAGTTTAGTCCACAAATGCAGGGGAGGAAAGAGGCAGAGTTGTTGAACAGACAATAGTTCCCACATCAAGGCAAAAAACCCCAAAAAACAGAATTTCAGGGTATTATAGAAAAAAAAGTTCTGAAAAGGAAGAAAGTTCTGGGGTCAAATTCAAGAGCAACGGAAACATTTTATCAGCCTCAAGTCATTGAAGATACTACTGTGCAGAATGAGTCACAGCTGAAGAGATGCCCTTCTGAAACGCCTCTGCTTTTACTGCAGAAGTACCACCTGCCAGAAAAATAAGAAGCCTGTGAAAATGTAATCGGTAGCTGTTATGACTCTTTTGCTTTGTATTAAAGGTGTTTGGAAATACTTCAGTGACACTTAAATCAGTCAAAAAATCGTTATTTCTTCTAAACAAAAAAATTATGTGAAAATGTACTGCAAGAGCATGGTCAGGAGTCATGATGGAGACCTGGACTCAGCCTCCTCACAGACACTTGAGTTACCCATGTGCCCTCTCTTCAGGTGGGCTGCAGCATCTCATACTAAAAAAAATAACCCCAGGGAGACAGACCCACCAGTTTTCTGCTCACTGCCTCTTCCTCACTCGCTAATTTTAACGCAATGTCCTGCTGTTTCCCTAAAATCCCCAAACTTTACTCCCTGCTCAGCTTGACTTTGAGAAGAAGCAGGTCTTGCTGTCAGCGATCTACTCATGTGGTGAAATGGAAGCAACCAGAGGAAACTCTAAATTTTTAACTGGAGATAAACAATATTTTTCATTAAGTTCTATCATGTATTACCCCTTAAAAAAGGGAAATAGCTGCTTCTTGCTCTGCTGGAAGCTGTCATTTCTATATCCAAACCTAATGGTATTCAGCTGCCACCAGCTATTGATGAAACATATTGAT
This sequence comes from Phaethon aethereus, assembly GCF_964289735.1. NCBI lineage: Eukaryota > Metazoa > Chordata > Aves > Phaethontiformes > Phaethontidae > Phaethon > Phaethon aethereus. Next base: position 20,574,131 of record NC_138582.1, read on the forward strand.
CCTGATCTCATAAGGATCAGGAGACCTTTAAGTAGAGTCAATGCTGACAGTTCTTAGTTTTTTATTTTCTTAAAACAGAATAAAGGGTTTTCTGGCTAAAAGCACAACAATATTAGACTTCTTGGTTTTGCATACATAAACCTCAGATAAATATCGCTCAAAGAAAAATGTGAATGACACAACATCTTCAAAGGGGAATAAGGAATAATATGTGATTTTAAGCTACTGTAGATATTTTTTCATGTGATGTATCAGCTTGATGCAATAATTGAAGAAATAACTTTCCCAACGCCTTGTGGAAAACAAAACAGTTTTACACATGGTTTCTGCACTCTGATTTCCTCCAGGGAAGAAATGTCTTGTGAAAAATTTAAAATTTACTCAAATACTGTGAGTTAGATCTCTTTTGCTGCATTTTTTAGAAAACAGGACTAAAGTATTTCTTTTTGAATTGAAGTGTATTAAAAAAAAATTACATATAAAAGAGGTTTGAAAGAAATGGAAAGAACAGTTCCCTTTGCAGCAGTTCATGCAACAAAGGAAACCATTCATGTTATGTGAGCAGAAGATAGCAAAGAGGTCCAGCCTTTGTGGTTGTTACCTTTGTAACTTCATATTTTACTGGAAATAATAGTACAGATCAAAGTATTTTAGGAAAGTGAGAAATGATTTTTTTAAACCATTTTTTAAAGCAATCATTTCTTTGTCTCCTGTTCCTTTCCTACCTACATCCTCTTCTCCAAGAGTTTTAAAAAAAAGAAGCATAGAATAGAATGGTTTGGGTGGGAAGGGACCTTTAAAGGTCATCCAGTCCAACCCCCCTGCAGTAAGCAGGGACATCTTCAGCTCAATCAGGTTGCTCAGAGCCCCATCCAACCTGACCTTGAATGTTTCCAGGCATGGAGCATCTACCACTTCTCTGGGCAACCTGTGCCAGTCTTTCACCACCCTCATGAGGAAAAATTTCTTCCTTAGATCTAGTCTAAATCTGCCCTCTTTTAGTTTAGAACCATTACCCCTTGTGCTATCACTACAGGCTCTACTCAAAAGTCTGTCCCCATCTTTCTTAGAACCCCCATTTAAGTACTCTCACAGGAGAACTGTTCCATCCCTCTGATCATTTTTATGTCCCTCTTCTGGACCTGCTCCAACAGATCCATGTCTTTCCTGTGCTGAGGGCTCCAGAGCTGGTCGCAGGACTCCAGGTGGGGTCTCACCAGAGCAGAGGGGTAGAATCCCCTCCCTCGACCTACTGGCCACACTGCTTTTGATGCAGCCCAGGATACGGTTGGCCTTCAGGGCTGCGAGCGCACATGGCCGGCTCATGTCCAGGTTTTCATCCACAGCAATAGACCATCTAGATATTTGTACCTTCCGTTTCTTGCCTTTCTTCTCTCCACGCCTCTACACGTTTCTTCTCTTGTTTTTATGCGGATAAGCTCCTTTGATTTACAGTAGCTTTATCTTACTGGAGAATATTTCCTCCAAATACATTTTAAAACTCAAAATATGGGTTTGGATGTTTCATTTTGAATTAGGTTATAATATAATACAAGATCAATCATACTAGATCAGACCATCATGAGTAATACATCCTCCTGTTTGTTTTGAATTTTCCAGCTGCTAGCCTCATCTGATCCTCTCTACTTGTCTTTGCAAGAAAGGCCATGAACAACTGTTCCTTTTTATCTTGCCTTCTGTTTGCCATTTGATAGACTTGTTGCATCCAGCTTGAACTGCCTTTTTTCTTTTTGGAAATATATTAGTTTATTTAATTGTTCCTTGTACGTTATAGCAGTTTTCTAGCTTTCTTTTGGTTTTACCTCCTCCTTTTTGAGATCAAAGCATCAAGATTTTGTATAGTCTTTGCATAGTGTGTACACTATCGGTTTACATAGTAGCATAATGACAATTAGCTTGTTCCTAACCACTGAAACTAGACACAAAATGGTCTATTATAATTCTCAAATCTCCTTCATGAATATGAGTGGCCAGTTCAGAGCCTTCCACAATGTGTGCAGAGTTAATATTGCTTTCACGCATCCATCACTTCACATTCATCAACGGAATTCAAAATTCACTTTCATCTGACTTCTTTTTTCGGTACTGTGGGTTTCTTACACAATTCTTCTCAGTCAGCCTTTGTTTTTATCACACAAAATAATTTAGAACTGTCAGCAAACTATGCCACCTTATTGTGCCCCTTGTCTAAATTTATTATCAATATGTGAATCAGCACATAACTCTGAGGAATTCTGGTAGTGACTTCCCTGCTTAAGCTGACCATTTATTCCTGTCTTTTAATTCATTACGTATTCAGAAGAAGATGTTCCCTCCTACCCCAGCACAGCTCCCTTGCATCCTGAAGGTCACCATGCACAGAGCATGTGTTGGCAGTTCCCGGTAATATATCCAGCTCTGGCAGTAATTTGCTGTGTGATCTTGGGCTGTCTTTCACATATTTTTAAATATCAATTCATAAACTGAAATCTTTTGAATGATCCTACAAATCATTATGAGTGTGCTTGGCTTCATGCCCTTAGTTTGTCCTATGTAGTTGAAGAGCAGTGTTCTCATGAAAAGAGAGAGAAATAAAATATGTAAGAGCCTGGGAGAAAAAGTCCTTGGTACAAAAACATTTCAGTCTCCGTTGCTTTTGATCTATTTGCTCTGAATCTGACTGCTGCTCATGCTTTCTCTGTGTGACATCATCGAAGTCTCATGGAAAAATTTCTGCTCCCTAATGAAGTGACAGAAATTGAGCAAACACAAGGAGTGCAGTAAGGGGCATTGGAAATGGCCACTCATTTTCTCTATGTAAGAACCTTTATACTGACAGATTTACATGAGTAATCGTAAGATTTTTTTGCAGTCCATGAATAGGTCATTGATCAAAGGAATCACATGCATGAATGTTTGAGGAAATCAAAGACAAAGCTCATGGTGAATGCTTTATGCTGATGTACAGTTTCTGGTTTTGTGTTGTTTTTTGGGGGGGTAGATTTTTCAGTTTGAAGCATGAGGATGAATAACTGAGATTGAAGCCCGAACCACTCGTTAAAATGAGAAGCAGAAGTGGAGAAAAGCTCTGAAGGAGTGTTTTCTTGTATGTAGCTTCAGAATCTCTGAGTCTCTGGAATTATTCAGGAATTAAGAGGAGAGATTTTTCATTTGAACCCCAGCACTCAAGGGTTTTTCGTTGTGTTTGGGATTTTGTGAGGAAATGTCAATAATAAGGCAATATTAAGGATGCTTTTGTTTGTAGGCACACATTAGTTGAAAGGACTTTGAGTGAGTTGCAAATTTACTAAAGATACTATTTGCATGAGTTCTCAGCAAAACTTTATATCATTGTTGACATAGTAACAAAACTGTCCAATTAAAAGAAAAGATTAACCCAGGTAATCTTTAACATACAAGCCTGTCTGAAAAAAATTGTCTCGTAAACAACACATTTTCAGTACACAAGCAGGTTGGCCAGATGCAGTTGGTGTTACTGAACTGACAAGGATAATGCAAACCAATTTTCCAGCCAAGGTGGAGTCTACAGTGTTAAAGCTGAAGTCATTTTAAAACTGTGAGCAGCGTAGCAATATTGAAATGCTAATCCTTACAGGTCTTAATAGTATCCCCACTGACTTTTAGAAATGATAGATAATGACCATTTTATTATTCCAGTAAATATTTTTGACTTGCATGCAAAATTTCAACAGTAGGAATTTGCAAACTACTTCTGATTGTATGGGTGTACTCCACAGACCTCAGTAAGCAATATTTTAACCTCTTTGCAGAAATACTTAGGATTCTGTCTTCTGACTTCAGATCACTTATGATAGACTTTGACAGTTGTGTGAACAATATTGATCATCTCATGTTTGCCCAGATCCAATTAGAAGTGTAGGGCTTCAGTTTGTTAATCACAATAATATAAGGGATGTTAGCTCCAAGATATATGTATAGAAAAAAAAAGGATTAATGTAGTCTATAAAGGTAGTGACATGAATCCAACATGTTAGAATGGGATCAGTGAACTGAATAACACCAAGCTTGGCTTTCCTTCTTGCTAATCCGATAATGTGCATATTTGAGAAGAGCCAGAAAGAACACAGCATTTTTTTTTCTACAATACTCAGTTATTTAATGATCTATGCACGAGAACAAGAAGTTCATGTCTGCACCCACAGATGCATCATTTATTTCATTGTAATAGGATAAATGTAAGGACAAGCCTGAATTTTTTTGCTCTTTTGGCTTACTGCTCAGATGCAAGAAGACCAACTAATTTGCAATTGCTCAGGCTTGTTCCAGCTATTTTCAAAGATACAAAAACGCTTCTAAAAGCCCAGGAGGATACACTGGCACGAGGACACTAGATGGCTTCTAATTAGCTGAAACCTTCTACACATTACATTTTGAAAGTCCAGTAAAAGCAAACATCTACCATGGAAGTAAAGAGAACATTTGACATTAAATAAGTTAAAACTCATTTAATGTATTTCACCTGCTCCTGGCTGCACTGTCAATGTCATGGTTTTACAGACATACTTTTTCTGCCTTTTTTTTTTAACTTGTGAATATGCAAGAGCCAGAAAAAGAACAAAGATACATTTAACTCATTCCCAATTCTTACATCTTCTGAAGTGATTATGCAAGGCACAGTGGAATGCACAAAATAGACCTTTGGCAATCAGGCTGCTTACACTTCAGCCGCTTCCTCATTCACTCAGCGTTACGCAGCACATGCTACACGGCTGTGACACCAATAACAGTACTAGTCCCACATGCACGGGTTGCTTCTTTAAACCAAAAAAGTTTGTATTTCTCCAAAGTGGCTGGCCAAATTCCAAGCCGCATTAAGAGATCAAGAAGATGTCACCCTAAGTGTAGTATCGACTCTAAACCCTGCCACTTTATTGCTGGTGGCAGAACATGAACATTTACAACACGACTGTTGAGCAACTATTGAACATGTTTATGCCAGCAGGCCGGATCTGAGAGATAAGCCATTGAAAAATGCAGGTTTAGAACTATTTACAGATGGCAGCACCTTTATATGAAATGGAGAAAGAAAAGCTGGATATACAGTGGTTACCTCATGGGAGGAAATAGAGGCCAAACCTTTACCCCCTTGGCACAAAAAGCTGAAATAGTTGCTCTTACAAGGGCACTAGAAATTGGAAAAAATCAAAGAACCAATATATATACAGATTCCAAGTACGCTTTTGGAGTTGTACATGCTCATGGAGCTATTTGGAAGGAATGTGGGCTATTGAATTCACAAGGGAGCAGTATAAAATATGGACAAGGGATCTTAAATTTGCTTCAGGCTGTACTAGAGCCAAAAGAAGTGGCAATAATTCACTTCAGAGCTCATCAAAAAGGACAAGGAGAAATAATTCAGGGAAACAAAAGAGCGGACTTAGCTGCAAAAAGGACTGCCTTATATGAGCCAATAATGGGAGTTTTGATACCCAGCAGAAAGATTGATATAAAACCCTCTCAGTATTTGAAGAAAGAAGATCAACTAGTAGAAAAATTGAAGTGTAGAAAGAATATGGAAGGATGGTGGATCTCTCCAAACCAACAAGTCCTTTTTGTGGCTAAAATGTTGGGAGTTCTCCTTAAAAGGCTACGTGAAGAGACTCATATAGGAGCTGATGCTATGAAAAATAGTGTCAGGAGATACGCTATAGGGCCAAAAATGCAATCAAGTGTGGACTAAGAGTAAGAAGATGTCAGACCTGCTGTGCAAACAACCCTAAGATTCAAAGAAAGCCAATGATGGGTGACATAAAAAGGGGAATAGCCCCTGGGGAGTACTGGCAAACAGATTTCTCTGAATTACCAAAATGTGGGCAATATAAATATTTGCCTGTTTTACTAGACATTCTCTGGGTGGTCAGCAGCTTTCCCTTGCCACAACAATCGAGCTAGGGAGGTCATTAAAATTTTATTAAAAGAAATAATCCCTCAATTTGGAATCCCTGAGGGTTTATCCTCTGACAATGGACCTCATTTTATTTCAGAAATAGTTGAAGGAGTGTCAAGATTCCTCCAATTGAAATGGGATCTATATACCCCTTGGAGACCACAGTCTAGTGGGAAGATAGAAAGAACAAATCAGACCCTTAAAAGACAAATTTCCAAATTATGTTAAGAAACACAACTTAAATGGGTAGATATTCTATAATTGCCCTAATGAGTATTAGGATCACTCCCCAAGTGAGAGAAGGGATAAACCTCTTTGAAATATTATATGGAAAACCATATCCTGTCAATGAGGTGAGTAGTCGGAGTGATCAGATACACATCAGAGGAGAAGGAATTTTGAAAGATTACTTATTATCCCTCTCGCAGGTATTATCTTCTTTGCACAGGTATCTCAACCAGTGGGCTCTGCTTCCCTTGGAGTCTCCTGTACATAACTTCAAGCCTGGAGATTCGGTTTACATCCAGACCTGGAAGGATGAACCACTACAGGAAAAGTAGGATGAACCACTACAGGAAAAGTGGAAGGGACCTTACCTCATGCTCTTGGCAACAAACACTGCAGTAAAAGTAGAAGGGATCAACTCCTGAATCCAGTACACAAGAGTAAAGGAAGTTCCACCTGAGGAACGGTGGACGGTATGAGCAGGAGTGCTAAAGCTAGAGACTTTCTAAAAACTTTATGTGCTAACGGATTTATAGTCATAATGTGGTTTATGGTAACACTAATCTTTTCAAACTAAATCACCATGGTAATAAGAATATTAATGAAGATACTCTTTCTTATGTTGCTAATCAGATACTCTGCACCATACATGATCAGAGTTAATGGAAACACAGGAATAACAGGAAAGACAATACAGAATCTTACATAGATGATCACTAGTACTTACATAATGACAGAAACAAAGAGGCACCTTATTTCTGTTACACCAGGTGATAAAATCTCTATTACATGTAATGTGACAAACTATCTAAATGGACATACTTCCATACCATCAAAACAACAAATCAAACTTAATCAAAGGAAAGGGAAAGATTTTTAGCAAGCCCCTACTGTAACATTAGCTTCTTCTTCAATTACACAACTCTGAAAGTAATATGCTTACGGGTAGATACAAGGAAAGATAATGGAAATGGACTATCCTTAAAGATCATACTAACACCTACTGCTAAATCTCATACTAGTTCAACAGCCATCCCAACTGCCTATTAGTCTCTATGCTACCTGATTACTTACACAGCCACCCAAACTGTATACCCATTGATCTCTGAAATTGGACCACACACAATCAGATATGTAGGACAACAGCAGATGATGTTTAACCCATCATGGTCCCTCAGGCGAGTAGAACTATCAATGCAGATTAATATCTCTGCAGTTAAACCAACCTGTTCACCATTTGTAAGTACATCTTATGCAGGATGGTTAGCATAGTTACATGAGCGGTCCTTCACCCCTTCAAAACAAGCAAGAAGAGATGTAACTGACACCTTAGGGAAAAGATTAGGAGTCTTAAACAGCATAAATGCTGAAATACTTGCAAACAAACTTAATATGGCCACACATGATCTAAACAAACTAGAACATCCATTATGGTCCTCCCTATCAGCTTCAGGAATTCATCAGTGGCGTTTATCTAAAATGTTACCTCAGTGGGAAAGAGTTAATGAAAAGGGCCACCAGATAATCCTAGATGCACTTGCTGTCACTCAAAGTAATATTTGGCTAGCTCTTAGTTGCATCCAAGCTCAACTGTGGGTGCAATCTACAACAGCAGCAATTGTAAGAGAAGGTGAAGATGGCACCTTACCCACTGAAATTCAAAAAATAATCTGGGAACACACAACCAAATTAGAGAAAAATTTCCAACTGTGGCGGTATCTAAAACAAAAGCCCTGGCTTTTGTTTTAACCATACAGAATGTATCAGTAAAAGCCATCTACCCGATCTCTGCGTTAGGATTAAACCACAACGGGACTGTACTCTATTCATTAGAGCATAGAGTATGGGCCCAAAGAGCTAAGAAATGGCAGACTCTTGAAATTGATGCATGTGTGGTAGGGGAACAGCAGGGATTCTTTTGTGAAAGTATCACCATTAAAGCTCAGAACATTTGCCTTGACACTGAGCAAAATGTTTGTCACTTCGAAATTCATCTGGACGAGGTCCCTAGAACCATACTTATGTATATTGAGAAGGGATGTGTATGTATAAGAACTCTTTGCAATTTTATAGTTGTAGATAATATCATGGTTGGTATAAGTAATCACTCAAATACCTGTGTTTATAACTTTACTAACATTATAGGATGTGATTTTATCTATTCAGCTCCTATTATGTCTTACCAGCTGTTGCAATTCAATTATACTTCAGTTAAAAATCTATTGCCTACTCCCATTGGGATGAATCTCACATTGGTAAAAAAACTTTTACAACATAATGATCTATGCCAGTTGCTGGAACATGCCCGAGATGGTGGACAAAGAATTTTAATTTACTATGATGCAGAAGTGATATATCACATTTTAGACCAGATGAAGGAAGATGGAGAACATAGATGGTGGGAAGCCCTCCTTGGATGGTCACCCACAGCAACTGGCATTCCTAATCTCTTGCTACACCCCACTGTGATCTTATTGTCACTAACATGTTTATGTTTATTGCTTATAATCATATTGTACTTTAAGGTCTGGCTCATAATGAAGCAAATAGCTCTAATGCAATCACCCAAGGTAGGCATGCTCATGACAGAGGAAAATAAGCTCCTCAGACCTAAAAGTTTCCCTGTAAAGAATAGAACATATTTCCAAGAAGACATATGGGAAGGAACCAAAGAGCAATTTTGGAAAATTCTGAAGCCTCCCAAGGAAGGGAACTTTAGAATGAAAAAATCTAAGTGAGACTTATTTGAAATATTAATTATTTCTCTAAATCTCAAAGAGGGGATCTGTTGAAGGTATGTGAGGAATGAAGCTGGGGGTATTGTTTCGTCTCTGTGAGCAGTTAACAAGGTGCAACCTTGAGGGAAGGAACAAGGTAATCACAAAAGGAACGTAACTACTGAACTTTGAGTGAGCTATCCCAGTTAACATCTAATTAACATATAATTGGCATAAGAGAAACCTGTCCCTGGGTGAGGAAAACCTCCTACTCACAGAAGCCCCTTCCTCACTGAGCATGCACAGTAAAAAAGGATGCTGTGACTCTAAGTGGAGATGAGGCTTGTGAGAACCAATGGGAACAAGGGTGACTGAGCCAACTTTTAAAACTACTAATAGCTGTTGCTTGAAATGTATAAATATTTCCTGTGTGTTGACCAAGGTGTGCGAGCTTTCTGGACCTACGACTTAGCACCCAACTCTGCGCAGATTTGGAATAAAAGCGAATATCTCGACTCTGTGTGCTTTTCGGCTCTCTGCACACCGGGTGGAAGAACCCATATTTGGGACAACAATAGTCCATTTTCAGCTCAGGGACCATGAGCTGAGTGATAGGTCTGTAATGAAACCCGGCACATTTCATGCAGCTTAGTGGCAAAAGTTCATTTAAACTAGATTCCACTCACTCTACTTAGAAACTGTTATTCCAGCTCCTGTAAAAAATGGTCAGAATTTTATGTCATTTGTCCAGGGAAGCATTAACAGATCACACTTTTGTGTTCACCAGCAGCCTTTCCCCTCATCTGTTTGCAACCAGAAAGAAGTGACCCCCTGTATCTTCACCAAATAAGTAACAAAGCAGTATCGCTCCTGTCCGTATGCATCCAAAGGATGTATTTGGAATGCCAGAGTCTGATGAATAACAAGATTTGAGCTTTTTCAGTCTGATTTTCTTTTGTCTTTTGTTGAGACTTGAAATAATTTTTCCTTTTAATTTTTTTAACAGGTGGTACTCTGCAAACAGACCCTGACCGATCTGTTCTGGCATGATATAAGTGGTACCTTCCCCAGCCCTGTCTGCTAGAGACGTTTCAAAATCAACAGGAATTGCAAAAGATGCGGAGAGGGGAAAATAACCAGTGAAAACGGGATGAAAAAAGACTTCAGAAGACAAGGGTGTACCATGACCTCTGGGTCCCTGAAGAGAGGATCTAACACAGCCGTGGCCCTTCACACCTTGGAGCTTAGCTGAGGGGTCGGTGGCTGATTTCTGAGAGAAGGGCCCCTTCAGCCCCAGGTGGGTCAATCTGTCTGGTCCTCCCTCTGCGCGCCCGAGCCAGGACAGCATGGCACAGAGGTTTGGTACCGGAGACACCGGTTGCTCACTCCCTTTTAAAAACAGCACTTGAATGCAAAGCCTCGATACTCGCTGACTATCTGATTTGACTGTCAACGGTGCTGAGTTTATGAAGTCTCCCCCACCTTTACTGGTAGTTATCACATCCTCACATCTGTTATTTCCTTTCTTTAGTCTAATTTCAATAAAAAAATTATTTAATCTAGCAAAATTTCACCAAATGAGGAATATAACTCTTGTACTGGCCCTTCATCTTTATAATTCATCAAAAAAACACAGGCCTTGCTAAACATCTCAGCTTCCAGCCTGAAAAGCCAGACAACTCCTGTGGTGACAAATTTCAAATCCCTCAGCTTGGTCATATGTATTTATTTCAAGTATTGGCTCATCAGCATTCAACTCAGTATCAAAGGAAACACTGAAAAAGACATTGGGGAGGAGGAAAAAGTAGGAGAAAAAAAAGCAAAGATAAAAAATAGTGGCTTAAATAAATTGTGCTTTCCTTCCTCTCTTACTGTGCTCTCTCATATGACTCAAATGAGACAGTGAGCACTGGCTTTGAACGTTTAAATAGCTTTAGGTACTTTAATTTTCTTTTGACTTGGTAAGACACTTCTGAAAATCCAGCAAACTAATAGTTTCTTTTTCTATAAAGCACTACTTTTTTATACATACTACACATTCCTGGTTTATATACTACTGATTTTTCTCAGGAGGAGGAGATAGACACATTCATTAAAATTTTCTACTTTTTTTTTCCAGAGAAGAATAGCTGTGGCTGAAATACTTTTACTTGCTTTAAGGGGAGAATGGTGCTAATCACAAAAACAGTACTTATGATAACATCTGAAAAAAGTATGACTGCCCAGGCATACATCCCATTATGCCACACCGACAGAAAATACTGTTCTGGTAATAAAGATATTTCTGGTCCAAAAACTTATAATTTAATCTCACTCATTCATCATACTAAATTATTACTCTAAAAAGAGCATTTATAGTAATTTGCACATAAAACTAATGTCTAAGGCACTGGACTAATTGAACTGGATCAAGAAATGTTTATCCATACCATTCATGACCTGAGTAAATGATTTAGCTGTTCTGTGCCTTGGTCCCCAGCTATAACTGAGGGTTTTATCTCAAACTTTTGGTCTCTGTTGTCTCTTTAGACTATTGCCAGGCTTGTAATTGCCTTATTGTATGTTTGTATAGCACCAAGAACCAAGTGGGGTTGCTCTAGGAGTTAATCTAATGAATAGATAATAAAAGTGTGAGAAATTCAAGCCAGTTATTGAATTTTGCATTTGCTAATTAAACTAATTACATGTTTTTGGGAAAGGAAAGGACCGCATCTTTTTCTCCAGCTTAAAAAAGCAAAAATGTTGACTAAATCCACTCTCCTCTCTTGAAGGAGCAATCACTTCTTTCAGTCCCCAAAACCCGACACTTATTAATGCAAGTAATTTGCATAGCAGCTATTGTGATATAGCCAGTCTTTTCTAATCCAGCTCAGTAAAGCTGTTGTCAGCTCTCGGCTTCATTTGCAATGAAAGGATTTTCATGAGATCAAGGTAGAGACCCACACCAGGATGTGTACCTGACGGCTACCTCCACCGTGGCTGTTGTGCTGCCAGTTTTGAATGCTTCAGTGAGTTTTCTCTCCTCTAAACTACAGCTGTGTGCAACTGATAACAAAACTTTCTTCCAAAATAATTTTATGCTGCTGGCTTTTTTAGCAAGTAAATGGAAAAAAAAAAAAAGGAAAAAACACACTTGTGCATTGCAGATGGGACAAATGCTTGTTTGTTGATTTGTGTCTTTGAGTTCCACCTTCATTCCAGTGGCCCCTTCGGGTGCAACAGACCCTACACGTATGGTAGACACTGGGCATGTGTCAGGCATGGTGAGCTGCAGGTTAAGCAGCCTGCTAGTCCCACCGTCTGCAGAGGAGCTGGCTGGGTGGTTTTGGAAGCTACTTTCCCTACCATTCTTCTGTATGAAGAAAGACACCTGTGATTCCCACCCTGTGCCCCTCATCGTACCTTTCCCTCTTGGGCTGGCACGAGCATGGCGAGCAAGGTTTGCAGGTGCTGCCCTGCTCTGCAGGTGCCTCCCAGTGCAGAGGAGGCTCAGCAGTGCGAGGTGGCCTCCACCTGCCGGTGCTCCTCCCTCCAGGCTGCCAGGGCAGGCAGAAGCCCACCCGCTCCTCCTCTGCGCCACATTGCTAAAGACAAGGGAGCTGGGAAGCATGGGTGGCCTTCTCTAGGCGAAGACCATGTCCAAGTTTATTCCAAACCTGCAGATGTACTTGGCAGGCTGCCCTGACCGTGGGTCTGAATCTTCAGAAAGGCAGTTTCCATCCTCTTCAGCTTCTGTTTCTTGCACTTGTTCCCACCTGCTGCCATGGCCAGTAGAGATGGGCAATTCAGCCCCCTTTTCCTACAGAGTCTGGTCATTCTCTTGGAAGCAAATCCTTGCCTCCCTCACCACCTGTGAGGGTGACTGCTGTGGTGAAACAGCGGTCCCTTCCAGTTCCCAAATGGACACTCAGAATCCCTGCAACTGAGACTGGGAGAGAAGATGGGACATCTCCTTTTTCCTGAGGATAAGCAGCAAAAAGAAATGGTGGAAAACTCCAACCACCAAGAGGAAAGGAAGAGTAAGATGCACAAATGGGAGATAATGAACTGCAAACCACGGCAAATGCCCAAAAGTGGCATGGCTGCTTCATAGCACCCGTGTCCTAGACCTCTACAGCATGTGCTCAGTGGTTCTTGTGAAAGGTGAAACACCTTGGGATCTTTTTGGATTACCCTGTGAAGAATCTGAAAGGTTATTTCACCTACGCACAGAAGGGAAAGAGACTGATTTTTCTGCCATGTCCCCATGCATTACTTAAGGAGTCAGTTCAGAGGGAGAAACTGTCCCCTGAGCTGTGCAACCCTCATTGTAGCGGGTACTCTTCTTCCACTGTAAGGAGCAAAGCACAGCAGGAGGCAAAGATGAATGTGCAAGATGCGGGGAGCCAGGAATCCACATGAAGCAGGCACCTTTACAAATAGCTAGTATAAGCACACATTATTCTCTTTGTCTCCCAGTTCCCCAATAGTGAAAGAAAAAAAAAATCACACTTTATTGAAATTATAATAACTTTCATTAATATATTAATTTTTAATAGGGAAATACAGAAGAAAATAAAAATGTATTGAAGTCATAAAAATTTTCATTAATGCATTTATACTGGGTTTGCATAGCAAGGTTTTGGTAGCGGGAGATTAGAGGAATGACTTCAGTGAGAAGCCGCTAGAAGCTTCCCCTGTGTCCAACAGAGCCAATGCAGCCGGCTCCAAAGACAGACCCACCACTGGCCAAGGTCAAGCCCATCAGCGATGGTGGTAGCGCCTCTGGGATAACAGATTTAAGAAGGGGGGGAAAAGAGCACACAGCATATTCATCTGGAGACAAGGGTGAGAATATGTGAAAGGAAACCAGGAGCAGATTTGCTGGCAGGACCTGTGACTCCATGGGGGACCCCAGGCTGGAGCAGGGCAGAGTTTGAGGAGTCCTCTCCCTGAGGAGGAAGGAGCGGCAGAGACAACGTGTGATGAACTGACCACAACCCCCATTCCCCGTCCCCCTGCGCCGCTCGGGGGGAGGAGGGAGAGAAATCGGGAGTGAAGTTGAGCCTGGGAAGAAGGGAGGGGTGGGGGGAAGGTGTTTTTAAGATTTGGTTTTATTTCTCATTATCCTGCTCTGATTTGATTGCCAATAAATTAAACTAATTTTTTTCAAATTAAAGTCAAGTCTTATTTGCCCATGACGGTAATTTGTGAGTGGCCTCTCCCTGTCCTTAACTTGACCCACAAACTTCTTGTTATATTTTCTCTCCCCTGTCCAGCTCAGAAGGTGAGTGGTAAAGCAGCTTTGGTGGGCACCTGGCATCCAGCCAGGGTCAACCCACCACAGCATTTGTTTTTAAATAGAGGTAAAACACAGTAGAGAATGCTTTTGACTTTCCTGGATTACATTTACCAGCTTCAGTTTTGTGTAAGACCATCCTGGGTCCTCAGCTTGTTTGGCACTGCTTTTGTCATTCCTTGCTTGGCTCAGCATTTATCTTTTTGGAGAATTGGAGTGGAAACATTTGGTAATATAATTTACCTGAACTTGGAGGCAAAGAAGGTCATCCACTCTAGTGGGTAATGCAGAAAGTTTTAAGTGTATTTGGAAAACAAGGAAAGCCATTACAAAACCATAACTCTTTGCTCTTCTGTACAAGAGAGCAAAACACTGTGTCATGAATTCATAATTATTACATTAATGGACTATTGATTTAAGATATATCTAGCCAGAGATAGCTGAAAGCATCATTTGACCTAGCATTCATATTTTCCCAGGGGTACAAAACACTGTAAAATGTCCTCACACTCTGCACTGAGTGTGGTGTGTGGAGCCCTTGGGGGGAGGCAAAGGGCACGGGGAGTCAAGAGGATGATGATAAGCAGTGCAGCCTGCCTGAATCCGGGGCTGCCAGACTCCGGCTGCCATCACAGTTACGGTACAGAAGTAACCACTCATCCAAATCCCCGCTGTCACCAAGCAATTTAATGAGGCTCTTACTTACTATTCTCTCAAGCATAGAGGCCAGAAAAGGTGTACATGGGTGCGTCAGAAGCATCTCATTATGGTTTCAAGTTCCCATGGAAGCAGGACTGTTTGCCCTTACATTTCATGTTATTCTTTCAACAAATTCCGCTTCGGGCCATCAACATTGATGATTATACCTTGGAGAAAGTATAACGGAAAAAATCACTAATAAGTTGGGCAGTTTTCTATCTGGAGGAAACTATATTGCTTCTTGGTGTCTAATACAGCCGTGCAGTACCTAAAATTATAATGACAGATTACTCATAATTTATTAAATTTGTCTGCAAAGCTACTAGGCATTAAAATTGTTCTGCCCTTTTCAAAGTACACCTGTAGTGTTTGAAAGCAATGATCTCCTCCACTGGTGAAGGTAGAGGATAATCATGTGCAACATAAGGAGATGTTTCCTTTCATTTCTCTAAATGTGCAGGTCATCAATTTCAACACGTGTTGGGGAGTGCAGGGGAGGCAAGTGGGAAGAGAGAAAGAAATCCAACATTTGGGATACAAGAAGAATATTTAACAGCTTAGAGGTTCAGGAAAATTCAATCTTCTGTAACCTTGCTGCATTGGTTCAGAAAATTAATTAAATCGTTTCAGACAAAATGTGGCAATAGCAGGTGTTTGTGTGGGCTGGAAGCATGCTCCCCCCGAGGGATGACCGAGACACATATGTTGCCTAATCATGCTGTACAGTACTTACAATGCTGGACATTGAGCTGCCCTGTAAAAAAACATGCACTTTCACATTTGTCTGCAAAATCAAGTCCTGAGCAAAGCCTTTGTCCAAACAACACTTAGAGAGCATTTCAAAGGGCAGCTGAGAGCGGAGGACATGGACAAATACAACTTTTGGTCATTTGACATAACATTTGATCTGACTAAGCAGTCTGGCTGGCCTGCTTACAGCCTGGGACAAATGAAAGTCCTTCTTAAAGAGAATGGCAAATTTTATTTGCAGAACTTCAACATGTTCAATAATTTCCCTTCTCCTTTCCCCTGTTTTCCTTTTCTAATGAGTAGATGACGAAAGCCTCCACTTCTTTTTAGTGTGCTCTCAGTGGGATGCTGCACGACTTGCCAAAACCCCTTTCTCTAATGTACACCCAGCTCACCTGGGACTGAGCTTGCAGGTGGTGGAGTTTCCTTGCTTCAAAGTAAGGAAATTCCTTTGAGATTGTAAAACCCCAAAATATTATTTTGTTTTACCAAGTACCAGGTTTGCCTGTAGCACAGAACTACAATAATTCATTTATTTTGTGAAGATGAGATAAGGTGACATACTGGTTATTACCAAAAAAACATAAAGAAGGTATTTTGGGGCTACAGTAGTCAGCCACAGGTGACGATGGCTCAGTAAGGAGTCGCCATGTGTTGTAGCCATCGTGTGTTGCTTCACATTCTCCTCTTTGCCATTTGGGACTTGAATGATCTGTAATTAAAAATAGGACTGTTTTTAAATTGAAAAGAATAAATAAAATTCTAAAGAATTAGAATACCAATCTAGTTTATTTAGGTTTTTTATTACAGAAACGCATGAGGCCGCGATGACATTGTTCATTTTGCTAGCAAAGCAGCCAGTGCGCGTTCGGTGCACAAGGTCCAGCTGGACTGAGGCAAAACCTCCCGACGGCGTCCTGTAAGATCAGGGTGATAGCAGTAACATCCACAATGCTAGGTACTTAAGGAAATGTTCATAAATACATAAATGTCAGCACCCTGTGCATTCAGGTTTGCACGCCGCAGGTATGGGTCCCCCAGAGTGCTGCTCTCCTGTCCCTCGCCAGCTGGGCACAGGCACCCCACAGCACCCCACAGCACCCCACAGCACCCACAGGGGTGATGCTCTGGCTGGCCTGGGCAGAGGTGGTGATGCTGGTGGGGTGTCTCCTGGCAGCGTCGAACCCAGTCTGATTGCGGCTCTGTACTTTCTTTGCTTTCTCTGTCACAAATTTTCATGCGCTTTCATATCTCTTTCTTGGGTGACTCCTTCGTGTTGAAAGTCATACATAATTCCCCGGTAGCTGCTTAATCTGGCTGACGGTCACCTCCCACTTCAGCACCATCAGCTGGGGGCTAATGGCATCATCCTCTTTAATGCGATCAATTCTGGGCAAATGCCTTTGAGGCAGCACTACGTATTTGTTGCGCGCACACACACACTCACACATGCTCACAGTAGCACCTTAACACGTGGTGTTAAGCAGGTCATTGCTGAGTAGGGGCTGTGGGGCACCCCCTTGCCCCCCAAGGCACAATACACAGGGCAACCAAACACATGGGAACACTTCAAAAGAAAATGTGCAGGTATAACACTGCAACAAGAGCAACAGAGAGCAACGCACCCTTGGAGGCAAAACTGCTCACTATTTCACAACCATCTCCAGAATTAGAAAATAAAATGTATTCCGCTGTGGGACACTGCAGTTCTGCTGCAGGGCTTCCTCTTCTCTTTTCCATTCCAAAATCTGAAATGACAAGTTAAAGTAATTAAAGCGTTTTACTTTAATGAAAGAAAAAAAAAAATGCAATGGAAATTACACCTAGAGGGGCAATCCCTGAAGACCAGCTCCCTGACTGTCTGCAGAAGGGCTTCCTCCAAGCCCGGGCAGCCGGCAGGGTGGTCCCAGCCTCTCTGCCGTCGAGTTCAGGGCACTGACCGCAGCAGCCACCGATAATACCCCCGGGGTTCCACCAACAGTTTCTCAGCCAGAAAAGCTGACAGAAACGCAGGGGTCCTCAGGTCTACCCCAGGAGCTGGTGGGTTTCCACTTATGCTGAAACCCACAAATGCCCCACCTATGTTTCACTAGAAATTTGCTGAAACTGATATTTCCATGAACCATTTACCTTCCAATAAAATCCAGTGTTTCAAGTGCAGGCCACTTCCTGATAAGCTTTAGCAATTTCTGTGACAGTCTCGTGTCTAAGATTAATTAAAAGGGAACAGGAACGAAGTCAAGAGTAACCCTGCTAGCTTCACCTGTTTGCTGATTTATTTGTTATTTTTCATGTTAACTGACTCCTACAATATGTATCCTTCCTGGGAGGAAAAAACAGAACGGTAAGTGTTTTTAATTCGTTCATGAAACGCTTTGTCTAAAAGATAAACCTGCGCTAATCTGAGGTTCTGCTGTCTCCAGCATCC
Organism: Phaethon aethereus; assembly: GCF_964289735.1. NCBI lineage: Eukaryota > Metazoa > Chordata > Aves > Phaethontiformes > Phaethontidae > Phaethon > Phaethon aethereus. The sequence goes on from NC_138582.1 coordinate 20,592,157, forward strand.
TGTGTGTCTGGCTTATTTGAGTTGCCAACAGCTGCAGCGATCCCTTGTTTGTACGTTTTTCAGAGCGTAACATGTATCCCTCAGGTTTCAGATTCCAAGAACAGCTTTTGCACTATTTATCTATGCGACAAGATCAAAGAGAGAAGAGAGATCAAGAGTCCCATCTATTGGCCAGAAGAGGAAAATGATAACCAAATGCTTTCTGAAGCTTGAGAATGTTTTGTCTACTATGAAAATTTATAAACAAAGAAAATTACCAGGAATAAGTAATCACCTGAATGCTAGTAAAGGATATTAGTAAAGGCAGAAAATAATTTTTTCTTTTAGAAAGAGAGGAGGTGCAGGAGGTGGCACTGATGGCTAGCTGAAGGGCCACCCTTGTGTCACCCTTTACTCTTCCATACACATGAAGGGGCCCAGACTCTACCCTGCGAACGAAAGACAAAACAGTCGAAGGCATACCTCAGGCTCAGGTAGTTAAAGGTTGCCTCAGGAAGAAGCAGTTGCAAGAGAGATCAACTATTTTTCAGCCTTGTAAGCTTTTAAACACCCCGGTACCTTTCCTTCTGTGCTGCCTGCCGCAGCGTGCTGCTCCCTGCCCTGTTCTCCTGGTAACCAGCAAACCCTTTCCACAGAGACAACTGCCTTTAAGCATAACTAGTACATAATCTGACCTGCTGCAAGGATTTAGGACCTCAGGAACTACTTTAAAGAAATTCGTAATAGTAATAGTACTAGTACGTGAATCTCAAAATAATTTATTACTGCGTCCCATTTCTCCGAGAGGTGAGATTGATCTCTGGCTTGTAGACATTTATGTGTTTAAATATAGGATGTACATGTGAGCCAGCCACCCAAGCTCCTGCTGCAGTCAGTGGAGAACAGCCCATGTGCGGGTGCCTAATGCCGCCTGGGACCTCGTTGGGTACCCAACTGCGGTTGTAACATTTTCTGACTTAGAAGTTGCTGATTCACAAAAATCTGAACATTTCATTGTGATAATGAAAAAACCCTCCAACCCCTAAAATACTTCCTTTTTGCGAAATCATAAAAGAGGACTAGCGGCAGCCTGTTTAGTGCCGTTCAGTACAGCGGTGCTCAAAACAGGAGGTCCTGCATTATGGATCTCTGACATCTTCCTAAGCAACAAGGAACAAAACGTTTTTAAAAATAATGTAACAGAAATGTGTATGCAGAAGAAAGAATGTTTTTAAAGGATTTAAATATGTATGTAAACAGAGGGTTGACCTCTAGTTTTCCATGAAAATTGCCACAGCTCTTTTCTCCATAAGGCTTATTAAAATTGCATCTTTCTTGGAGAAAGATTATGTTTGCTCTTATCCTGATCATATGATATCAGGTGACGTAAATTGATACCAAATCCAATGCTTGGATCAATACTCTGATAATAATGCTAAGAGAACTGAAAAAATGGATAAAAACATGACTCTCCACAGAAATGTTGATTCACTGACCATCTGTCTTACTTCGGTTAAGTGCTTCACCTTTAGCTTGGCATTAGACAAGTCAGCCCATAAATTAGATAACTGAAGTCATACTATGATTCTTGGCTACCCTGGTCTATTTTTTTAAGCTGCCAACATCTAAAACGTCACATGTATTTCTTTTTCGGTAGATAGTGAGCATGTGCCAAATCCTGCCTACTCATCTTAAGCATGAACACGGACAAGTAGCAATCATAGTCTTGGTTTCTCTTAGACACCCAAACTGAAATAAGAGCTCTTCAGAGTTTAAATATGTGCATTAAATATATTTCCATTTATTTGCTTAACCACTTATATGAACAATATCTGACTAAAGATGCCTGCAATATCCATATTGAGATATAGGAAGGTGTTAGCAATAAACAAATTCATTTGACACGCTAGAGCACTGTCCCCATTTTCTGCACTCAGGCAGCAACAGAAGCAAGCGAACCCATTAAGAACTTTAAAATATCACAATAAAAGGTTCATTTTTACAGGCCATTAGGATTCCATTAGTCTCATCTATTAGTTTCCCAGCTGCCCTCAGACTGAAAAGCGAGTATCTAATTGGATGCTTTCATTGCAATGTGATTTTAACAAAAGCAACACGGTGGATGGCTGCCCACTCGACTGGAAGGCTGAGAAGCAGCTCAGAACGATGTTCATACATGTTTCAGACAAGTTGAAAGCATATACTGCATAAAGTGACATTTCTGATAAACAAATATTGCAATGATGTGACCAAGGTTTTATATTGTTCATTTTAGAGTAACTTTAGCCGCTGACATAATTTACACCCTCGTTGTCAACAGAAGGAAGCTATACCAAAATACAGGAGCGAAAACTTTACGCTGTTTTCCTAGATTACGTTTCTGTTGATCACTTAAATAACACCAGAGAATGGCCTAAATCAGATGCCAAAACACGAGATTAAAAGCTTGCTGCTGGAGACACCAAAGCCTGAGGCTCCAGTCCAGCAAAGAACATAAGCAGTCAATTAAAAAGAAGGTCAAGTTTAAGCCTTCTCATCTTCAGCAAGCCACACAGGTCTGTGCCTGGTGGGATCTAAGTGTGCTCCTGCAGTTCAGCATGTGCTTAAAGCCCTCATTTGGCAAAGCTTGGGATGTCCCTCCCCAGAAGACTTATGCAACCTGTGCAGAAGGCCTTGCTGTCAAGCCCTCGGCGCTATTCTTAGCTCACATTAGCTAGATTTTAACAAGCCACCCGAGCACGGGCTGTATCTTCATGTGCTGTGCACCCCTACGAGTAGGCTTAAAGGTAATCTCGTTAACAGACAGACAGATGATTTCGTATGTTATCCAGACATGACGGCGGCAAGATCCCAGAGACCGAGACTGAGGCAAAATGCTAAAAGAAGTTGATAGTACATGTAGTCAACAGGAATACTTACAGATGTATGAGTCAATGCAAAAGAGTTCTGAAAAGAATAGAAGGACTATGTTTCACAGCTTCATCAGTCTCCTGTAAGGTCAACATGACAACTTTTGGCGGAACAAATTTCCCTCTCTAGACTAGCAGAAGGTATCCCATCCCCTTTTGAAGCCCCGGGAGGCTGCTGCAGGCAGGGAGGGAGGAACAGCTCTGATGGGGCTGAGCCTACGTTCCTCAGCTCGGGGTAAATGTGCTGGAGAAACATGAATGCGCCCAGAGACTGAACGCTGCTCTCGTTCTGCAGAAACGGTGCTTGCAAGAATGAGAGATAGAGATTTTTTTTTTTTAAGTAATAGAATATATCAATAGATGAGTAAGAAGTTGGGGGCAAATAAACTCTCAAAATCATATTGCAAGATAAGAGGAAAAAACCCATAAACTAACTGAGTTTCTTGGAGAAAAAGAAGAATTATGATTCATCATCAGGAGTAAAAAGCTTCCCAGTAAAACCATTTTAAATCCCACATTAATGTGTCATCATCAGGAGTAAAAAGCGTGGTAGCTTCCCAGTAAAACCATTTTAAATCCCACATTAATGTGATACGGTTCCTACATTAAACTGGTAAGCAAATTTTTATTTCTATCTTTAGTAACCGTAAAAAGTCATATAAGTTTATGCCCATGTAAGTGGTTTCTATATTTATGGCAGAATGTAAGTGCTTCAGTATTTATTCTACAGCTGTGTCTAGAGAACAGTAGGTATACAGAAAAGATTAGAAATAAAAAAACCTAGATACCCAGAGAAAACAGAAAAAGGGATGTGTTATTGCAAGTTGTGGCAGTTGTTATGAAACCAGCACTTGCAGATTCTGACATCTCGTGGCACACCTGGGTAACTGCAAAACTCTTTGCTTTTTTTTTTTTTTTTTTTTAACGTGAGGTTTTTTTTGTTTTGATTTGCTTTATTTTATTTTTGAGAATTTCTTGGAACCGACGTTGATGTAAAGAAAAATGTTTTTACTAGAAGTTCAAAAGTGGGGAGCTTTAAAAATACAAGGAGATTAAGAATACAACTGAGCTTCAATCTAGGAAAGAAATATCAGGTAACGGCTCCCATGCTTATAAGTGCTCTACTAAATGTATTTAATTGCACTGAAAAATACCTTAATGTTAAAAATCTGTAAAATAGCATGTACATAGTTTTACTATTTCCTAAATCCACATAATTTTGGTTGTAAAATCTATAGTCTGCGAGTAGGAGTCTGTATGATCTTTTCTGTGTTCCGAGCACGGTATTTTGATTCTGTAGACCTCCTGACTGCAACCACCATGTTGTACTGTGGGAGTCTGCAAACCATTTCCCACCCTTGCCCACAGCATCTGTGTGGTTGACAAACTTCAGGGGCAGATGCTGGGTGTTGCCAGCATCACGGCACAGTGTATTTGCCCACTGGCTTCCCAGACGGCCCACCAGAGCAGCCGTACGTCGTGCTTATTCATGTTAGACCCTGCATTTGGTTATCTGTGGATGTGTTACTCTCCATGGATACCAAACTGTTCTTCTGCCTACTACCACTCAAATTTAATCTGGTGCTTCGCTTAAAGCTTGGGACTTTGTATTTCTTGTTCTTGGAAATGTGAAAAGAACATGAGTAATTATCATTCTCAGTACAGCATAAACATATTTGTTCACAATTCCTTTAATTTTTAAGAGATTTTCAGTTTTCATTATTATTCATTGTTTCACCAGTTTTGTCTTTATTAGGCATTCATAAAAAATACTTCATTATCATCCATAAAGCACAGCCATTAGCATAGCTGCTTTGTGAAGTCAATTGTTTCTTCATTAGCAACAGCTCCTCAGAAATCCAGGCCTTTGATGCTTGTTTGAATTACTTGTATCTTTCCATTTCCTCGTCTGTGTTTCTGAAAGATTTCCATTTTTCTACAGCTATTTACATTTATGAATATCCTTGTAAGCTCTGCACTTCTAATTTGTGATGTATTTTGCTTTGAACTACATTAGCTCTTCATACAAATGCAATGGCATAGAGAGTTTATTCACAGGCTTCATCTTGCATTTGTGAGTGCTAATCTATTAACTCTCTCTATTCCTTTGGACAGGAATGAAAACATTTGTCTTCTAGCATGCTCCAGCCAAGAAGATATAATTTTGAAAGCCCCATGCTTTCACTCCCCTCAACTTGGATTGGCAAAACCTATACTGAGACCTAAACACGTGTAAGGTGCATGAGACACGGAGGCTGCATTTTGCAAATAACATCAAATGAATCAAATCAAATGACTGCAGAATGATTTAAAAAAAAGATAATCTTTTCTTTGCTTGAGTGTTGTCTTTCACCTTGCTGGACAGTGACCCTTAAGGCACTTTTCCTCTTAGACCACTGCCATTCCCACCAGGTTGTGGTGCCCCAGATGCTCCTCCTGCTTCACGGCCAGCTGAGAGCATGAGAGGACCTCGAGTGTGGGTGAGGACCTCCACTGTGGGCAAGGACCTCAAGTGTGGGTGAGGACCTCCGCTGTGGGTGAGGACCTCCAGTGAACTTTGCCGCACCACTGAACCGTCTTGGCCCCTGGCAGCTCTGATCTGCCTTATCCTTGGTCTCCAACATGCCTGCCTTAACATACACTGTTTGGTTACAAACAAAATGAATATTTTCCTGATTGTAAATTCCTGATCCGACACTGACTGGACATAGCTTGCTTTCAAGAGCTGCTGACCTCAAGAAAAAGGCCTAAGAAATGTTTCTGAGTGTATTTTTTTAATCCCGTCACTCTTTTGGTATTTTTAAAGGCTCATTTCTGGAATGGAGAACATTTCTTATGGGACAGATGGTTCAAAAACTTTAGAATTACATATAAGAGGGAGGACAGATTTGTTGAGCCTTCCCTCTACATGCATCTCACTCTTTATAAAGAACCGAAGCACAGTTACAACTCCTCACACGCTTGGGTGTGAGATCGCTCCTCTTTTCCTGGTACTACAGCGGTATGCAAACTTCACATGTATGCCTGAAGCCAAGGACAGCCAAGGCCGAAAGATGTTACCTATGTCCTCTGCTTATGATGAATATCGGATATAAGGTAACACACCTACGTTTGTAACAATGCAATCACCCTCCACACAAACAGTTAAGACAGTAATACCAGCCTTCTACTTTCACCACAAACTCAGACCAAGGTAAAAAACCAAAGCCAGCTGGCCAGCTTTCAAGAAGAGCTTTCTTGCTGGATGGAAAGAGAGGAACTTTGTTGACATGGAAACTTATAGTTTCAATACATACCTATAATTAAAAGAGAAAATAACAAGATGAGAAAGATTTCAAAAGCTGTGATCAATTATAGTTGTGAGAGAATTTTTAATATCCTCATATTAGATGTGAAAGAGTGAAAACAGTGACAAGGAAGGTGTTAAAACAAATTGTTGTACCGAGCTGGTCTTAGAGGGCTCAGTGGGAATGTGAGAAACGAAACAACAGCAATTTGATGCTGGAGCATGTTTCTGTGTCAGTTCTCTGTTGCTGCTATAAAAAGGAGCTTCATGTGGATTTCATCTGTGCACATTCAAATGAGAGATGCTTCCCTGAAAATTTGCAATCAGAATAGATGGCAAAGAGGGAAAACCGGCTAAAATATTTAGAGAGGTGCAGAGAGACAAAAGATACAGCCATGGTACAAATGCAGAGGGTGCACAACCACAGTCATGTCTGAGGACACAGGAGGACATTAAATAGCCCCAATTTAGGAACAATCCTTGGGACAAGGAGGTGGCAACAACCCTTTCGTCATGAGACAAATCCATACCAGAGTTGTCATGGACCAAGCAAACGGAATGAGACTTTCTGGACATTGCTGTACATGGTAGGAAGAATTCTTCCACTACGGCTTTCCTCTCTTTCCGGGGCATTTCATGGCTACCAAGGACCAAGTAATTATACAGGACGCTTCTACGCACTGTGTGTGTTATTAATTCAGGGTTTGGCAATACCTCAGCAATAAACCTTGTTTCCTTGTAGAGAAACCTCTAAATAAGTATGATGTGGCCTATGCACCAGTCCAAAAATAGAAGGGCAAAAAACCACTAGAGCAAACTAGTATTTTCATGTTCAGGAGTGACAAACTCGACTCCTCTAAAGAGAAAAGGAAGCTTGTTGTTACACTATTATCTTTGTTTGATATTTACTGTTCAAATAATTTCTGTTCTTGAAGTCAGGTGTTTCACTAAAGGATCATGCAACACCCTTCACAGGTAGGCAAACACTGTTACAGGGAAGAGGGCACAGCTCTAACTTTTCTTTTTTTTTTCCTCACCCGAACTGAGAAGGTGGAGTTCACAGCAGGCTTAACTTATGGTAACAAATATTACCTGTAATGCAAAGCCATTTGTATTTTTCCACTCACCAAGTCTGAGCAGAGCTGGAGATGCAAAAATAAGTAAATTTTTAAAAATTCTTTCATTTGTATGTAGATCCACACTAGCTGGAGTTACCATCTGTTGCACAGCTTTTTCACATAGATACATTAACTGCATGGGGGTAATGTAAATCATCTCTTGATGTTTGATAGTTATTGGTCTACTCAGTTTTTCAAAAGTCATTGCAAATTTAAGGCACTTTAAAACTTGCAGTAATCATTTATATTTTTACCTTCATTATGTGGTAGTATACTAGCGAGAGCCAAGGAAGAACAAGATATATGTTTTGAGATCACCCTAAGTATAATAAAATCCAGGAGTTAAATGACAAGCCTTATTTTATTTCTGATCTTTTCATTTTTAACTGCGCCTTTTTAATATACTCCCTCTCCCGTTTTGTAAAATCTGAAAGGCCAAAGGCACCCTCACTGGAAAAAAAAGTATGTTCATTGTAACTGGATCACTGATCTCTTCATCATTATTTTTATGGGCCTTGGGAAATTACAAGGGGATAAAACTGTGAAAAAATAAAATAACCGCCTTCCTCGCTGTCTGTGCACCTGCTGATCGTCCGGAAAGAAAGGCTCAATTTGCTGCATATCTGCTCCTGTTCCCCAACTCACTACAGACCCCCGGGGGTGAACCTCTCTGCAAAAATCCCTCTGCAGGCAACTGTCAGGCTTTTAAGCACGGAGGGTGTTTTTAATACAATTCTTACAGTAGGAGAAGTTAAACCTTGAGGCGTAAATCCATCGTTCTCTTTCACATCACTTAAGCTAGCTGAATGCTTCTTAGTGCTCGGTAAACATAAACGTATTTTGCTGCAGAGCCAGAACGTGCCGCAAAGAGGGATTGTTCTGCTTAGTCTGAAAATCAAACATGGGTTTAAGAGTCTTCCTCAGACAGATAGTTTGTTTAATTGGCAGAATTTGCGTGAAGCCTAGTCGCTTTTCTGCCTTGCCATTCACCATTCGCCTCCTGATCAACACGTTTTCTAATCGTTTGGCTTAGAGGCTGCCATCACTTCAACCGCAAGCTCTAGGTACTACAAAAAGGCAGTACCCACATCGAGCTGGCCGTGGCTGGGGGAGACGGTGGAGGTGGTGGTAGGACCAGGAGAAGAGCACTGGCCCTATACTCCATGCTGGGGTTATTAACCCCTCGCCGCGTGCCTTCACCCCTCTGCCTCGGCAGCCCAGCCTGCCTGAGCATCAAAAGTGGTTCATGTGAGCTAAAGAGGTCAGAATATGATCAGACACATCATATACATCATATATATCATGTATGTCGTAACTTGAGATAGTTACAGCTTCCTTGGTTGGCATTAGCCATATCTTGAGTTAATAAACTTCAGTTAATCACAGGCCCTTGGAAATAGCAGTTGTTATGTGACAGCTATGGGCAAGCACGTACAACGCTGCATGACTTATACAAAAAATCAGCAGTATTCACACATTGCATAACTATTCAGACATCACAGGCACAATCGTGACCCCGCCATCCACTCTGTGTCGACTTTGTCTCCTTTTTCACTGACACGACGGCGGTTCGTCAGTCGTACCGTCGGCATCCAACAACTGGAAGAGCCAGGGATGGCGAGGGGCTGTCAGCGCCAGCACTCCGCTGCACGGCTCAGACAACCTCTCTCGGAGGTAAATGAAGGACCACATCGCTCTTCCCTTCCCACGCCGGACAAACTCCTCCTAATGAGAATGCTGAGCTGCACTGCCTTTCAATCAGTGCCTCTTAAACCTCTGCTGATTACGTGGGTCTGAAAGGGTATTTGGGAAAGTCTGGTGAGTTCAGTTAGTGGGTGAAATAAGCTGAAATCAATTTACAAAACACTTTTTTTTGCTCTTTAGGACTAGGCTTTCTCTGTGCATATTTCAATACAATACATAGCTCAGAAAATCACCCCTTGTATTTTCCCTCTTACCAGAATAATTCCCTTTGGCCCTCCCAGGAAAGAGTGCTGGAAAATTTATTCAAAGCCCGATTACATTTTCTGTCCCTTTTATACTCTTTTAATTAGCAAAAGTAGGATTGCAGATGCCCGAGAAGCTGGATTCTGCTTATTCTCACTAATTTCCAAGCCATATTACTGTATCACCTACCAACCCTGAGGACATCAAGGCCTCCCTACACCGTCTGATAACACAGCCGCAGGGCAGTGACCCTTTCCCCTTGGAAGTCCACGGGAGTTTTGTCACTCATTGCAGCAAGTCACAGATCCTTCCCACAAGAACCTAAATGGCCAGAGCATCCAGAAAAGGACGATGCTACCCAAGCACATTTTGAGCTTAGGCAAAAATACGTGAACACCTTTTGCTGACCCATCTTTTCTGTCATATGGTTTTTCACCCACTTTTATAACTGTCAGCCTGGGTGCAAATCGGCCGCCCCTGACGCAAACCTCCTCCTTTAGGATCAGACAGAAAATAGATTTCCTCAGAGGGGTTATCTGAGGTGCCTTTCCTCTCAAACACCTATCTCAGGAGCTGCTTCAGGGAGGGTTTTCTTACACAGAACTGGAGTTTGACGAGTTGCTCTCTCACTAGCTAGTCAGCAGCCAGACATTTCTCTGTGCCGTTTGGATTATATTTCCCTCTCCTTATTTTTTTTTCATTTTGCATGCAGCATTTCAGGATAATCGGTTTTAGTTGTTTTTTTGTTTGGGTTTGCGCTGGTTTACGCGGAATTCTGTTAAGTCCCATTTCCATGTTGGTGAAATATTGAGCAGGTGCAGATGTGGCCCATCTGTGAAATCTGTAGTTTATATTGAGCAGAGAGAGAGGAAGAGAGGAAAAATAGTACTATTTGCCTTCTTTCTAGGAGGAGGAGATAGAGGGAATAAAGAGGAAAGTCATTGCTGTAGCTGGGGCTGGAAGGCATGGATTTGGTCGTGCTTCATCCTGAACATGTGGTAGTCATGTTTTGACATTTTCTGATTTTGACAAAAAATGTCAAAACTTTGCTATTCTAAGTCATCCTGCAGAATGACAAAGGAATAAGACTGTATGGAAAACTGTACTGAAGACTCAGTTATTTCTAGATGTCACAGGGAGTGGCTGTGCAGAGGCCTGAGCTCCCAAATAACCCAGAGCACTGCTTTTCCTTTCCTGTGAAAATGTGAAAAAAGGAATGTGCAGCGAAGGTAGCTAAGCGTAAAAGTGTTTGTGGATGGTAAGAGGCCAAATGTTCATGCTGTGGCCCTTTTTAGGAAGCACACAGACGAAATTCGCATCTCCTCATTCCCAGCAAGATCGTGTATGCGTGTTTTGCACATTTTTTCCCAGAACACGTATTGAAGTGGGCTCAGCACTTTGCTCATCTGCAACTGATGCATCAGTTTGTGATGTGAAGAAGCACGACAGCACTCCAGCAGATGGGCCCGAGCGTGCCCATGCCAGAAAATCAGCATGTGAAATACATTTGAATAAGACAGATAATTCGAAGGCCAATATGTACCTCTCGGTATTCCCTGCAGAATTAGCTTTGAAATCAAAAGCTGGTATGTAGGACATGCTCTGTCCTCAGGTATCTAATGCAATTCATCCATTTCCAGCATTAAGACTTTCTGCAGCACAGAAAGATCCTGTCAGCCAACTCCTCAGCTAAACTTTGTTTTTAACTTCAGCAAGTGTTTAGTTTTTTCAGAGTCACGCAACATCCACATAACTTAGGCAGTTCAGTAAACTTTTGGCAAAGACTGGATGCTGTTTGGGGTTTTGTCTTGGCTTTTTGTATCTGCTCCTGGTTACCAGAATAAATGAAGCTTGAGGCAAAAAACTCTCAAAAATTTACCTTAGGAGAGAGTTTAAATGCTATGTGGGCTCTCTGAAGAATCTAAAACTATCTGAAGGCTGTCACTTAGAAAGGAATAAACAACTTACTCAGCTGCAGAAAATAATTTTTAGCTGTGACAAATTTGTCTTGCTGTTTTTTACAGAAAGAAGTACTTTTTAACAATTTTCTATGATAACGTTTCTCACCCCCAAAAATCCTTACCCTAACTGTAGCTTTTGCCTGAAGAAACATACATGTAATTTCTGCTAACCATGGCCAGATCTTAATTTCATAAAGAATTTTTTTAATGTATCAACACATTAATATCTTTTACCTGAAAAATGTTTTACAGAGGAAATCATTATATAGTTTTCTTTAAAAAAATATCATTTTTACCTGGAAGAATAAAAAAGGATGCTGGAACTACCCTCGATTCCCTTTTGAAACAAGAGTAAAGCATACATTTGAACACCATACCACCGGTCCAAAGTTTTCCAGGAGAGATGGTAAGAATGTTCTCTTGGCATCAGTGGCAATACATATAAATCACATCTCACATCTGACTTCAATAACAAAGAATTTCATTACCAATTAATTCTATTAAGGCACCATTCCATTTTTTGTCAGTGAATTACCTAACTTGAAGCCATTACATTTTTCAGGGAAAATCTATTTATAAGTACTCATAAAGCAAACTAATTGAAAATGTAATTAAATAGAGGCCTGAATCTCAAATAGATGACAGATGCTTACTCCTTAGATCAAGCACACCAAGCAGGCAATGCGTCTCACACAGTTTTTCCAAATAGTCCCGTATTACCATTTTGCCCTCGACACCGACTACTGAAACGGCGGCATCCTCTGACAAAAAGCGGTACGTCAGTCCTGCTCGGGTGCGGGAGGAGCGCCCGCGTCTGCCGCGGCCGGCGCTGGCCCCGGCCGGCGCGGGGGGTTCTGCAGCCCGCAGGCAGCGGGCGCATCGACCCTGGCACGGGCTCACACAAGGCGCTGGGCAGTTTTAGCGCGCAACGCTAAAAGCCTCCTGCCCTCCGCTGTCCTCTGGTGCTCCTCTGCTCTGAGGCTTTGTCTCAATTTCACGTGCTTAAAATAACTTTAGGCGGCAGAGTCCCTTGGGAGGGACTGGGGATAACACACCTCCTCCCCCGGCCCCAGGAACAGCCTTGCCAGAGCGGCACGGGGTTCGCACCAGACTGCCCGCCGGGGTGGGCACGGCTCCGCAGGAGAGGCGGCGATGGAGGAGATGATGGATTCAGGGAGACGATGGCTGGGAAAGTCATCCCCCACAGATGCGACCCCGGGGCGGTGCTGTGCGGGATCCTGCTGTCCCCGGGCTGCGCAGCACCATCCTCCCCGCTGGCCCCTGCCGTGCCAAGCTGGCCGGCCACAGCCTTGCCCGGGGCTGCCCACCCACCTCTCGGCTTTGGCAGTGTAAGGACTGGTATTTAGCATTTTCTACAATAAGGACTAAAAATAAATAGTATTTTGTAATACATTTAATATTTTAACTAATTAATATATTTAACTAATGAATATATTAACTAATAAATTTAATATTTTCAGCCTCCCTCATTATTTGCTGCTTTTTCCAATATTTTTAATGCCTGTACACATTGCCTGAACACTTAAGTAAATAAGAAAGCCTATTTCTAACAGGGTTAACTTTTTCAAACTAGCTAGTAGCAACGTCCATCACCAGCTTCCTAAATCTGCTGCCTTTCAGAAACGCTGAACCATGACAGCACCTACTAACGTCAGGCCTAAATGTGGCAGTATTGTCCAAAATGCCACACATATCTCTCAAATGTCTGTCAAGAATAATTTTTTTCCGTAAATGACATAGTGATGCTTCCTAACCAGATACTTACTCCAGAGCTGGGAGTCAAGTCCATGGACACCACATCTGCTGTCACTGCAGTGGCACCAGCAGCCTCGTCCCTGCAGAACATTTGTGCGGAGATGTGCAGCCCAGATGAAGCCAGCTGAAATCGTCCCAAAAAAACACCTCTTCCCGTCTCTTATTGATTGACTCTAAGCTTTGTGAGATGCCTAACAGTCACGGGAAAAAAGGCTTGGAGACCGAACCTGAGCCTTCATGTGCTCAGGACCCTCAAGCCTTGAGCAGAAAAACTGTCTCTGGTGTTATCACACAGAACCCTGTTTCAGATCCCCTATGGAAACAAAACTGGAAGTTTCAAAGTAGTCTATTAATTCTCAAATGTGTCAGTATAGAAAAATGAGCAGGTAGACCAAACAATCTCTTCACTTTGCCAAAGCAATCTCTAATTTTCCTGTGATGTCTTGGGATTGCTTTGCAGTGCAGACATCATTCCTCCCAAAAATGCAAGTTACCCTGCGACCGATAGGCATCATCTGGTTCCAGGAAGACTGTTCTTGTTCTTGTTCTTGAAGACCATCCACTTTGCAGAATCAAACATATCAGCAGAATAAATGTTCAGGCAATGGATGGATTTGGGGATTAGAAGAAAGGTTGACTGGTGGTAGACGTACCACTGTTTGAGCATTTCTACAGCTCAGATTGAATGTCAGCAGCATGTGTTCAGCTTCTCATTCTGAACTCCTTCAGAGCACCCAGTAACTGATAAATAAAATCTACGACTCTGAAAAATACACACTTGTCATTGCCGAGTTAGAAGCTGGCAATAACAATGCTAGCAGATGTTGAGGGTTTTAAATGCCATTCTATCTTTTGTCTGATTAATATGCTACCTGAAAAAATGTCAACATGAGATCTTCTGGACTAAAAAAAATCACCCATTCCAATACTAAATGGTAGTGTTGACATATCTTCTTAAGTGGAATAACATTCTTTTTCAGATCATAGGCATAAATGTCATTGTAAAGGCTTAATGACGATGAGGACAAGCACATCAAAACCAAAACATGTTTGAATCATCAGTTACTTAAAAAATAAGTTATGTAAAGGCAAATGTGTAGATTTAGGCTGATCTAACTCAATGGCTGCAGTGAAATAACTCTGAATTTATATTAATATAGATGTGGTAGAGGTGAATTCTAAATTTTCTGTTAGTCATTTATTCGGGCTTTTTTATCCTGATTACACTAAATAAATTACAACCAGAAATCCACGCATCGGTAGCATCACACAAAGATTACAAAAGCGTAACCTTCAATTTATTGTATCCAAATTGGTAGTGGCATTGGAATGATCACACAACATTAAAACATGTATATGTACTTAATTCTTCCTTTTTTGGAGGAGTAGAAAAGCAAAACAGGATGATCTTTTGTGAAATGTGCTAATGCTATCAGATGCTTACAGGTCTGGAAGTCAAATGTAGAGAGAAACGAGGAAAACATGAGTGTCTGAGTAAGGGTGGAAAGGACATTCCTGTCTACATCATATTGATCCTACCAGCAATCACATGAATTGCTTCCTTCTCCCCTTGTTCCCATTCTCCCCTTCTCCCACCATCTCATTTCTGCCCAGCCGAGGTCTCCAGCTACCACAATCACAGACTTTACCCTGGCAGATCTTTTGTGCCATCAGTTAAGCTCTGGTGAGGTTTTTGAAGCCACAGATTTTGGATCAGCATTGGCAAAGGTCCAGTGGCCTCTCTCCTTCTCTGTAAGCAAACATTGCTTTTCCTAGCCATGCAGGTCCAGGGAAGGACCCTTCTCTGCAGCATGTAAAAGTGCTCTTGGCTATCCAATGCGTCTTCTCCAACTGGGTTTTTTTTCCAGTCCTTTGCAACACTGATGATGCACATGGAGATCTTCACATCTGGCTTCTGCCTGACCTGAACACCCCACGTTGTGCTAGAGGGCTGTGCCTTGTTATGGGTAAAAAATATATTGTTTTTTCCACTTGGGATTTATCGTCTATGAGAAGACAGTGACCATTAAGAAAATATTCTGTGAGATTTTTCTTTTTTGCTTTAGCATAAGAGGCCAGCATGACGTTTTGCCAGATGACTTATGCTGCTTGTTCGTACCATCAAATAAGGCAGTGTTTACTTATTCCCATTTTAAAATTCCATGTTGCAGGATGCCCAGATAGTGTGCTAAATGCCCTTGACAAGAATTTAAAAGCATAATAAAGAAACAATAAAGAAACATTTCATCCAAACAAAACAGCAGCAGCAGAACTTTTTCATAGTTATTCAAACCTTCAGTTAGATTAATCCCCCTCTCTTAGGTATGCTTTCATCTTTCACTGTATCAGCCCATTAGGTATGTAAAAACCAATAATTTCTGAGCACAAGTTTTGTTTTCTCCCTATCTTATCAAAGAAATAATTTTGGATTCTTCAAGGAAAAAGAGAGTTATTTGTTGTACTTTGGCAGGGGATGATATCAAGACCCCAGGCATGTCTCAAGTCTCTTGCATCACTGGTTAAATGAATCTTTTGGTTTTATGGCCTCCAAATTTCCTCCAGCTATTCAGACAACGAAAATCATTTTGACACATGATTGCAAGTACTTGTTTTTACCTTGAGCAAAAGAGATCTCCAGTGAGAATGTGATCTTTTAGCTACTTAAATCTGTTTTCTAAACTGACATTGGAATATTTTTATCAAATCAATGTAGGCTCTCTGGGTTGGATTCAGTTGCCGGAACATGGGTGTCTAGTGCCATTTTAGATGCTTTAGGGTGTTACACCTGGCTGTTGTTCTAGACAGGGGTTTTTGTTGGGGTTTTGTTGTCATATCTGCTATTCAGTACCTAAAACAACACTGGAAATCTGTATTTAGATACCTGAATGATTCATTCTGTCCTTTTCCTTAACATCATATTAAAAGATATTTAAACATCACTGTAAACTTATTTTAACTCTGTATCTCTGTATTACTGTTCTCTTTCTTCTGCTGTGCATAGTATTGCTCCACTGTATTTTCAGCGTGCCTCTCTGTAAAGGGTAAAAACCTGGAGAACTCTAACTGGAGAATGGTTACAATTTCCCTCCCTTATAAAATATATTCTCCTTAATACAACACCAAAACACGGGTAACCCTTCTTGAAAAAAAGACTTTCTTTTTAAGCCTCATAAAACATCATAAAAATCCATTTAAAATATCTTTTCAAGTGTCCAAGAGGCTCAAAAGAATCATAGCTTACCATCTATCTAAATATATTATGATCATTCCTGAAAGTTTCTACAGAAAGTCATTTTCTGAATATTTTTTATTCTTCAGAATTCTTGACATCTTATGTGACAGACAATACCGAAAGAAGCATGGTCCAAAATGAAGAATTCAAGGATAATGGCTTAATATAATATAATATAATATTGAAGTTTTTTCCAGTTTGCAATTTTAGAAATAAATTCCTTCCATTTATAAAGACTGAGCGGAGCAGCAACATGTCTTCAAACAATCTTCAGATAACCTCAAGACCTCAAGATCAGCTTTACTTAGCAGCATTTTTCCACAACAATAAATGAATTTATGCTCAGAAGAAGAATAGATAGACATGATGCAGTGTAGACTGGCAGAGGAGAACGATGGCCCCACTTGGCTACCTCTACTTTCTAGTTATTAAACATTATTTGTAAAGTTAAACCCAACAGCTGAAAGTAGGGCTGTTTTCTCCAGTAACTGGTGTTAGAATGGACCCTGGAGACAGAAGTTAAATCAAGCTGCTGTTTTGCCGCAGCCAAAGTTGCAAACAGAATGTATTGGAATGAGCAGGCATTTGGCATTACCTCCAGACTAGTGGAAAATGAAGTGTTTGCATTTCTAGAAATGCTTAAATCATCCTTGCACTACCTGCATGAAAATGCATGCAGGCTTAAAATGAACAGTAACATTTATGATGTAACATTAGGTATAAGAAAATACATTCATAGTTCATACTTTTCAATAATAATTTTCAGCATTTTCTTACATATTATTGCCCAAGACAAGCTGCAAGATGCTTGCATGCTTTCAATATATCTAGTTTAAATCGTCATTTGTCCATATTTACAGAAAATTTCAGAACAAGCTTCATTATGGCCTGGGGAGTAAGTAAGTTTTATGTGGTACTGGCCCATCAATATATATTTATAATTAAAAGCAATAATTTTTAGTTTTGGTTATTGGAAAAAAATCAAAAGCTAAAGATGCAAGCAGAAAAGATATCATTAAACAGAAATGTAATTTAGTATCAGAAAATATATTTATTATGAAAGCTAATTTCTATTCCCATATCCAAAAGGCACCTTAAACACATAAGTAGAGTGAGATTATACATATGCTTGCAGCTATACATATGTTTTAAAACCTTATCTAATTTACAATCTCCATTGTTTAATGCTCACCTCTTCATAATTACATCTCTACATCTGCACAAAAAATTCATGCACTTATTTTTGTTATAATAGCAAATGATGAGCATTTACGTGTGACTTTGTGAGGGTATTGATCATTGTCCTTAATAGCTGCCTCTATGCTCTGCAGAATAAGGATAAAATATGCATGCTGAATAAATATAAACCTAGAGATCAAAGTAGTCGGGTAATTGCCCTCTTTCACCCATCCATCCACCCATCTTTTAGAGTGGCATGTGGATGATGAGGTGGACGAGGAATACAAACCCTACACTTGTCCCGAGGAATTTACAGTCTCAACAGATGAACAACAGGCAAGTAATACACAAGTCCTTGGTCAATAAAATACATTCACTGCAAAGCTGTGAAACTGCTATATCTTATGAATATATCTAAATTCTAGAGGAACTGACACATACCCATTTCACCATTGAGCTGGTCCCTTAGTCCAGGACAGCAATGCTTCAGATACTGGATCAAAATAGACTAAGTAAGTTCAGAAAAATATCTGTCCTGTAGTGGTGGCTCAGAGAAATGAAAATATTCCTTCTTCTCCACTGTGAAGTCATATTCAACATAAGAGGGAAACATGGAAGAAGCAGAGAGGTGAGTAACAGGGAAAACCAACGAGACATGAGGAAGAGGAGACAAGATATGAGAGGAAGAAACTGAAACCTTCTCACTCCAGATCAGGCATAGGGGTTTTGGAACCTTACTGACAAGGAAGCAGGTAGCATTTTTTTAATGAGATTGTTACAGTGATCCCACTGAAAATCAATGACAACTGCCCACTTTGGATGGGATTAATCTAAACACACGTGTCTACAGTGAGAATGCTGGTGCATGACAGAGCCAATGTAAGCAAAAATCAAAGACAACGGAGTTTAGTGCACAATTCACCTCATCCTAAAGTAAATGCCTACATTTGGTCAGATGAGTCTCATCTTAAACCCTGTTGACTGTGTTGAGTTGATCTTCCCAGTTACAATGGTAGCCAAGACAGATGGTTCAAATGTAGACATCTATGTTGCATAGCTCCACCTTGTCACATGAATGCCAAACCAGACTAAAGAATTAAGTTCATAATAACTTAAATTTCAGAACTATAATATTTTCTTCCCCTGCCCCAGCTTCTGGCCAGTTTGGGGAGTGATTCACTTTAAGCCCAGATGTTGCCTCATGCAGCAATGTTAGCATCCTTTATTCGCGTTGAATCTGTTGGCTCCTATTCCCAATGGGAGACATATGTTCCCTCCGCCTTTGGTTTCACACTTGCAGAGTTACTGTTTGCTTGTTTCTCCTCCAGCACAAAAACTGTATCATTTCTGCTTAACTGAGAGTTGTCTTTTTATTCCAAGATCTCAACATCTATTAAAATGTTAATAAAAGTATTACAGAATCCACGTGAAGAAGGAAAAGGACAAGACAGAATTGTAGCAATAGACAAAACTGCAGGCCTTTATTCCAGGATGTAAAAACACCCCCTCAGATTAAAACTCATGGTATAAGTTTCAGCAGACAAGAAGGATATGTGGATATATATGGATATAGAAGGATGTATCTGTTCTGAGATAAATTGAATAAAATCTTTCATGGCCACAATTGTCCTTTGATTTCTCCTGTTCCAAAAATAAGGAATTAAATGCTCCTGGTTTAAAAATATCACAAGACAGCCAGATGAAGAAGAAGATCAGTAGTTAAAAAGTGACAATATTTCTCAAAGATTGCAAAGCAATGCAATTCAAATAGTCATCACACACTTTCTATTTCAACACTTCAGAAGACAGGGAGAAAACTCAGTCTCCAGTGTAATCATATATTTTATTACCATCAAATGCTCAGGTAGCAAAAAGTGTGATCAGCTTGGACAGATAGCTGAACTCCTATATTATGTGCCCCAAAACAGAGAGATGTCCATCTCCTTGTTTCCTCCTCAAAAGTTATCCTTCTTATTTTATTAGGTAGAAAGTATCTATCATAGGTAATATACACAATTTTTTTTTCATCTGCTGTCATTATCCCCTCTTGCTATCTCTGCTTAAAGAAAACAGAATTCTTCTAAAGTAATAAAATTAATCAATTAATAAAACTAACCATAAATATTTTAAATATTCATTTATCAGTCTGAATTTATTTTTATAAGTCCATGGTAGATGCTCTTTATTAATCCTTTGGAAGTATAACCATGGGTATTTTTTCCCCTGTGGGATTATGCCTTTGAACATGAAGAAATAGTTGGTCGCTCCGTTCATTTTCCATTTTCCACGTTAATTAAAATCTTGTCCAGATGGCACTGTACAAATGTCTTTCATGCAGATTTCTGGCTTTGAAATGCAGCTACCCACCTCAAAATACAGCATTTCTGTCTGCTTGGGCAAATATCTCCCCATGGTTCGTTTTATGCATAGTATTTTGTGGGGGAGAGAGTGTGTTTGTTGGAGTAAAAGGAGGGGAGATTCATCTCCAAACCGCCCACTTTCCATTAAAAACTCCATATAACTATTTGTGCGTGCATATGTTTTGTGTGTGCGTGTGTATGTACACATGGATGTGTGCATAAGAATGTAAGAATAACCAAAAAATTCATATTACTTTAATATAACGTCGACATATAAACCTCATCCAGGTGGTTAATTAGAGCAGAAACCAGTAGCATCAACGTATTTCACATGTCTTGAGACAAATGATTAAACCAACTTTAAATCCCCACTCAAGAAGTGCCAGAAGACTACATGCTCTCACTAGGTCTGATTTCCCCACTCAGAAGGACGCTGAGAAAGCGTGCAACCAAGTCTTTACTCAGGGAAAGACAAAACGGTGATACATTTAGCACTCAGTAAGAGTAAATCCCTCTCCCTTGCCCACCCACCTCCAGATGTCCCTCATCCAGGAGAAGGCGTCTACTGGCAGGGAACCCTTGGCACCCACAAGCTGCCCGCTCAGCCTTGCCAGGCGCTGCTCTGTCCCCCTCAACTCAGAGACTCCCCTGTGGGCACTTGGATCACTCTCCTGTGATCCAGTCCTCTCCTGGCCTGGGTAGGTAGGTGCCCTGCCACCCTCCAAACCAACACTCCTGTTTTGACTGCGCTCAAGGAGGCCTCATGCTAAGGCATTTCTTACCAAAAAAGCCTGCTACGTGTCGTTGTTCTTACACTGAAATCCCCATCGCAATGGAAAGAACATTTAGGCTGTGTAATGGAGACCTGCTTGCCCAGGAATGAGGTCTTTGCCACAAGTTAAAAACATCTTCTCTTTCTCAAGACCCAACCTTTCTAGAAAACCCAACCTGTCTCTGGTGGCTCCCCAGGCGTTACCAGAGGAACTGCTGGTAATTAGTCAATGTCAACTAAGGCCCCTGTGGTCCTGCTTTCTGCTTGTCACCAACAGTGGGACAGAGACCTCTTTGCTTCCTTGAATGGATAGAGAGACATGTATTTGTAGTTATTGCAAACAAATATTGATTTCTCATAAATAAGGTAATGAGCCCTTCAACTGCTCAAGCGACTGCTTTTTTTCATTCTCTGCCCGCAGTCCTGTCTGCATGTCGCAGATTTTACTATCTTTTCAATTCTGCTGCATGCATAACATAGTAACCAGATAAAAATTACTCTGATGTGTCAAGAGCAGAAAACTGTAAAGCATTTTCTTTAGCAGCGTGTGACTCTCTAAGAATTCTGTTTGTGAAAGACCCAACAGAGTGCTCTATCCCTATTTGAATATACGGCTTCAAAACACACTGCAATTAAAAGCTATACGAGAGCTGGTTTAATATAGAGGATGATGTCATATTTCCTTCCATGTCTCCAACTAAAGAAAAACAAAACCGTCAGGCCAGGTTCTATTTTCCTCTGTTGATTCCAGGTATCTCCATTAAGCTCAGCCTTAAGAAGCGTTACTCCTTCCCCCAAAACTGTCAAAGGAGGACAGCAAATAGAAAGTCCTTAAGAATATGAACAGAGGCTATGTGACAAGAAGATAATTAAGAGCCTTAACCATATCTGATGAATTAAATGTTTTCTGCTCTGTGGGTGTTTGGTCTGCAATGCCTACCACCGATATCAATAGAGGTCTTGTTTAAAAACCTCAGATTGCAATTTCAAAATTCAGGGGATAGGCTGGACTTTAAAGGTTTGACTGTTGAAAAAGATGAAATACTTTTCCTTCTAGTTTCACTCTGATCACATCCCCTTGTAAAGCAAACAGGATCAAATCTTAGCATTGGACTTCAGGGAGGAAAAGATAAATGGTCTAGCTCATTTACATGGCCCCGTGAAGTGTTGCTCTTCGCAGTTTATTTTCTAGTACTTTGTTCCAACTGTTTTTCAGTATCTGAACAGGAAACGTTGCCCCTTTGGAAGAGTTTGCCAGACCTGTCAGGGCCTGTGTTACTGTAATTAGTCTTACATTTCACCTTTTGTTCATCTACCCCAGGTTTTAGGCTGTTGTATCCCACCATTTTTTTTCCATTCCTTGCAGAAAACAATATATAAGGAAACTCATTACTACTAGGAGATCAAGAAGGGCAATGAGAAATCCTGGTCTGCTTAAAGTTGATTGCAAAAAAGCTATAGTGATTGTAATGGGGCCAGGACGAGACACACGGGCAAGGCTTTGCTCCACACATAAATTCAGCATGATACTCAGCTTAAGGGACTGGGGGAGAGAGGAAGAGGAGGAAAGCTTTGCCTTGTGCCCTCTTGAGTCTGGGCTGTTCTGGCTGCTAATTTAGGCACAAATGCCACCATCAGCAGTTTACATGGACACTAGCACAGCTTCGAAACCCCATGGAGATACCTTCCTGGCATATCTTACTCTGATGCTGGGACTTACCGGCTTAATACAGCTCCATGGCTCTCTTCTCTTGTGCTCTCCCCCAGTAGGGTATGAAGATTTTAGTCACCTCATAAATCACCACTTGCCCATTTCAGTTGCTAAAAGGGGTGGCATCAGGAAGAAGGCTCAAGCCCCTGTTCTTTCATCTTAATTTTGGTGTCTTGATTTTGGCGCTAATGCGTTGTCTGGTTTGTAACAAATTACACAATCTCCCCATGTTTCAGCTTCGTTGCCTTTAAAATGAGAATAATAATTTCAGCTTTTTAATGTGCTTTGAAATGTGTGGACATAAAGCACTACTGAGAGATGAAGTTTTTATTATTTTTTTTATATTTTGTCTTTTTAATAAAAGTTCATTCCATAAATTATCAGCATTACGTCTCTGATGTGAACACATCTTCATTGTTGTTGAAGATAGTCTTCAACACTTCGCTGATAATATAGAATCTCTGTCTACTATTCCTGATAATTTCTATAAAACCTCATTCTGTCACCAGCAATATATATTTTACTGAAGGCTGTGCGTCCTTGTCTTGTCAGAAACTGCAGCCTTCACTTTCTTCTTTCACCCATAGTTTTATGTGTACTGCAACATCCATGACTAATTTTTGTTTCCAGATCCAGCATAAAGAAAAATGACTAGTTTAAGGGACAAGCTATTATTTCCTCATATTATGTTGCACTCCCCTTTTTTGTGCACTATCCTCTGTCCTTTAAATCCCTTGCTTAAAACGTCTTTGGTGATTTCTTTATTTATCCCCTAAGCAGCCTCTGATTTTCATGTTGCCTTCCCTGCAGGGTAGTCTATCACCTCACTTCTCATAGAATCACAGAATAGTGTGGGTTGGAAGGGACCTTTAAAGATCATCCAGTCCAACCCCCCTGCAGTGAGCAGGGACATCTTCAACTAGATCAGATTGCTCAGAGCCCTGTCCAACCTGACCTGGAATGTTTCCAGGGATGGGGCATCTCCCACCTCTCTGGGCAACCTGTGCCAGTGGTTCATCACCCTCATGGGGAAAAATTTCTTCCTTATATCTAGTCAACCTCTACGCTCTTTCAGTGTAAAACCATTACCCCTTGTCCTATCACAACAGGCCCTGCTTAAAAAGTTTGTCCCCACCTTTCATAGAAGCCCCGTTTAAGTACTGGAAGGCTACAGTAAGGTTTCCCCAGAGCCTTCTCTTCTCCAGGCTGAACAACCCCAACTCTCTCAGCCCGTCTTCATAGCAGAGGTGTTCCATCCCTCTGATCATTTTTGTGGCCTCCTCTGGACTCGCTCCAACAGGTCCATGTCTTTCCTGTGCTGAGGGCTCCAGGGTTGGACACAGGATTCCAGGTGGGGTCTCACCACAGCAGAGTAGAGGGGTAGAATCACCTCCCTTGACCTGCTGGCCATGCTGCTTTGGATGCAGCCCAGGATATGGTTGGCCTTCAGGGCTGTTAGCACACATTGCTGGCTCATGTCCAGCTTTTCATCCAGCAGTACCCCCAAGTCATTTTCAGCAGGGCTGCTCTCAATCCCTTCATCCCCCAGCCTGCACTGATACCAGGGGTTGTCCAGACCTGGGTGCAGGACCCTGCACTTGGCATTGTTGAACCTCAGGAGGTTCACACAGGCCCATTCCTCAAGCTTGTCCAGGTCCCTCTGGATGGCATCCTGTCCCTCAGGTGTGTCAACCACACCACTCAGCTTGGTGTCATCTGTAAACTTATAAGGGTGCGCTCAATCCCACTGTCTGTGTCACTGATGAAAAAGAGTACTGGTCCCAATACAGACCCCTGAGGGACACCACTTGTCACTGATCTCCATCTGGACATCGAGCCATTGAGCACTACCCTCTGGATGTGACCCTCCAACCAATTCCTCATCCACCCAGCAGTCCACCCATCAAATCTATATCTTTCCAATTTTGAGAGAAGGATGTTGTGGGGGACTGTGTCAAAGGCCT
Source organism: Phaethon aethereus (assembly GCF_964289735.1). Classification (NCBI taxonomy): domain Eukaryota; kingdom Metazoa; phylum Chordata; class Aves; order Phaethontiformes; family Phaethontidae; genus Phaethon; species Phaethon aethereus. Next base: position 20,616,351 of record NC_138582.1, read on the forward strand.
TACAAAGTCCAGACAGATGACATCTGTAGCTCTTCCCTTGTCCACTGATGTGGTCACTCCATCCTAGAAGGCTACGAGGTTGGTCAGGCAGGACTTGCGCTTGGTAAAGCCATGCTGCCTGTCTCAAATCACCTCCCTGTCCTCCATGTGCCTTAGCAGAGCTTCTCAGAGAATCTGTTCCATGATCTCCCCAGGCACAGAGGTGAGGCTGATGGGTCAGTAGTTCCCAGGGTCCTCCATGCTACCCTTTTTAAAAATGGGTGCAATGTTTCCCTTTTTGTAGTCTCCAGGGACTTCACCTGATTGCCATGACTTTTCAAATATCATGGAGAGTGGCAACTGCATCAGCCAATTCCTTCAGGACTCTGGGATGCATCTTGTCAGGTCCCATAGACTTGTGCATGTTCAGATTCCTCATGTGGTCTCGCACCTGATCTTCTCTTACAGTGGGAGGGACTTTGCTCCTCCTGTCCCCACCTTGCAGGCCATCCCCTTGAGAGGTGTGGGAAGAGAGACTGCCAGTGAAGACAGAGGCAAAGAAGCTTCCTTTACATCCCTACGTTCCATAATCAGTATTTTGCAGTCTGTGCTGGACATCTGGTGGACTACAACTCCCGGATCTAACATGTGATTACTGGAGATGTCTTTCCATGTAAGTGCACAGGAAGGCAATGAGAATAATCATCCTGGAAAGCGCCTGGAAAAGGCAATGACAAGAATCAGTCATGTGCATGATGTCTGGCCCTCAGCAGCCACAGAGGGTTGCAGTCTCCAGTCTGTGGGGTAACTGGGGAGAAACGTATCCTTAATGTCCCAGGAATGGCCATGATGGGAAAAGAATGGAGACTTTGGGTCTCGCAGGTGTGACAGCCAGCACACTGCCGCTATTTCCCCATCTGTGGGCAAATGCCTGTGGGAAAGTGTGATGGCCCCGGGCCCACGGCAGGGAGGAGGTGTTTGTTATCTGCCATGGCTCCTTCAGAGGATGCCACGAAGCTCAATGCTCAGCCTTATGGAAGCATGCAGGGAGGCAGGAGTCATCTCCACCACCCCAGTGTCCAACAGCTTAGGCACTTAGAGTGGTGCCCAGGTCCCCGGCAATAGGCAGCCAGTCTGCTGCCGACACAGCAGGGCCAGCTCGGGTATGTTCCGCCATGCAACCTGAGCCCAGACTGCTGGGAAAGAGCTGTGATAAAGTCAGTGGGATGCTAGAAAAATAAAGGTACAGTCCAGGGTAGGGGTGTTGAGATGGGGGTGGTCAGCCACTCAAAGATTCAGGAGGGAAAATGACCGAGTGTGAGCTCCTGAAGGAGGAAAGCACAGAAGCTGGACAGGATGAACAACAAAGCCTGGTCTCGTCAGGGTCAGTCAGATCACCAGCTCAAGTCACTGGGGTGGGCAGAGCGGGTGGGAGACGGCAGCTCTGTGACACCCGGACCTGGTCCTTCCCCTTCTGGTGCTCCTGGGGCCAGCAAAGGCTTCATGGGTGCCGCACCGGGGAGCAGACCTTATCCTGACAGCTCGTTAAATCCTACCTGTCTGTCATGTCTGTTAGTTCATAAGTAATTGATTTACACTTCTAAGTTGCATTTCTTCTACTTGCAGAGTCTCTTTGCACATAGCTAAAAATGTCCAAACCAGCTGACCCAAAAAAGAGAGCTATAACAACCGTGTTTTTCAAGTGGTTAACAGCCCACTCTTCCAGCCCTGCTCCTCCAGATGACCCTTTGCTCTAAGACCGAGGAGTGACTTCTTTTGTTCTTGCTCAGGAGCTCTAGTTATCCAAACCACAATTTCACATACTCAGACATGGGAAGCAGAAAACTTAGCAAGGATTTGATCTCCACTTCATAATTCTGGTATGTCATATCACACATCTATGCTTTCTTTGTCTCTCTGTAAATTTATTTACTTGTTGTGTCTTTTATTAATGCACAATGGATGTGCATTAGTGAAGCAACCAAAGTAGAATTAAATTGCTTTCCTATCTCCTTTTGCTTTATAAATCAGTAGATCTGTGACAGTAATGTGCTTTAAACACACAAAAATGCTGGATACTTCTTTTCATAGCGAGTTGTCCAAATATTTGCTTGCTATCCTCAGAATACTTATATTCTCTGAGCAAAAAATTATACCACTTTTTTCTTTTGCACTTTATGTAAAAGCTTAGCTTTGCCTCTTCATTCATTTCTATTACCTTTGTTATTTTTTCACAGACCTGTACACAGGTCCATATATTTCTTTAGTAGGTTTTAAATTTTACTGCAATCCCTTGTTATTGGCTCCCTAGCCAATTTACTTTACTCAGCATTACGATCTATTCAAGTGGAAATGGGAATTTTACGCAATAGTCTCCCTAGACTTGTCTGAATATATTATGCCCTGAGCCACACTGGCCAGAGTGCACCTTTACCTTAGAAGCTATGCAGTCTTGCAACACCTACACAGGGACTGCTGGAAACCCAAGGTCCCGTGACCATGCAAGGTGAGGAATTGAAGATTCTGTGAACACAAGATCACTAAAGGACCCTGTGTACACATTGTTAAGATGAAAGGAATTAAAAGAATGAAAATGTTTGGGGGAATGCTCCACTGAGGATCCCATCCAGCACTAGAACATTTCCTGGACTGGTAAGAGCAAGCAGAGTATCTCTAAACCCACCCTTCATCAGCCCATGATGGGATGCACCATTCAGAAAACTGGTTCCAATTTTGCCTGGTTTCCAATGTCTTCAAGGCTGGCCAAGCCCTCAGAAAAGCTCCAAAATGCAAGCATAGTTGGATAGGGTGAAAGCACTTTTAGATCTCACAAGCCTCCTTCCAGTCTTATATTGAGCAGAGCTTACTGAGAACAGAAAAGTCATATACATCTAGTTCAGATACTCATTTATAGTCAGTTAAATGGAAGAGATCTTCCCAGCAGGTCTAGAGCATGGTTTAGATTTAATCCCATATATCCCACTGAGACACCTTTATTGGTCTACTGTCACATCCCCTATTATCACCGTGTTGCTACTACGCCCTGTTCAGTCGCTGAAAGGACAGTATGATGGGGTAGGCTGCAGCAGAGAGAACAAGGCTCATCAACCCTGACAGTGTACTCCAGTCTTTTATTCCTGTCCCACTGTGTGTCCATCACTCTGTTTTTCCGCTCTACGTAGCCATTTTTTTATGTGACAAATGTTCTTACTTCCTGCCCTTGCTTGATTAATCTTTTCACCAGCTGTATTTGTGTTTGCAGAGTATGTGTTGCTATGCATTCATTTCACCACCTCCACACCTCAGAGCACTGGCAACAATCACTTATATGCTTTAAACAAAAATGCTGTTAACTCTTTGCATCCAAGTAGGGAAAAGAAATGTCAGTATTGTGGATTGTGACTAGACAATCATTTCGCTCTAAGAGTCTACACAATGTAGGAGGCAAAGGAGGAACAGCATCACCTGGGAAGGAATATATGAATAGACAACATTTGGCTTGACTAGAACCTCTGTTTGCTCCTTACTTTGTGGAATTGTAATTATTAGCAACAAATTAATACATGTGTCCAACACAAGCTGGCACATAATGGGGAGGAGAGTGGGTGGCAGAGCAGCAAGATGTTTGTGTGTGGTTAAATAGCAAGTAACTAAGGTTCTAGCAAGCGTTCAAGAATATGTGCTGTAGCTCCTGGGTTTTGAAAGACCAATGACACAACCATTTGTTGTGCACTGACAACAATTTCCTGCCTTTGTATCAGCTATCGGAAAAAAACTGCCCACCCAAGTCATCGGCAGATTGTGCTGGGGCTCAGGAGAGGTCCTTGCTTTCTTCCAGTCTGCATTGCCAGGGCTGAACACCACATTTTGTCCTGTCAGTCACTTAATTAAGACTTGTCTATCGGATGTGGCAGGTGCAGCTTGCAGTGTCAGCGGCCAATAACTGTGTTCCTGTCCTGCTGCTTCCCAAATGGGAATGTGTAATAGCCTTAGAGAGAGTTAGTTTCTGTCTTTGCTTTTGCTTTAAAGTATTTGAACAATTTACAGATAGGCTTTGTTGTTGTTGTTTCTTTGATTAGGTTTTATCTGCTCCTTTATATTTATTTCAAAGAGGGCATTGTTACAAAAACTTCCAAGGACAGTCTGTGCTGTTTTCCCCACTCTATAATTTTCTCCTTACAATTTTTCTTCGAAGAGCGAATAATACACCATTCAATGCATTGAAACTGCACTCTGCTAATGGAAACATTGTCTGGAGCTGCTTAGAAATGGTGGTCCAAACCAGCCCACTGCACTCAGCAATCTGTGAGATGGGCACTGGGAGTCCCCTAGTATTGCTGTGTCCTGGTAAGTAATTTTGACATTCATGGTAGTTATTGCCACAAAGCTTTGAATCTTCTATGCTGGGTCTTTTGGGTCTCAGCAGGATTTATCTTCAAAACTTTGACTTATTTGTCTAATGCAGTGTCTCAGAACTGGCAAAGAGTCCTTATACAGGCTCACCCTGCCCTCTGATGCCAGGAGAACTTCAGACAGTCTGTCCTTCCCCCTTATGCCTCATTTGCTTCCTTCCCAGCTTGCTTTCCCTCTTGTGCCGCTGCTTTCCTGCCCAGCAGCCATACAGGCATGTCCTGCTCACTTTAACTTCCCACAGACACCCTCATTTCAGCTCCGTGCCAAAGGTCCCTCCCTCCATGCTCTTTGCATCCCAAAGTCTGGTCTCTCCCCAGCGGCACAGTATGCAGCTATGATAAATCTTCAGTTCCTCCTCCACAGGTTATTTTCACATCCTAGTTTATCACTTCAGAGAAAGCACTGGCAAGAAAAGTCAGTGAAGGTTCGTACCAACTGGTCATTCATTTTATTATGTATTTTTGGCAACAGTTTTGGGGTTTTTTTTAACAGTCATTGCCAGAGGAAGTGTGTGGAGAGTCTGCCAACGTGGAGTGAGCTCCCGAGATTTCGCTGTAAGTCTTGCTGCAGCCAGTACGTTTCTTGAAGTCTCAGCTCGGGGACCGCTGCGATCATTTGAGTGTCTGATTTTACCTTTCCGTGGAGTAAGTCGTGAGCTCTCGTGATTATGCAAAAAAAAGCCTGTGTGATGGTCACGCTAGACACACGCACCAGTGCTGCCCCGCAAGGCTCGCTGTATTGAAGCTCCTCTCCAGACCCATGCCAGCAGTCTGGGGCTGGGAGGGGCCCCGACCGGTGCGGTGTGAGCCGTGGGCAGCGATTCCCAGCAGACGCGGCTGGGCCCCGCCGACAGGCGCCCGGAGCGGCGGCGCGGGCGGGCGCGGCTCCCTGCGCTGCCGCAGCGGCGCGGCCGCCCGCCGCCTGCGGACTACAACTCCCAGCGTGCCGCCCGCCCGCCGGCACGGCCCGCCCGCCTCGGCGCTGCCCGGCTGGGCCGGGCTGGGCCGGGCTGGGCTGGGCGGCACCGCCCGGCTGTGCCCGGAGGTGCTGGCCGCAGCGCGGGCGCGGCGGGCGCTGCCGGTGCGGAGGCGGGAGGGAGGTAGGTGTGCGGGGCTGGCGGGCGGGCGCCCCGCGCGGGGGAGGAGGAGGAGAAGGAGGAGAAGGAGGAGGCGGAGGCGGAGGCGGTGGCGTGCTCCTGCTGCCAGGGTGTGCGTGGGTGTCGGTGCATGTCTGCGCGCCTGTAACCTCCGTGCCGCTCGGGTCACACAGTTGCGTGTGGATCCAGCTACTCCCCGCGCCGGCGGGGATCGCGTTTCCTAGCGTGGCCGGTTCCCGCCGAGGTCCCGAGAAGAGCGTGAGTGAGTAGTCTGTTATCGGTCACATATATGCTATAGGCGCACATGTGTTTTCTACGCATGCAACACATCTACTGTGCTGCAGGCTTTTCCTCATGACACCGGGCACTCGGCCTCGAGGGGGTGGGTCGCAGAAGAAGGGGGTAATAACGAATTAATTGCAGATGAGAAGTAATATCCGTCTTTGAGTCACCGGTCTTTGAGGCATAATTTCATTCCGAAAGCTCTTAATCAAACTGGAGATCTGCTATAGGAAAGCACTGCTTTTCCCATAGGATTATCAGATTTCCACCAGAGAATGCAGATCCTGGATTACCGAGCTACATGGGATTTGCGTGCTTCTTTCTAATTAGTCTGTGAGTCTGAGTTTAAAATTCTTTATTTGGAAGGGGGTGGGGGAGTTACTTGCTTCTAAAAGAACAGACGACTCTTCTTCTCTGACATTTTACACAGTTATTCTGGTTATCCGGTGCTCTCTGGATGATTTAGGGCCTTAATTGGATATTGGTGTCAAAGGTTGATTAGACTCCCTAATAGATTTTGGATCTGCAAGAGGATTGCAGTGTTAAATGCGTAGTTAAAACAATCGTGTTTGCCATCTCCCCTCGAACAGTTGAGCGGAAGACTGAAGTATTACATTTGCCTTATCTTCTCTTTGGTTTATTAATGTAGCATCACGAGGTTGTCGGGTTTGGTTTTGTTGTTTTTGGGTTTTTTTTTCCCCTCTGCTATTTCATTTGCAGACCGAAAAGAAATGAATGTCAGAGAGGATTTGTTTAATCATTTAACAGCTGACACAAACCACATCCCTAACGAAACATTGGTGAAAGAGTAGAAGATTTCTGGGATACGGCAGCCCCGGTACCGAGAAGCCGCTTCAGCAGGTCAGCGGCAGCGTTCGCTGAAGGATGTGGTAGCCTGGGAGCCGGGGCTCGCCGGGACGAGGCCGATGGCTTGCATGGAGCTTCTCTACTTGACTGAGGAGAGCAGGCAGGCGCCACTGGGCACTGCTACCAGCTGGAGCCTGCCCTCCCCTCCCTACGAGCCGCAGCAGCGTGAGGAGGGTGAGGGGGACCCCAGAGCAGCCCTGCGCTGTGAAAGGCACTGCAAGCCCTTGCAGAGGGGCCCTGTGACTGAGCCCCCCCTGGCACCCCAGCTCTTCCCCCAGGGCACCTCGCCCCAGGAGCACCCTGCACCCTTCGGCAGCTCCCAGCCCTGCCACCTTCCCGAGCCCCTGCCTGGGGAAGAGGACGGAGGGAAGAAGAAAGCCTGCTGCTGTGCCCAGGAACTCGAGACGTCATTCACCTACGTGGATGAAAATGTAAACCTGGAGCATGCAAGAAGTCCCCCCAGTCCCACAGGCGGCCACTGCCGGGATGCCCCTCTGCAGCAGCGCTCCTGCAGGGAGCTGCCACCCGAGTGGGTGCACGATTCTCCTTCCCTGGTCTCCGAGGAGGACGACGCTGCCTCAGAGGTGGCGTCCGGGAAATCCGTGGACTACGGGTTCATCAGTGCCATTTTGTTCCTGGTTAGTGGCATTTTGCTGGTGATAATTTCCTACGTGGTACCCAGAGATGTGACTGTGGATCCCAATACTGTGGCAGCCCGGGAGATGGAGAGGCTGGAGAACGAGAGCGCTAGGATCGGGGCTCACTTGGACCGCTGTGTTATCGCCGGGCTGTGTCTCTTAACCCTGGGGGGAGTGGTGCTCTCCAGCCTACTGATGATGTCCATGTGGAAAGGGGAACTGTACCGGAGGAGCAGGTTTGCATCGTCCAAGGAGTCTGCGAAGCTCTATGGGTCTTTCAATTTCAGAATGAAGTCTGGTGCAAATGATAATATGCTCGAGCTGTCATTAGTTGAGGAAGATGTGCTTGCCATAGATAATTAGTGTGGTCATGATTTTTAAAGGCAGCATTTCTACAGGAAAATATGTTTCATTAAAGAAAACAGATGCAGCTAAAGATAGCTGGTGATGCAGTTTATTTGTCTGATGAGAATGGTTTTTTCTTAAGCTCTATAATCGAATGTCTGCAGTACATGAGCACTTGTAAAGGGAAAACATGCCAGAGAAAATACAACTGATATAAAATAATGAAAACCACTGAATAAAAAGAGATTTGTGATAGTAGGTTCCTCAGATACTTGTTTATCCTAACATAAAACATTCTATTGGTGTCTTGCCTATATAATTTTCTTATTACTCCCATATAGAACAGGAACAACCTTGACAACTTGGAAGCTGTTAATTATTGCAACCTGCAGGATTATTAACAGTCTACTTGGTAGACTGTTAAGAAGCAGGACCAATAATCAAATAGCAGGGCTAATATTTAATTGAGAGGTGCTTTTTTGTCCTTTAATTTTAAGCTGATCCCTTCTCTTCTATTGAGTGAGCTAAGGGAAAAAAGAACACCACTTGGTCATGACTTGCCACAAACCTCCCATATTTTCAAACAATTGTACAATTAGTGATGCTTATTTAAAATATAAAATAAGAGGCAAAGGGCAGGGAACCATATGGCTCATAGTATAGGTGGGAGACAAAAGGCTCTTTCAGCTTGAGGTCAGTGGCTCCATTTCAGTTCAGATTAGCAATGATTGACAGTCATTAACTTCTGATGGCTATAGTGACCCATATAAAAGAAGTTTAGTTCCTGGTGGACAGATGTCTTTGTATGAAAACTGCCATAACTTGAATTAACTGACCTCTTGTTTGGAGTCTCAAAAGACCCAAAGAGTAAAAAGCGTGGGGATGCTGAGACTGAACATTTCTCCTTCAGTACGGGTGCCAGAAGAAATTCAAGCTCAGCTGCAGGGCTTTGCTTATACTGGGACTGTCTGCATCTTACTAGTCCTTTTGAAATTTCAGTTTTATGTCACTAGGCTGTCAGCCATCTCATAACCAGCAAAGAAAGGTCAGGAAGGAGTTTTCTGGGGCTTGTTCAATAAAAAACAATTTATTTGTGAAAAATAAATTGTCAGGAAGTAGAAAGGTTAAGTATCAGGTGGTTTACTGACATGGGGCTCACTTAACGTAGGGAGTGATCAAGGGTACATGTTGCTATTTACTTTATTATCAGCCAGTTTCTGTGGAACAGAAAAACGTGTGTTCTGGCAGTGCTGAGAAAACCAACAAAGATTGTTGTATGCACCGCTGTCATTTCTTACTGAACAGTGGTTTATATATGTATATATATGTCCTGTTAACATATATATGTATGTTTATATATATATATGTGTCCCTGCAAAAGCCAAACATGGGTGAAGAGCTCTTGTCTGTACAGTCCCTGACTGCAGAGTCTTTGTAGAAACATGTGGTTCACTGTCACAGCCCTGTCAGTCATGAGTTAAGTCTTGAATATGAGGAATATCAAATGTTTTTTAAATTACACTTTTTTCCCTGCTGTGATATACCTGAGAAGAGTTCCCTTGGGAAGAGGGGAGGAGATGTCCTTTATGCCCCCTTTACCCAGGAATATGTGGCAGCACAAGGTTCAGAAGAACCAGTGGCAGGTGGAAACGTGGGGTCCTCAAGCGGAGAGACTGAATGCTATTTTGCCACCTGGTTCTTTGTTCCCTCTTCCCTGGTGGTTCATGTCAGGAGACATGCAGCATCTGAGTCTGGCACTCACCTGGTTCGGTCCGTCCTGCTTGCTGGCTGCAGGTGCTGCTGCAGGTGCCTTCGACCGAGGGCTTGAGGAGCTGCGCTGCTCCAGGTTCCTGCCTTTGGTCACTGTAAATAGCATGATGTTGTACCCAGGCTTTAATGTTGACCTTGCAAAAGACATGCTTCTTCAGATGTTACCTGCTCTAACTGCCGCTTCAGTTGAGTGTTACTTGGTAATTAAATGAGCAGCCTTACTAGGTGGTGCTCCTGCCTAGTAGATGATTTTGCCGGTTCATGTCATGATAATGGAATGTGTTCGCGGGCAGGAACTCAACAGTGGCCAGCATCTCCACAGTCATCTTTGGAGAGCTTGCATCCCTCTGGATGTGTCATCAGGGATTTAGGACTGAATTTCTAGGGTAAATAAATGGAATAGCTTCCAGATGGAAGGAGAAGCCTTCAGCCTGTTGTGATCGATGAGAGTGAGGAAGGAAAATAGCCCAAGATAGCAGGACACGGAGGAGGAAGGCTCCTCCTTAGCTGGCCTTTGCCTGCTGGTGGGTATGTGGACACTGCCTGCAGGGATAAACAGCTCCTGGGGATGCTCAAGGCACCCTGAGGTGGGGCGGTGGGGACAGTGCTGCCTCCCATCCTGCTCTGAGGAAGGGAAGGGGCTGGCCATGGCCTCCATAGGTCCAGGGAGAGCTGTGCCAAGCAAGAGGGCAAATGGTGTTGAGCTGGGGCAGCAAAACGGTGTGAGACAGGGGATGGACGTCGCAGGGGATGAAAACCCTTTCATCAGCCTGGGCCCCTAATGGGAATTGCTGTACTCACCTCTGCCACAGAAGCTCTGAAACTGAGGCTGGTGGTTTGAGAGCCATTATTTTTATTTTTTAATGATACACATGCATAAAATTGGAGTACATTCCATTATTGCAGAAAGATGACAGCTAGAGCTGTAAGGATCACAGATTTCTTGTAGGAACCATGGCATGCCTTAATGCTGATTATTAGCACTAGAAAAGGGAACGCTCCCCTGACTGTCAGTAAGTTATTATCAAGTGAGAAGTTTTCTGACACTTTCTAAAATGCCTGTCACAGATCATGAGCCTGCAATACTTAAATGAACCCTCAGATTTTCCCTGAGCATTTTAAGGACACGTAAGTCAACCTAATAATCTAAATATACACTGCAGAAGTATGAGGAGTAAGAAAACTTAAGTAACAGGACTAACACAGTTTCTTTATTTTGGTGTTAGTGTGTGCTATGAAAGGCAAAGGACGACCTTCAGAGTGCGGGAGTTTAGCAGAAAAAAACTCTCAGGGCACTTCTCTGTGTAAAGGATACCTTTACAAAGTTACAGGACTGTGTGGGTTGGTGGTGCGATATAAAACCTCTGGACTTGGGTCCTCATGATGTGTGGTGCAAGAGAGACCAAAACACTGGCTGTCCTTTGGCCGATGGTGGAAAATGAATGTATTAGCCCGCTGCCTGGTGGACGAGCCTTCGCATCGTTCACCTCGCATGAGGCAGAACCAAAGGCTGAGGCCAAGGGAAATTAATTGCCCTCTTGTGCACCCTTGCAATTTGATTTCCCCTGCTCAACATTTGAATGCTTTGAAGGTACAAGAGTGAGAAAATTGTTGGGTTTTTTTTCGTTGCCTGGGTAAAGTTGTCGCATGGATCATTGGAGAGCTTTCTTCTTTGGGGATCTAAATTTTGGGGCATACCAGGTGGGTTTTAGGTGCCTTCTGGAGTACCCCGGAAACATAGCAGGATTTGTGCCGTCAGTCAGTTTCTTTCTGACCGACCCTATCAGCAAAACGTGACACTTTCCCATTTTCTACCTCATGACATGTCCGTGGGCCGGGCCCTGCCCTGGCCTCTGCCTTCCTGCCGGAGGCACCCAGAGGCCAGCAGCTGGGCCGCAGGTGCCCACGCTCCCCCGTGCCGCGGCGCCGGCAGCCTGCGGCTGGCTCCCCACTGTTCAAACAGCTCCCCGGTGACCGGTTTTCTCAGTTTCTTTTTCTGGATTAGATGTTTGTGGCTGAGGCTGGCCATTTGGGAACTGCCTGGCACCTGCTGGGGACTCTCACAAAATGGTGGCCTGTCACCACGCAGTCTCAGCTCCACTGGGGCCACGGGCGCCCGGGGTGGCTCACAGGCGCAGCCGGCCTTGCCTTCTCACTGCCAGCCCGAAGCCGGCCCCGCAGCAGAAAAGCCTGAGACTCTCCTAGGAAGCTACGCTGGGTTGTTGCTGTTTTTGATATGTTTACAGTTTTTTAATCTTTGTAATTCTTTCAAAAATCTGTCTGTAATGTATATGAAGTTCACTGACTGGGAAAGCAACCGACTTAATCTTGTAAAACTTCTTTTTGACCTACAACAGGGCGAAATGTCACAGTCCATCGTGAGCTTTTCAATGGTGCATTTGATGCCTTATTATAATAGCAACAGCATTCTGTACAGATTGAAAAATAAAAGTCTGTAAAGCTAAGCGCTGTTGTCATGGTCATCTTTGCTGCTTGCTGAAAGGCCAGTTGCAGCGGTTGGCTTTTCCTCTCCATGCCGTGGCACAGCCCCCTGTCCTCAGCCACCGGCAGCCATGGCAGGGCCCACACGGGCAGCAGGGCCGCCTGGCGAGAGGCAGCTCCAGATCCGGCTGCGCCGGCGCACTGTGCTTGTCCTGAGCTCACCCAGCGACCATGTCCCTGCCGGCCCATCCTTCCCCGTCATAAACAGCCAGACAATGCGGGCTTTAAAACTCCGCTACACCAGTGTCCCACCTAACTCCGTATAACCAAAAAGTTAGAGAGAAACAGAGGGTGGGACCAGCTGGGGCTGCGTGAGGCCAGGGAGGTGCAGTGGCGGGAGGTGGGTGTCGAGCCCCTGCCTGCCATAACCACGTGCATAACCGCTTTGGTGCCATGTCCTCGCCCTGGCCTGGCTTTGCTGCGGCCAGGGCTGGGTGCCAGCTGGTGCCGGGCCCAGGGATGGCCGCAGTGGCAGTGGGTGGACGTGGACTCCCCAGGAGGCACCGACGGCAGCGGAGGGTGTAGGGAGGGGCAGGAGTGGTGCTCCTGGGGGGCTGCAGGTCAGGTATGGCCACCTCGGCTCACCCCAGGGAAGACGTGGCGGATTCACCTCCCCCTTCCAGAAGGGACACTCGCACGCCATGGCTGTACCAGAGTGGGACAGTGATGGCGAGGTGCTGGCGTAGGGCCAGCGGGGACCAGTGCCAGCAACTGAGCAGGACCTGCAGGGAGCCAGGGACTGCTCCTGGCATGCGTTCTTTGTTCCTGCCAGGTGCCCGGTGCGTGCCAGTTAAGCACCTTAACCACCTCTGACAAGCCCTGCTCCCCCCAGACGCAATACGAAGGTTTGCCATGCAGGTTATGCCTTGTAGCGTCACTTTTCATTCCAGTGTGACAGGAGCAGACCCTTTCCTGCCGCTGCCGCCTGAATGGAAGCGTGGGTGGGAGGTCTGCGCTGGGTGTGGATCCAGGATGGAGCAGGGCCTGTCTGCTCGTATTACCAGTTTCCACAGTGCCAGGTACAACAGGCCCCCAATTTGCAATTCAGGCTTCAGGCTGTTACTGCTATAGGAGTAATAAAGGTGTCCCTGAAGGGAACAAACCGGCCGCTGTAGCGTTGCAGTGGTGCCAGATGTAGCCTATGGTGTGCAACCGATGGTTAGTAACAGGTTAAGAGCATAGGTGTATTTATAGATATGACAATCCATCAGCTTAAAGATCTAGGAGGCTTTCTAACTGAAAGCAAACACTAAATTCATCATTACTCTTTTTTACAGGATTCTTCTTAATCTTGTCTCTTTAAATTTTGAAGGATTCATCGTCATGTACTATATCCACAGCGACTTTTTTTCCCCATGTTTGTAAGTCCTGGCAAGGTCAAGAGTACTGTAGACTGCAGGGAGGCGAGACTTCTCTGATTTTCTTACTAGTTTAAATTAAATTGTAGCTGTTACAAATTTGCAAAAAACCAGACAAGAACCTCGTCTTTGAAATGTACCTGGTTAATATTTGTTTGAGTGAACGTAAATGCAGTGCCTGCTGTAGAAACTCAGCCAAATAATGCACATTTTAATTAGATTTTCAATACAAATCCACAGTTAAAATACTTCTGCAGGCTTGCTGTATTAAAGACTTGTAAAGAGTTTTCTGCTCATTGATGTGCAGAATTGTCCACCTTTACGTATGGTAAAAATACTGAGGTATTACCATTAACTGAGTTGCACTTCACGGGCATTTGGTCATGCCTATGAGTAAGGGCATTGCAATTTAACAAACACATATATTTTTTATTCACCTGTCTCCAGCATACAACCTGCAGACCAGCACTAAAAGTGCTCCCGTCTGCATTGAGAAGTACGGTACCGTGTAGCATGATACATGTTGCTTTCCAAAAGCCTCCTGCACACAGATATCAAAGCTCCGTACAGAGCATATAGTGCTCCCATTTTACAGATGAAGTGACTCAACTCCTTTGCCCAGAGAGCCAGCTGGAGATCTGAGGACAGAAAACAAGGCCTCTTAGGTCACAGTCCAGCACTGCAGAAAGAGCTTAATTATTGCAGAACTCCTAGAATAAATTAATCCAGAAGGGATAGCAATTTTTTTTTTTCTGAAGAATGCTATTAAAGTGTAATTTCAAGCAGAAAAGAATTTTAAAGAAACCTAGCAAAGTCAATACAAACTAAATTTTGCTAATATTTGCAGGAATTTGGGGAAGGTTTTGCACATTTAAGGCATTTGTATTATAGTAAGTTTTTTTTTTAAGATTTCAAAAAATCAATAGACTTCTGCTGAAATAATAAAACAGATATCTTTATATCAGCACAAAAGTCTTCTCTTTTCCAATAATAGTCTCAGCTTTGACAGATGTGTACGCAGGGAAATTCAGCTATTGTTGAATAAAACATTTCCAGAAGCAAAATTGATTAAGTCCCTTTTGTAGAGGAAAAAAATCAATTCTTCCCATTAGAAGTATCTAAAAGTTGTTGATCAGCTAGAAATGTAAATGAAGTCCTTTAATCACCATTCTCCAACTGCAGTGTATCCATTTAGAGAAGATTGTCTTTTGTCTCTTTATAGCTTAAAATAAATTTGGTTCAACTCTAACACGAAGCAGCTTTTGACAAACTAGCCAGCGAACTGTGCTCGAATGTAAATAGTATCAAGTAGCTATCCTGACATTTTGGTATTGCTTTTTCCAAGGATTAGCTGTTCATGAAATGAATGTATACTTGGTAACAATATATCCAAGCTGGGAACAAAATTATATTCACGGAAAGGCAGAGTAGTAGAAAGTACGTGACTATTTTCAGTTTCTACGTATTGTCTTCTGGTTTCATGTAATAAAGACAGCACTTTCAAGATCTTTTGATTAGTAATTGTCAAGGACTATTAAGGGTCACAGAGTTCCATCAACAGAAAGATGCAAAGTCTCTAGCTCTGTAAGGCCCTAAGCATCTGATTGCTAAGAGCTGAGAGAGTATGCTGGTGCATGCTTGCCCTACACTTTGTTTCAGATACAGCAGTATCTGCTGCAGGCTACTATCTGAGACAATTTTGTGATAGATGGACCTTTGATTTGATCTAGCCTGACCCCGTGTTCTCAAAACTTTATGCTTTGCCTATAGTGAGAATACCAAGTAGTTGCTTTTGCTGCTGTGGCTTCCCAAAGAAGGAACTACGGATCAGTAAGTCACAGCCTTACCTTTGTTTTTCCCTCCTTACAGGAATGGTAACCATGGCTGGAAGTGCTCTTGAGAGGTCATTTTCCAGTCTTCTGGAACTTCATTCACCCTCCATCAGTCCTCAAAGATAATTGCTCATGGCTGTGAAATTGCTTTACTCAATTCCCTGAGCACTCTGGGGTGAATTTTATAAGGCTCACATGATTTGAAGATATATAGTGTACCTATGTAGTCTCTTTTTCTGCTCTCTACCAGCCTACGTTCTTAATAAGTTCTAGTGTCTATGGATAGTCTGAATTGTTTTAGATTTTTTAATGAGGTAAATAAAAAATAATAGACTGAAGCACTTCACCTTCTCAGCATCATTTTCAATTGTGCTCGTCTCTCCCTCCCCACAAAGCAAAAAACCCATTCTTTCTTTCTCTTTTTTCTTTCTGATATAAATACAGAGCACTTCCTCATAACCTTTTTTCCTCTTCTAGCAGGATCTCACTTGCTGTCCTTGCCTGTTGTCCCCACGAAAAAAAATATTAGTTATTAAATACATGTCCCAATTTCCCCAGTGGGGAAATTTCTTAAATTTTAGGTCACTTTCATGATTAGCCAAACCGGTGTTTACAATGCTTATTTTTCTTTCACATTTTCACATTTTGCATATGTTTGTCTTGTTTCCTTAATTCTGGTCAAGGATTTGCTAAATTTCCTGAATGTCTCTTTGCTTTAAACTTCTGTTTCCTGGCAGCGCACCAACTAGCGCTTTGAATTTACGGGAAGTTTCTTGTTCCTTTGGATCCCTTGTCTAGAGGCAGAAATAATCTGCTGTACCAGCTCTATACTGTGTTCATATTTTTTTTTTTTATACAGGCTGAGCTTGGTGAGCACCCTAGTGACTGGGTTCCCCACTCCAGCCCATTTCCATTTTTTCCTCTCTCAGCCTTTCTTCGATGTGGGCAGCACTGTTTCAGGATGGAGATTTTGTGGCACTATTGCTCTTTAAGCCAAACCATGTTACTAAGGAAAATGCTCCTGGCTTATCTATGATATCAAATGACAATGCACAGCTATTGAGATGGGAAGTATCTTCACTTAAACTTCACAGGGTATTGAAACCAGTCTTAGCAAAGCAGCGAGTGAGAGGCAAAAATCAATACTGGACAGTGCTGAAATGCCTCAGTTCAGCTGCTGTTTTAAGCGGCTTGCACAGACCTTTCAAATCATGTTGCCAACAAATGGAGGAAATAAAGCTTTTAAAAAGTCAGAGAATTATTAATAGTGTGTTTGACCTCCAGCTCTGCACAGTCTACAAAAAGAGCATCATTTGTCATACGCTGCTGCCTAATGCCTAATTCTGCAGCCCCTGTTGGGAAGCAGTTGCGCATAGGAGAAGTGCATTGCAGAGAGTGAGGGTCAAAGCTTTAGATCCATGATGGACTATGGGAGGGAAAGAGAGAGGGAACAGCTTGTGGTAAACCCCTGAACAAAAAGGGAGGTGGTACAGGAACCATTCACCTCATACATCATTCACACGCTAATGGTATTTCTTGTCCTGATGTGTGAGAGAAGAACATTGACTGTGCTGAGGTTACACTTTCAGCTCTCCAGCCGGGATAGAGAAGTATGGAGAGAAGCAAATGTCAGATGTCTTCATGAGAAAATGAATGCTGCAGCCACCATCCCAGAGTCCGAGGAGTGATCTGGGGCCCAGCACCTCCAGCTGGGCTCCTCAGCGGGCTGGTCTGTCGCACAGCGTTTGCAGCACAAAGAAGCAGCCTGAACCTTTATTAACTTTAACCACTGTCTGAGTAACCTAAAGTGACAATCCATTTCTCTTATTGCTGTTATTAAGTCACTTTTGGACAATGCTTTATCATCTGCAGGAAAAAGAAGAGAAGATGTAATGCAGAAAGCAAGTTTTTAGGTAAAATTAGCCTGTCTGACAAGAGGAGAAAAATGCCACGTATTGGGCTTAACAAATCCTTACATTGATTTCTGGAATGAGAGTCCTTCCAGGAGCACCACAAATGCATGTCTTTATTTAGTGCTTGGATTCAAAGAGCTGTCAATCTTTCTCTACCCAGACAACTCCCATTTGTGTTCACGTCTCGGGTGGTTCAGGGTCATACATTCTTTCTGCTTGTGCTATTCTTGCTTTACCCTTTGAAGCCAGCTCCACAGTCCTTCATAAGCCTCACGTATGCACGCACCCATACAGAACCACTTGAACACCGCTGCCTTGGTGGCAGCGGCCAGTGTCCGGCTCACACATGGCACCACCGCAGCTCCAGGAGTGCACGCGTGAGCCTGGATAATGGAATATATTTCTGTTCTCACAGGGAGTCTTAAATATACTTTTAAATATCCATAGGGGTCTCATTTATACCTTTCCATCTGAGAGCCCAAATCTCGTCTATCCGTGGACATGCCTTGGTGTGTGCTCTGCAGCCCAGCAAAGAACTGGTTCCTCCTCTTATGGCTGTCCTGCGTATTATCTGGTTCTGGGTCCAGTGCGTAGGAATAAAAAGGCAATTATTTTATATGTCCCCTCCAATTCAGATGGGATTAAGCCTACCTTTCAGCTGGGTGGCTGAGGTAGCCCAAGATAAAATTTGAGGCCACTAAGAAGTTACTGTTCCTGCACAGAGCAAGATGAAAGGAAAGGAGTTGTGACTCAGAGGGATAAACAGCTCCTGGGGATGCTCTGCAGCACAGCAGTAATAGCTCAAGGCTGTGGCTCAAAATCACAGTCTTAACTACAGTAAACAGAACAGTTTTTAGTGTTTTTTTTACAAGGGTGAAGGGTAGAATCCAGACCATGGAAGACTGACATGGAAAGTTTGTACCATATTTAAGAATCCTTCACTGGACATACCCCACATCCCATTTAAACATGCTACAACACACAATAACAAACTTAGATAAATAGCCGTAGTCATTTATTTACATGCAGATGTGTATCCAAACACCACAGGATGTGAATCTGTCACAGCTCTGAGGGAGAGAGCAGCTCTCTTTAGCTTGAACTGAAGCCTCTCCCATGGGATCCCCAAGCTAATTGCTATGTTCATCCAAGATGTTTACTGTTGTTTATATAGGACAATGTTTGGATTAGTTTGTGTTTTAATGAAAGTATTTTAAGCATACGCAGTTACCTGTGCATCTTACTGTTTTATCTTGGTGAACAGAAGGGGAAAAAAATGAGAAAAATACTTTTCATTCTTCTTTTGTCAGAGAAAGTATAAGGAACTAGAAAGAAGAAAATGAGAGAGAGAGTCAAGGTCTTGCCGGAAAGCAGGTAGGAATATGGATTTCATAGTGTGAATAGCTACAATCAATAATTATTGGGGAAATGGATTTCACATTTCATACTGATTTTAATTTAGCCAGCTTGATTGATGCTGTTGTAACACAGGAGGCCAATCAAGAATGTAAATAAAAATAAAATAAAAAAGAAAACCAAAGGCAGGTCCTTACAGAGCAATACAAAATCAATGACTTACGGATGTTTTGGTGGTGGTAAATGTTTTTGAGTCACAATATATCTATCTACTACAATCACAGATTAGTTGTTCTTTATACTAGTAAACCAATTTATCATCAATAATAAAAGTCCTGATTTTGAAAGCAGTGGCTCCATTTCATAAAATATGTCCTCTAGTTATGTTCAGTGTGTTCAAAGGTCCCTATCCATTTCTATTTTAATGGAGGGGACAGCCAGTTGCTGGGAGTTTCTTAGACTACACTATATGAGACCAATTAAATTTCTAGTGATGGTAATGTCAAGGCATTCTTTGAATTTAATTGCTTTGGACAGACCTTAAATTCTCTCTCACATTGTTTTGTCATCTTTGAGAATAAAAGTTGATTTTGCAATTAATTTGAGGACACTCTACATTCTCCAAGTTTTCCTAAGGGCACAACTCGCCCCAAGACCTTAGGCAGCAGCTGCATGAGCAACTGAATAAATCCATCAGTTTTCTGATGTTCCAAAGGGGGATCTTGTTTCTCCTCCACTCTTTCTCTCTCCTTCACTCTTCCCCCTCCTCTCCCAGCCATGCAGTCCCTCTCTGCCTTGTGTGCCAACTCTGATGGTTGTCAATCCCCTTTATAAGCTGATGCCAGGCTTGAAAGAAGACTCTTTCATGATTATTAGAACAATTTTCATCTCGCCTTTCCATTTTCCTATGTCCCACTTGCTTCCCACCTTGGGAAGAAACCCAGATGCTCCTGGGAATTTGCTTCTCGGGACATCCCTGTGTGGGTGGGGACAGACAGACCCTTGCCTGAGCTATGCAGGCCTTTGAGCTAACTGGGTACAGGGCCAGCCCTGGTCCCAAGCAGCGTAGAGCTGCCGTAGCATGGCACAGTGCCCAAGCAATATACTGTGCGTCTCAGCATATTGACACAGCTATGTGGTTTGTGGAGTGGGAGTACCTCACACATGGTTCGTCTAGGTTTGGGCAAAGGGAGCTTGAGCCGGATGCGGCTGCCTCAGTAGCCTTACGTCCTTAACCATCACGTTGATTGTCCTTGCTGCTCTGCCAGCTCTGCCTGTATCCTCACCCCTCTCTTCCTTCAGCATCTTCTCTCCTGTTAATTCTATATCTCTTGTATTACTCACAGTCTCTTTGCTGTCATGAGCTGCATGCGAATGCTGTGCTTATTTTTCAAGATAATGCATTTCTGCTATCTCCATGAAATATGTGTTTTCCATTCAGTTTATTAGCTAATTAAACTAATCTCTAGAAAACCTTCAAAATGTCTTCTGCTCTTCTGCCATGAAGCTAATTTATCTTTTCAATGTGTGCCAGCTCAATTTATCTTTTATGCTGGCAGTAGGAAAATGGTCTACATGTGCTGCAGAAAAGTTTGGTTTTCATACGTTTTTATCCAAAGTGTTTCAAAATAATGATCTAAAAGTCAGTTTCAGATATTCAGGAACCTTTGGCAGAATGATCTGCAGCAAAAGAAGCATATGGAAAGTACAGGCATTTTCTGATCTTATCCCTCAAGCTGACAGATAAATAACTTGCCAAAACAGAGATTGCTTAGAAGCTAAGAAATAATTTTCTTTTCTCAGAAACATGTCCTAATGACTATTCATTCCCTTTGAGCTGATCACTGGATGACACTCAGTGTGTCAGCTTTCAGAGTTTCATAAAAACTACTGGTAGAGGAGAAGCCCTTTCAGAGAATCATGGTGGAGGCTGGTGGACACCTCTGGAGCTTGTCTAGTCCAGCCCCTGCTCAAGCAAGGTCATCAAGAGAAGATTGCCCACAGCTTGTCCAGTTGAGTTTTGAGTAGCTCCACAGATGGACACTCCACAGCCTCTCTGGGGAACGTGTTCCAGTGTTTGACCACCTGCACTGTAAAAAAAGGTCTTTCTGATCATTAAACGGATTTTTACGTATTTCATTTTGTGCCCATTGCCTCTTGCCCTGTCAGTGGGCACCACCGAGAAGAGTCTGGCTTTGTCTTCTTTATCCCCCCTCCTCAGGTATTTATACACATGGATAAGATCCCCCTGAGCCTTCCCTTCTCCAGGCTGAGCAGTTGATTATGATAAAGCCAGAGCATCATACTTCAAAGCCATCGCACATCGAGGAGCACAGACCTTCCAGCAATTACAACTTGTAGCACCTTCTGGCTGGGTCTAGAGATCTCTGCCTCTACGCAGGTGACAAGGGAAACACTGTTCCAAGACAGATGTCTCCTAAAGAAAAAAGATATTTTTCCTCAACACAAGCAAGCACTGTGAGGTGATTTAGAAGGAGTTTCATTATTTTGCCTCCACCCAGCAAAATGAAAATAATTTGCTTACCTTATGTCAGTTTGAAATGACAATATCTGAAATGAGAAGCTGAAGCCTTTGCACAAGCATGTTAAAATGAAATTTTATAATTTTGTGAATTCCTCCCTGTTTTTAGTTCATCTTAAAACTAGTCATGAACTTTGACAATTTTACTTTTCATCACAACACTATTAATCATTCCCATCTCAGTTCTACATCTATTTGGCGCATTTTGATCTCCTCATTTTTGTGTGGGTTTGATTGATGAACACCAGAATGCAGATACTGGGCATTTTAACATTTTTTTTCATCTGAAGAAAGCAACTTGTCAATTAACAGAGTCAGATATCTGCAGCATATATCAGTTCATGCTTCCCGTCAGCAAAGACATTTCATTATTTTGCCACTTGCTTAGCTCATAAATGATGTCATGCGCTTTCTTATTTACTTTTTACAGTGCAGGAGGTGACTGCATGACAACATCTTTCTCTCCTCAGAAGTTTTAAGTGTCATGCCTTTTTTTTTTTTCTTTTTTTTTTTTTTTGCCAGAGGAGATGCTCAGACTCTTTTTGGATTAATACCGGTTTTCTTGAACTAAGGTAAAAAAAGCAGTAAATATTAAAAAACTATATCCTCCAGCTGGATTGTTAGCATGAGTTAAAAATGCAAACAGCTTGTAATTAACTACAGTGTGTAAAGAGGTTTATTCTCTGGCCCTGAATCAATATGAGCTTTGCCAACGGCTGTGGCCCACAGTCTACAAAATTCTACATACTGCAAAGTATTTCTTCCATAGCTGTGAAAACAGATAAAGCACTAATGAAATTTGAGGTTATGATGGTAATTGGTCTTACTGGTATGGAAACCCAGCTTGTGCTGGCTTAGTACGACAGCGTCTCCATCGCAGCACGATTTCTGTGAGTGCCTTCTGTTTCCTGCCCCTCTGGCAAAGCCCCGAGGGACACGCTGCGCCAAGCAGTCCTCACAACACCAGGATGAAGCAAGTGCTGCTTCCAGCAGATTTATGTCTGCTCGTTAATTGAAGCTTTACCAAAGATGTGGTTGCTGTTTCTGCTTCTTTGTATTGTCTGGTGTCTAATAAGGTGTGAGCTGTCGCTACACTTTTCCCTTAGCTGGAGCACTTAAAAGGTCCCTGTCTCCTATTCAATTGCTAATGTTCACTGAATGTAACAATATATATGGCATTTATCCCCCTGTCAAATTAGACTGGGATTGGTTAATGTGATCAAAATTTATGGAAGAAAGGTTGCTGATAGACATGTACTTGTGAACATATATATACAGGGTAAGTGCGGGACCCTCATTTTGATGTGCAGAAGTGGCCTACTGAAAAGGCACTCTCCATCACTAGGACAAACCAGGCTGGGGGTTTTTTTATGGTTTTGTGGCTTGGTTGTATTCACAGTTCTAACAATTCTGAGTTTCAGAAACATTTCAGTAATAATTCTTGGTTGCTGAATGTGATTGCAATATATAAGAACTTAACTTTTTATATGCATGCTTTCAGCATTTCCCATCCTGATAGGATATTTGATTTGTTAATAAATCTTGTACTGAGGTAAAGCTATATTTTCCTACTGTAATTACCCATGAAAATTATATCAGTGCAGGCAGGAATAAAGTACAGATTAAACAAGGTCTAAAATAAAGGCACTTTGAAGACCAAGTTTCTTACATTAGTCCCTCCTGGGAAATTTAGAGGCACATTAATTACCGCCTTCTGCCTCTAAGTTCTTCTGCACTCTAATGGTATATACCCATGTACAAAGACACGAAAGGATTTCTGTATTATCCTGTACGTGGAAAGCAGGGCATACTGCTATCCACAGTTCAACAGAAGATGATACATTGATCTTTGACAAGCAAAGGACAAAAGGAGGGTTATGATCTGGCATTTTCAAGCAGCACCAGTGAAGCAAAACCTCACGAACAGCACTATATGAGCTCAAGCCCTTTGTCATGACAGAGCAAAGACCTTTGCTCTGTATTGTTTATCCACAGGTACACACACAAAAGTACAGGATGTTCTCACCTCAGTCTATATATACTTACTGGAGACCAGAAATTGGTAGTAGAGGGCTCCTGGATTTAGCAGATGGATTTATAGCCCGACCAGCACTGGTAGTTTAGGCAAGTTGGAGTAACATACCACGTGAACACTTTACTGAGTATTTTGCACCCCTGGAAGTTTGAAAAACCAGATGAGTGTTTTTCCTAAATAAAAGTAATAACAATTATAGTAATTATTATAATTATAATAGAAGTCCCATGTGCCATGTAATACAGGAGATCATAGAGGTAATTACAGTCTCTTGTGACCGTACATGCAGTAATTGATTGTAACTACTCTTCTTTGAAGCCTTAGCATGCTTTACTGGCCTGAATTAGAGCCACTGAGTCGTCTCGTGCAGGTCACATACCATAGCCACTTTGCTTCAATTCTCCACACGTATTGTTTCCCTCACCTTATATACCTGCCTCACAGAGCAAGGCTGTGGAGGGAGCAGTCTGAGCATCTCTTCTCTGCCCCTGTGCACCAGCCCAAGGAGTGGAGTAAGCCCTTCCCTCTGCAGGGAGAAGGTCAATATGCATGCCCTTCGTATTGGGTTTGCATGGCGAGGTTTTGGTAGTGGGGGGGCTACAGGGGGTGGTTTCTGTGAGAAGCTGCCAGAAGCTTCCCCTGTGTCCGATAGAGCCAGTGCAGCCAGCTCCAAGATGGACCCACCGCTGGCCAAGGCTGAGCCCATCAGGGATGGTGGTAGCAGTTAAGAAGAGTAACAGTTAAGAAGAGGGGAAAAAATTGGCACGCAGCATTTGCAGAGAGAGAGAGGAGTGAGAACATGTGAGAGGAACATCCCTGCAGACCCCAGGTCAGAGCAGCAGGAGGGGCAGGAGGGCTCCAGGCACCAGAGCAGAGGTTCCCTGGCAGCCCGTGGTGAAGCCCATGGTGAGGCTGGCTGTGCCCCTGCAGCCATGGAGCTCCATGCTGGAGCAGATCTCCACCACCCACCGGAGCAGAGTGTTCCTGAAGGAGAGCCCACACTGGAGCAGGTTTTCTGGCAGGACCTGTGACCCCATGGGGGACCCACGGTGGAGCAGCCTGTTCCTGAAGGATGGCACCCGTGGGGGGACCCATGCTGGAGCAGTTCGTGAAGAACTGCAGCCTGTGGGAAGGACTCACACTGGAGAAGTCCATGGAAAACTGTCTCCCGTGGGAGGGACCCCAGGCTGGAGCAGGGCAGAGGGTGAGGACTCCTCCCCCTGAGGAGGAAGGAGCGGCAGAGACAGCGTGTGATGAACTGACCACAACCCCCATTCCCCGTCCCCCCGCGCCGCTGGTGGGGAGGAGGGAGAGAAATCGGGAGTGAAGTTGAGCCTGGGAAAAAGGGAGGGGTGGAGGGAAGTTGTTTTTAAGATTTGATTTTAGTTCTCATTATCCTGCTCTGATTTGACTGGCAATAAATTAAACTAATTTCCCCAAGTCGAGCCTGTTTTGCCCGTGAGGGTAATTTGTGAGTGATGTCCCTGTGTCCTTGTCTCGACCCACAAACTTCTTGCTGTGTTTTCTCTCCCCTGCCCAGCTGAGGAGGGCAGTGACAGAGCGGCTTTGGTGGGCACCCGGCGTCCAGCCAGGGTTGACCCACCACAGCATGGTTTCCCAGAGGAAGAGGGGAGGAGAGGATATTCCCCAAGGACCTGCCCCTGGATAACACTGGCCCCAGGTTAACTCGGAGCCAGGACTCTGATGTATCACACTTACTTGGGCCCATGTCTAATGAGACATATTAGCCCTACATGAATAAAATATTTGTCAGGCAAAGAGAGCTGCGTACATACCCTCTGAAACGCTCACGTGTGCCAGGAAAGGCGATGTGGTGGTACTGAGCATGCACAGAGCGGCCTTACAAAAGGCCGATTCTTTGTGTGAGCAGGGCAGGGGGGTGCCATGTCCCATAGCACAACTTGCTACGCTCAGCCCCCGGAGGACAGGCCGAAGGGGAGGCTGCTGTCGAGTGCTCTGACTACCTTGCACTCTCTCGGGATAAATGGCTGTTATAGAAAAGGCTGCTTCAGTATTTCTGGAATGCAGCAACATCAGGTTAGTGGGAATAGGTAAATGAACCTTATGTACTTGTATCAGAAAGGCTCTGTATCGTTAGATTTTGTTTTTCTTCCAGGGGGTGATCAGATTTTCCCAAGGTCAAGTAGCATTTGACTCCAAGCATTCAATCTATTAGGAATGGACAGGAGGGAATTAGCCTAATGTCAGCTCAGGAAAAAATGCTTTTAATACAGACATCTTTTTCTGCAGAAGGAAGACTTCTGTACTGCCGCTGCTGCAGTTTCGTATTAGTTATTTCTTAGCTTCATGGGAAATGCAGAACTTGAACTGACAGATGTGTCTCATTTTATTAAGCACAGCTATTATATAACACTACTTACCTATTGCTTCTTAGTTCAGTGATTGATTAGCATTTGCTGCACCTCTTGAAGCAATGCAATAGAAATGAGTGACAAAAACAGCAGAGAACCTCTTCCAACCTCCTTCGTTCTTTGAAGCATTCACTTGCATATACCAAACACAAACTGGGAGTTTTCTCCCTGCGCCTAGTGTGACATGCAGAAAGGATGAACAGAAGCTCCTTGGATTCATCTCTTACTTGATAAACAGATGATCCAGCTTCAAACCTAGAGTTCAAACCTATGCTAGGTTCTTCCAAGTAAGCAAAGAGTGGCAGAAGCTTCTGCTGAGCCTCTCACAGCTTTTTCTATGAGACTTGTCCTGTTATAGCCCCTTTCTCCCATGCTGCAAGAGTAGCTACACCAAACCTAGACCTAAGCTAACACCCACTGCACTGCCCAACTTAGCTGCTTCCAAGTAACAGTGGTTTCTCTGCACAGGATGATGAACAGACATCAAAACTATCCTCTGAGATGTCTTTGAGCAGCAGGCTGGTTCCTACCCTTATGTATGAGTACGTCTGATGAATTTCCTTGGAGAAATGAAAAGCTGAAAGGTGCTGCTTAGAGTAGCCTGAGAGACAAATTAGGAGTTGGGGATGGAAATTAGTGTGAAGGAATTCTCAGTCAACTCCTGGAGAGTCACAAGATACAGATGACTTTTAGATGAGGAACAGTCCTGCAAGGCAATTACCAGGAGCCTCAGCACTTAAGCCTCATGATATTAGATAAGAGACTTAAGGGAACTATTTTTCGCAGGCAGGAGGGAGAAACACAATCAAATTAATCTTTTCCACTCAGGTGGATCTAATGCTATACATCATCTATATTTTCACTTATTTTGGATACCAAAGTGGCCAACTACATGACAAGGCCCTGATTAACTCTGTTTGTCAGATGCAAGTAGACAGGGAGCCACAGAAAGCCTGAAGATAAACACTGTCAGTTGGAAAAAAAGCAACACACACTCTTACTAAAAGAAAATACCTGCGTGATGGAAGGAGGTGATGGTGGTGAGTAGGGAGTTAGGTGTTAAAGTATCTTCTGTTAAGTTGTTTATTCAATGTCTAACTCACACTGGGTTGTTAGAGTTTTTTTTTAATGTCCCAAATTTATCCAGTCCCAGCACTATCACTCTAAGAGAATTGACTAAAGAAACATGCCAATAAAGTGTTAATAGACATGAAAAATTAAATCTCACCGTCAGGTTCATTACTCTTGCTTTTGTATAGGATAAGGAAGAAGTCAGGTACATAATGAACTGCAGTCTTGAACTTTGAACATTGAGAATGAAGCAAAAGAGTGTTTTTGAAGCACTACAAAAGGAAATCACCTGATCATATATTCAGAAAGCAGTGATCCTAGCAATGTGAGGGCGGGAGGGGAAACAAGAAAGGAAGAAAAAACTATAAAGTAACTTGTAAAAGAGAATACTCCATACGAACTGTGTAATTCTCCCAACTTTTCAGTTTTCTTTATAACTTATATTAATTCACAGACTGCAGTTCATAATTCATGCAATGCACATAAGTGCTCATGCATTTCTGAAGGCTGTTTTTTAGCTTCCACAGTTCACTTTTTTCTCTAATAACAGAGCAAACATCTTAGATCATCTCCTATATCTCCTCAAAAATGTAGGATGAATCTCTTCAATACTTTTGTTGGTGTCACATCCAGTCCATTTTTAGTGATATTCTCAGTTGCCTCACAAACCTCCTGTTAGAGAGGGTTTCCTGGCCTTTCCTATCAACCAAGCCTTATCTGCATCTTACTGTTGTTAGTCTTGTCTCCAGAAATAATTCATGATAAATACTTTAATCAGCTTTTTTTATCAACACATGCAGGCAGTATCTTCTGTTTGAACCGTATGCATAGATATCACACAAGGATTTATGATCCTTAGCTTGAGGTTTTATTTTGGATGTATTCTCCTCTGAGCTATGTTTTGTTTTAGGAACCCAATGACTTTCTTCTGTCCCTCCACCAGTTTTACTGTGGTAGAAATCAGCTCAATGTTCGAATCCATCCTTTGTCATAATTCGTGATTACTGTGGTCAGTAAGTATTTGCACTGCTGTAGAGTGTCTTATGCTTTGTTCCAAATTTCTTCTATTCTGAGAAGCCAGTGAAGAACATTTTGAACCTAAGTCATGTCTGTGTTGTTTCCTTCATCTTCTAGTTTAATCTGATCTCTTTCCTCCTTCCTTTTACCTGTCTGTCATGGTTTAGCCCCAGCCGGCAGCTAAGCACCACGCAGCCGCTCGCTCACTTCCTCCTCCCCCGGTGGGACGGGGGAGAGAATTGGGAAAAAGCTCGTGGGTTGAGATAAAAACAGTTTAATAGGACAGCAAGAGAAAAGGAAACAACAATGATAACAACAATAATAATACCAACAAAGAAGTGTACAAGATCAAGTGATGCCCAATACAGCAATTGCTCACCACCCGGCGATTGACAGCCCGTCCCCGAGCAGCGATTTCTGCCCCCCGGCCAACTCCAGTTTATGTACTGGGCATGACGTCGGATGGTAGGGAATGTCTCTTTGGCCAGTCTGGGTCAGCTGTCCCGGCTGTGTCCCCTCCCAGCTCCCCGTGCACCCCCAGCCTTCTTGCTGGCAGGCCAGCACGAGAAGCTGGATTGTCCTTGACTACTTAGCCACAGCTCAAAACATCACGCTGCTCACAACAGCACGTTATCAACAGTTTCTCATCCCAAATCCAAAACATATCCTCACACTGGCTTCTGTGAAGAAAACCAGCTCTCTCCTGGCTGAAGCCAGGACACTGGCCTTGATAGATCAGATAAAGGTATTCCAGAGTGGATGCCTGTGTTATATAGGATATATGACAGAATTATAGAATTACAGAATAATTTCTGTTAGCAGGGATGTCTTGAGCCTGGGTTTTGAAGATGGACATTCCCCAACCTCTCTCGGCAGCTGATTCCAGTGTTTGACCACTGGACCACATATTATTTTTTTTTCCTTATATTTAACCAGAACTTCCCATGTTGCAAGTTGTGACAGCTACTTCTGTTCCTTTGTCTGCCTCCTCTCTAACCACCCCACTAGGTAGCTGCAGACAGCAATTAGGTCCCCTTCTTTTCCACACAACAGCTCCCTAGGTCTAGTAACCAAGGCACTTACAGGAAGCAGCTTCGAGATGTACAGCTCACGCCTCCTCTCCTGAGCTTGGCAGAAGCTGCTGCATCTCAAAGGGGAAAGGAGTGTCAGAAAAGTGATTAGTAACATCTTGCCCTCTCGTCATCATCTCCCATGTCTACTGAGAGGCTTAACTTCTAATTTGGAAGAGAAAAATGCAGTCTTAATAATAGATGTCCTGGCTTCAGCTGGCACAGAGTTAATTTTCTTCATAGAGCTAGTGTGAGATTATGTTTTGGATTTAGAATGAGAAAATTTTGATAAGATACTGATGGTTTGGGTTGTGGCTAAGCAGTCAAGGACACTCCAGCTTCTCATGCTGACCTGCCAGCAAGAGGGCTGGGGGTGCATGGGAAGCTGGGAGGGCACACAGCCAGGACAGCTGACCCAGGCTGGCCAAAGGGATACTCTATACCATATGACGTCATGCTCAGTATATAAAGCTGGGACAAAGAAGAAGGAAGGAGTGGAGAGACGTTCGGAGTGATGGTGTCTGTCTTCACAGGAAACCATTACGCGAGATGGAGACCTGCTTCCGTGGAGATGGCTGAACCCCTGCCTGCCCATGAGGACTAGTGAATGAATTCCTTGTTTTGCTTTGCTTGTGTGCGCAGCTTTTGCTTTACTTATTAAACTGTCCTTCTCTCAAACCATGAGTTTCCTCACTTTTACTCTTCCGATTCTCTCCCCCGTCCCACCGTGGGGGAATGAGTGAGCGGCTGCGTGGTGCTTAGTTGCTGGCTGGGGTTAAGCCACGGCAATAGATCACTTATAAATAATTTCTGATGTTAAAAGATGAGGTCTAGCTGTTGGTGGAACCCAAAGCATGCCAGAAACATTAGTATGGCTGTCAGCACAGCCATGTCATCCCATTGTCTAAACTCCTACTAAAACACAGAAGCAGCAAAATTACTTCAGTAAAAATGTCTTATTGTAGTGTTTCAGAAGGTCCTGTCCTATACTACTACCTCTAACCTTTTGATTATTAAACATTTAATACTGATGAAGATTATGAGCTCTCTCTCCTCCCTAATGTGAGGGAGCATTACTTCTGGACCCTCACAATTTCCATGCCACTCCACTGCTCTTCAAAAAAACCCCATTTCTCTGCTGCTCTTGTACTTTCTTTGTCCAGATAGATGACATCTGTAGCCGTTCCCTTGTCCAGTGATGTAGTCACTCCATCCTGGAAGACCACTAGGTTGGTCAGGCAGGACTTGCCCTTAGTGAAGCCATGCTGGCTGTCTCAAATCACCTCCTTGTCCTCTCGAATCGCCTCCCTGTCCTCCAAGTGCCTTAGCATAGCTTCTACAAGGATCCATTCCATGATCTGCCCAGGCGCAGAGGTGAGGCTGACAGGTCGGTAGTTCATATGCCTCCATAAGGATTTTTGGGGGGAATTTTATTTAACAATGAGGTTTTAACATTTTACTTGATGTTGTATCTTGTAAAATTGGTTAAAGCTGTATCTATTCTTCCGTAAAAATTTTAATTAAATGGCAAGTGAAAAAAAAAGAAAAAGCAGAAAATACTCACCCCTTCTTGTTTATATTTTGTCCTTTTTTCTACTTGAGTCAGTCACTAATCACTTTCTACCTTTTCACCAATAATAAGCATTTACCTAAAAAAGATGCTGCTGTGCATTTAGAAGGAAGAAGATAAAAATGCTCAGATGCCCCACTGAGGGGTGTTACGCTACAGACAAAAGCCCACATAAAAACAGACACATTAAACGAATAACATAATTTCTTTCCAGATGCAGAAATCTTATGTATTCCATAGACATTGCTCCCTCTAATGGGAAGTTAGTGCTAAAGTTGCAGTTAGAGCCTGCCTAATACAATCCATAAATGTTTGTGGATATGGTTCACACCAGTTTCTGGAGGATTTCTGGTCACACTTGGAAACGAAGTTACCAGTTACACAGGGAATAAGAAGATGGATGCCATAACAGGGGAAAAGAGCTTAGAGCAAGATTGATTGGGCAATGATTAGGAGAAGATAAATTATAGAAGTTGCATGAACAGGAGAGACAACTACAAACAACACCCACACGTAATGGGAGCCTAGTGAAGAGCACACAGAAGATGCAAATGTCCACAGAAGTGGTTGCACAGGGGTAAAGCTAAGTTTTGGAGAGAACCAAGATATAGATGGTGAAAGTGATAAAGAAGTGCAACAGGCTCAGGCGCAGTGTTTTGTAGCTTCAGTCTATAATATCATGATGATGCACCTATTTCTTTTTATTTTCTGTTTCAAATGGCAGATCAGTTGGGAGCCTGATGTATTCATGTGAAGTCCTTGGTTTTTCTTGGACTTCAGGAAAAAACATTAACTGAGGGGATTTGGTTTTGCTTGTTCCTCTAATTCTGTTTTTGCTGGGAAAGCTCTTAATACATCATTGGATCTCACCTCTGATTCATCCTTTCCAACCTGACCTCAGAGGAACCTGGGACTGAGACCCAACTCGGGAACTATAACTCTGGCCTGAAACTAACAACAATTACCACAGTTACCGTCTGCTTCCCGCAAAACTGGAAAAACAGTACCTCAACTTTCTTCCATATTGCCTTGGCTGCCTTCCCTTCAACATGGTACATCTTCCCCAGGTTTTGTTGCAGGAACTCACAAGACAAGGCTCCCAG
Organism: Phaethon aethereus; assembly: GCF_964289735.1. Classification (NCBI taxonomy): domain Eukaryota; kingdom Metazoa; phylum Chordata; class Aves; order Phaethontiformes; family Phaethontidae; genus Phaethon; species Phaethon aethereus. Next base: position 20,647,503 of record NC_138582.1, read on the forward strand.
TTGGGAACATATTGGCTTCCATGCTGATATTCCATCACTTAAGAAAAGGGTTAAGAAATGAAACTAGTATTGTAATTCACAAAATCGCAGAATTCACAGAGAAAGTGTGTTCCAAAATCCTCTGAAGTCAGTGGAATGAATCCCACCAACGTCACCAAGTACTGGCTTAAGGCCTTAGTAAATACAGTATTTATAAAAGAATCATTGTACATAGTGGGTGCAAAAAAAGATGTCTCAGTAATTCAGAAACCACAACTGAGAAAGGAGTGGAGGCAAAGATTGAGGCAATGATTGCTAGAGGTGAAGGCTGAAAAAACATGGATGTTAGACCAAAGTGAGGTATGGAAGGGAAGTTGAAAGACACGAAAGCTAGACTGAAGGTGGTCCAGTATCACCTACTGCTAGAAGAAGGTAAGCACGTTGTCTTACTCTGGTGTGCCTTTTACTCCTTGAAACACGGTTGCCTCTGCAAATATCTTTATCCTTAGCTGCTATTTACTACTTCTTTTCCTGATTGCTGCTGCACTATACACACAGTTAAATTAACATCTTAATTCACATATCTGCCCAAGAAGAGTTCTCCCAGTCTTTTCAGTTTTTCACAAGTATAGACACATGTAAGCACAGACATATCTAGGCACACTGGCACCACAGTCCTTTTCTTGTGCGGAGAAACAGCCCATAGAGAGATGGGACAGGAGTACTGTGAGTGCTGGGATGTAACATCCCCCACATCTGAGGACTCTTAGACTCAGTTTTATAAGGACTTCTCTGTACTTTGTGAAAGTATCTTAGTACACTGTACTATCCCATGAGGGGCTAGAGCGTGCTGCTCCCATCACCTTACGTGAAGACTAGTCAAGTGGGTTCTGGATTTGGCCTAATCCAGGACAACATTTGACTGTATTTTCTGCTTAAATTAACCTGCATAAAATGTGTTTGTATGACAGTTTGTCAAGCTAGCTCACCTCTTGTAAATCAGATCTATGACCTTCTTATAGCCTGGTCTCCTCTCTGTGAGATCTACCACATGGACTTCAGACATCAGTGGACACACTTCAAACATCATAACTTTAGGGTCCAGGTTCATAATGTTAACAATGTTCATTGGTCATAGAAGAAACACTTCCTCTTTGCTGGTTTCTCTGGACTCGTGTGCTTGATATAAGATGGGCAGTGAAGAGTTCATTCGTTCACTAGATAACGTGGCTCTTTACACAGTAAGTCAATAGGAACAGCTCTGCGTTTGTAGGCGTATAGACGTGTTGGATTTCACTTGAGGTAAAAGAGCAGCTACCAGGAGGTTTCTGTACAGCTTCTCTCATTTCTTCCATGTGCTGCCAAGCCCTTGGTAGAGAGGGTACTCCAGTACTTGTGGTTACATTTCCAGCGCGGCAGAAGAGCAGCCCTGCAGAACAGGGCAGTATGAGATCTGGCAGCGCTGCACTAACATTGATCCATGGAGAGTTTGCTCCCTGGGGGACTGCACTTGCCTGTTTTTTTAATAGGTATTTGCACTTTCCATCGATATCCTTTCAGAAGGGAAATATCAGCAGACTGAAACGTAGTGAGAGTTTCCAGCAGGGAGCAGCATTTATTCATTTCTGAAGGAGAAGGGGCTCCAGCCTGAAAGGATCAGGCACACGAAGCTGAAATACAGACTCAGAAATCCCTTGCTTAAGAAAAAATGTTTGCAGATGGGTGGCAGCCAGCAGTGTGAGGGGTGTAGGAAAACAATTGGCACTAGGCCTCTCTTGTCCTCTTGATCCATGCATGCCTCTGTGAACACGCCTTGGTATCTGGGGCTAGAGAGGTTGGGTGCTCAGAGGCAGTGCCCGCAGATGAGCTGGGTCAAAACCTTCCTATTTAGGAAAAAGTTTTCATCAAAAAGTTCACAGTGTTCCCCCTTGTTCAGAATTATTACTTCAGGTACTGGAAATCCAGATTAAGCTCTTGCTAATGATGTGTGCATAATATTACCACGACCCTAATAATATATTATATTTTGCTGTTAGAAGGCTAATAGAGTTCTTCACGCATCTAGACTACTTTGTTTTGAAAGCTTTCCATTTAAAAAGTATCCTTCAAAAGAACTGTTTCTTACCATACAATCTTAACAATTTCAAATCTACAGTCTCGAAATGTCACATCTTTGAATTCAGCCTTCCACAGGGGCAGAAGTAGTCAGGCTGTGCCTGTGCAAAGGATAGTATTTGGAAACTAGAGTAAAAAAAACTCTTCATTACATAAGCAGCTTTCTATTAAAAGCAACCTTACAAAACCCGTATACCTCACTGACAGCTTTTGTGGTACTGTCGCGATGCTTCCTACCTATCCTCGTGCCAGCCACCCCGCCCCGGCTCTGCACAGCAGCCTCCTGTTGCTGCCCGCCGAGAGCGGCTGCATCCCGGCGGCGCAGTCTCGGAGTGGGTGAATCAGTCCGTGAGGAGTTGAATAATAACTATAGTCTGTGTCGACATACCCAAATTGTCTTTTAAACCTCAGGCTAGATCACAAGAGCAGTGAAGATAAAACAGCATGTGGTTGTGTGATCCTCTGCTGGATCCTGGGACTCTCAGTGTGTGCTTAACAGGAAAGCCTGTGCCACCAACATCTCAGGCAAGTCAAGAGGAAAGCAAGTTCCATCCCACCTCTAACTGAAATGTTATATAACCTTCTAGTACCTTGGCCTTCCCTGCAAATGTGCATAGTCACAAACTAGATTAAACTGACTTTTACAGACACACTTTACTTTCATCATATTTTTTCTCTTCATGTTGGAGCTAAAAGTTTGTTTTTGTAAGATTGTTATGATCATTCAATTGTCTTAAATATGCATTCCCACATCTTCATTTGCCTAGATTTATTTTTTGAGTATAAACTTACTTTGTGTAAACTTAACTTTGCATGTTCTGGATTCATAAGGTTTGGTTCTAAGATAATAGCCACATTCTTGTAATATTTTTTTACTCGTCAAGTTACTATATTCTTTTAGCATTAACTCCAGCTTAATGTAGCTTTGTTACCTCGTAACTCTAACGTGTTTTTAAATAATTAAAACTCTGTGTGTGTTCTCTGTATGAGAAGCCCAAGCCAGTACCAACAGTGTGTTTTCACTAGTTTGAAAACTGGTAGACTTAGTATTAAATTCCTTTTAAAATTTCAACTTTGAGGAGTAGATCTGTCGGTACAGAATAGTCTCCACAAAGCATCAGCCAGCACAACTCAAATGGCAGCAACTCTGCAACACGGGTACTATGCAGTGACCAACGTACCTTGGTAAATCTCTATTTGCGATGTGGAAACCAAGGACGTGTATCTGAATTAACTAAGAGGCTTGTGAACAATAAAGCTAGCGTGTGGCTTGGAAGTGGGTAGGAGCAAGGGGCACATCTGTGACAAATGGGGAAATAATCACGCTGGGTGAATGGAGAGCCTAGCCCAGTCTCCATCAGTCACAGATGGAGATTTCACAGATTTCTGGGGAAGAGCATAGGAGCAGCACAAGGATCTAGTGTTACATGCCCAAGCACTTTCATAGTCTCCAACAGCTTAAGCTTGGGAACTTTCTGATTAAGAGTCACTGTCTTCATAGCTTCAGCAACTTTGTTCTTCAGTAATGGATCCAGCTCCTTGAACTCATGGGAACTGCATTCCTACAGTCTCCTGTGGCGAGGAGCCCCACAACTCCCTCACACCCTGAGCAATGGACTGCCTCCCTTCATCTGTCTGAACCCATCACATGCTAGCTTCATGATACCCTCAATTATTGCACCAGGAAAGGTGACAAAATGTATCCACCCACTCCATTCCACCCCACTTGATAGCTCTCCACCGCTCGCCTCAGTGGTCCCCTTGCTGTGCTGAGGACACTTAGCTGCTCCTTCATGGGACTGACTCCCTGCAGTGACCAGCTGCCGAGAGAAGGACAGCCAAGGACACTGACTTCATTTAGGGCTACCAAAGCCATCAGGGCTACGACCATGAACAGCCCTTAAGGATCTGCCCCTGTGCAAAGCAGAGTCAAGCCAACAACTCTCGAGGAACCTTCAAGCCCCGCTGCCCAAGCTGCACGAAACCCCACATTTCTTTGTCTGCAGCATATGCTGCAGTGTGGTGTGGTAATAGCTGAACTCGATTTAAATGAACCACAGCCTAGCCACAGCAGCACGGAGCTCAGCAGAGGGTAATTTACTCTGCCTCTTAGCAGGGATCCTTAAAGAGTCATGACAGGTCCAAGTAATCTGTCAGAGAGCAGCCTGACGAGCCAGCAGTCTCTGGATGCTAATCCTTTACAAAGAATAGACTCATTATATGCAAATTAACAGGAGAAGTGGTGATTGGCCGCTACATCTACCCAGACAACTGCTCCATTTAAAAGGAACTTTAACTACCCTGAAATCTGTAAGTTTAAAAAATTAAGTGACCGCAGTCTGCATCTTTGTTTAAAAGCAACCTGATTTCCTCAGACAGCCTGCGCACGGATCCCGTGAACGCTGCCGACACGGCAAGCTGGAAACAGCGCTCAGTGACTGAAATCCACGGGGGAAATAACAATAACACATCGATGCAGACACTGAATTTCTTAAACAGCCCTGGTTTTAATTAATTTCAACCCCTTACTTCATTACAGATTTACTTGTTAAATGTCAGAAAATCCATCTGAATCCAGAGAGTGAGTTGTGTCTTTGTGGAACGGATACACTGGCGGGTTTTTACACGTTGCTGTTTACCTACCGCGGAGTCAAGGCTGAACTGGAGGAGCAGGGCAGCAGCTAGACACTGCCTGACAACCTGGAGAGGGTTCCCACCTTGGTTCAAAGTAAAACAACTCTGTAGTCAACTGCTTACTGCTTTCTCCAGTTGATATTTGATTGTGGGAAGGTTATGAGTTTTCTGATGCCAGTGTGCAAAGCTGATCTTAATTAAAATATTCCATTGAAAATGTTTCATAAGATAGGAATACAAGACTGACGCCAGTCTGTCACAATTCAGTAGACCGCTTGAAATCTGGAATCGGCCTGGCAGGTCAGGAGCTGCTGTTGCTGTACTGTGGCCAAATGGAGTCCCGGACAGAAGGTTTGGCTTCTAGATGGGTGGTTTTTTCTTTTCTTTCTTTCTTTTTTTTTTTTTTTTAAAGCACACCACGTCAAATGTGTTTATGGTGCTTTTAGGTAGGTAGAAAGCCTGTAGGGTCTTTATAACCCTGGTTTCCTCATGATAACAACATGTAGGCTAAGTAAACATTATCTTCTATAGACGTGGCAAAAGATTGAGCATTTTTAAAAATTAGGCTTATAGGGATGGATCTAGTTACCCAAATACACACATCTATTTCTGAAAATCCCAGCCAGAGTTTGACAGAAGTTGAGTCCCCCACTCACCTCTCCAGTGCAGAGAGACAGTCAATCTGACATGCTGGAGCCCACTAGAGCACAGCTCATGTCCTATGCCAGTCGATGAATAAAGCCCAAGGAGCTGAAGTTCGTGTGAAGCTGTGGCTGTTGCAGTTATAGCATGCTTCAGGAGTGACAGGGAGCAGTTACCTGGCCCCTCATTTTAGTCCCCTGTCCTACATCAGATGTTTTCATAATCAGTACCTTTTTATATCTCACCAATTAAAAAAAAAAAACAAACCCCACAACATTCACATCCCTCTTCCTGTGAAAAAATCTACATCATTGGCAGGCTCAAGGCATCTGCAGCAGATGTGAGCACAGATAAATGTGGGGTTCACCTGTGTTCCTGTCCTGTTCCCTTTTTTGAGGGCTCTTTCATAAGAAAGTACTCAGCACGCAGGACCTCAAGCACCAGTGCTGTTACATCAGTGATGATCATACCATACGGCACACAGAGCACTTTGCAGGATTTTCCTAATTAAGACTAATACTAAACAGCTATTTCAGCTGTACACATAGGATAGGGGAATGTGACTCAGCCTACATAAAAAAATACTTTGCACTTACATTGTGCTCTCCTTCCAAGGATTTTAGTGTGCTTTCCAAATGAACTCATTTAGCCTCACAATATCCCTGGGTGCTTATTGAAGGAACAATTTCCCCACACTTCCTGATGGAAACATTGGCAAAGAGGTCATAGGCCCAATTTTCAGATGTTTTCAGTGCAGAAATATGCATGCACAATGCAGGAGCAGGTCCAGAGGAGGGCCACAAAAATGATCAGAGGGATGGAACACCTCTCCTACGAAGAAAAGCTGAGAGAGTTGGAGTTGTTCAGCCTGGAGAAGAGAAGGCTCTGGGGAGACCAGTAAGGTCTCCCTGCAGCATTCCAGTGCTTAAGGGGGGCTTCTAAGAAAAATGGGAACAGACTTTTGAGTAGGGCCTGTAGTGATAGCACAAGGGGTAATGGTTCTAAACTAAAAGAGGGCAGATTTAGACTAGCTAGAAGGAAGAATTTTTTTCACAGTGAGGGTGGTGAACCACTGGCACAGGTTTCCCAGAGAGGCAGTAGATTCCCCATCCCTGGAAACACTCCAGGTCAGGTTGGAAGGGGCTCTGAGCAGCCTGATTTAGTTGCAGATGTCCCTGCTCACTGCAAGAGGGTTGGACTAGATGGCCTTTGAAGGTCCCTCCCAATCCAAACTACTCTATAAATCTATGATTGTGTATCACTGAAAACAATTCTTAATTTCACTAACTACATGTGCAGATGACCAGCCAAACACATGAATAGTCACTTTAATCCACATCCAGCTGTTGTTCGGCCAAAACAAACATAAAAAAAAAAGTATGTATATTTGTAACCCCTAAACCAGAACTTCAGGCTTTAATGTCGTGAAGGAAATCTTTAGGTTTATTTGGTACAGCCTTACTGCTGTCTTCAGTGAGGCTGCCTGTTTTACTACCAAAATATGCTTCTTTTTTCACCAAAGCCATGCGTATTCTTGAATCTACTGAAGCAAGCCTTTAACAAAGATCTTTGGTGATGCTGTTACCAATGAGTGCAGTGAGGATCTTTGTGACGAGCAGGGCACATGCACATTGAGAAGTCCCATGCTCTGATGGACCCACCTCAAATTCAGGGGAAAGCAGAAGCTGGAAAGACAAATACCTTTTCATTCTGCAAAGTTTTGCAGATGGGAATATTTTCCCATAATGCAAAGAGTGGTCCTTTTTTCTTTTTGTACTGCTCATTTTTATGATATTCTGAGTAATTTCCCATTTTAAATTCTTTTTCTTCCCTCCACAGGCCACCATCCCCAAAAGTATCATATTCATCCTTCTTCTGACTGGATTTTTGAATGATTGTTTTGGAGTCTGGCTTTAAACCCCTTGAGTCTCATATCTAGGGATCAGCAAACTGGCTCATATAACTTACAAACTGACCTGAACCATAATTCAAAACTAAGGAAATGTTTTGAGGTTAAAAAAAAAATCAATGTACTTTGCAAATCCATACACCTCTCTACTTCCACCTTCTAGAATCAGCTGGAATGCCAAATTATGCTGGGTTACCTGCTGCCTCAGGAGTTTGGATACAATTTTGAAAGCCCCATGGGTTTACAAAGCATCTGATTTCTTGAGTCCCTGTTTCTGCACCAAATTGCCAATTGTTAGTGACTGTCTTTGAGGGTTTTTTTCTCTTTTCTCTTTTTCTTTCATTCAGTTGTGCAATAACATCTAATCCCTTTTGTGTTTGGAACTATACGGGGGGGGGGGCAGTTGGAAGAGGACATTCAGAAAGCAATAGGAAATCCAAAGAAATGAATGAAAAAAGAACTCTGTATCTGTTCTTGACTCCCAACCCCACCCCCAAAAATCAAAAAAACATTCTTGCAGTCTGCACTCTGTCTTTTATCCCGGATGAGAAATCTGGTGTGGTTTTCTGCTCTGTCCCCCTATTGCAGACACGTAAACATATGCGATCCATGACATTTTTTATTAAGATAGCACCTATAAATAAATCTAATCCAAAGGCTTTCTCTATCCACTTTCTATCTTCACGCTCATATTAGGTGCATCTAAGATCACGCAGCTCCACACCTCTGAGAAGACACGGACACCTCGCAGAACCAATGGCTGGGTTTTGCCACACTGCCATTTGTTTTGCCTGATTTACCTGGCATCTAATCTACACTGCTCCCTTCTTTATAGTAAGACTGTGTAAACATGCAGGCTCCTTCTTCAAAGGTGAAGAGAGGCAGTGGAGAATCAGCAGAGTAGTTTTGTGGGGCTTTTTGTTCAGAAAATACGAGGTGACCTTTCATTTTTATTAGTTATATTCCACTTAGCATTGACACCGCTGAAATTCTCTCCTTACACTATGTATAAGTACTTTTCATGATACAGAGTGTTGTTTCTTAAACAAAGGACATTTGTAGATACAGTTTCATCAAAACAAAAAGAAACACTTGCTATTGTAAGTTTCTGGCATAGAACTTATTTCTGCTTTCACTGAAAGGGAGGGAAGTTTTGCCTTTGATTTTAAGGGAAGAAGTCTCAGGTCCTCAAGTACCACAGCAGTTTTAATGTCTGCTTTTTTTTTTAAACAGAATTGCATCTGTTTTCACGTCAGATTGTGTACACCAAGTTAACAAGGCTTGTTTGGAATGTACAGCCGGGTGGGTGTGATATTGTTGAAATAACAGATGTTCCAGTAGTTGGACTAGGCATCCAAAGTGATAAAATCAAAACTCATTTGTCAACTGGAACCTGATTCAAATGTGGTAGTCTGATAAAACATTAACCTGCTGCCTGTCTTTCTCTGTCCCCAGCTTTACAGTCATACTAAAATCTGAGAAAAAAAAAAATCAATTGATATCCAGTGTCCATCAATTGTTCTTTAAGATATCTCTCCTGCTTTAACTATTCATGCAACTTCACACGCCTGCTGTTGTGCCCCTCAGCTCTGTTAAAGTACTTTCCTTTCTATACATCTGCCCCTAAAGTAGCTACCCAGAGAAGACACTTAGCAACACTTTAAAATTTACAGACATAGGTCAAAACTATTGGGCATAAACTTGCCAGCAGATATATGACTAATACTAAAAAACTGGTCACCTAAATAGAGGTACTCACATTGGCAACTTTTTTCAAGGGTTGCAGGTCCTGGGGCAGGACCTACTGAATTTTCATTTGATGTGACAATTTTAACATTTTATCTTCACCATTTGTAAGAAGTGAAGCATCTTTTTTATATATTAAAATATACTGTTGGGTTCTGGCTTTGATATTTGAGGGAAAATAGGAAAGTTTACATATTTAATACAACTGTAAGATTGAAGTGGTTTTTAGGGAAAATCACCCACAGATACTCCTACAGTTCAGCAGTGTTAATTCAATTAGTCTGAAACTAATTCAAATAAAGCAGTCTTGTCCACAATGGTAGAAGTTCTAGGATCTTCCTTGGAAAGCATTTTTATCCCCATGAAAACTGAATGCCAAAAGCTAACTTAAATTTTCCTGCAGCAGTTTACAGAGCCTGATCCAATTCCCACTGAAGGTCCTAACAGAGCTGTTTCAATTACTCCTCCAGTAAGGACAATTTATTTCAACAGTGTCTCACTCTTCATTGACCCCTGTTTAATTTATCTTCAGCAATAATCCCCCCACTCCCAATCTCTGTGTTAAACTACTACTGAACCAATTTCCCTCTCTTCACCTATTCTTATCTATTTCATGATTTCTTTTCCTTCAAACCACTTCATATTGGCCTTTTCTGGATCCCACTGATTGATTTCAGCTCAGTTTGCCAAGATGTAATTCTGAAGTTGATTGGATTTTCAGTCCTCCCAGATCTCCTTCACCCACAAGCTGAAGCCTGCTATTGTCAGCAAGGCAAATATTAGGACTCTTAAGTTGCTGGCAAATGAAGCAGAAAAATGTATGCAGTCTGGGATTACTGGAACATTGGGAGCTTTTTTCTTGCATCTTTGCCTTATGGATGCAGGAATAATGTAAGAAGAAACTCAGAGCCACTTTGTCCTTCACACCTTTGGCAATTCATCACTTTAGAAAAGCAGCTGCTACTGCCAAGCTTTTTTATTGCCAGTGAGTATCACTAAGAGAATTACTGGAGGTGCAGGATGTAAGGGAAGAATAGGTACTCTATTTCTTTACTGAAAAATGAAAAATCGTTCTATTTGCAATTACCTAAGGACTACCAAAGAAAATACCTTGGCATGATGATTTGGTAATCACTTAAACACTCTGTTGAATTAGGTGTCACAAATGACACTCAGCATTAACTCAGCTATAAATTGGAGGGAGTTTTAATGGCTCAAAACCTATTATGACCACTATTAACAAAGGATTTTAGATCCTGAAAATCTTGGGCAAACAACTGATAGTCTTAGAGTTGTCCATAAATCTGTTTCAGTATAGTTTCATGGATATCTCTATCAGTGTAATGATCTGCTGTGCACAAGTACTGTGCTCACTCTGAGAACACTATGGGTTCACACTCATAATTAAGGTGTTCCAGCTGAAGACTTTTAGAGAGGCCGCAGTGACAAGTCTAACAGTGCTGCCGGTCTCTGCAGTGGTGTAAGAACATCTGTTGGGAGTCAAACAAAAGATCTGGTGGCCAAACTCTGTCAACAGCCAGTAATAGAGGCCAAGAGAAGAGTCCAAGGGCAGGTCAAGCGTATAGTGATGATTCCCCAGCCTCCCCGTCCAGCCTACAGCAGTCTGCAGCTCAGCAACCTCCTTTCCAGAAGAGGGATCTACGTATTCAATAGCCCTTGAGGGATTTCTTTCATTTTTTTTCCCCACAAATTTGGCTATTCAAGTTAGAAGCTACGTAAACCTTTTGGCATCCACCACGGACCATACAAATGTGTATTCTACAGCATCACTAGCAATGGATGAAAAACCGTCAAAACTATCACTCAAGTGATTTAATTTGATGTTCTCTACTTCTAATGTAGAGAGACAGTGAATAGCCATTTCCTACTTACATTATTCATCGTTTTATAGACATATGTCCTATCTACCCTCACTTATCTCTTTTTCTAAGCTGAAGAGTCCTAGACCATTTGTTCCTGATGTTAAAGCTCTTCCACACATTTGATCATCTTTGTTGCCCTCCTCTGAATCTTTATTTTTACTACCACATTCTCTTGGGATGGGGCATCTGAACTGCGTGAATTTCTCTGTAGACGTACCATGCATTTATACAGTAGAATATGATGATTTTTGTTGTTCTTAATTTCCTGACATTTCATTTGGTTTTGACAGCACTCAGGCCATGGGTCTCTTGCTTTTAGCTGGAGCCTTGCTATTCTTACATAAACCTACACTGAAAGATGATGCATTTTAAATAATTTTATTTATTTTGACTAGCTGGCATTAAAATAATAGTGAGAATAAGGTTTCAGTTCCTACTGACAGCTTGAGTTTGCCTTCTGACTTCTCTGTTGTCTCCAAGTCAAGTCTCTGACCTAAATTGCCCTTTATTCTTTCTCATTTTCAACTAAGGTAGCCAAGATTTTGCCACTCCAAATAAAGAATGTGTGCTTCTCACTATGCATCTTCCACTGAGCTCGTTTTTGTTTTCTCACTTCAAAAGCTCATGATAGCAATACTGATCAAGGACCGTTTTAAAATAAAGCATTTTAAATCGACAGTGGAAAAGATCATTGGAGGCATAAAGATGTTAAAATAACAAGCAATTGACACACCTGATTAGTCTTATTATTTTGTGCTTCACAATATAAATTTTGTTTTACATCCCCAAGATTTTAGCTAGAAGGAACATTTTTTTCAGCAGGATTTGGCTGGTAGAGACTCTACCATACTCTACAATAATCTATTCAGTCTTTGAATAAATTATTCAAACTATTTCAAGGCAAGATTAAATTATAGCAAAAAGTAAGCATTTTTATGTATTCTTGCACATTTACATTCTGAGAGGCCTTTTGTTTGAGCTAAACCATACTCATCTTTCAGATCAAGAACAAACATGAATTCTATGGATCAAAGAGTGCGAGTCTGAATAAGACGTGTCGCTAACCAAATGAAAACAACATCTGACAACAGCTGTGGATTTTGGATTTTGAATGATGCTCAGGTGAGCTCCAGAAGAGTTCAAACCTGGGCATCATCTGTAGATTGAAGACAACACAGTCTAATTGCCTCACTGTGTTTCTCACCAGCCTGAGCATGAGAAGTGGCAGAGGGAACAAAGTGTTGATGCACAGCAGTGAACCTTTGAAGCTGATGATGAATTTTACATAGTACCATCTGGTCCTCTGTGTGAGGGAAGAATACAATCATTCTGCTTCTGCCCCGCTCACAGAGAAATATAGGCTTTGGTTTAAAAATGACTGATGACAGACAGAAAGATGAGGAGATACTTAACCATCAGCTTTTCTTGGTTCCTTCTGAAAGGCGAATTTCTGTATTCAGGCTATGGAATTTCTAAGTTCAGTTTTGTTAGTGAGATGTGTTTCCATGTTCAGCTAGTAGGGTGAAGCTCCCAAAGCATACAGGACATCCAGTGGTAGCACAGGCCCACCTCATGTAGAATACCTTGCCTTCGTCATCCATAAAGGACTTAGCCAGTGCTCTGAATTTGAAAGCTGTTCACACCAATATAAAATGAATATTTCCTTCTGGCAACAAATATTCAACTTTTCTTCCAAATATTGAAGCATTATAAATGCTACTGGTGAAGATATGACATGAAAGTAGAGCAACTCTTTTAAAAAGGTAACTAAAATTTAATATTTGAATGTAAAGCCAAAGTCACACTACCATTTCCTTGTCTGATATCAGGCAGCTATCGGTCTTGATGGGAGCCATCTGCACTGGTCAACCAAATGGCCACTGATTTTTCAATAAGCTGGAAGGAAAAGCCAACATCTCTCCAGTGCTGTCTGTTCTCTGGGGGGATCTCTTCTTGCTCAGACTTGGCATTGGTTCTCTGTTCCTCTACTACAAGAATTACAAGAGTGAAATAGAGTGGAAAACATCAGATCACCAAGGTCATGTGATGGATGAGGCTATTAGAGCAATTAGATGAACAGTTACTGAGTTTTATCTGTTTTGCTTGGTAAAATAAAATTTTAAGTAGGCTCATCTGTCTCACCACACCTGATTACTCTGGAGATCAAACTTGCAGAAAACATTTAGAATGGTAACAGCATGAAAACTGCACATATGGGCATCAGATTACTTGTAAACACATTTTGCCTAGCCTATACAAGAGAAGACTGCAAAAACCCTGCAGTAAGGCTAAGATTCACTTGATGTAAGAAAACCTATCAAATGATTAAGAGTTTAAGTTCAAGCCAAGTCTCCAGGCATATTCCGTAACCAAGCGAACAAGCCAGACCCCTCCAATAAGACATCATTCCCTTGTAAAACAAGGCTCTCAGGTGAGAATAATCACTCTCTGCTGATTTCTCTCTCCATTGCCCATAGAGCAACCACAGATGTTCAGCTCAGACATGACACCTAATGTTTTGATGGCTGAAATTATCCTACTCACAGTCGCTGAGCAATGGCACGTAGCATTTCATGTTGATTCTTGTCAAGCAATTCACACTGGAAGACACAACTGCAATTATATCAAATGAGCTCTGCAGTAATTGCACCCACCCTGAAAAGGACCCAGGCTTCATATCGCACAGCTCTAGGAATGCTTTGCTTACAGCAAAGCTCTTGCGGTCAGGAAAGCCAGGCTCAAGTGGGTCTATATTAACAAAAGTAGCCAGCAGGTTGTGGGAAGTGTTTATTCCCTTTGGCTCCATAGCGGAAGCTCATGTCAAGTGCTGTGTCCCACTCTGGACTCCTCCGTACAAGCAACATCAACAAACTGGAGGAAGTCCAGCAGAGGGCTATGAAGGTGATTAAGAGGCTAGAGGAAGGAGGGATGTACAAGAAGAGGCTGAGGGAACTGGGACTTTTCAGTCTTAGGAAAGCTAAGAGAAGACCTTACTGCTGTTTTCAACTACCTAATGAAAGGATATAGAGAAGTCAAGCCAAACTCTTCTCAGTGGTGCACAGTGGAAGAATGAGACAGAAGGGTCATAAATAACAGCAAGGGAAATACAAAATAATTGTAAGGAAGAAGTCTTCATAATGAGAGTTGTCAAGCACTGGAATGAGCTGTCTAGAGAAGCTGAGGAGAAGCACTGAATGGGCTGTCTAGAGAGGATGAGGACTATCCATCCTGGGAGATATTTAAAATTCAGCTGAGCCAGGCTCTGGGTAATATGACCTAGGTTGGCCCTGCTTTGAGTAGAAGGTAGGACTAGATGATCTCCAGACATCCAATCTAATCTAAATCATTCTGTGACTCTATGGCTCTATGCAATGGCGTCCTGGTTTTGGCTGGGATAGAGTAAATTTTCTTCCTAATAGCTAGTGTAATGCTGTGTTTTAGATTTAGTATGAGAATAATGTTGATAACACACTGAAGTTTTTAGTTGTTGCGAAGTAGTTGTAGGGCTTATACTAAGTCAAGGACTTTTCAGCTTCCCAGGCTCTGCCAGTGAGGAGGTGCACAAGAAGCTGGGAGGGGGCACGGCCAGGACAGCTGACCCAGCCTGGCCAAGGGATATTCCAGACCATACAACATCATGCTCAGTATATGAAACTGGAGTTGGCTGGGGGGTGGGAATCATTGCTCAGGGACAGGCTATCAATCACCAGGTGATGAGCAATTGTTGCATTGTGCATTCCTTGTTTTTGTATATTCCTTTATCAGTATTTTTTTTTTAATCTTTCTTTGCTGTCATATTAAACTGTTTTTATCTCAGCCCATGAGGGGTTTTTTGGTGTTTTTTCTGATTCTCTCCCCATCCTACCTGAAGAGGTGGGGGCAAGTTAGCAGCTGCATGGTGCTTACTTGCTGGCTGGGGCTAAACCACAACAAATGCTGTGTTGTTGTTTTTTTTTTTAAAGTTAATTTTATGTTTTTTTAAAGAATGGTATGGAATGTGATACTGAAACAATTGGGTGATATACAAACCCATGATAGTGATTCAGGTTTGGTCGTGCAGGTAGGATTGATCTCACCTAACTTTAGCTGTCCAAAATCTCAATGTGCAGTCTCATAATGGAGACTACACTTCCCTCTGTAATGAAAAGACAGACAGACAGACAAATCTTTAGGATGGGAATTGTCTGAGCTATTTCAAATACTCATCTTACAATGCAGTGATATTCTCCCTGGATGTCAGTCTTCCTATCAAGAGATCCTAGATTGCTATCTTGAACTAGACACTACCTTTTAGGAGGTAGTTTAGGGATGACAAACCCCATTCCTGTGTCAAACAACAGAAATATAAATATATTAAAAGAATTCTAGAAATGAGTGACAAGAATTATTAAAAGAAAAAAAACATTTTAGGAGAGAAGAGAGACAGTCAAAGTAATAAACACAAAGGGACACGAATATTCTAGATCCTTTAATATCCTACAGTGGACTTTCAACAAAACTGAAGAGCAAGATTCAAATTGTTGAGAGATACGTCATTTTCCCACATTGCATAACATAGTGGAATTCACTGCCAACAGGCACCATCAAGCCAAAGAGGAAACATAAATTAAATATTAACAACATCTTTTCTGAGATTACATGTTCTTAAAATAATCCCAAACAAAATTACTTTGGCAATGCTGAAGTTAAGATAAAACCAGCAACCAATCAAATGCATATTAATATAATTAACTATCCAAAGTTACTTTACCAGAGAGCAGCACAAAATAATCACTTTAAGATAATGTGTCTTGGCTAATAAATAAAACTAGAAGAGACCCCAGATTAGGGCCAGGAACGTACATTCAGCCTCTTCTCAACAGCCATATTGAAAAAACAGCAGACTGACAGTTATATTAAATTAAAAACAAAAAGCAAAGCCTCAATCATCACAGTACAAGTGACATTGACAGGAACTAGGAAATTTCTTGCATGTTATCCCACAGACAGACTACTCTCCAAATTACGTGTTACTGACCACTCTATTCTTAAAAGCAGATGCTAAATTAAATGGACTAAAAATTAAAGTGTGATCTAGTATAGAAATTGTTATGTTTCTGTGTCTAAATCCATTTTTAAAATAACTCTGTATTTTAGATCTCTCCCTTTTCACTAAATATGTCTTTTTGTCATGTCCCTTTCAATGTAAAAAAAAATTCTCTTTCATATGCACTTCGATAATCTAATGATAATCTAATCCTTTCACCATACAAAAATCACGCCAATTCTTGAGTCTAGTCAAATGTTGTCCTTGAAAAGCAGTGGTCAACACGGACCAACTCTGGTTTGCCAGATTTTTCTACCCAATGATCTGATTCTTGTTTCCAGCCTCCCTGTGGTCCCTCAGGTGTAGTTAAGGGCCAGAGCAGTTCATGCCTTCTTTTAACAAATGTGGGGATTCCTCTTCCGTCATACGGTTCTGCTTCTGTCAAAAGCACATTCAGATGAAATACAGTGAATAGGGTTAGGTACACTAATAGAGCCCTCTGGCCTGCCAGACAGTGAGGGAACACTGATTTTTCAGTGACACCGCAGATGCAAGTCCACCAGAAGGTGAGACGTGAGCAGCCTTCAGCTGCATGGCACACACATCCTCCACATGGCTGGAGATACTCATGGCACGATGGAGGACACCTGGACTTTGTTTGTGTGAGCAGTACCGGTCCTGTCACAAAAGGAAAAGCGGCTCATTTGAATACTTCAAGCTGGAAATAATTTATTATAAATTAGTGTAAACTCTTTCTAGGATTAAAATCCTCACTGTTAACATGATTTTAGCACCTGTTTGCACTCTGCTCCCATCAGATTCCTGGCGCTGGGTCTGATAAAGGTCTCCATTTGCTATCAACAGTTTCTACCAACAGAATTATTTACAAAAAAATCATTTGACTGCCCCTAAACTTTCTTTCTTAGTAATTTAAAAATACGCAGCTCTTTTAGGGATCCAATTTAAATTATTTTTTTAGACCAGTGTCTTCTTGGCAGTTCTTCAAACTGTTTCCAGTTTTTCGATGCCCTTTCCGAAGTGTGGATGCTGAAACAGTGCACACTCTCTCTCTATTGCGTTTTTACCTCCGGGTTTTGGTAGCAGGGGGACCACAGGGGTGGCTTCTGTGAGAGGAGATCAGGGCTGCTCTGTGCTGGACACAGCTGGTTCCGGACAGATCCAAAACAGACCCACAGGTGGCCGAAGCTGCCTGATGATGGTGGCACCTCTGTGAAAATGCATTTAAGAAAGGGTAAAAAATTCTGTGGAGAAACTGAAAGAAAGAGGAGTGAGAATATTTGAGAGGAACAGCCCTGCAGACACCAGGTCAGAGCAGAAGGAGGGGCAGGAGGTGCTCCAGGCGCCGGAGCAGAGATTCCCCGGCAGCCTGTGTAGAAGACCATGGTGATGCAGGTTGTCCTGCTGCAGTCCATGGAGGACCATGGTGGAGCAGACCTCCACCCTGCAGCCCATGGAGGACCCCACGCCGGAGCAGGTGGATGTGCCCTGAAGGCAGCTTCATCCTGTGGAGAGCCCACGCAGACGCAGGTGCCTGGCAGGACCTGTGACCTTGTGGAGGACCCACACTGGAGCAGTCCATTCCTGAAGGACTGTATCCCATGGAAAGAACCCATGCTGGAACAGTTCTTGAAGAACTGCAGCTCAAGGGAAGGACTGACGTTGGAGCAGTTTGGGAAGGACTGGATCTCTTGGGATAGACTACACGCTGGAGCAGGGCAGCAGCATGAGGAGGAAGGAGTGACACAGATCATAGAATCATAAAATCATAGAATCATAGAATCATTTAAGTTGGAAAAGACCTTTAAGATCATCGAGTCCAACTGTAAACCTAGCACTGCCAAGTCCACCACTAAACCATGTCCCTAAGTGCCACATCTACACATGATGAAGCATCATGAACTGACCACAACCCCATTCCCCTGTGCTTCTTACAGGGGGGAGTGAAGCTGAACCTGGGAAGAAGGGGGGCTAGGGGGAAGGTGATTTTATTTTTGCCTCTGTTTTCGCACCATCCTACTCTATTTTTAACTGACAATAAATTAAATTAATCTTCCCCAAATTGATTCTGTTTTGCCTCGGATGGTAGCTGTTAAGTGATCTCCCTGTCTTTATCTCAGCCCATGAGCTTTTTCATTGTATTTTCTCCTCTTGTTCTGTTGAGGAGGGGCAGTGAGAGAGCAGCTGGGTGGGTGTCTGGCAGCCAGGCAAGGTCAAACCCACCACAATGTCATTTAGAGTTCGATTCTCTTTCTTGATACCTACAGAATAATCTCCCTTTCCTAGTCCTCTTTGCCTATTCAGTTTTGCTATGATTTTGTCCATGTATTACATCGTCTCTCTCTGTCATAGGATCACACTGGGAACACAGGGTAAGCATCTTTTCCAGAACACTGTTTTCCCAAAAGCCGCCTCCCATCCTGTGAGTATGAGGTCCCTTTTCCTAATCAATCTGTGGCCTTCTACTAAAACGCAGTAGCTGGACTGTATCCCATTTACAACATGAACCACGATGCCCTGTAAACAAAAGTTGGCCTCAACATTATTTTTCCCCTAAGCACCTTTGTTCTGCCTGTAGAACTTCTTTTAGTAATCATTTTACCTCTTCCAAACTACTGATAAATACCTTAAGTAATATTGATCTGAAACAAGTTCCTGTAGGAATTCAGTAAAAGTAGCCCAAATTAAGAATGTTATTAATAATACTGCATTTCTGCAGTTTTTCATACTCTAGATTAAAATAAGTATATTGCTGCTTTTTGACATCAGTTTTTATCTTCCACTGTCTTCCCAGATTACAAATGCAGATTTTACTTTCTGTGCAGAGGTGAGAACCAAGGGCACCAACATGAAGATGCAGCCTCAGGAAGCAGAGATCAGTGAGTGACAGCTGCCCCCAGGTTAAAATTAACATTTCTGCAGCAGCATGAGAGAAGAGGGGTGAAAACTGCGCTGCCTACATTAGAAATCCAGCTAAGGTGCAGTTCATGTAAGTAGCAGCCTGCACGTCCTACACAGTCTGTAGAGAAAGTTGGGCAGCTCTACAGATGAGTAGGATAGCTGTGGCATGAGGACTCCTTGTATGTGAATAAAACAGGGTGCAACACAGACTTGTCCATAACTTATTTCTGATTGATTTCTGTCTATCTTCCCCCAGGCTCTCCTAGGAACTTGGTATGAAGTTCAGTGTTGCTCAGTAGCATGTCATTGTACTTTGGAACCTTTCACTGTAAGAAATTATTTCAAAGTTAGAAAAATCAAAGCAACATAAAGTTTCAATAGTAACAACCTGCTGCATAAATCAAGCTTGAGCGGGGTGGAAGAAAAATTTACTCATCACTTTTACTATAAGCCCTGTGGCAAACCCTTCCTGGATATGAGGCTATTCCTATCAATTTTTTTTCATGTCTAGGTAACACTAATAATTGAGGCAGCCTTCTCACGCATCACAGCCTTGAAGACCCTCCATAACTTATTCTTTGTAGTCAGTTATATTTTGTGACAAAATTTGAAAAGGCAGCAATGTGCAAGAAAAAATCTATGGCTGGGATAATACCTAGTCTGACATGACTTTTATCAAAGTGTAATTTTTATTTTAAGAAAATGGTAGTAAACCAAATGTGGTGTCTGCTACACATCAGAGAAGATAGGAGAGTTGCTTATGAAGAACCCAAATATTCGCTAATTCTAACAGTTGCTGCAATTCACACAGTAGGTTGACTTCTCTGTGATCTCTTTGGATACTTTTAAACACATTGAGGTTTTTTTAAGTGTCATGCATGTCACAGGAATTTTGCAAAAGCCAAATTGGCAGGCTGGATATATTCTGCTGAATATATTTATCTGGCATAAGATTCACAAGTCCATGCACTACTGTTTCTCTTCCTCAGCCAACAGGTATGTGAAAAATTTTTATTTTACAAATTATTTTGACTAATAAAGCATCCATATTCTGTGGATTTGTAAAGATTATCCCCAGACAAGAGTCACTTTCTTATGTAAAATCACTTTTTCTTGCCTGAAAAAACTTTCACTTTTTTTAATGTCCTGCACCAATGCAGGCACTCAGATGTTGCTGATCCCCACTATAGACAATGTCGTACATTAATATTCTCCTCACTCATCATATTTCTCAACAATTAACCATTTCAAGTAGTGTTGTTTGCCTGAGGTTTTGAAAATATTGATTCAAATTAAAATAATAAATAAACTGAAAAAGTGTTGGAAAAAATCCTCAAAACTTCCTATATTTGATTTTCCGTCTAATTTTTTGAAAGGTTTCCAATAACAAAATCTGATCATTCAAATTTTGAAAATTTAGGTGAATTTTTACTAATATTTGAAAAAAAACCAGAAATGTAAAAAATAATTTTGTGTAGTGATAATTGACAATGGATGACTAGGACCATTAACCATTTGCAACCTGGAAAACGACAGGTATGCCCACAGTATGTGTAGTATCCAAATTGAAAAGAAAAACATTAATGCCATTATACCCACATGAGACCTTAGCCAAAACGATAAGCCTTATTCTACCCTCCTTGTTCAGAAAAAATCAAGCAAGTTGTAGCAGACAGTGAGTGTATTTAGGACGTATGAGTTAGTGAGGAAAATGGTGTATCTAACTTCCAAGAGAAAAATACAAATTTGCTTTAGCAGAATAAATGAAAAAATAATGCGGCTTATTTGTGAGGATATAGTTGTTCTCTGGAAGTTCTTTAAGACTGCACAGGCAGGGAAAAATATTTACGATACCAGGCAACATTCACATTAAAACTAGAAAAGTAAACTTGTCATCAATACACTCTGAAGAAAATTAGAAGAAGGGTTTTGACCATCAGAGGAAAGAAATTCTGACTCAATTCCTATCAGGAAGCCTGGGCACAAAACCTACCTGTTTTTAAGTTGCAGATACAGCAGTCTGGAACACATACTATCTTCGACATTAAAGAATTGTGCAAAATCTCCTGAGGATGTACAGTCTTCTGTAGTCTATGAAATTGTTTGTACTCAGAAAACTGCATTGCTTCTGCAGTTTATTGAAAACTAAATCTTTCAACCATTTCTTATTGCTTTTGCTACAGAAGACATAATTCAATGGGAAAAATATGGTACATAAATAAGACTGCCTTGATAGCAGAGTCAATCTTGAACAAAATGGGATTTCTGTGATCATTTGTGCTGCCATCATTCACCCAGTGTTTCCCAGAAAACTCGCACGTCTCCAAGCTAAGTCTTTGGCTTGGGACACTCCACACATACAAGTTTATTTGCCTATATTAGAAAAGTCTCATGGACTTTGCATCACTGCAGAAGAGATTTGTAATTAGATATAATTGCCGTTTCAGAGAACAACCACTCAAAATCAGTCAGTAAGATACTGATACTGTTATTAATAATTCTTGCATGTGAATGTATTGCAACTAGCGTTCTACAATTCCATATTAGTGCAACGTGAGCATTGTTTTTCACTGAAACAAGTATTATAAAATTCCTTACGAGAGTTACATTCTTAATGCAGAAAAGTGAGAAACTGTCACCAGGGAATTAATGTAGTCCTTCTGGAAAAGGCCAGTATTTCAAATTATGTGCAGGTAGATCCATTAGGTGCAATTAAAAAGTCTAGCCAGTTTGACCAGTATCCCTGGGCACTAGTACAAACACGTTCAACTCAAATTATCTGGGAAAACTTTATGGGCAGTCCCATGCCTGACTCTTGTGTCTGTGAAATATCGTGGCCAGTAGGAGCAGGGAAGTGATTGTGCCCCTGTACTTGGCACTGGTGAGGCCGCACCTCGAATCCTGTGTTCGGTTTTGGGCCCCTCACTACAAGAAGGACATTGAGGTGCTGGCGCGTGTCCAAAGAAGGGCAACGAAGCTGGTGAGGGGTCTGGAGCACAAGTTTTATGAGGAGCGTCTGAGGGAACTGGGGTTGTTCAGTCTGGAGAAGAGGAGGCTGAGGAGAGACCTTATCGCTCTCTACAACTACCTGAAAGGGGTTTGTGGCAACGAGGGTGTTGGTCTCTTCTCCCAAGTAACTAATGATAGGACAAGAGGAAATGGCCTCAAGTTGCACCAGGGGAGGTTTAGATTGGATATTAGGATAAATTTTTTCACTGAGAGGGTGGTCAGGCATTGGAACAGGCTGCCCAGGGAGGTGGTGGAGTCGCCATCACTGGAAGTGTTCAAAAAACGTGTGGATGTGGTGCTTCAGGACATGGTTTAGGGGACATGGTGGTGCTGGATTAATGGTTGGACTTGATAATCTTAGAGGTCTTTTCTAACCTTAATGATTCTGTGATTCTGTGATTCTGTGAATGCAAGTGTCACAAGCTGCAGATGCTGCAGCGCAGTTTCCCACCTGGGATGGGGAAGAACCTTAAGCAAGCAGCTCTGGACCCATGAGTCCAAAAGGTAAAAGAAGAGATCCAAAAGGCAATAAAATTATGTTTATATCAAGCAGAGAAAAAAACCAGAAATCTCCTTCCATGATTATTTGAGAAATGATAAAAAAACTCTTGGTAGGGCTGGGCCAAGATAAAGTCTGTGGGTAGAGAAAACCCCTTTTCTGGGCCATGAGATATATATCTGGACAAAATGGAGTGGCTTCATCAGATCTGAAACAGAAGAACAAACTTCAAGTTCAGTATTGGCTGAGGACCTGAAGGACAAGCAGACTCATGTCCACTGATAGTAAGATTTCAAAAACAAAGCACACGCACATAGTCATATTTTTGGCAAACAAACAAAGGGACCAGCCTTTCAACAGCAGTATCTAGTGGAGGCTGAGCCATTGGGGAATATGGTTTTAAATCGTTTATTTAAACAAGACAAGATACTGATCTCGTTAGACTGGTGAAAATCCAAAGTAATTCCAAAACCCTCTAGACTGGGGTTCAAAAACCTTAATATCAGGGAAAAAAAAGAAAAAGAAGAGAGATCCTTTTTCAGTAATATTGACATAAGAATTCTGTTTGATCTTTGTGGGCATATTCTTCAAACATTGTTTCATTTTACTAAATAGGAAGCTTTTTATTTTTTTCTATTTTTTAAAGGACTGTCTTTATTACTTCTTCACTTTTGCTGCCTCACTATTCCAAGTTATTTGGAGTTTTTTATTTTCTTGTTCCACCCTTGTCAATAGATTTATAACAAAATTTGCTGAGTATGAAGATCAAAGCATTCATCCTTAATCTAGCACAATTATCAGATGTGAAAAACAATGTAGAAAAAACAAATACAAAGGTTTCTTAAAGAGTGGGGTGGGTGGGAAAGATGGAGACCAATTTTGCAGTTTGAAGTAGCACACAGACTGGCAGCTGCCTTTGTGCTAGGGAATACCAGTTACATAAAGCCCATGTTCTTCCAGAGCTTTGAAGATGTCATGAGCAAGTCTCCAGGCCCCCCTCTACCACCCCTTAGCCAGCCCAGCCGCCCCTTACAGCCCTGCCCTAAAAGCCCTGAGCCTGGAAGCGATTGCATTGACCTCACTGCAATTTTCCACGTGCATGTCTGTGGGTGCTCTACAAGGTGTACCTGCAAAGTTGGACCCCAACCCCATTTGCCTCAAGATCTTTGCCTGCCTAAGACATATGAAACGCAGGTACACCCACAGGAGCTGGGGAACAGAGTGCCTGCATCCGGGCCAGGTGCCCTGAGGTGAGGTGAGGGGCTCTCCGGCACTGACCTGGCAGCACCCACCAGCAACAGACTCTGCCACTCCAGCACCTCGCACTCCTCCTCCCCAGTCTATCTGCCCAGCCCCAAGAGTGGAGACGTGGACCTGTAGGCACCGAGTCTGCTCTGCAGGCAGGAGTCCCACTGGTATCGCTGATGAGCTACTTGAAAATGAGACAGCCGTCTCTACAAACTCGTCTTCAATTCCTAATGAATGATTGATTGTTTTTAAAATGGTGCATTGTATATTTTGGGAAAGAATTTATGATTTACCAAAAAATTTCCTGCTGAAATAAGGCCAAACGGAGACCGGTCTGGGCCAAGTTGCTCAATGTTCATGAACAAGAACATGTTTTCTTTTTCTTCCTTTCTTGTTTTATGCATGTTTCTGGACTCATTTCATCAGCTGTCAGTAGTTAAATACCATTTCAGAAAAGGGTTTATTATTGCAATTTCCTCAATTATTCTGTTTGTTTCTGCTATGGTCTCTTGAAACAAAATCAGTCAGCTAAAGTAATAATAAAATATTTTCCCCTGCTGCTCCTTGTGAAGGGCCCAAGCCTTCAAGGTGCTGTATTTCCTGAGCTGGTTTGCACCTTGGAGACCCTGACCTCAAATCAGGGTTTTTTTTTTTTCTGTATGCAGCATTACTGCTCTCCAAAGGACATCACTGACTTCAGTTCACAGTCAGCTAATGTCCCCAGGTCATACCCAATGTCGTGGCAGCGCATGATAACCAGGAAAGGAAACCTATGAGAAATAAAACTGAAAGCAAGATCCCTTTTTCATTACATAACAAAGAAGAAAAACAGAACAGATACGGTAAGCGATGAAAGAAATGCAGCTTAAATGTACAGATAGATAATGGATTAGTTTAGGCAAATGAAAGTGCTCATCTAACAGCACGTGTCTTTTGAAATGTTAAATTAAATGTGCATTAGAATATTTGGAAATTTCTGCTTTTAAAGCTGTATTCTTTAGAAAAAGAGAGAAAAGGGAGAGAAAAGCAATTCTTTTCTGTAAAGGAGCTAAGCAGAGCAGAACCCAGCCTCTAGCAACTGGGACATGCTGGGCACGTAAGGCCTGCTCTGACACCACGGAGGTCGGCGGAAGGCTCTCACCGGACCTCACGGGACTTTGGGTGAGGAACCTGGCCATAAATGATGGTGGAACACGACAACACACAGCGACATCAGGCAGCCCTCACCGCTCCCCCAAAGCAGGAGTGGAACACAATGCGTGACAAAGGCAGAGAACCAGGCAGCCAAAAAATCATGAGCCTCAGATGTTTAGAGTATGACATCTGCTTCTGGCTCAGGCAATTCTTACGCTGAATTCAGTTGCCTTTCCTCCAAGACACCCAATAGCAGATAACCTCAATTTATCGGTTCCCATTTCCAATACCGTTTATCTTAAATACAAGCAGCGATTATTTGGCACACAATGGAAATGCAACTATCTAAATATAAAAACTAAGCAAAATCTATTTACAGCTTTGTAATTTCCCTGTGAATCATGAATAACTAGGCCAACGCTTCCAGTGTCAGATATTCAAGATCATGAATCAAGCCCTTAAAGCAAGAATTTGGCTTTAAGAACTCAGATTTTTAAAAATAATAAGAGCTAGATTTTTTTTTATTAATTTCTCTACATTTTGGCATTCATACCTCTGCAGTCATTAGAATTGGAAACTTACATCTTTAAAACACAGCCGAGAGTCTCCCTTGTTCACTTGGCACCAGGGGATGGGGCTTTAAAGGAGCAACCAACAGTTTTGAGTCCAGCAATAAATTCCCAAGACGGGTTTGTGTTTTCACTACTCCACATGGGCAGGTTAAACAGGTATCAAGCATAGATTCTTGTATTAGAAACAGGTTGCACTGAAACAGCTCAGTGTTTTGGTGTTTCAGCATATGCATTTCACATACACAACTTCACTGTCATCCAGAGATGGGATAACGACGTGTCTGTTGAAATGGTCAGGAATCTTTCACTGTGTCTCAGGGCTTTGCATCATTCATACCTCCTGCTTGAGATTAATATTTAAAAATTAATAAAATGCAATCAATACATTTTGCACTTTACTGCAAAAATAGAGAACTGCAGAATTTACAGAACATTTGTAAATCAACACCTATCTCCACTCTGCGCCGCGCAGCCCTCCCTCGTTTCCTTTGTAGATGGTAAATTCACCGAGGCGGGCAGAGCCGTGCCGTAATGTTCGTACAGTGTCCGGCACAGAGGAGATCTGATGGGGCTGTGTTTGGTCCACTACTTTCAATTTGCTCTCACCTCTGTACTTCAAGGCTGCAGCAGACAATAAAAGCAAAAGTGCCAAAATACTGCAAGTGTGCATAGTCTCACTTCATTTCTAGCCTACCTGGAAGCAGAGGTACCAGGGAATTTGTGGATTCTTATAAGACTTCCAACAGCCCCAAGCCATCCAGATTAGATAAGCTGCAGATAAACATCCGAACACTGTGATGTTTATCTACATGAAATCAAACCTTTGAAGTTCTTCTACCCCTTTCTCTAACTACTATTATCTGTTGCTTTGAGAGCCTGCATCCATCCCTCTCAAAGTTATGTAAGCTCCCTGTGATGCTCATAACAGTCCCTCCATCATCTGTAAAAATGCAGTCTCTCATTAAATGCATTTATGACTTCAGCACTTGATGCAGACAGTATTTTATTGGCTTTTTCTCAGAAATACACATTTATTTTATCATTTGATACTTAAAATAAATATAGAAAATAAATAAAGAAAAAACATGTGTACCACAGGAAAAAAAAAAAAACATACAAAAGCTTTAGCTATGCCAAGATTGCTTAATTCTGATTAGCAATGACCATTAAGCAATCATTTATGGATTTACTGTGAGTGTTCATAGATACTAATGGGTTTTAGAATTCCTTGGGAATCCTCAAAGGTCAAAGGAAGAAAATGAACTATGAAGTGATAAAAAATGTATTAGGTGACTAATGGACAGGTTGTATATAGAACGGTTCCAGCAGAAAACGTTGAATTTTACCGCTCAGATTTAAGCAAGAGTAAATGCTGGGAGCAGTGGCCCTTCCCCACTGAAGTAACTAATGAAGAGAAAATTAAAATGCTTCATGGGGAGGCATTATGCAGTGGGCTTTTCCCTGTCACTAAGAATATATAGGATATGGCAAGGTCACTGATACGAAGTTAAAACTTACTAGATTTTTCTTTGGAGAGGTATCTTCTTGCTCTTTATTTAGCTTGACGTTTTTAACTATACATTTACATTTTTGAATATTTTTGCACTATTGCATTCTGTGCAACTCAGGACTCAAAGTTCTTCCCAATTTAATGCATTTATCTCTATACCACTTAGATTAACAGTTTGGCCCCCCCAAGGGGGAAGGGGGTAGGGAAAGCTGGAAGGGACTTTCATGCCTCGCTGTAGACACAGTCTCAGGATCTGCGCCCGGGACTCGCGTCTGCCCCAGCACCGCGGCCCTGCCTCATGCGCCACAGGGCAGCCCCGCGCCGCCGCGGCAAGCCCAGCTCCCCGGGCCCTCCGCTGAGACTAAAGCCATCGAGGGCACACGAGTCCAAGCGTTCAACCAACACAAAGCTACACTGCGCCGTCAGATATGTTGAAAAAATTTCTGACAGGGCGAATTCGTCTCGGCAGACCTCGGGCCAGATCAGATACCGCGAGCTGGGGCTGCCGGGAGCCGGTGCCAGCTCCGGCGCTGCTTTGTCTTTCCGCGGCTGGCAGAAAGCCAGAGGCCGGCACGCAGCCTGCGCAAACACTACAGGCCCTGCTCTGGCTAACGTGACAGACATGCCGGCCCGGGCCACGGCAGATTTGTTCGGGCGGGCCAGGCAGCCGTGCACAGATGGGTTATCGATGGCTGTGGAGCCATGCGCGGAGCAGACGTCCAGCTTGCGAGTGGCCGGCAGAGTTCACTTGGCCCTCCTGGCTGAAGGCACCTCGACCATGAAGTATTCTTCCCAGTACCGTCGCTCAAAGAGCGATGACAAATCCAAGCGGGTTTTTTTGGAGGCAATTTTAGCGTATTTTTGCATAGCGAACAGCAGTTTCACTGTGCGGGGAAATAGATTTGGATTCTTGTTAGAAATACTTTCATTCTGAGCAGAAGAAAGCAATCAGAAGTAAATACAGCCTGCAATGTGATATATGCCTCTAACTCACATGAATTCTGAGGATTGATACCACACTACACACCTTTGAAGTCATATTGTTAAAATGAAGTAATTCCATTCCAATCAAGAACTGATTCAATCAGGTGGATAAACAGAGGCCAAACTTTTAGCTTGTCAGCAAAATTAGGAATCTAAATAAGATTGTCTGCATATAAAGACAATTAGTATTTCTTTTTGGTCATTTTCTGCAAAAAACACTGTTTTGCTGGGTCTGAGTAGTTTTTAAATTACATACATACATAAATATATAGAGGGAAGGGAAGGGAAGGGAAGGGAAGGGAAGGGAAGGGAAGGGAAGGGAAGGGAAGGGAAGGGAAGGGAAGGGAAGGGAAGGGAAGGGAAGGGAAGGGAAGGGAAGGGAAGGGAAGGGAAGGGAAGGGAAGGGAAGGGAAGGGAAGGGCTGTTGACATCAATTTTTCCCAATAAGCTATGTTGATTTCAGAGGCTGAATGCACAGGAGCAGAGGAAGCATGCAGTGCTGCCAGCTTCCCCCTTCCCCTTGCTTGTCCTCTCCAGCCCAGTAGTTAATAACATGCACATGGGTTGTGAGAGATCCAAGTTCCTGTCCTCCTGCTGCCTGATTCAGCACAGGGGGTTGATGCAAGGTCTCCCACTCTCCATGTGAGTGTCCTACCTGCTAGACTAGGAGGTATGCAAAGGAGGAGCTCCTCTTCTCAACCTTTTCCACTCTAAACTGCTTACATGTTGCCTGAATGAGGAAGAAAAAGCTGTGGTAGGTAGTGACTGAGGACGGAGCCAAGACAGTCAACATACTGAAAAACTAAAAAAATGTTGAATTATTTATGCAAAGGAAAATCTCTTCACCTAGAAGTACTAAGACAACCAGCCCATAAACCTTGTGGTGCATTACAAGGTCCTAGTCCTAGAAAACAGGAGAGACTCTCAGCTAAGCACAGTAAATACTGAACTGATAATATTAATCGATAACTGATAAAATACTGAATAATATGGGAAGAATATTACCTCTCACTAGCATTATGAATGCAATCTTTTGAGTTTATTAAATGTGCCTAAAAATTACTTGAAAGTATTTACTTAGTGAGCAAAATGAACTGTTTCAATACTACAGAAAAAAATGAGTGATTATTGAGTTATTTGATTTTTATTTTTAAATTGTAATTTATATAAGGAAGGAGGAAAAGTAAAGAAAAACTGGCAAGGTGAATGGATCCAATAGACCAAAGCAACTGGGGATTTGCCATGGATAATATTGTAGGTATAAGTACTTTTTTTGCAGGAGAAATACCATGCTGGAGGAGCCAGTTTGCTAGACTTCAGTATATGGAGGGGAAATCTTTGACCAGTTCTATTAGTTAAGAAAACAGGCAAGCTGTTTATTTTCTTTAATGTCAGTCAATAGCAATGAATAACGTATCACTGAAAATGGCCCAAGGAGTCAGTGTACTACCGGATGTTCGCATCTGGAAGGAGAATAGAGTGTAAGGGATCAACAGTCGTCTCCATCAAGATGTATTTAGCTGGGATTTTTCCCTTCCAAATCGTCGTGTCTGAAGCTAGTAAAAAGTTGAAAGGAGGATGGATATCTGCAAGGATAATCTTTAAGGTGTGTGTACTGTTTTCACAGCTATTAGATCAAAGCCCTTTACTGAACTATTTTATTATCAGACTTATAAATCAGCCTCAGTTCATTTTACAAACATTAGTACTGCCATCAATTACATGCATTTAGGACTAATGGTTTTACAGGAATGTTAATAGTACGACATTATTTCCTGAAAACCAGCACTGAAGACTATTAAAAGGCTATTAATTGCTATATGTGCATGCAGAATTATTTGTTTCTGGTTTTAAACAATCAGTGAGTTGGCATGTAAGTACATTTCTAACCAGTTAAACTTCATGGATATGAAATTTAGTAAAAGCAAAACCATTTATAAGCTCTTCTTGCCCAGCTTTCCTTCACAGGCATAGTCTGAGTAGACTACAGACATTTCTGCTGCTGACTCTATACACTGCCACCATCCCTTCAGGGTGCTGGTCGGGGCAGACACTGTCCCCAAGCAGAAGACGTTTTACCAGGCAGGGACAAGTGTCTGCTCTCAGCCTGTTTGCTCAAGTAGCAGTGATGGGTGCAGTACTGAGATCTGAGCAGAACACAAGCAGGTGCTTGAGGAGTGAGGGGTTTGCAGAAGATAAACTTTCTTGTATAGCGTGTGAATCCTGTTGCAACTAACCTTTGGTCCCTGGCTCATCCCATACCTCAGAAATCATGAAGCACCTCCTATGTTTAGTCAGGCACCTCCCATTTCACTGTCCAACCCCCTGCTAATGCCATAGACCTCCCTTCCAGATGCACAGATTTCACTCCAGAAGCACATAATACAAATTGCTAAATATGACGTTCCTCCTTTTGTGCTGAAATTGACTGCTCACCTCATCCAGACCTACCCTTAGCCCATACTAAGTGCTGCAGTTCTGTTTCTGATACACTGAGTAATAAAAAAAACAAAGCTCAAGATATGAATGTTACATGAGTTCATCTTATCTCTGTTCCCTTTCTAACTGTGTCATGAACCTGAGATCTCCGTTCATTAGTTTAAGAGGCAGTTTACCCATAAGAGGAGGAAGGAAAGACAGACCCTTTGAAGCATGTTCAACTACAGTGATTTCCACCAGCTGAGTAGACAGTCCCAAGAGAGTTGTCAGGCAATCTTTAATGAACTACTATCTGGAGTGCAAAGCAGACTTCAGATCTCAAAGACTGAGCACTATTCAGCTTCCATTAGGTCAGGTATTTATAACTACCTCATAGATTTGCAAAGTAGGAATAGAAAATATCGAAGAAAAATCATAATTACCTTTCATAACCCATCTCTAGGACACAGCCTCTAGCCTTGTCAAGCAATGGATATACACTGTTTTCATTCACAGCTCTTAGTAAATCACATTATTTACAGGAAACTCAGTAAGTTGTAGGTACCATTTTACGGCTGAACCTTTATATCAATCCTTCATTCCAGAGCGGTTCAGCATTGCAGTGACCTTCACATCCCCCTTCAGATTGAATCTGTTACCCTCAGTGAGTATAAAGGCTATAAAGAAGCACCTGATCATAAAATCCACTTGGAATGTTTTCTTAAACCTCCACCAATTATCCATTAAAAATTCTGCTTTTTATAGGCTTACTCTCCTAATGAAAACCAAATAATAGTATATTTTTTGCAAACTTTTTCTAGTTGTCTGGAGAAAAGTCTTGACAACTTGAGATAATCATTGAATGATGTGACTAAATAAAATCATCTGAGTATTTCTGTGGATAATAAGAGACATTAACTGTTGTTTTATAAGAAAGGATCTGATCTAAAAGAAAAGATGTGGATAGCCTGACAATCACCTCCCTAAATCAGCCAGCAATCAGCCTTGGAAAGGGAATAAAATTTATATGATATTGATAATATAGAAAAAATTTATTTCTTTCAGAGGAGACTAAGATGCATCAGGATTAGGTCTTCAGCAGGAAGCCTTTTAATTTGCAAGGAGCTCTTACGCTGTAAGGCAAAACACACCAGAGGTAGCTGCAGCAGACTTTCCAGTGAGTCACCCTGCGAAAGCCGCGTAACTGGGAGCTGCGAGGCTTTGGCAGGCTTAAACCAGCCCAAGGCAGGAAGCCTGACCACGAGGACAAAAGAGCAGCTCAGAGGGAGATTCTAAGGCAGTACTTTAGCCTTCTCTTAAAACAGACAAAATAAGGATATTTTTTAATTTGTCATTTTCACATGCTTCTCTCCCCTCCAAATAAAGTGAGAGCTAATCTCTCTGCTTTTGAAGAACAGCTCTTTGACTTTATTCTGCAGTTATCCCCTCATCGCCTTTTTCTCCCAGAGAGCACCGGCAGCCCTGTTTGCAGCCACTGTCTTGAGATTTTTTTACAATTTTGTTATAAATCGCTCTAAGTGCAGCGTCTGCCCTTGCTGCCCCCGACACCACGCTCACAGTTGTCTGTAATGACCTGCCTCGGGGACATCTCTGACCTTACCTCTTGCCTCATCATCTTCAACTTACCTGAAACTCTCACACAGCTGACCACGATCTTTTTCTTATAAAGCTGGCCTCTTCTACCTTCCCCTTTTGGTGTAACTTGGTATAGCTATCATTACGCAGAGAGAAAACCTCCAAGGCAGCTTCCTTCCCGGCTGCCCGCTCCCAAGTGAAGGAGCGCTGCAGAGCACTCTCTCTGTCTGACTGTAAGTCATCTCCCCTTTTCCATACCTCATCTGTGGAGCTTCTCCTCAAAGTTTGCTCTCAAGTAGCTTCAAACAGGCAGCAAGAGCGCTCTAGCTAACTAAATATATGAGGAGTGACAAGACAAATCACACAATCCGTGGCTGCAACCTTTTCCCTTGTCTTCTCACACAATTAGCTGTTCCTATTTACTTAATGCATTAGTTTATCTACGAATAATTTAATCTGTGCCATGGGAACTCAGGTCACGTTTTGCAAAAGAGATCCCAGTGTGAAAATTACATCAGTTTGTAGTATGTACAGGCCTTTGCCACTCACCCTTTGCAATTGTTAACCAAAAAGGGCAACCTTCATGTGAAGCATCTCTATTACTGCAGGCATAATGTCACTCACATTTCATGGTGTACAAAGTTCCTACAGATCAGAAAACTTGATTGGCTACCATTTGGCTACCAGTGTCAGAAAGAAAAAACAAGAAAAGCCAACCTGAGGAGTTTAATTTAATCTTAAAGAAAGTAATATCATACAGAGAAGAGGACAAATTCTGCATCAATCCCAGGCTACATACCTAAGACCAAAGCTGAAATTCAGCTACTGCATGTCCCAGGAGGCCCTGACATTTTATAAGTGCTTCAGTTTTCACTGAAGGTTTCACTGTTTCCAGTTTTCACTGAACCTTTCACAAAGGTTTGTCAAGGGGCAGCTGCACAGTCCTGCTGAGGCGCAATGAGGCCCCTTCTTCATGCCAGGGTGCACCAGGACCTGCAGACCAGGACAGGACATGGCTGTAGCCTCCCTGCCAGCCTTCCCTGCTTATTTCATTGTCTCGTCCTGCCAACAAGAGAAAGCGCTCCCTCGGCCAAGGATGTCAGAGAGCAGAGTTCAAGTCCTCCCTTTAAGCATGAACTGGAGCCAGCGAAAGGAGCAGCCATGGTTTGAAAGAAGGGAACGGCCACAGACCGATTTCCAAATGGCTTGCTGGCACTGATGTTCAGAGGAGAGTTGAAGGCCCCATGCAAGAGGGAGATGAGTCTTCACACTGCAGGGCGAAGTGAGTGATCTGGGACACATCCTTGCCCTGAGCATATTCCGCTCTCAGGGAGAGGGGTCTGCTCAAGGCAACTCTGTCAGCTTCAGGGATGCCTGTCCTCGTTCCATGCTTCGGAGGAGAATCTAGGGATTTGATTTGGGGATGTTATTATGACTTGGAGATTCTATTATAGCCCTGTGGCTATGGGGTCTTTAGTGGAGATTAGAGCAAAAATAATTAAATTCAAAAGGATTACAGAATCCATGAAGAGCCAAATACCTTCCTTAGCCAGGGGCATCCAAGCTGTACTTAGAGTTTGCTTGTCCAAGTCACTATGACAGCTAAGAAAAATGGATATATTTTTGGTCTAGGAGCTGTAAAAGGAAAGTCAACAGCTGAGAGACAAAAGATATTAATTCTGAGACTAGTGTTTGGCAGGACTGGGAAGACTACTGAGATTGCCTGAAAAGTCTCTGGAAGTTTGGCGCTGTCCTAGCAACCGTGAGAATGACATTAAAGAGAGCAGATACAGACCCTGTCCAGACCACAAACCCCACATGTACCAATCCCCAGGTCCACTGGGCTCTTTTAAAACAGCTGACATTATTTTCCAGCTTTTTAAATTATCCCAGCTTTTCTGAGCTGACATAAATCTAGACAGTGAGCTAAGCCTGGAGACAAGGAGAAATATATCCAGCTCTTCAATTCCCTGCTGAACGCTGTGATGGGACTTGAACTGGTGAGAGGTTTGAAGTGAAGCTGCCCCAGACTTTTTGTGAAGCCAGCATACCAGAAGACCTCCAATCCCTAAAGCATTTTTTATTACCAAACAAAATAGCGAACCAAACATTAAAGTCAGTAAATAGGAGAAAACTCAGAATGTCTGGATGAGACTGATTGAGTAAAAGGCTTTCAAGCAAAGCTCCTTGGTGTCCTTGGCAGGATGAGGCACATCCTCCAGCCCTGCTCCTTGGAGGTTTCCCGAGCTGTGCTGGCTCATGTCATCCCTAATGATGCTCACAGCTCCTTTCGTTCAGGAGTCTCTGGGACCTTACTTTGCTGCAGACATGCTCATTGCCCCTTGCTGAGCCTCTAGCCCCCAGCTGCAAGGCTCCTGTGCACCCCTTCCGGTGGGTGCCTGGGGGCAGCTAGCAACAGGGAGCCCTACCCTGTGTCCTGGGCATTGGCCCCTGTGGGGTGGCTGTCACGACAAAACAGATGCTCACATCTGCTCCCATGTTAGGAGACCTCTTGCTTTGTTTCTGTCTAATTCAGGGCTGCTGGGTGAAGCAGGGTGATGTGGAGGGGGGTTTAGCTCACTGTGCTTCGCCCATTTCTGCTTCTTGTCCAAGCAACTTGCACACCTGTAAAATAGCTTGAGAGGGGGAAAGTGGGCACAAACCCTTGCTGGCTGCCTCTGTCACAGATCCTCGGGCAACCAGATGATTTTGCACACATATGTAGCACTGACAGGGAGATGGCAAAACGTGGTTGCTGGTACTCCTGGTACCTGCAGCCCCTGCTCACTGTCCCTTTTGCTCCTGGTACCCTGTGCCCCCATCGGAGCTTTCCCAGCAGGCAGAGAGCCAGGGCCAGCAGTCAGGGATGGGTTGCTGGTGATTCCTGCCTGGCACTGATGTCCCCTCTCTGGGCTGCGGTCCATGATGCCTTCAGCAGCAAATGGGCAGAATTCAGGTTTCTCAGCCTTAAGCCTCAAATCCCAGATCCAACACGTGCTTAATATAATGGAAAAAGCAGTGGAGAAGGGATAGACTAATCCTCATCCCTCAGAAAAATAACTGGGTGTCATCCATCTCTCCTGGGGAGCAACAGAGTGAAGAAAAGTGATTCTTGAGATATTTTCTTTCTTTCGCCAGGAAAACAGTAAGGAAGGAGAAGAGCTCCGTGCTTTTTATATGCAATAGTAAAGCTCTGGTGTTCCCACTCTAAAAACGAGAGCATCAAATCCATCTTCTGATTTTATTTGTATTAGTCATAGTCAGATGAAGCTGGAGGAGGTAAAGCAGAAACAAAGTTGGACAGGCTTTAATCTCAGCAGGGAGACTGCTAGAGGAATATAAATGTCACTAGGGTCCAGGCTTTATGCTAATAACTATTTAGTAAATGGATAGAAAATGGAACAGTGTGGACAGGGAAAACAGAAAAAGAGGATCCCCAGAATACCAGGTGAGATAGGAAACTCTGAGCTATGTCCAGCCAAGCAGACACAGATTTGCATGCCTCAGCTCCACATCCCAGGAGATGGGATTCCATGTGCTGTAGTGGCTGGGACAAGGGGGAAAGACTTCGTGGGTGGGAGAGAATTAGGTATGCTCAGACAGCGCCTGAGCAGGCAGCACAGAAACGCAGAGGGGAAAGGAAATGCCCAGTTTGGGATATGAGAGGTGTCATGCAGCCCGACACAGCACATGCCTGGTGCAAAACATCAGACACTTAACCAGGTACTGCTAGCAACGTGAGTTCAAACAGCTCCCAAATGGGATTTTAAGGAAGTAAATTTTGGCCTTTGGGTCTGAAACAGTCACTGTGGACTGTACCCTAGCTGCGAGGGCACAGAACGGTACCATCTCCAGCTGTGGCTCCAGTTCATCTCAGAAGGGTCTCTGTGAAAAGATGCATAAGAGAAAACCACCCCCTGTCAGCCCGGCTGAGTGCCGGTGGAGGCTTACATCCCATACCCCAAATTACAGCTCTATGCTCTTTTGTCAGACAGCAATGACTGAAGAAGACAAATACAGTGTATTCCTCTGGCTTCCAAGTGCATGTGTGTTGCATTGAACAACCTTCCTTCAGCTCCTGAGAGCTTTTTAACACAGTGCAAAAGCCAGAATTGAATTAAATCCACTGTAACGAGTAAAAACACTTCAAGAATTTGGTCTGGTGATGTTAATGAATGGCTGAAGAGTATGTGTCTTGGAACACATCTCAGGATTACCTGAAGGAGGATTAGTTTGTTCCACAGCTCACGCACATCAATCATTTAGCTCCTCATGGATCCCTTAGCAAAGCAAATTTCATGACCTTTGATTTCTACTTTCTGTATGAACTTATTATCATAACAGAATACTTACTTACTTAATTCCAGGCGTTATCAGAGCAAACCCTAAAACAGGGATTCATATATTTTCATCTTTTCAGTACTTCAAAAATGTTTGAAAGCTTTGTATTGTTTTTAAATATAAAAGGTTCAGGAAAAATATACAGCAAGTACTCACCATGTCGTTTGGACTCAGTTTGGTACACTGGGCCTTCACAGCACAGCTCAGAGCTGTCTGAGGCCACCTTCCTTCCTAATACTTGAAGAAGAATGAGACCGTGCTGCTCCACAGGGAAACTCATATTGACTGAGGAAGCCAGTGCCTTTCAGAGAAAGGAAAACTGTGTGTATCACCCCAGCATAGAGACCTTAGATTAATTTCATCCTTATCTCTTACTGATTCTACATCAAGATCAGCTGGTTTTGCACATAATTCAATGGGCTTATTTCCGGACTCTGTAGACAGGACCGCAATCAAACCTTTCAGCTGCAAGGTTTGTATGAACGATTTCTTCCTTAAGGAGGGTTGGTTCAAGACCTAATGATGACAGTGGAAGACTCTAGCTTATGGGCTGCAGTTTCATCTGCAGAATAGGTCATCATTTGTGATGGCTTACATATGCCATGGGCTAATGTCATACAAATACATAGACACCATTAACACCAGGATGGAGAGCAGAGGCTGAATATCAGATCTCGTTTCTTGGGAATGCTGATAAGATACAAATAAGAATATTAATTAAATTAATTAAAATGTTTGCAGTTTATGCACCACTAGCACATTGCCATTACTGTCACATCAAAGCTATAATTCTGCTAAAATGAACTGCAGTGATGAATTAATTAACTTCTGCAATGTGAGGAACTGGGAATCACATCTGTGCAGGATGTTTATGACACAAAGAAGGAGTAGAGGAGTTTGGGACCAATTACCACATCCTAACAATGACATTTAAGAGAGAGGCAACCCCATCATTTTCCACAGGCTCTGTTGCACGCCCCCTTCTTGCACCTGTGCAGGGCAGCGAGCGGGCGCCACAAGCAAAGGGAGCAGCAGAGGCAGACACGAAGGAGCGAGAGCTAGTGGAGCTTCAACTTAGTGTCCCCAAAGCTTCAGCTGGTGCAGCTGAGAGAGTGGGAACAGGTAATAAACTGACCCAGAAAAATAGGTGGTGGCAACCTTGTTCCTCCCTCCAGGAGCAATAGGGAGCAGGAACTGAATTGTGACTTTCATTGGCAATTTGATCTTTGCTATGTTCCCGAGGCAATGAGACCATGCCCTGCCCCTCACCTTAGCATGGATTGCAAAGTCAGTGCTAAAGGAGATAACCAGCTGTAGGTCTTTCAGAAAGCCTGAATTTAATCCCCCCAGTGAGAGCATTCAGTTATGTATTTAGAAAGGAAAAAGGTTTCTACACGGTATAAATCCTTGCTTGATAATCCCAAAGCTAATGGGGAAGGCATTCGGTAGTAAACTACAGTCCTTGGACAAAGACATCTGTAACCAGACCGGAGCTCTATGATTAAACTCAAATTCACAGATTGGTTACATGCAGCTAATTTTATTCACTGAGAATACGTGACCCCCCTAAGCGGATGTTTAAATTAAATAAGAATATTGATGACAAATGTTCAAAATGTAAGACAGATGCCTGCAACTTTTGGCATGAAATTTGGAACTGCCAAGAGGTTTGGGAATACTACTTTGGGGTCATTAGGAATTTGGATATCCAAAATGTTCCCCAGCTGCTGATCGCTGCTATACTTGGTCCTGGAAAAATATAAAATCAGTGCAGTAAGTGATGCCATATACATTGCTGGGCTGGTAGGATGCATAAGCAATTGAAGAAGTTTTCCCTCTTTTCTAGGAAAAATGCCGTAAAGAGAAGGCTGCTGATCTGAGTCTGGGTTTAAAAAAAGAGTGTTATTAAAAAAATAAAAATCCCTGGTTCTTTAACAAATTGATGTTTGAATTGTCTGGATCCGGTCTTTCTCACTGTTTCTGAGCCCAGGCATGACTGCTGGGAGTTCCGTTGCGTGTTGCGTTGTTGTTTCCATGGGTGCATACAGATCTTGTCTGCTGCAGTCCATGTCACCACTGCACCACAGCTCAGCTGGTATCTACAGAAGGCTCTTTCTCAGGTAAATAAATGGAATGAAAACAGAAAGAAAAGAGGATGAAGGTTTAGTGTTTACCCCACAACGGACACAAGGTAGAAACCCCCGGGGGGGGGGGGGGGGTGTCTGAGCTGACGGCCAGGAAGTTAAGGGAAAGAATCTCATGTTATTTTAATTAGCTTCACACTAGATTCATTATTGCAATGCTATAAATAAATTAGAGTCACTTTGCATAGATCAGGCATCAGACCAAAATTGGGAATAGACTCCATGTTTCACGACTCTACTCCTAACCACCAGACAATACAGTTTTTCCAGTACTGAGTCCCATAGTCCCTTCACCTAGGGGTTTGATGGGAGCTCCAGATTTTGCTTAACCATGCCAAGCTACCATAGGTGGGGCCTTCAATTGCAACCCAACATGTACCACTGCTTGCCTAACTGACCTGGGAAAATCTTGCTTCAATTTATGGAGTTATGTGATCCGGCTACACTAGAACTAGGAATTCTAGAACATTGAGGTGTTTGATGTCTCATTTTCCTGCCAACAGCAAGAACAATTTATCCACTCATAACTGTTTCATAGCTAGATTGATAACTGGGAACAAAAAAGGTGTGTGTTACTAATACTGTGTTTTTCCTAAGGTTGTATGAATACAGGCCAGAATTACAGCAAAAAAAAAAAACTTTTAATATAATTTTGGAAAACACAAAAAGGCAAAATACCTCTTCTCTAAGCTACTAGGAAGTTTAGTTTTCCACAATGGCCACTGGCAGCTTTCTCAGCAATTAATTTTAATAGTACACACTTTCTGGCAATAAAAAGGAGATAGCAACTAATATAATTAAGTCTGCAAAGCAAC
Source organism: Phaethon aethereus (assembly GCF_964289735.1). NCBI lineage: Eukaryota > Metazoa > Chordata > Aves > Phaethontiformes > Phaethontidae > Phaethon > Phaethon aethereus. The sequence continues at coordinate 20,686,626 of NC_138582.1, forward strand.
CTCTAAACTGAAATGTGTCTCCCGGCAGAACAAGCATAGGATTGTTCATTACAGTGCTCTCCAGGAATAACAAAAACAATTCCCAAAAATGCATTATTAATGGACATTCCCAGAATTAATGATAAAACAAACCAGATGTTCTCTTACATTTGTCTCATAAATGCAAAGTCAATATGCCAAACCCAAAACCCATCTTTGGGAAAGCTATAGGCTATTTATGAAGGCACTTTAACTGTATTTCCCTTTACTATAACAGACAGAATTCCTTGTCTATAGTCTAAGACAATCTAGTTATGATTTTATATGTATTAATGAAAAAAAGTCTCATGCCCAAGAGGAAATGTAGGTGAAATGTATGATTTTACATAGCCTACATTTACTATAGAGCTGCCCATTTCAAATCAGACATATTTTTTGTAAAAAACACAATATTCTGATGTGAAGAACACTCCAGTCACAGTCACAACTCCCTACTATAACAGATCTGCTCAAAATATTGCTTAAGACTAAAAAAACTTTCACCAAATAAGTTTTAGCTATATTAGTAGGTAATAGTTTGATATTTATCCTTTACAGAACGTGATTACTCACATGGAATGGATTTCACTCCCCTGAGTAAGGGTTGCAAAAGTCCACTGAAGCTGATAGAAAGCAAATACTACTGATAAAGAAAAGTACAAAGCAAATTATACATATGCTAATACCTTAATGTAATAATATCAAACATGGTGGGCCATCTGGTGTAAATCATCATAGCTCTGATGAAGCCAATGGACCTGGAGCAATTTGCATCAGCTGAGGACTTGGACTGGCATACAATATTTCTTAAAGGAATTTTTTTAAGAAAACCATTATTAAGAAAAAATTATTTTGAAAAGTTACAAGTGTGAGTTAGAAGTAAAGAATGAACAGTAACCAAGCACATGGGCTGGCAGCAGAAATTTAGTATCTTTAGTTAGTAAATAACATTAGAAGAACACACAAGATTTTCAAGCAAACACTAGGTTCCTATTTTATATAAATACTCAAGTCTAACTGCTGTTATTTTTAATTATTGAACAGTGAGTCGTTTTCGTTTTCATTACTAACACTTTCAGCTGCCAAATGACATACAGAAGGAAATGGCAGCAATTATGCTGAAGGATGCTGTAATGACAGGCTCCACTGCAATACTGTGTGCTGAGAGATGCAGAGCCAAAGCCACCGAGGAAAAGGTAGAGGTAATTTTTCACTTTGTGAACTTCATTAACATGACATAGCTTGCTGGGGTTTTTTTCAGCACCATCATTTTAATGTCTGTAATGATCACCAGATATTGCCAAGATTTTGTCCAAACATTTACAGACTTTTAAAATCCTTTGGGCCTCTTGCAAAGCAGCAATTCTGTGGGGTGCCATCTGCCCTTCTGTTCCACCTGGCTGGGGCACTGTGCCCTCTACACTGATACCCAGTACCCACTCTAAGTAACACTGCAAACTCTAATTGTCATTATTGTTCCTCCACTTGTCAGGTTCATGAGGTGAACTGCTAGCTCAAGCCTTTCAACAATCCTGGACTACACTGTTGCATCCTAGCAGAGGTGAACAGTCTTCCTGACCTTGCAGGACCAGATATGATCATCTCCATAAGCTCCACTTTGCAGGTGTTGGAGAGCTGAACAGTTCTGAGCTCCCAGACAGCTCAAACACATGCATTTCACTGAAGGGCTGAACACTGCACAGCCAGACTTCGGGGCCTCAGCACAAGGAGGGTCCAGATATACCATATCTCCTTCCCAGACCACTGCCATCTTTCCTTCCAGCAGAGTTATTTCCCATGTAAGCATGGTCTATTGCTCCTCAGACACCCTGCCTCTCCACTGCAGGCTGGGGTAGGCTGCAGGACAAATGCTGACTTCAGGAATAGCAGATCCTGCTGGCTGACCTCCCTCCAAACCCGGGGCTGGGGTCAGCTGGCAGCCTGTTGGTTGTGGGATGCAGCTGGGGCAGAGGAGGAGCCACATGCTGTGCTTCTGCCCTGCTTCCTCAGCCACGAGGCCCACACCAAGCGCTGGGCCCGCTAAATTTCCCAAAATACTGACTAGGTGAGGCTAAGACACCTCTGGGACTCCCTGAACCCTTTGCAACTCTGCTCGTAGAGAAGACAGAAAAATCAACTGCAAGACTAATGGTCAGTTGTACAGATGATGAGGTCCTCTTGAACCCCATTTTCCTAATCTGTCTTAAGTCCACAGACCCCACAACTCCCAAGTGAATCACGAACAGCAGCTTTCCTCACAGACGGGTCGTCTTCAGCCTTCCTCTCCTGAATGCCACGGAGTGCTGTAGATACTGGTAACAAATAGACACATGGCCTTTGGGAGTGGGAACAAGGATGGGAAGATGTTAGTCCCTATGTCTTCAGCAGGAGCTCAGAGGCTGAAGTGAGAAACATGGGAAAAGCTGCTAAACAGAGCAGAGAAATTAAAAATATGTCCCACCTTGCTTTGTATACTTGGGATCAGTGAAGAAAAACAGGAAGCAGAGGTAGATGCACTTCCTAGTAGGTATTTATATTCACATTAAATGAAAATAGTAAATAGTAAGTAGTAAGTAGTAAGTAGTAAATAAAAGCAACTTAACCAAAAGAAAGAAATAAGAAAATCTTGTTTCTTCATTTCACAGCTCCTGATTACTGTTCAGCCATGAGCAAAGGTTGGAAAGACCTGTGACAGTCACTTTGTCCAAACTCTTGCTCAAAGCAGGGATTATGTGACAAGGAACATCCTTCATGGTAGCTGAGCATGGATATTTAAAACCGATTAAGAAAATAATAAAATAATACTACAAGGGTGGATTCTTCAGTTCTACAGAATATTACAGGAAAAGAATTTGTTATTGGTTTTGCAAACTAGTCCATTTAATGTTCGTTAATCGCCTGTTTTCCAGTGATTTTATGTTCCACTTTTCATCCATTAACAATTTTGTTAGGGAAATCATGCAAAATATATTCAAATAGTGTCTAGGGAAGACCATTTGCAGAAAACATCAAAGCAATTAGTTTCGACCAGCCTAACCAGCCAAATTAGCAGAAAGAACATTTCTGAATCAAATGGAGGAATACAGCTGGAAAACAAAATTTTAACTGATGCTTAACCAAGTGTTGGAAACTATGCCTTCAAATCTGACAGTCAGTGAAAACAAAGTGACAAAAAATTTTAATATTCAAGAGCTATCCACAGGAGTCAAAAAGAAATTGAGCAATAAATACATACAAGGAGAGTGAGTGAGTACGTATAAGGGAAGTGAGACACAAGGGTGAAACATTTGCCAGCCCTTGGAGCTAATATACTACAGTCCTAAAACAGCCCCAGTGAGTGTTGTTGGTTATTTACACAAATCTGCTGAAATCTGCTTAGCAAGATCTCTCACAATTTGAGTAGCACAACCCCGAGAGAATAATTGTCTTGAGATGACTTTTAAGCTGATGCTGACTGGATTTGTCTCTCTTGCTGCCTGTATCAAGTACTGATTTTGAAAAGCCCTTATTCTTACTTGCACGATACTATAATTCAGAGGGGCTTCAAAAACATTTTTGATACATTTCCTAGTGGCACCAAGAACGTACAACACTTTGCAAATATGACATTAACGAGGTCACACCCATAACTGATGTATGAAATAGTCACAGGCAAGCGAAAAATTTCCTTTCTTTTTACACCATTACTTTTTTTTTTTTTAAAGGCAGCTTTGGAAATAAGTCAGCTTCACCGACTTCAAAATGCGTGGCAGTATCATCCCTACCAAAAAAGCGTTGGTAAGTACGATGCCTACGGGACAGTTTTCAGTATTTCAGTGTTATTGATGTACACGGGATCTGACCTCAGGAAATCTTGCGTTAAGTGCAGGATAACCCAGGGGTGAATCAGGACCTGCACGTACCCACAGACACACATCATTAGGCCCATCACGTGCAGTCTGGCAGGATGACAGGTATAGCAGGAGAATAAGCTCGTATTAAAACATGTTAACATATTTTTCATGCTGCAATGGCCTAATTCTCGTTCTCTCAGCTACATCTCATGCAAAGTCTCTCTCTGATCCTTTCTCTCACACGCTGACACTACTTTGGTGTTTTTACATGAATCCCCTGGGCCTAGAGATAAGTAAGAACAAATTATTTGGCAGAAGCCCAACATCTGTAATTAGATCTATTGAAGCTTAAAATATCTCAATTATTCTTTACTGAAAAACATGCAGTCAAAAAACTTTTAAGCGAAGAAATTTATCATTCCCCTTAAAAAAACTTTGTGAAACATATTCCCCAACACACCATCAACAAGAGACGCGTCGAAGCCTTCCACTAAACCTTCAATATGAAAGACGGTCTCCTCCAGAGCAAGAGAGGAGCAGCAGATGAACTCCGGAGGAGGAGAAAATCCCTCTGTCGCAGCAGCAGCGGCGGCCGCCGCCAGATCCTGCCTTGATCCCCAGCCTCGGTTTCGGCGGGAACGCGCAGGGCCTAATCTAACCCATATGACGAACGAGCTTCTGTGCACCGCTGCGCGCTCGCCTCAGATATCTACCCGGCATCTATTAATTTTAAGATAAAGTAGCACATGTAATATTTGTTTTTCGCGTGTCGTTGCTATCTGTAATTTACATGCGCGGGGAATAGCAGAACCAAGTAGCAAGTTGTTGTTTGTGCGACAGCGGCTCCCAAGGGCCTCGCGGGGCCTGCTCTCCCAGCCACCCAGGGTCCCCCACTCCTTGCCTGCCCGCAGCCGGTGCCCCAGCCGCTGCCTTCGCGGCCCGCACCCCAGGAGCAGTGGCAGCGCTCGCGGCGAGCCCGGGCACCGCGGCTCCCCGTGCCGCCCCACGGCGCGTGCCCCACACGCCGCGCAGCCTGCCCCTGCGCAGAGCGGTGGAGGCAGGAAGGGGCCTCTGGAGGTCCCCTGGCCCAAGCTCCCGGATCAAGCAGGGCCACCCAGAGACAGCTGCCCAGGGCTGGGGCTACTGCTGGATCGAAAGCCGGACATGAGCCGGCAATGTGCGCTCGCAGACCAGAAGGCCAAGCGTCTCCTGGGCTGCATCAAAAGCATAGGCTGTACTGTGGTGCAGATAATAAATACCAACAATCAGGAGAGCTTTAAGGTGTGACTTTTGCAATGAGCTTCGTGAAACAATCTGGCCCTAATTTTCCCAGTAAAACAGGGGCAGTGGGCTCCCTCATGTCTCCCTACAACTAGGGTGATTGATTACTATATATGAAGTGCTATGTAACAGGTAAAATGGATCTGATCAGCTCCACAGCCACCAGTGGGTGGAAAGTCAGGCCCACAGCTTAATACAGAAAATTTCCCCTTGCAGAATTTTTCCAACCAGCAGTAGATTTACGGTTGAATACCTTCATCAATGGCATAGACAGTGGGATCAAGTGCACCCGTAGCAAGTTTGCAGATGACACCAAGCTGAGTGGTGCACTTGACACACCGGAGGGATGGGATGCCATCCAGAGGGACCTGGACAGGTTCGAGGAATGGGCCCCTGTGAACCTCATGAGGTTCAACAAGGCCAAGTGCAGGGTCCTGCACCTGGGTCTGGGCAACCCCCGTTATCAGTACAGGCTGGGGGATGAAGGGATTGAGAGCAGCCCTGCTGAGAAGGACTTGGGGGTGCTGGTGGATGAAAAGCTGGACATGAGCCAGCAATGTGTGCTTGCAGCCCTGAAGGCCAAGCATATCCTGGGCTGCATCCAAAGCAGCGTGGCCAGCAGGTTGAGGGAGGGGATTCTGCCCCTCTGCCCCACTCTGGTGAGACCCCACCTGGAGTCCTGCGTCCAGCTCTGGAGCCCTCAGCACAGGAAAGACATGGACCTGTTTGACGGGTCCAGAGGAGGCCACCAAAATGATCAGCGAGCTGGAATACCTCTCCTCTGAGGACAGGCTGAGAGAGTTGGGGTTGTTCAGCCTAGAGAAGAGAAGGCTCTGGGGACAGACTTTTTAGTAGGGTCTGTTGTGATCAGACAAGAGGTAATAGTTTTAAAGTAAAAGAGGGCAGATTTCAACTAGGTGTAAGGAAGAAATTTTTCACAATGAGGGTGGTGAGGCACTGGCACAGGTTGCCCAAAGAGGTGGTAGATGCCCCAGCCCTGGCAACATTCCAGGTCAGGTTGGACAGGACTCTGAGCAACCTGATCTAGTTGCAGATGTCCCTGCTCATTGCAGGGGGGTTGGATTGTATGACCTTTAAAGGTCCCTTCTAACCCAAACTATTCTATGATTCTATGACTGCCAGCCCTGTGCTGCCCTGGGGAGCGCAGCTGGGGGAGGGTATGAACCATCACTGGCAACATTGCTGTCATGTTTTGGGTTACTGTGTGGCAACCACAGAAATTACAGGTATCTGTTTGCACCTGGCTGATTTCATGGCAAAGCTTTTATGACCAGAATTAACAATTCCTCATTGTGGCCTGATGGCTTATTTTTAATAAACATAAAGGTTGGAAACATTTTGGCCCCGGGGTTAACTGTTGCTGTTCTCTGGAGTCTGCAAAGCAGAGGCATGATATTTTTCGTGTGCAACGTCATGACATTTTCTTGCCCTTGACATGACACCCTCCCTCCGGCCTCAGCTGAGCAGAGCCATGGTAAGCTGGAGGCCTTTTTCCCTCTTTTAAATAGAGACTACAAACATATAATTTATATATTCCTTATACAGACTTCCCTATTTTATCGCTGCTGCAAGTATTTAAACATGTCTCCAGCATAACATTTGCACTGTCCTGCATGTAAGACTTCTTCCCCTCTAAAGTGTCAGAGATAATTCCTCAGTCTCAAGAGTACGAACATATTACACAGCCCTGGACTTTTCAGCTTGACAAAAATAATCTCCGTTCTTACCCAAATGTTTCAGAGCTCTGTCAGCAAGCAAAGAGTAAATCTTCACAGCCCCCAGCATCCAGCCCCAAGGTATTAACCGAAGCTACATCTGTGCCTAGAGTGGCAGAGCATTAGAGTCAACGTACTTACGGGGCTTTCCCTGGATCTCCCTCCAGCTGTTTGCAAAGTTCCACCTGAAAGGTTGTCCCCATGGCTGGGACCAAGGATCAGGTAACAGCTTGGGGGACACCTGCACCCCACAGCCCCTGGAAGGGGGACACGTTCCCTCCGCGCGTCTGCCGCGTTTGCTGTCTTTGTGCGTTGGCTCCTCTCTCTGCCTTACCCTCGTTCACGTTGGCACCAGGCACGGGCAGCGGCTGAGCGTCTGTCAGGCAGATTGCGCACATGGCGCATTCCTGAACAACTTCAAACACCGTTTCCAAGCATGTGCAAGAGCTTCTACGCCATATTCCCGGCTGTTGCTGTATCGCCCTAGGTGGGCTGCTCAGGGTCTTTCTGCAGGTGTTTGGAGACAAAGCATATTCAAAGAAACATCTACATCTCGTTATTACTGCTTCTCTCCCCTTTTTGTCTGATGCCAAAGGGGAAAGAATGCAAAGATTAAAATATAGGAATTATGTTTATAATATCAAAGCATGTTCATGCAATCATTCGGTCAAGCCTGGGATCTGTTGCTGGTCAAAATTTAATAACGTGTATGTTTGCAAAGCAACACTAAACTTAGAAAAGACATATGACCAATGTATTCAGACACTAAGAAAATGATCAGGGTTAAAGAAAGGTAAGGGTTAAAATTACATGACAGTTTAGTGTCTGGATATGTTACTTAAAACTTTGGAGTAAAAATTTTTACTTATCATTTTAGGCATCTTAAAGTGAGCAGTTTATGTTGCAGAACTCCAGAACTGAAAGTAATTATACGTAGTATGTTAATCTAGATGAGGAATTTTGCAGTACCCATAATTAAGGAGAGTGACAGCATGCTAAATACTAGCTAACTAACCTCTGGCAGGGAAGCCTGCTCCTGGAACATGGGGAACCCGGTGGCGATCCATCTTCTGCACACTTTTAAAATTATAATAGAAAGGCTTTAACTTTTCCAGATTCTTGTAATGAAATCTCGCACTACAAAAATGCTTCCTGCAGCACACCCTATACTAACAAAAATCACATTTGTCAGTGCTTTGGAATGGGAATTAGTACTACAGTGACCAGCAGGAAAGCATTTGAGAATGCAAAAAAATTGTCTTTCAATAAACCCCCAAGGAAAAAAGTGATCTTCAGGAGTACCAAAGATTGACTTAAATATTCTCTTCTAGAACAAAAAAAGAGGTGCTTTGGAAGACTTCATCAAAAATGTCTCATGGCAAGCTGGCTTTGTGTAATTCAAATTCATGAAGAGGAGATTTAATTCTTAAGCTAAACTGAGCCGTAGTTTGATCTGACTGTCTAGGGGTTCAGCGAGTGGTCTGCGCAGTGACCTATTACCCAGCGGGCAGAAACCCAACTCCTTCTGCAATCGGAGGGTGAGCTGGAATAAACCAGAGTGGGTTTTGGTCCTGAACCTGGAAGAGGAACCCTAATCCACTCTGCGGACTATAACTTTTCTCCCTGGTCTGGGACAAGCAGCGGATAAATCTCTAAGGTATAAACATCAAGTTTATTAGATGCTTTTTCTGTCTGTGAAGACTGTGATGTAATGCGATGGCTAATGATGTAAATGTGCCCGGGTGTGCGTTCCAGCACTGAAACCAGCGGCACTGGACAGCCCCACCGCACCATCAAATTCCCTCACCCCAAACAACATGGTCTGCATGTGGGCTGCTCACTGGGGGCGATACCCGGCCCGTGACAACGTCTGCACCGGCTGAAGGAACCCTCCAAAATTTCCTGAGGCAGGGAGAGCCCTGGTTACTGCCAAGTTTCCTTGCATAGAGATAACTGTACGCACAGTACGCTGCTCCAAAATTGCAGCACGCTGCTCCAAAACTGCAGCACGCTGCTCCAAAACTGCAGCACGCTTCGTCTTTGCAGGCGATGGTGGTGTGCACGCAGGCACACAGCAGCCGAACTGTCCTTGCTCACGTGTCCGCTCCCTCGCAGACGTACCCGGGGTCAGGGCAAATGAAGGCAGGATTTAAGCCAGCATCACATCAGGACTCAGCAACACACCACAACCTGGATGCCTGCGTGCTCCGCCTAAGCCAACGAGTATAAAATGAGTAAGGGATGCAAAGTATCGTTTCAAAACGCGGGTGTCGGAGAACACGGGGCTAGCCGAGGAGGTGCATCCCCCCCTGCTTCCCCCTCAGCTCTGTGCCCTGTCTCTGGTGGGATCCAATGCAGCAACACTTGCTACAGCTATACAGGGAAATCAAGCCAGGCCAGGAACCAGGCTCAGGTGCCGGCATGCGGCTGCCTGTGCTGCTTTGGTATTAGGCTGCTCCCACCCTGGGCAACACGCGTGTGGTGGGTCGACCCTGGCTGGACACCGGGTGCCCACCAAGCCGCTCTGTCACTGCCCTCCTCAGCTGGGCAGGGGAGAGAAAATGTAACGAAAGGCTCATGGATCGGGATAAGGATGGGGAGATCACTCACCAGTTGCCATCCTGGGCAAAAGAGACCCGACTTGGGGAAATTAATTTAATTTATTGCCAATCAAATCAGAGCAGGATAATGAGAACTAAAACCAAATCTTAAAACACCTTCCCCCCACCCCTCCCTTCCTCCCGGGCTCAATTTCACTCCCGATTTCTCTCCCTTCTCCCCCCGAGCGGCGCAGGGGGATGGGGAATGGGGTTGTGGTCAGTTCATCACACGTTGTCTCTGCCGCTCCTTCCTCCTCAGGGAGAGGACTCCTCACCCTCTGCCCCTGCTCCAGCCTGGGGTCCCTCCCACAGGAGACAGTCCTCCATGGACTTCTCCAGTGTGAGTCCTTCCCACAGGCTGCAGTTCTTCACGAATTGCTCCAGCCTGGATGCCTTCCATGGGGTGCCATCCTTCAGGAACAGGCTGACTCCAGTGTGGGTCCCCCACGGGGTCACAAGTCCTGCCTGCGTGGGCAGGTCTCTGCTCCAGTGTGGCACTCCATGGGCTGCAGGGGCACAGCCGGCCTCACCATGGTCTTCCCCACGGGCTGCAGGGGAATCTCTGCTCTGGCACCTGGAGCACCTCCTGCCCCTCCTTCTTCACTGACCTTGGTGTCTGCAGACTTGTTCCTCTCACATATTCGCACTCCTCTTTCTCTTCCGACTGCTGCCAGTGTTGCACAGGTTTTTTTGGGGGCCCCCCTGCCCCCTTCTTAAATCTGTTCCCCCAGAGGCTCTACCACTGTCGCTGATGGGCTCAGCTTTGGCCAGCGGTGGGTCCGTCTTGGAGCCGGCTGCATTGGCTCTATGGGACACAGGGGAAGCTTCTGGCAGCTTCTCACAGAAGCCACCCCTGCAGCCCCCCACTACCAAAACCTCGCCACGCAAACCCAGTACATTGTGCCAAGGACTTTTCCCAGCAGGCAGCAGTCTGGGGGATGAAGAGAGTCGAGCTACACGGGCACAACCTGGGCCATGGTGCCCGCCCTTGGGCTGTTTGATTTACAGGTGCCATCCAAGGACGCAGATGCATCGCGGGGATGGGCGTGCAACGTGCAAGGCACATCAGCAAGAGAGGGAGCGTTACAGCCCCGTAACCCTCCTGCCTCTGGCTCCTGAGTCTCTTGCGAGTCCGGCCCAAAGAAGAGAAAATGCTCACCCCAACATTTACAAGGAAGCAAACAAATTGTCTTCAACTTTTAAGGCACTTTAACTTGGCTTTGTTAGTTGTGTGGTGCTGGCACAAGGCATGTTTTTACAAAGAAAGACTATTTAAAAAAATAGCAATAACCCTATCCTACTTAGTCATCTTATATTTATTAAAGCCACTTTCTGAATAAGTTGAATTTTAAGTATGACAGAATGTCAGACTTCAGGGGAAAAAAGTTTAAATGAACCAAATACCTTGCAGAACTCAGTGATGACTTTTATGACTCTTTGGGAATGAAAACGACTAAACCTTTTTTCCCCCTGTTATGAGCCAAAGTTCAAAAATTGGAGCAAGGTCAGTTTTAAACAGACACATTCCATCCGATCATCGTTTAGGTGAAACAAAATGTGAAAGTCACTGCAGATTTATGCAGTAGCCACCAATGAAATGCTATTTGATATAAATCAATGAAATTGGATCTATTCAGATTGATGGGGATAAGGGTCAGGGAAGCATGCCCGTTCCTCAGCAGTCAAAGTGACAGATTGTGTAGGTTTTCCACAAATCTGACGTGGTTTCTTAATTAGAAACATAAAGGAAGCGGATATACAAATCCCACTGGTATCCGGTGGAAATGAGAGGAGAATACCAAATGATAAACCAATATTTATAGGGGATTGTTTCCAAGAATTTATTACATTGTTTTTCCATTTAATTACCTTGAACTGGTCATATAGAAATACTATAAAGAATACAAATGTGCTCTTCTTTTAACAAAATAGCAAATTCCTGTTTAAAATGAGCTAATTAGTCTTACTAAATACATTTGAGATCTGCTGTGAAATCCCAAGGCTTAGTCTGCTTACAGCATAATCACCTTAGCTGACATCTTTCAATGGAAAATTCTAACCTTTATGGGGCACTGGGAAAGACGACCTCATATATTATTCCAACATTTACAAATCTCCAAGGCAGCTGTATCCATTTTTAGAATAAAATCATACATACTGTATGATTTGTGGTTCATTATTTGCATTGAAGAAATTAATTGTGCGAGTCTAAAAGAAGGAAGCAAGCAGCAAAAAAAAGTGATTGCCACAAAAATCCCCTTGATTTTATTTTTAGGTAACTTTTTCTAAAATAAATATTTAAGGAGAGACTGGCTTTAATTTTTTTTTTTTTTTTTCCCTAGCAGCATTCAGAATTAAACAGGGGCAAATAGGTACCATTTCCTCTCAATCATATCCTTGAACCAGATTCTGGTTTGTTTTTAACTTAAAAAAAGCCATACTGGGAAATTGCTGAAATCAACACCTACTTTGAAATCAGAAATAGTAGTCAGGAGCTGCTGTTCCAAACCAATAAAAGTGTAACAGTCCATATGAAAACAGACAAACACTGTGAGGCAGCAGAACATAGGGTATATTTCCTGCAGAAAGAAGTAGGGTCAGGCATTTTTCCAAGTACTATTATTTTTTAAAAATACTCTGGACTACAATAACACCTAGGAGTTTTATTTCTAGACCTGTCTCATTTAAAAAATACGTCATCCCTCCTCCAGAAAAATTTAAACCTATATTCACAAAAACCTTTGAGCTTCATATGTCCTATTCACACGTCTGACAAGCTTAAAGATATTTGCAAGCCTTGGTTTTTCAATAACATTTAAAATAAAAGGCTATGGCTAGATATAGATCACCAAGACAGTATAAACTAATATGAGCTATCAATAGTCAGTGCCACTTTATATTTGCCTGGTTTTCCACAGGCAGCAGGTAAAATGAAGAACTGCAGATGGCTGTAAGGAAGGGGGATGTGGATGGAGATCCTGCCCACACTGTGGGACAGCGAGGGAGAGAGCTTGGCAGTGTCCGTCTGAAAACCTACCAAGTGGGTAACGGAAGCTGGAGTCAATCCTTTATAGTGAATGATGGGCAGGATGAAGATAAAGTTTTGAAAGGTTTTAAGAACTCAGACAAAAAATTTCATTTTTGAAATTACAAAGAGGGAGCCAGGGAAGGATTGCAAAGAGAAGTGTCACGCTCAAAGCAACAAGAGAGATAGATGACCCATGCAGCAACATAATTGATAGAAGTGAAGGGCAAAAATGCATTTATCAAAATTAGAAAAAGCATGTAGAAAAATCAATATATGAGCCAATGAGAGCTACAGAGCAAGTTTTAGCTGTGCAGTTGGATAAGAAAGGCCATATCTTAGAGATTCTAGGTGGCCTTCAACCCTTCTTTCTCACTGCAACCTCCCTCCTCTTTCCAGGTGTGAAAACCTTGAAAGATGTGGGAAGCTGATCTGTTGGTTAAGTGGAGTGACAGACACATGGTGCTGCTCTCTGCAGGAATGGTGACAGGGAGGTTTAGAGCCTGGGAGGCTGGTATGCCGCTTCCTAGTACAATAAGATATCTCAGACAGATACAGACCCTCAGTGAACAGAACCAGGTTACAACCAAAGAACAGGTTTTTGTTCCCCTTCACCAGATGCATGCTTCCCTGTTGCTATTTTATTACATAAAATGTGCCAGACTGTTTCCTGGCTTTGTGCAGCACAGCTTGTGTCCATGCAGCTGTACCCTCCTCCCCTCTCCTCCAAGAGGGTGCTCTTGTCCCTGCTGGCTCTTGGAACAGTCCCTTGGCCATCTTCTTCGTGAGACTGCTGGGGATGTCCTTTCCATGGGAATCCTTCCATGGAGAAATGATGGCTGTCACAGCCCAAACCATACTAGAAAGTGTGCTAGAAGTTATACCGTACGACCGACTGCACAGCAGTGCTGTGTCTTATTTAGTTTACTAGAAGTTGTAAAGACAAATTTAGTTTACTAGACAAGTGCTAGTTTACTAGAGCCAGCCTGAAAGCATCCCTATTGCTGTGGGGAGTGGTGGGTGTAGAAGGAAAATGAGTAGTAGGGGGAGTTTGAAAAAGAAACCTCCTGAACAAACACCAAGCTTAACTAACTCACATAATCTCAAGAAACTTAGCAAAAGCCTCCCCCACTGCCTATTTAGAATCATAGAAACACAGAATAGTTTGGGTTGGAAGGGACCTTTAAAGGTCATCCAGTCCAACTCCCCTGCAATGAGCAGGGACATCTGCAACTAGACCAGGTTGCTCAGAGCCCCATCCAACCTGACCTGGAGTCTTTCCAGGGATGGGGCATCTACCACCTCCCTGGGCAACCTGTGCGAGTGCCTCACCACCCTCACTGGGAAACATGTATTCCTCACATCTAGTCTAAATCTGCCCTCTTTTAGTTTAAAACCATTACCCCTTGTCCTATTGCAACGGGCCCTGCTAAAAAGTCTGTCCCCATCTTTCTTATAAACCCCTTTAAGTGGGCTTATGAGACTGTAATAAGGTCTCCCTAGAGCCTTCTCTTCTCCAGGCTGAACAACCCCAACAATCTCAGCCTGTCCTCACAGAAGAGGTATTCCATCCCTCTGATCATTTTTGTGGCCTCCTCTGGACCCGTCAAACAGGTCCATGTCTTTCCTGTGCTGAGGGCTCCAGAGCTGGACGCAGGACTCCAGGTGGGGTCTCACCAGAGTGGGGCAGAGGGGCAGAATCCCCTCCCTCAACCTGCTGGCCACGCTGCTTTGGATGCAGCCCAGGATATGCTTGGCCTTCAGGGCTGCAAGCACACATTGCTGGCTCATGTCCAGCTTTTCATCCACCAGCACCCCCAAGTCCTTCTCAGCAGGGCTGCTCTCAATCCCTTCATCCCCCAGCCTGTACTGATAACGGGGGTTGCCCAGACCCAGGTGCAGGACCCTGCACTTGGCCTTGTTGAACCTCATGAGGTTCACAGGGGCCCATTCCTCGAACCTGTCCAGGTCCCTCTGGATGGCATCCCATCCCTCCGGTGTGTCAAGTGCACCACTCAGCTTGGTGTCATCTGCAAACTTGCTACGGGTGCACTTGATCCCACTGTCTATGCCATTGATGAAGGTATTCAACCGTAAATCTACTGCTGGTTGGAAAAATTCTGCAAGGGGAAATTTTCTGTATTAAGCTGTGGGCCTGACTTTCCACCCACTGGTGGCTGTGGAGCTGATCAGATCCATTTTACCTGTTACATAGCACTTCATATATAGTAATCAATCACCCTAGTTGTAGGGAGACATGAGGGAGCCCACTGCCCCTGTTTTACTGGGAAAATTAGGGCCAGATTGTTTCACGAAGCTCATTGCAAAAGTCACACCTTAAAGCTCTCCTGATTGTTGGTATTTATTATCTGCACCACAGTACAGCCTATGCACCCCGAGCCTCAGTGTATGAGGTGCTATATATAAAACCAGAACCAAAAGATGTTCCCATGCTCCAATGAACTGGCTGCTTAGCAATATTGAAATGTTTTGTTGAATATTAAGATTGAATAAACAGACAAGCTACGTGGCATGTACTCAAATATTTTTTAATGAAAATTTCTGACCCAAATGACCCTTGAAAGGTAGAAGCTGTCATTCTGAGAAATGCGTAGGGGCAGGTGTCATCTTTTACGAGGCCGAATCTGACACATTTTCAAAGCACTGGCACCAAAAGTAAGAGAGTTGGGGGACAATTTTTGGCATAAACATTAAGAAAAACTGCCTAAACACAGGAAAGAACTAAAAAGTTTACACCTTTTTGAGAATTTAAACTAATCTATGGTGCTTCAGGGTATTTTCCTTTAGAATAAGTATTCTGTCTTCTATGGTGCTGTAAGAACATATAGCAGAGGATACAATTTTTGAGAAAGAAAATAAGCCTCATGACAAAAATCCTGCTCACCGCACTTAAGCAAACATTCTTCATATTGAATCCAATAGGGCGACTTATGAAAAGTAGAGAAGAGAATTTGGTCCATTATGTGGCTATCAGATTTAAATTACACCAATAACTGAGATACATGGGGTATCAGTGACAGGAATACTGGACGCAGAGTGTATGATTACTCAATTACTCCAATGTCTGTTGGATGCTTAAAGGCTAAAACAATTTTGGGTTCCTTCCAGTCAGTGCATATCACTGTCAGCTCTTCAGACAGTTTACCTTTCCCAAGAAGCTTTTGCTTACCTTATCACCTTCCCAGATCTGCTGCCTGCATTCTCCAATTACTGCACTTAACTGCAAGCCACGTTACATATACTTTACACTTCATCTTTATCTGTTCCATTTCGGTGATGTGATATTAGGCAAACATCTTAAACTTACAGCACTGGGCTTCAAGTCACTGACATCTTAGATTTATTTCCCCCAAAGCTTTTGGTTTTAGCAGGAGCTCAAATGGAGCACCGAGAAAGCAGAGCAGGGAGCCGTAGCCACAAACGTGGAGGCAGTTTGGCAAATCGAAGTAGTCTTGAAATGCAAGGCAAAAAGGGGCAAAAGTCTGCAATACTCTGTAGTTCTGACTCACAAAGGACTGATCACAAAATTGGAAGTTGAAAAGAAAGCTGAAACAGAAAATTATCTAAATCAAAAAGGAGAAACATGTGAAGCAAAGGGACTAATTAATCTAAATTAAAAGAAATCTACAAATGAGAATACATTAGCTGGAAATATTTCTTATTACTGTTGTTATTTCTATTTAAAAAAATCTTAAAGGAAAACAGCTATTCACAGTATGAGCCAGAAATATCTATTTCCTCCATTAAACAGTTTTATCTGATTTAGGTTTACCCTTCGGTACCACTATTTGAAACATAATGCATCATTTAGGGAAATAACAGCCAGCTTGTAGATCACTCATAAAAGGAAGACGGTTAATGCTTAATACCCAAAATCAAACTTGTTTGTTCATTCTAATTTGTCACATGGATCTTAAACTCGCTTCTGTGTGCTGATAAAATGAATCCATAACGAAGTGGCTTCTGCTTCCATCAGTTACACATTTTGAGCATCAGTCACCCCTTCTTACAAATGCTCAGTAATATTTTCCTTGGTTTGCTGTTTCTCTGAACACTTTTCTGCTCCGAAACTAAAGGAACAGTTCTGTAATGCAAATAAAAAACTTCATCAAAGACAAATGAGACAAATTTATCACAGCCAGTATATGCAGAAAACTCATACACCAATAAGGGAAAAGCAGTAAGAAAATCAGCAATGACTACAAAATAACCAAGCTACTAAACTGCTTTTCCAATATTTTTACATTAAAAAACAGTTGTCATATGAGATAATAATGGACACATTGAAAATGCTGTCTCAAGAAAGTGGGGCTTTCCACATAACTTCACAGTATTTCTAACCCTTATGCTTTCAGGGTAAGGGCTCAGGACCACAGATCTATTCAAGGAGGGCTAGAAACCTGAACACCTCTTCACAGCCAGGCTACAGTCAGAACTGGGTCTCTGAAAGAGACTTTACAGGCACCGAATGCACTGATTTAAAACCATCTTTAGGTGACTGACACCTTCTTCAGGGAAGCACCTAAGCATTCAGTTGACCATAAGCAAATGCATAAAGGCCGCTGACTGAAAAAAACGTGCTTTCTTGAGAGGGTACCATTGGCACTACTGGTTGGTTAGCAGCTCTGTAAATCATATTTTTTCTGGAGGTGACCCTATTTAAAATTAAAGGCATGAAATTTTAAAATATCAAGTCCAAGTCACACACATACCCCACCCATCTCTACATAAAACTAAATCATATAACTTCATGGAGTGCCTTGCCCAATATGGCCATATAAACACACTCCATTATTCACAATTTAAGGAAAAAAACCTCTCTAGATAGTTATATTAATCATTGATTGGAACTTTGCAGACTTCAGAGCTGGTAACCCAAAACCTGCCTCAAATTAGAAAAAAATGAATGTGGTAGTACTTAACGTTAAGGTGGAATTCTTCTGATTGAACTATTTATCTGGTAGTGTTTCAGATAATTAAACTGAGCTCTGAGTAATATGAAAGGGTATAGTTATGGTCAGTTTTTATCTTCTAGCACTACAGGGCTGTTGGGACTTGAAAATTACATGCAGGCAGGTTTGGAATGGGTCCAAGGTAGACCACACCGGACTAAGTAACATCTGGTGTATAGGGCTTAGGTTTTTTAAAAGTGTTTCTGGACAGATGTAAAATAGAAATGACATACATCTCTGACTAAAGGCTATACGTAAAGTTGGCAGCAAGTTAATTGTATGTTACTTGGAAAGGCACTGTTCTCATCTCAAAGCTGGGTACAACCATCCTGGAATATGTGCAAAGACATTCCCGTTACGTGCCGTAAAGAATTTATATTACATGAAGTGAATGAGAAATACTTGTAAAACCTTCATCTTCGACTAGCATTTCTCCTGCCTCTCTTTCATGTTTAACAAGTTAAAAAAAAAACACCCAAAAGAGTTCTAAGACCTTGGTCCAGCCCCAGGACATTCCCAACACAGACAATATATAGATGACTTCAGAAACTGTTAACATGGTATGAAGTGCTGCTATATATCAATCTAGTCATTGCTGAATTTAAAGTTGTATTTTTTACTCTAAGTTTTCAGATAAAAAAAACTCTTCTGTAAATTATAATGTACAAACAACATCTGCCATAATTTGTCTCCATATTTTTCATAGAATCATAGAATAGTGTGGGTTGGGAGGGACCTTTAAAGGTCATCTAGTCCAACCCCCCTGCAATGAGCAGGGACATCTGCAACTAGGTCAGATTGCCCAGAGCCTCGTCCAACCTGACCTGGAGTGTTTCCAGGGATGGGGCATCTACCACTTCCCTGGGCAACCTGTGCGAGTGCCTCACCACCCTCACTGTGAAAAATTTCTTCCTTACACCTCTACCCTCTTTTAGTTTAAAACTATTACTTCTTGTGTGCTCACAATAGACCCTACTAAAAAGCCTGTCCCCATCTTTCTTAGACGGTCTCCTCAGAGCCTTTTCTTCTCCAGGCTGGACAACCTCAACTCTCTCAGCCTGTCCTCACAGCAGAGCTGTTCCATCCCCATGATCATTTTTGTGGTCTCCTCTGGACCCGCTCCAACAGGTCCATGTCCTTCCTGTGCTGAGGGCTCCAGAGCCCTAGTATTTTCTCCATATTAGTGTTTAAACAAGACAGTTCTTTCTCCTGTGACTCCATAAAAGCGTCTTCCTGAGCAAATGCCAGAGGAAAAGATACTCTCCTGACTCCTTCCCTGGGCACGTACCGCATGGCGGGGAAGGCTGTCAATGGTGGAAGGAAGGCAGCGGAGACTAAAGTTTATGACCATCTGTTTCTGGCCAACTCCACAGAATCACAGAATCATTACGGTTGGAAAAGACCTTTAAGATCATCAAGTCCAACACCACCATGCCCACTAATCCATGTCCTGAAGTACCATGTCTACAGTGGTGACGGGGACTCCACCACCTCCCCAGGCAGCCTGTTCCAATCTTTGACCACTCTCTCAGTAAAGAAATTTTCCTAAATTCCTAAAGTCTAAATCTCCCCTGGTGCAATTTGAGGCCATTTCCTCTTGTTCTATCTCTAGTTACTTGGGAGAAGAGACCAACACCCACCTCACCACAACCCCCTTTCAGGTAGTTATAGAGATCGGTGAGGTCTCCCCTCAGCCTCCTCTTCTCCAGACTGAACAACCCCAGTTCCCTCAGCCGCTCCTCATGAGACTTGTGCTCCAGACCCCTCACCTGTATTTGTGTATTTTCTAAAAACAAAAGTAAAACTGCTCCCAAGTGATTACAATCACTTTTGGAAACAACGGCCAGTGCCCACTTGTGTGCTTATCACCATCAACCTGGTCTCCTTTCCTCTCTCCAAATCTTTGCTGTGCGAGCACAGCGTGGAGAGTGGGCTCTCGGGGAGGTGGAGGTAGGGCAGCGCAGCTCACAGAGGGCTCTGCTTCCTCATTTGGAGGGAGAGACAAGGAGGAGAGTTTCCTCTTAATTAGAATCACCATGAAAAAGATGCTTTTTCTTTTTAATGAAGCTCATAGCTGAGCCAAATGCATACCTGAGACAGCAAGAATAATACATTGTTTTATTATATATATAAAAAAATGAAAAATGTCTGTGACAGTAACAACTTTTTTTTTTTTAATAAATCCTGTGATATGTAAAACATTCTCTCTTACTCATCACCTGAGAGGCCCATAGGCTCCTGCTGAGAGCAAACCTCTCCCAGCCAACCACTGGTTTGGGTGCCCAACTAGGTTCCAATTGTGGTAACCAGGTCCAGTCACCACTTCAGTTGATACTGGGCTGCATATGTGCAATGTGCCGAGTTGAGACTCTAAGAGCTAAATCCTTTTTCTTCTTCTTTGAACGCAATACATTACACCTTTTTTCCCAAAGGAATCACTGCATGCTGTCACCTGCTGCAGCCACCCACCCAGCACGGCAAAACCCTGGGCTGGGCGGGCCGGTGACACCCCGCGAGGGCAGCTGTACACCCGCACACCAGCAACCACGGCTGCTCACCCCTGGCTGGCTGGAAGCCGCTTTGGGAAGGTTTGTGACCTGTTGCTTTCACAAATAGTCATACTGTAAAATTCCAAGAGACACCCCAGGACAAAGCACCTGCAAAATACACTTATTCCAGAAGTATTTTTTCATTTAACAGCATCTGAAACCATTAAGTCAGCAAATAATAGTGTTCCTGAAAGTGGAAAAAAAAAAGCCAAACCATTTTCCTTCCAAAGTCTGAAACATAATTCCTAGGCTGTGAACATCGCCAATTTTTAACCCACGATTACATTTTTGCTCATTTTAAATCTAAATCTATTGCAAATTGCGGCTGAGATTTTACAGTGTATCAACTCCATACTTAAAACTCAGTCACTAATTCCAATATGACAGATTTCTTACAATAGGTGAAATGGACCTTTAACGGCAATGGTTTATATTAAGAAAAGGCTTTAAAAGGGTTAAGGAACTCTTTACAATAGGAATGCTCATTGCAAAGCTAAAGCAGGGCGAAGTTAAAATGCAAGACCTACAAATAGTATGATTTTGTCAGAGCAGAAGATTGCCTATGGAAATATACCACCGCCCAGCAAAATTTTTTAGTGACCAGGGTAAAGGAGAAGCAAAAGTTTCACTCTCAAGAAATGAGACTCGGTAACAGGTCCAGCAGATGCCGAAATGACAGCTGAGCCGCGCCGCCTTACACCCACTGTCTGCCTAAGAGACGAAGAAATGCAGAGAGGTGAAGGACTGAAAAGGCGAAAGTCCAAGCACCCAAAACTTTCTGTGCAACAGCGTCACTTCTCTCAACACTCTGCCTCGCCTGCTCGAAGCACTGCTCCCCTTTGTGGAACGGCTGCAGCCATTTCGCTGTAGGAGATATTAACACCACAGCCACGCAGAGGTGTGTCGTGGCCTGCTCAGCCACAGATTGTTATTATGCTCTTGCTTCACCATCTTGCACTGTGCACTTACACTGGATACTCTAAATTCAGCCTTAGATCAAGAGCTTTAGGCAGAGACAGCCAGGGCCACCGTGCCCCAGAGCTGCCTGTCCTGTTTCTGCAGTGCCAGTGCCACAAGTTGCTTCTTCCAAGCTTTCTATGTGATGGCACTTTACTTGGGGTGGGGGGAAATTCATCCCTCCTTTGAGCTCCCCATATACACCATCTAAAATAAGGTTATGCTTTAAAATACTAACAGCTTCTTATTTCACTGCTTTTTCACTTTTACGTGGAAAATACTATTACTTGCAAAATATTCACAGTTTTTCTACTCCATCTGAAAATATTCTTCCTGATTTGAAATACAGGGAGCATGGAAGAGGTCCAGCTACAACCTGAAATTCAGACCAGCTTCTAAGTAACACCACAGTCAGGGGTGGCTTCCCACTGACCTGTAATTCAAGAAAACCTTGATCAATTTTCATAAGGCCCAAATACCTAGAAGGTCAAGAAAAAGGCAAATATACTTTCTATAATAAATTCTGGAAGGAGTAAAAATAATGACATCAAACCACATCCCTGGGTGACCTACATATAGGTGGATTCACTCAGGAGCTTTAAGATGCAGCTGTGGGCTACGGGAGAGAAAACCAGCGTACCTCTACACTGTACATGCAAGGCATGCCTGAACCCACTCACAAACCTGAGCTTCCACGCTGGGTGGACACAAGCAAGCCCAAGATAGGAGGCCACGCATTTTTGTGACTGAGCATCAGGAGCGAAACGCTGGGCTCTCAGTAGCGTGGGTCAAAGCGTACACCAGCGTGTACCTGCCACAGGTGGACGCAGCGTTACAGATGGGCAGTCATCCCGTGCTTCCAGGATCCCCCCACTTGCTGTCCACGGTTTGAGACATTTTAGATCCTATCTCTAACCAGCCTGCATGGAGGAAATGTTTCCATGTCTTGGCGTTTTTCTAGCCTGTCCTGACAGTGCTTCTCATCCCAGTGCTGGCTTTGCTCCGCCAGGCCACACCTTGGCTCCTCTCACGATCCTACAAAGGAGAAGGCCAAGCCCATCCCTCCCGACTGGTCACTTGGTCAGAGAGGTAGAGAGGAGGGTCCCTGCCATTAAAAATTTTGATCCGTCCCAGAAGACAGGAGTGGGTTTTGCTGCTCCCTACAAGGATTGTAACTTTCACCTGGAGAAAGTTACACCCACATCTAACAACTCAAGTCATAGCCGGACCCCAGCTACCGCTCCAGTGCACACCTCCAGCCACACTACATGCTTAACCAAAACCTGAAACCCATGCCGTAGTTTACCCAGCGTAATTACAGCGGATTAGGTTTAATTTCCCATTCAGCTCACCGTGCAGAGTGCTCAGCGCCCCCGCTACCGCCTCCACCCACGGACGAAGCACCTCGCTGCTGGTTCTTCTCCCAGCGTAGCTCTCCATGGGCGCAGCTGCGGTTGACGATTCCTTTGGCTGACATGGCTACCGTATGAAGAATTTGACCAGATTACCAGGGTAATTAAGGTCCTAGCTTCATTTCTCTCAATATGTATACTTACAGTGGTTAATAACTACCTTTAAATACGAGCCTTGCATGTGAGTTTTCAAAAAGCTTTTAATCTCTGCAAAGCTGAATACCATGTTTTTAAAGCAGTCGCGTGGAAAAACCATGCAGCAGGTGACACAATGAGAACCCAGCAACACCTCTGACTGACTTGTGCAGAAAGACTCTCCTTACACCTGAAGCCTGCTATTCAACTCCTGCTAAAGCAATATTCCCAATAAAAAAGCACAGGATAGGAGGAGAAAGACAATACAGCACCAGAAGTAACAGATTGTAGAAGTTTCAGCTTGCCGTCATAGCTGTACAACCTTCACAAACAGATGATGAGGCTTAGCCCAATTTTATCCTGAAGAGCATTAGGCCCTCACTACACTCCTGTTTTGAACGCCTCCGGTTCCCGCGGAATCCTCTGCGATACCGTAAGCAGGCACAGAGAACCATCTCCAGCCCAGTGCGCAGCGTACGTGCCACCACGTGTCCCACATACTCTGCCGGGCACCTTTCGGGCACGCTCCCCATCGGGTCTGCTTTTGAATGTAGCAGAAGGCTGGCAGTCAACAGCATCCTGGCTCTCCGAGCTTCACGAGCGCACGTGGGATCTGTCCCCCAGACAAAAATCTTCTGTACAGCTTGGCTCTGGGGAGGGCTCTCTCACAATGAACAAACACGGCAAGTTTGGATATACTATACCTCATCAAGTAGATGGTTTATCAGGACTTAAACCTGACTATATCTCATAAACATGTCCTTTCAAAGAGCCACTCATAAACTGGAAGCAACACATCCCGCAAAGGGGAAAGTGTGGCCTACAGTTAACTTATTTATTCCTATCTAACATACTACAGACGTCCTGATTTTTACAGCATTACATGTTTTGAACCTTTTCAGTGAAGTGGAGGTTTCTCATTTCAGCCTAACTGCTGTTAATCTGTTCCAAATGTTAACATTGCAAATAAGGTCTGGTTACCATCTCTGCCCCAAGCCGATAATAGGAACAGAGCTGATCAGCATCTGGTTTAGTTCAGAGTACAACTTGCTGCCTAATACTGCAGAATTTGGGTTGGAAGATTGTTGCATTTCATGAACGCCACAAAAAAAATTAAACTAACAACACTCACATACAGTCATGTGTCATTATTTATTGCTCTATAAGCTTGCTAAAGATGGAATATCGCATTACTAATTTTGGCAAATTCCAGCACACGTAAACAGGCCAAAACCTCTTAACATAAATTATACCAGAGCTGCCTAATGATAATTAAAAAAATTCAGTCACTTACTTTCCAGACTTGTGATGGAAAAATAGTTTAAAAATAAAAGAAAATTTTAAATCAGTTTCTTATTTTGTCATGCACTTTGAACACTTGAATTGTTATGTGTCTGATTCATTGCAAGGTACTTGGCAATACAGCACTTTCAATATATAGAAAACTATGGCTATAAATGAAAATGGTCTAAAATTGATTTATAAAATACAAATTAGCATTTTAATGGGATATAATCATTGACTTAAAACTCACAACACCAAGTTCACGTTTAGATCAAAATAAAACCTCCTGCTGACTTAACTCAGAGCTGAATCCAACTCTCAGTATACAGAATAATTCATCTCAGGATTAGCTGTGACCCCTCTAACATTCAGAACCACTTCTCTTTTTTTCCTGCAAGCACTTTTTATACTTTATTCCAAATTCCTTTACTGTGTGACCTATCATTTTGCAGTTGATCATATAAAAATCCTGCATACAACATATTTCAGTTATATATCTTTTGTTAATCTAAATGGCAAATTATCCTTTATAAACTCAATAAAGACTACAGGATAAAAACTCTTGACATGTATAGAAAAAAGGCACGAATAATTAATGAAAGTTTTAGGTTAGCAAGACATGCTAACTTACACCCATCAACTATTCATATTAAAGTTCAGTTTGAGCAAGAAAATTAATAACCACCTCAAATATTAAAAGACCGTTTTTTAAAATGAATGCATAGAATGCTTAAAACATCTGGAGCCTGTATAAAATGTACATGAATTCTGCCAAATTTACGCTACACTTACACCCGAAGCACTGACTGGGGTGACCCCCCTGACATAAATTTCTTGTTACCTGTGAGAAATGACTGGACACAGAAATTACTTCTTTCCCCAGACAGATGTAGCTGCTTGATCAGCCAACTACTAATAGAATATTTATGAAGTTAAGCAGGATAGAACTGATAAGCACTGTATTAATTTCACAGTGATACCTACAAGCAGTGATTTTTGGGGCACGGCAGATTCCATTGATCCTACTTTACATTTGAAAAATCTGAAGCAGAAAAATCCTAAATTACTGAATTGCAGCATGTTGCGGAGCCAAGTCAGTAACAAAACTCACAAAGTGGCAGGCTGCTTCATGCTAGTCACAGAACTATAGCATTGCCCATATTTTTGCAAGATTTCCCTTATTGTAACAGACTGAGTAACTCCACAAGGGGCAAAATAGTTAACCAATTTCCAGCAAACTTACCTATTTTCTGCATACAGATTTCATCAGAGAGATTTTTAACTACTTAAGATGGGAAAAAAAGGAATAACCCCACAGACTGAATGACTCGGGAGATAAGACACGTCACTAATAGCACAAAGATCAGCATTTACAGGTGTCTTTTACAGAAAGATCAGCACAATAAGGAAACCTATCTACTCAACCCTGCTAAGATCATATACAAAACCCAAAACCCACCAATCTTACATAGGTAAGAAAAATAAACTAGTGTTTTAGGATCTGCCTTTGCTGAAATGGCATGCATCTTCCTTCCCAGCACAAGTTACATCTCTGAGCCAAGCAACGCGCTAAGTTAATTGATCATAAAGAAGTGAAGATGCATCTCTCTGTCTGAAAGATAATTCACTTTATTCAAGCTCAGTTATCACTTCAGTAGCTTGCTGATATATGAAGTTCTCCGTGAAAGAAACGCTACATGTCTAAGCAAGGTTTCTTCTCCTTTCAAACTGCCAAGAGAAGCAAGACTTAACTACGTAGGCTCGTCTCTCCAGCTCCCACTGACTCGCACAGAAGCAAGGACCTCTCTTCTCGCCTTTCCCTTCCTTTACGCTCCTTAGAAGTAATCTTCCACGTATCGTTTACACAACATAGAACTTAAATTATCAGAAGCACCAAAATAATTTAAGTTTTTTCTCTATGTTCCTCCTTAAAAAGAAATCTCTGCCACAGAAAGGGAGCACTTGTGTTTTCCCTTCCCTGTAAAGTTCCAGATTTGTTAGCTGAAAAAGATGTAAGTTACTCATTATTTTTAATGCCTCTGAGCCACTGTATATTAAATAAATGGTAAAGTCCATGTCCTAGTTGTGAAAGATTGCAATTAATAGTGTAGTCATTAGGACCTATAAAAGCCAGATGCTTTCCACAGAAAAGCATCTGTTTCACTGGCGCTTTCTCAGGGTTGTGTTTATTTTAGGGGAACTTCAGCGAGACAGAAATCCAACCTATCACATCTCATTGATAATTAACTCTCCTATTGAGTTGTCCCGTTTTTCCAACTGTCCGTGGGCCAGAGACTGACTCAGCAACATGATGGTTAGGTCACTTGCTGGGAATACGAGAGACTCAAGTTCAAAGTCTGTTTCTTAATCAGGTAGACAACATAAACCTCCATCTCCTACAACCCAGGGGAATGACTCAGTCGTTAGGTTACTGGTAATCCAGTGTGGAGTCAACCTTGTGGGTATGGCTTTTTCAGCAGTGAAAAAAGGTTTCTGTTTTTTTCTAATATGGAACAAAACCAGAAGTCAAACCTCAATTTTATTGTAAAACAAAATTCTTGCATTCTGGCCAGTCCTCACTAATACCACTTCCCAAATAGTCGTCTTCATTCAGGGTGTTTGTGCCCCCCTCCCTCCCACCCCCATGGTGGCACTGAAGCGCTGGTTCCACAGCTTTCTTCAGGTCACTGGGGACCTGACAGCAGGTGGTCATCCTCCTGACACCTTCAATTCCTCTGTTTCATCTACCTGAAGTCATCAGAAATAAGCGAACGTAGCCAATAGCTGGCAGCCTTCTGGTGTTTTTTTGTTCACTGCCAAAGAACACACCCGCCGTTCTCACCCACCACTGAAAAGGAAACAGGACAAAACAAGAGAAAAACCACCACCCTGGTGTGACCAGACGTCATCCCTCAGTTCTCATGCGTGTCATGGTTGGCCACAGCATATGGACAGAAACCCTGCCCCAAAGAATCACCGCCAAGGATGTAACTGCTGGGAGGTAACAGGCGAGAGGCTGCAGAAAGGGACGGAGCATGACGAAAAAAGACCACATGGCTCCACAGCCCCTGCAGAGCACAGGCTTTCTTACATCTTCCCTATTTCAAGTAGTGCTTTTACCTCACTAATTTCTACCTTTTCCAGTCTCTGCAGCCTTTCTTGCTGCATTTGTTTAAAATGTGTTTCTTACTACATTAGTCAGCAGTCACTTTTGTTCCTTTCTTCTTATGTTTTTACACATAGATGGCCATCTATGAAAAGGCACTTTTCAACTGCTTACAACTACACAGCCAGGGCGATTTAGACAACTATCTATTCTGCTTCCATTTAGGCGCCTGGCAAATGAAAGACACAAAAGAAGAGAAAAAAAGTTGGTGCCTAAATTTAAGAATCGAATCCACGTCTAAGCACTTAAGCACTTAAATATGTGGTCTGATTTTCAAAAAAAATTGGAATCAAGAAGTATCAGCAAGGCCAAATGGGAACTGATGACTTGGAGAATTCCATCCCTTATTTTGTTGCCTAAATAGCAATCCAGGAACAGGGCCTGGGAGCTCATTTTAAACAAAATATTTGTATGTACGCTGGCTAGAGCTGGAAGGAATAAATCGGATCATTGATCCCCTCTGAACTGTCAAATCACTGGAATTTTTAAAAAAGCACTATTCACGTTATACAGGCATTCAGAAGATTGAATACGACAGTTGGGCATTGAAAGGACACGAGAAAGGTTGTTCTTGTCCTAAAGATAGATGTTAGACCTGGCTAGCGGGCCCTACCGCCTTGGCACAGAAGGCCCAAGTAAGTGCTCTCAACCTGGAACCTGCGTAGGACGCTGCTCCTTGCGCTAACCTCAGCCACCCACCAGCTGGTCAGGCCCCTGCCCCTGAAAATTCACTTTGCTACGTAGTTAGACAGCTGGAACACGGGTACCAGCCAGCCTGAAGGAAGCTTCTTTGCAGAGGGCTTTTTCTTCATCAAACTTTACATATAAAAAAAGAGCCTAAGGAAAAACAGACGTAAACCTCTTGCTAGGCTTCTTCATCCAGTTCCCTCTCGACATGAGGGATCGATCGTAAATCGACGTATCAATTAGCTCTCAAAGTTGCTCCCAAATGGCTGCATCTACATCTCTGCTTTCCTGAGAACATGGTTTCTATGTGGAAAAGCCTAGATGTCCCTTGAAACTACTCTGATAATAGGTGTAGCTGTTTGTTTCACACAGCTAATCGGGCTCAAAATTACCTGAACATGGGAGCTTCCCAAGAGGAGTAAATTACCTGTATTAGCAAAGGCTCCTTTCTTGGTCTGGGTGGTGCCTACACTTAACTAAATCGAAGTTTACTTAAAAGCTTATTAGAGCATTTGGTTCCATACAGACATTACTTTTCTAGGAAGTTTTGATCAAAAAGCTTGGCATGGCTGCAATTACAATATTGTTACAAGTCACTACATGTTACTGATACGTTTAAACCAGAAATCCTGTGTTCATTTTATATACAATTTATCTCAATTGCAGTCAGCAAGACCAAGGTATTTATAGGTTTTTCAGAATTTTCATCCTCCCTTTCAATCTCTCAAGCATATTTCCAGCTTACAATTAAGCCTCTTAATAATGCCCAAGCAGCCCATACAATAGCAACATTGATTATAGAAATAAAAGCATGCAGCAGCTACTGACTTTTAATAGACCTATTAATAATTTTTCATGGGTTTTTATTCCTGATGCTAACTTAGAGTAAACTGCAACAGCTGTCCAGGGAAAGAGAAACTCTTCTACCAGGTAGTTTTCTTATGCTGCTGCCCACATCATGATCTATCCACGTTTACACGATTTCCAAAGTCTAAACTGAAACAAATATTCTCAGACGGCCAGTGACAGCTTTGAGGGTCCTATCTGTATTTAATAGAATAAAAAACACAAACCAACTTGTCAGACACACCACTGTGTCAAGCTCAATTACCTAAATAAACAGAGGTAATGGTTAATTTTACTTGCTGCTCACTTTTTGGAAACTGCCTCAGTGTTGATTTTTGCCGTCTCTTCCTGAGAGGATTACATCTGCCTGGTTTAAAGTTTCACTTACAAAAATCATGTCCAAAACGTAGACGGTTGCTACAGAAAAACTGTATGAATTTGGGAAAAGATCCTTCAATCTTCGGGGAAAACTAGCCTTGATCCTAAAAGGAATCTTATTTAAGCAAGCCCCGTCTGTGGGACAAGTACTGCTTCTACTGCCGATGCAAACAGGTCGTGACCTATGGTGATGGAAGCCCATCAGGAGCTTTTCCCAAGTGAGCAGTCACTCTAAATGTCTCTTTCTCCACTGGTAGCCTTGAGGCAGATGCCTACGTGCTAGCCAAACGGCATGAGGAACCCTAACATCAACAAGGTCATATTGAAAGCAGTTAAAATACATACGGATGAGGAAAAAAACATTTTTGCGCTAGAGTTTCAATT
The DNA here is from genome assembly GCF_964289735.1 of Phaethon aethereus. Taxonomy (NCBI): domain Eukaryota; kingdom Metazoa; phylum Chordata; class Aves; order Phaethontiformes; family Phaethontidae; genus Phaethon; species Phaethon aethereus. The sequence goes on from NC_138582.1 coordinate 20,715,890, forward strand.
TTTTTTTTTAAACACAGCCTTACACCTCTCATTATTTATGCAATGCAAAAGCGCAGCATATTTTGTCATCTTCTACACAGAAGAGAACTACTGGACCTATGCTAACTCACACAAGCTGAAAAGGTGGCTCTTCCTCCCTCCAGCCATCCCTTTGACCTTGGATAAAGGGCCTCCCATCTGGAAGTGTTTTCCCTAAGTGGTTCACTCCATGCTCTTTCACACACACACAAAAAGGTCCAGTGACTGCGAAAACTAAACTGCAGTCACCATGACACCATGAGTAATAGATCTTTCTAGACATTTACATGGATCAAATCCAGCCTTTTACATTCTTTGTCAAGCACCCACGAAGGACCTGAGGAGACTGCAGATGTTTAACAGGACAGATCTGCTGTCTGATGTCCTTTCAGTCCAAAGCAAAGGCTTATACGCTGACCTTTAGGTGTGCATCAGTAATTGAGTCTACCAAAGCTAAGAATGTGCAAAACCTTCACAGATCCAGGATCAATCCAGCAAACTGATCCACCCATTTCCTCACCTCCACACCTAGCCCCAGTGAAACTGGTAGGGTACCACATCAGCACGAACCTTCTGCAAGATTCCTGCTGCGCAGAGGCCAACGGGGGGGAAAAGTAAAATACAGGGGACAGGCCCTAGGAGAGGCAAAAAAACTATGGGCAGATCCATGCCAATGTGCAGCCCTACCAACGGTATCTGCACACCTACTCTAGGCTCTGGGCTGTGCTGGTCCAGCCTTACTGAACCCTTTTCAATCGCAATGATGCCTGCACACCAGCAATGCTCACCACTGGGCATCCTAAGTACAGATGAATGGCATCTTCTTTGCAACTTGCCACAGGAAGTCCTACTATGGCATAAGGGTTGAAGAAGCCTTCATGCTACCCTCCAGCCTTTCTTCCTTCTAGGCAAGCATTAAAGGGATTGCACTGCTTTATATAGGGGATTTCCTCATCACAGAGCAAAATAAATTCACCTACGAAGTGCACTGATAAAGGTTTTCCATTTCACATCCAGCAGCTGAAAAACAACTTTCTCCCTGAGAGGCGGCTTTTGGGGGGTTGGTGTTTTTTTTGTTTTGGGTTTGTGGTGTGGTGCTTGGGGTTGGGTTTTTGTTGGGGGGGATGGTTTTGTTTGGGGGTTTGTTTTTTTGTTCGTTTGATTTGGTGTTTTGGTTTTTTTTTTTTTTTTTTTTTAAGAGGCAGGTAGATTAATGACCATTTATTTCTGAAAACTAGTCTCTGGGTTGAATCCAGCTTCCAGATGGTGCCTATCAAGAGCATACAGATCTCTACAGGTGCAAAGTCATTAGTCAAAGACTAATAATTAATTTCAAGTACTTTATTCTCCATGACTCAAGCAGTAGTTAGTTCTAAGATTCTATTCATGCACTGAGCAATGCAAGTAATACCCTGTATTTTGAGACATATTAAGCAGTCTTGGCTTTCTAGATAAAACCACATTCAAGAACTGTTCTAATGCTCCTCCACTCTGATCTTGAGGGAAGGTGGAAGAACTGTCCCTTCCCTTGCATACCAGGGTACGTGTGCATTGTTTCACTGGAATCTGTATGGTTTGGATTTTAATGGAGTGTTGGTTTTAGAGCCGAATATATGGAAGCTCTTGAGTTACAAGAAAAATTATTATTATTGCAAACCTGACTACAGCTACAATTGGTGTTCTTGGAAGATGAGGGTGCAAGTAACAAGAAGCTAACAAATTCATGCCAGTAAGTCAAGTTTAATTTGCTTTCCTTTTCCCCTCCCTTCTAAAGCTGGCTGAAATACAAGTTCCACTGTAAATGCAGTGACTAGCAAACATGGATGCCATCACAAATACAGCGCTGCCAAGAGGAAGTCCTCCGTTGACTAATAACAGAGTTTCCAATAGCAACTGCAAGATATTCTGGGCACTGAACTGAAGAGATTTAGGGATATATTCTAGACAAGATGTACTTTTTGCAACTACAGAACATGGACTGTATAACATTTGGACAGAAGGTTTTTAAGAAGTCACCAGTAACTTGTATTACAAAGGCAGAATCGGAGGTTTTGCTGGCTCTTCAATGACCTTTACTTCAACAGATAACTCTAAGCTCTCTTTATCAAGCCTATTATCAAAGCATGGCTGCACAAAATAAAGACACAAGTCATTGCCACATAGTTTGGCATTGCAAAGGCCTCAAGATTTTGCTGTCAACTGAAACAATATGAAAACATAGCCTTTTATTTTGGAAAAAGGAGACTGCATGTATGATAATAATGTTTTTGTGTAGCATTTGTCACTGTCAGAACACAATACAGAACATAATCAAGTTCATTTGTTGACTGAGTAACCCATTACTTGAAAACCTATTCTTTAATGTGAGACAGAGTCAGCGGCATATTACCAAATCATTTACTAGAACTGGAAAATTACTTTTATAAAGATCACATTATATCCCAGCTTCTCTTCTTATACCCTTTGCTTGCTCAGACTGCAGGGCATTTCATAGTTACTTCCCCTGCAGACACAGGATTTATTTAACTTTTTTTTTTTTATTTGAATTCGGAAAAAAACCCAAATTTCCATTGCTGCAATTCAATAGTTCTATCAAAGACTACCCATGTGTTTTCATAAGAGTAACTTATTTTATCTTTGAAGTAAATACAAATTTGTCAGAAGTATTTGCTAGGTCAGTTTGTAAGATCTACTGTGTGGGAATTATGCCAAAATACAAGCACAAATCAGAGTGCTAAATAGTAATTTCAAAAAGACACTAAGCAGTAGTGAAAACTATAAGGTTCTAAGCAGGCAAATGAGATTAAATTTACCATCAAATCACCGAAAAGAAGAAACAGAAGAAAATTCCTTACAAAGAAACTAATATACTATATGCTGAAGTCTGACACCGCTATGTTAAAAGTTGCCTCTGAATAAAACCATTGTACACGACACTTTCCAGCACCATAGATGTCTGCTGCACAAAAATACTGCACCGCTGTTTTTTAATACTGGGAAGTAAAATGTTATGCACCGCTAAGTAGTTTTAGTCTACAGTACAGCTTCCCACCATTTTTAATCTTGGAATGCTACCAAGATTTGAGATGTAGGTAAAGTAAAAAAAAAGTCTAGTGAGGGTTTAAAACTCTAGATGGCATACTCATACAGCAGACAACTATAAATCTGAACAGAAGTACATAGGTCCACCTACGGTATTTTCTTGGTTTTCCACCTGAAACATACAGAATCATCTGTAAATACTGTTCTGAGGCCAGTTTGTGAATTACTATTATAAAAGGATCTGCACTATTTCCTCCAGTTAGAATTGGGTGATTTAATATAATACTATGCAGTATTTGCAGTTTTATATTTCAACAGTACTGAATTAAGTTAATTTAAGATTCCACATACAATTACGTCTCATGGCATAGCACCCATCCTGTCACACTATCATATTCCAACCCACTTCATGGGTAATGGGAATAAGATCTTACATGTTTCTTAAAGGCACAGCCTCACGCAACAGCCAGTTCAGTTATACGCATTTTCAAGCTTTGAACTCACAGGGGAAGCTTTCTGTTGCTGCTTTATTTTTAAGCAGGAGCCTAGCTTTGTTTTATTTCATCAAGTCCAGGGTCACAGAAAGGACATTTTAATACATAGCCTCTAACCTACCCATCTATATAGAGGGCAATATAAAACCTGAAACTCAAATCAGCTTGGATGGTGGTAAGTCATGAACATGACACCACAGTATTTTTATCAGAATTTGTCAAGGGTATGTTGCTGCTCTTATGCCATGTTACTGAACCAATTATAAATGAAATGATAACTGCGCAACTGAATTGCCACAGTACACATATGAACAACATCCAGAATAATCAGAATTGCAAAATTAATGACTAATTATCAGAGTGTTTTACTAATTATCTGAGTAAATAAACAAGTGCCTAAAAAGACAAATAGGATATATAGTGCACTAGATGCTTCATGCTAATGGTGTAAAAACACTTTTATCCTCCAGTTAAGTACAAGGCAGTCAAACAAGCTATCTCATCCTTACAGGGCAGTAACACTTGGTTGCTGTGGAGAAGCTAATATGCCATAGCTTACACCACAGTGAAGGGGTACCCATACCGTAGGTACAAAATTACTACGGACCAGCATGCAGTCCTGCATTCAGATGGTTTTAAAATTCATGATGTGGAACACATGTACAACAAAGGACACACAGAAGGAATAGAAATAAGTGCATATGCATATACTGATTGGAGAACTACGTAAACACGGAAGCATTTGCCCACAAAGCCACAGAGAAGAACGTCTTTGGCCTCAAGCCAGTACAAAGAGCCCCTCTGAAGCAAAGTACATGAACAAGCTTTCTCCATTTCTACAGCACTGGATATCAACTCATTAATAAAAGCATATTAACATCAACTTTTTTTCTCTAATAAAGTGTATTTATAATCACTCCTTCCCGTGTAGTACTATTTACCAGAAAGTGTACATCTGTAGCATGCTTTTACTCGTAAATATGCAAATAAGATAAAAATTTTTAAGATGCATCATTTGTCTAAATATATAAATTTGTAATTTCCATTTGCAAGTTGAATAAATCACTGTCATTTTTTTCAATCATTTAACAAGTTTATTTCTACAAATTATGGCTTAAAAGCAGGTACTGCAGATACAAAAAAATCTAAAGAGACTGATAAGCAGCATATGTCATTTCTTTATGTTGTCTTCACAGGTAAGTATTCATTTCAGTTGGTATTCATCACATTTCTCATAGCAGCAATAAATAGGCATTTTACTTTTCATAAAACATTATTTTAGATAGCACGTTAATCAATACAAAATTAACCTTTAACAGCACTAGAGTAACATAACCCATCAGTCATTACAGACTGATCACGGAATTGGAAAATTTAATATTGGATCTCTATGCCAACCTAAGATTGAGTGATTTGCAAGGTCTCCAACATGTCTTCCACTGCCTTCAAAGAGTATTTTGTTTCTTTCTGACTGCGACCTGCAAACTAAAAAACAATGAAAAAGGACTGTTATTTGTCATATAATGGAAATTCTGTGCACAGATCCTGTACAAATAACAGTTCTAAACATTAAGTACCAATACTTTAATTACTACAAACCTAAAAGCACAGCCTCTTTGTTGTTTCACTAAAACTCAGCATTTTATTAGAATACAAGCTATACAACAGAACTCCTTGATTTCACTCATTTGCTCCGAATTTGCATATCTCACACTAATAAATATTCCACTATGAAATTTAACATTTATTTGAACAGAGATCTTCCTGTTGTTTGCTCTGAAAAATTTAACATAATTTTTATTTCAGACTTGAGTTTTTTGTGTGATCCAAATTAGATTGTATTCATAAATTTAAACAGTAGCAAGACTTGGACCTGTTATTGAAGCTAATATATTTTCCATTTTTGTTATAGCGAGACAGAGAAAGTTCTACTTATTAAAACCTACTATATAATAATCCAGTCATCATAGAATTACACTTTATGGTTCAAAGTAACTGTGAATACTGACCTTTTATTTGATTGTAACCTACTGCTACAACAGTGATTTTAGAGAGCATTTGAAATAAAGTTTGTCTTGGTAACAAAGAAAGAAAGACACAGCTTAATAAATACTACTTATGGCTTTAGATTCCCTAAGACACATGGACCCAAGTTTGGGAAGGCAAGGGGTAGAAGGGTAGGAGATGTTGATCACCCCATGCTGACCTCAGAAGGGTTTTTCCAACTGTACTGATGATTCCCGTCACTCACAGCCATATCCAACACTGTGGATTTATTGACTAGGTTGGTCTTCAGTCAAATTAAACTGGCAGCTATTTTTAATACACCTGCATTAACAAGTTTTGCATTTGGGCTTGGGAGGGGTGGTAAAGAAATTACAGAAGCAGTAACTATAGCTTGCTGCTAGTAAAATAGCCCATTCTCTACCTAAATGTTAACATCTAAGCACTCCATAAATTTTCAATTCAATGTTTTTTATTTCAAATACCACTGGTGTCTCGCATAGTTAGTCCTTGATTTATAACGTGTCCCTTCTCTCTTGTAATTAACTTAATTTAGCAATCTCTTCATGACCTGCTAAGAAAGATTAAGTCATCAAACCCAGGTAATATCACACCAGCAACAAGCTGCAGGACCCGTTAACCTGCTTTTGACCCCAGGCTACAATCTAACATTGGGATTCCTGATCAGTACTGAGTTCTTAAAAAAAAAAAAAAACATTTTGGCACAGTAAATGAAATGCTATTTCGAATTAAAATAGTTAGGAAAACGAAATGCTGTTATTGTGACAACACTTCATAGTTAAGAGACATACTGAAAAGATCGTATTTTCATATTTCTTATTTCCAAATGAGGAACTGATGTGCCATGTTTTGACTCTAGCAGTATGTACAAATCCATTCTTCAGGTTGTGCAGTTTCCATAGTGACCTGCAATGGTCAACTTCAGAGGAAAATAAAAAAATTCTTGACACTCTCCCAGGTGAAAGAAGTAACTTTTGCTCAGATCTGACTTAATACAGTATCTTATTTATGTCCACACTAAACAGGAATAGTCCCAAGCAGACACTTGGCGAGTCCAAATCCTTTCATAAAAACAAGCAAATGAAAAAACAGAACTCAAAATCCTCAATCGAAAAATTGTTTCAATTCAAAGCACACAGAGATTTCAATAAAAAGCGCAGAAGTCTGAATATACTGCGGTCAAAAAGCACACTTGGCAAGACACACAGAGAGCATGCAGAGGAAAGCTTCAAAATAAGAAGAATTTTACTTATTTTACTTCTCTTCAGGGACACTGAAAGTAAAACTAACATAAGACTTTAGTTTAAAAAATGTTACTTGCTAATTTCAAGAGTGGTTGCCTTCATGATACTGACGTGTACTTTAAGCTGAACAAATAAAACCAAACTCTGCGTCATAACAAACAGAAGTATACTTGGAAATGTAATCACTTCAAATTTGCCCTGACGAACAATTATTTTGTCTATTCTGCCATTACACAGCAATTTGACTGATTGAGCCGGAATCCATTTCTTAAAATCATGATTTAATTTTCTGTTTCCCAAATGGTTTGTAACAGAATCACCTCTCCAACCATAAATAACATGTGGATTGCTAACACAGAAGAATTTAGCAATGTACCCAAGAAGCATGTATCTGGAAAATTACTACGAGTAGGATCACATTAAAGATTTTTGTGAGCATTAATCAAACTCGCCTGCCTCTGCTGAAATGCTTCTACCAGAGGACATGCTAAACCAATTACTTAATTGAAGAGCACTAGGTTGCCATATTTTGTTTCGATGTTAAAGTAACTGTGACTCATGTCCTCAGTCAGAACAGATAGGCGTTCTTCACAGGGTCTGCACAGAGAGAATAATCCGCTTTCCCAGTGATAAGGCAAAACTAAGCTTATAATAATAATAAACTTATAATAATTCTTTGAATAATGAGTACTTCTCTAACATCTGAAATAAAAGATTAATTTTTTTTTTCCACCTGGTCAATTAAACCTAAATAGCCTAGAGAATAAATTACTTTTTTTTTTTTTCAGAGCATGTTTTAGCAGCCAGGAATTCCAGCTCCATGCAACAGCCCTAGCTACAAAACCTTTCTGTCTTCCTTTGAAAGTTTATGTTTCCCCTAGATTAGGCACAGATGAGAAGTACTAATCAGCACGGAGGATTACATATTTAACATCAAATTAAGTATATTAACCAGATGGAGCATCAAATATCTGTGGTTTTCAGAAAATTATTTAATTAAATTGTTCTTTATCACCATATTTTCCTGTGAAGAATCTGCTGTACAGGCTAACCAACATTGGTGAAAGTAAGGTTTTCTTTCTACACCCAAAGACTGTTTTCTTTAAATGACAATAAAGTAAAAAGTTCTTCTGATTTCATACGGGAGTGCACAGGAAAAGCAAAAATCAAGTGCCAAAGCAAACTGCCTGAATGACAGAATAAATCAAAGTGTTTTTACTGGTCCTCTTCTTTCAAGTAAATTGCATATAAAATTAAAAAAAAGCAACTAAGTGCTGAATTTGAAAAAATAAAGGCAGTTTTCCAAAATCACAGAGCAAACTGCTGGTAACTCAAGTTCAAATCCAGACTGAAAACAGGGAAAGATCTCACTGCAATACAATTGCTTGAAAGTAACTTTTTGAATTAATAACATCATATATTAAAGTCACAAGTTCATATAATTTGCCTAGGCACCCATGTTAGAATTCTAAATGTGTCTTATTCTCTAGAACATGCCTACAGGAAAAATTGCATTTAACAGTATAAGAAGGTCCAACTAATAAAGCAAGTCAATGCCAAACTCAACAAGCTCTTAAGGCTCTTATTACACTTTACAAAGCACTTTGGATAATGCAAGGAAAGTGGAGAGGATTTATAGAGATAATATAAGCATCTAGCTTAAAACTTGGCTAGACAACTCTCCCCTAATGGGGGAATGCTGTAAGGGCTTCCACTGGCACAAGCGACCAAGGTTTCATCCTTAGGTCCAAAAGATGACAATTTCCAACCGTTCAACGTGCTAAGGGAACAACAAATCAATACTGACTCATAGGGGAAACTGCCACCTACTACATCATCAAACACCACTTGCTTGTAGCAGTTGGATGTTGTATGTCTCTGACATATACACTGGAGTGGCTGAACCCTTCTGCAGGCATGTAACAAGCTCGGTAGGGTTGGGCTGGGGCAGTCCAGTCCAGCTCTAGTCACTAGTGCTTCTTGTGGTACTTTGGTGAAGAGGGAAGGGGGTGTTCATGCCATTTACTTGCCAAATCCTAGCTAGAGCACTTAGAATTTCTGTATAGCTAAATTCCCCTATGATTACAGTCAGATACAGTGTTTGTCATTTTATGTCCCGAACAGCTAAAAAGAGCAGCTGAAGTATGCAACGTATCACAGAAGTATGAAGTCACAAAAGTTATGACATGTGTTTTAAATATATGTTAGCTGTGTTAACGTGATCTGTTCTGGTAAGTATCAACCAAAAATGCTTAACATAGGATCCAAAAGACTTTCACAGAAACAGTGGAATTGTACCTTCCAGTAAAAAACAAAACCAAAAAAACTCAAAACCCCCACACAACCCCAGAAACTCCCCCAACATTACCACCACTCCCAATACAAGTCATATGTTGTTAGAGATATTGTGATGTTAACAGAAAGCCATGTGGAGAGGAAAAAAGAGGAAAAAAAAAAAAAGGCAAGATTATCTGTCTGAGTCAAGTAACTACAAACTGTCATAATTAAGCTTTCATTATATTTAGAACCAGGAGACGTCTGTTTCCAGGCCTTAATCTTGGTATGCCACCATTCCACAACCAACACTGGTTTTACATTTCCATCCTGATGCACTGTGGAAGGAGCCGTGTCCCAGAAGTGCTAGGTAACCCATTCCTTTGAACTGGAAACTTCAGTAATAATATACACCTAAAACACGTGTTCAAAACCCCTCTAATGTAAGCAGTTCATTTTATTAAGATGTAAAACATGGTATAATAGTTAACTCAAAATCCACAAATCTTTTTAAACCTGTTTTGTTCTGTCAATGGTGAATCCACTGTATTCTGTTCTTCAAGGCTGTTTTATTTTGGGGGGGTGGGTATAAGGGGTGGGGGGATGTTTTTAGGGTTTTTTTAAATCCTGCAATACTTTGGTTTTCTATCAATACTGTGCTTACAGGAATGTCATACATACTGAAGTCAAAAGAAATCCTGCTTATTTCTGGGAAATCAGAAAAAGTTGTAATTCATACACATCTTACTGTCATGAGCAGGTTTATTAATGAAAAGCAGGGAGTCATTTAAACAGCAAAACAGAGAAACCAGTTTTAGGCACACAAGTATAAAATGCTTAATTATGTGCTCAGGGATACAATATTCTTCACTGTAAAGTAGTCAGAAGCTACAGGGCCAATCAGAGGAAATGGAAAATACTTCAAAGTTGTAAAACATCAAAAACACATCAGCCACAAGAAGCTGCACTCTTGGCAATAAATTAACATACAGTGTATTAAGAAGACTGCATTGGCCATAAAAGAAAATCCTAATTTAATTCCATAATAGATGGAGCTGGTCAAAAGGCCATTTGGTAGTACTAACTGTGAAACAGTAGCAGCAAGAGAAAAATTAAATATTAGGTTCTGAAATATTAGAGAGAGAAAGGAGCATTACATGCATACAAAGTCTTTGCATTTAATACCAACATTTTTGCTCAGAAAAAGTTATGGAGAGAACTGGACAGTATGATGTTGATGTTCAGGACTACTTATACATAAACTTTGTTTGGCAGCTCATGAAGAATAGCTGTAAGGAAGTCAAACAGACATACTATGTTTGGAATATGTGGACAGCAGAACCTGTGAGCTAAAACCTGTTTTCATTCATAGTTACAGAAAAGATATAGAGGCTTATAATACAAAAGCAAACATAGTTGGCTATGCATAACTGTTCAAACAGCTGAAAAGACTCCTAATGACATCAGTAAGCTTTGATTGTGGCCTACAAAGTCTACATTTTCACAATTCCGCGGGCATTTTTCTATAAACTACGCAAAACCAACTTCAGTCACAATTACTAAGGTAATTATTAGGAACACCAGTAAATATGATTTTGAAAGGTCAGGATAAATTGAAGGAAGATAAAATTCTAGGAGTTTTCATTTTTTTTCTAGTAAAATAGAAAGAGACGACCAAGTCACTTTAAGAATTAAGACATCCCAAGTTTTATTAAAATACTTAGCTGTAGAACTGAGCCTTGGAGGTCAACATTATACAAGTGTACATTCAACTAATGTTAGCAGAAAAAAATCTGTTTAAAGCTAGTAAGTAAATAACAGTAATTACTAACTGTAAAATATCAACCTTATACTAAATTAAGGCTTCCAGCAAATCAAACAGATGTATCATGCAAAAAATCCAAGCAAATTATGCTGATTTACACATCGTACCTAACCTCTTGAACAGCAGCTGATGTGCAGAAAAGAACTACAGAGCATGTTAAAAGCATCATAAAACAATGATGTACTAACCTGGTATGCTCTATTTATTTGGTTCGCTGCCCAGCTGGCATATTTCATATTATCTTTTTTCATTTTTGCACTTGCTTTTGGATTGGAAGCAATATGGCTGGCAGACTAGGAATATAAAAATAAAACCAGTGTAAGTATAAAATATATGTGCATGAAATAAACTGAGAGCATTCAACACCTTTGCATTCAGAGCCCCACTCACAGTGATAGAGGAAAAAGAGAAAAAATAAAAACAGTTACTAGTAAACCATAACCAATTAAGAATTAGCTAAACTTTTTAAACAACTGAAGTCATTATCCCACTCTACTCAGTGCTTGTCAGGCCACACCTGGAACACTGTGTTCAGTTTTGGTCCCCGCTATGCAAAAAAGATGTGGACAGGCTGGAGAGGGTCCAGAGAAGGGCCACAAAGATGATCAGAGGACGAGGAAGCCTGCTGTATGAGGAAAGGCTGAGAGAATGGGGTTTGTTCAGCCTTGAGAAAAGAAGGCTTAGGGGAGACCTTAGCACCACCTTACAGTATTTAAAGGGTGGCTACAAAGAACATGGAGACTCCCTTTTTACAAGGAGTCACATGGAAAAGATGAGGGCTGATGGGCACAAGTTACTCCTGGGGAGATTCTGACTGGACACAAGAGGAAAATTTTTCACAATTAGAACAATCAGGGGAATAATCTCCCCACAGCAGCAGTGGATTCCCCAACACTGGGCACTTAAGATTCAGCTGTACAGGGTGCTGGGCCATCTTGTCTAGACCACGCTTTTGCCAAGAAAGGTTGGATCAGATGATCCTTCAGGTCCCTTCCAAGCTGGTATTCTATGTTTCTATGAATTGTTTGTTCTAATTAAAGCTAAACTAGTCTCCAGTTCAGTTCTGTACCGAGTTAAGAACCAAATCTGGACATAATCAGTTAATCCAATTTGGTTTTCCTACAGTGAGAGTTATTAATATGTTTTCCCCATTCAATTTGTTACCAGAGACAATATAAAATACATAACTTGTGTGTCCAAACTGCCATTAAAAACATGACATTTTTCTCTGTGGCATCAGAAAACACATTTTAAAAGCAGCTAAGACTCTCTATATAAATTATGCTCATCTTCACCTGAAAAATAAAAAAGCATACTTAAGAACCAAACTCATTTTAGTGACTTTTCCACTTATATAAATAAATCCACTTCACAAGGAATCATTGCTACTCTCTCCCAGAACACCTTTCTGAGTGCAAAAGTACTTGAATACAAAGAACCACAGAAGCCTGTGGTTCACAGATCAATGAAGAACCTCCAGAGAAGATTTTAAAAAGGAGCATGGAAGCAAACGTCTACATGAATACTACATTTCAAACTAAAAAATCATTCTCTTACGGCTATTCCCCTGAAACTACACCAGAAATGGGAGAGGAGTGGGATTCTCAAAGGCCTCCACAAACTCAGGAACCCATTCTCTGAAGTCATGCCCGCATGAATTTGAATTTGTGATCTAGTACAGGGTCACAGTCCTAAGACGAGGCATCATTTTCTCTGGTTTCCTGAATTCAGTGAAGTACTGACCAGTTTCCTCAGCAGATATGGCTGAAAGCTTTTATGAAGAATTTACCAGTGTTATGGACATTCTTTGGGGACTACAAATGCTGGGCATGTCTCTCAAGTACAAAAGCAGCAGCCACAGCAAAAACAGATCCTAAAACCTGGAAACAGCATTACAAAGAAATCAGGAGCCAAAGGGTAGATACAGAAGCAGCGATGGCAAGCTGTGCTTTCAAAAACCACCTAGTGAAATGTTACAGAAGCCAGCCTACTTTACAGGCTGAAAATAACAGGCAGGATGCAAGATCTGACAGAGGACAAGCCAAGATTGGCCATAATAAACCCCAGCCCTGTTCTAGAATCAATGCAGCAGCCTGCATGTACACACATCTTAAAAATCAGTTTAGGCCAATAAACAGATTTGCTACAAAACTTACTCCTAAAAAGCTAAACGACCTATGGAACAGCACAGAGCCAGTCTTTTCTCCTTCTTGAACACACAATACCAACCCAAGAAATCTCTGCAGATGATCTAAGAAGATTAGTTCCAACTCTCTTTGAGTCTTAAAGATGATGCCTAACAAGTCCTTGAAAGGACACTCCTATAGCCTGGTAGTTATCAGACGCCTCAAAGTTATCTGCCTAACGTGTCTCTGTAAACTGCCCCCCTCCCAACAGACAAAAGGGTGGCCTAGAATTAAAAGAAAATAAATTAAAAAATTGAACCTTTCTGGTTTTGTCCCTAAAAAGATCTTTTAAAAGATCTAACATCTAAAGGAAGATCTTCAACAAGAGGCCTCAGTATCTTTGGAGAAACTGAACAATGTGCCAGTATATGCTACCCATAGTTACTGTCACGCTCACACTTAAGGCAACAATGTTGTGTGCAATCTAAAGGCTCATTTTGAAATTGAAAGTAGAAAGTTGTCTTTAGAAATAGTGTGAGAAATAAACAACAAAAAAACAGGCTGCTGAGGAAAGGGAATGGGAATAGGAAAGAGAATGGGAAAAAAAGTAGCCATCATACTGTGCTGGTACTCTTCAGCAGGTACCATCCTGCAGAGAGGAGTATGACTTCAAATCTTTTTTCAAGAAGTTACTTTCATGTGCCAGTAATTACAATTCTTTGGAAAACATGGGCAAGACTTAAAGGTTAAGAGCACTTCAAAAGTAAGGAGTACTTACTGGCATAAAACTGTCCATACTCAGTATTTCAAAACAGTGTTAATAATCTGAACTATTAAGATAAACCAAAATACAACCAGCAAATGATAAAGGATAATATACATGCATAAATACATATTCAAAATGATGACATAGAAAATACATAATCAGGCTTACCATGTAAAGTCCAAACAAAGCTCTCATATTTCTGTTGTTAAGCTTCAGTGCTTGTGCAAAATATTTTCTTGATAGCTCAAGGTTTTCAAGTCCCCCTTGAGTATATTTAACCTGTAAAAATTACACGCTCCTGAAACTTGCACATGTCATCCATACCTCAGGCATTCACTATTCAAAGATATTCTGAAACTTCACTTCAGGTTTCTTTCACATGGTATTTCAAACCAGATGAGTCCTACCAAAGGCCAAATACTGGCTTGGGAGAAATCCGAGCTCTTTTCAATATATGTTTTAAAGTATTTAATGATAGGGGGGAAAAAAGGCAGCATTAATTTAATTAATTTGTTGCTACAAGAATAGAAAGTGATTTTTGCACCTATACATACTTACAACCTTGGGATAGTCTCTTATGAAAAGCAACACAACCTTTAACCCTAAACCTCAATTCTGACCGCTATAAATCTGTACTACCTCTATATTCCTTCAGCACAGCATTAGACCAGCACACAAGACAACACAATGCTTTTCATTATCTATTCAACTGCAAAATAGCACACAAAGTTCAGAAGATTTACTCCATTGTTTTCTATTCATTTTGACTGTTATTTGATCAACAAAAAGAGGGATAAATACTAGAAGACATGCTTCACAGTCTTCCTACCAGAAAGCTATTTAGACATTCAAGTTTTAATGCTAACGCAATTTTATCCACTTTAACAAAACAAATTAAATCAATTCTAAGCAGTTAACAGTGGAATTTACGAAAAAAATAATATACATCTGAAAAAAGTGCAAATGGCTAAAAACCATCAGCTAAAACTTCTAAGGGCCCTCTGTCCCCCAGTGCTCTTTCAGACAGAATTTCCTATGTGGATTCCAAGAGCCGGATCCACTATAACAGGCAATGTACCATAACCTCCTATGCAGCATTGTTGTGGAAAAGTTTAACTTCTCATGCAACTTAATTTGAGAAGTGCATAAACACTTCAACAAGAATAGCTCATTTAAAATGAATTTTTACCTTCAGTAATTCCCACCCTTACTCTTACATTTAGCTTAGTCACACTGAGTAAGAAAACGCAGTTTTCTTATGTTAAGTTCTAGGAGATGTTAATATTCTCTGTGTGCTCTCTTAAATCTCCTGGGGAAAAATTAAAGTAACCATTTTTATTCTATTTTCACCACTTCAGTAACATAAAAACAGAGTATGTATTCAAACATAATTGGTTTTTCTGCAAATACTTACTTCAGCATATTGCTGACAGTATAAGTGGTTGTGTGGATTAGTCATCATAAGCTCCTCTAAGCAGAAGGCTGCCTTTGCATAGCTGAGGAATATAAAAAGCAGTGACAAAATGAACAGAGCATAAAGTTCTTTGCTTCAGTTTCTTTACAGCACAATCTTTTCCCTTATAACTTCATGTGATTCACAATTAAGGAAAATGTTTTGGTTTTACATGTTTGAAACCTCAAGTTACTATTTTTACGTCATAGACAGTGAAAAATATACAAAAATTTAACAGCCTAGGTATTTTTTCCTCATGCAAAGCTGCTCACAGTGAACCACAGAAGTGAGACCAAAAAAACATACCAAGAACAATTCTAAAAATCAAACAGTTCAAATCTATATAGGAAAAGAGCATCATACTAGTCCAAATGGGCAACAACTTACCATTGCAAAAGAAAGGGTTAGTACTTGTTCTTTAAATGAAAGCTTTCAAAAAGAATTAAGAAGTCAAGCTCAAAATGTAGGTTTATTTAATTATAAAAACCTTAGCTTCATATCTTTCAACTAATAGAATTTCCTGCAGAATTTCTATCTTCTACAGATATGTGATAGCACTGCTGCACAGAGTTTACATGACAGGATTCCAAAATTCAGAGACGCAAGGTTTATAATGACAGTGTGGGTAGATATTTAATATCAGAGCAAAAGCAATTTAGCAATCATGAAACAATATTAAGCCACATAATCTGTAAGATCTTATTTCTTAAAACGAATATACTGTGGTTTTCTCCTCTGCACATTATGATGGTCGTGTATGTATTTCAAATATTAATTTGGAGATGAAAGGACAGACACCTCATTCTCCAAAAGCAGAAGCCACAGTCCTCAGAACACAGTGTAGAATTGAGGACTATATAAACCTTGAAACCTTGTACATCTAAGTGTGTTTATGAACAATGGTAAAAGCATGGTGATTTCACAAGCGAGATTAAACCTGTGACACTAATAAAACAAATAAGCTGATGAACTGTTTTGTTGTTTTGTTTTTTAAATTAAATTTTAGTTGCTTTTCAGCTAAGATTCCAATTTTTTCCCATTTAATCATCCAAATAATTATAATGATGCTCATAAATGTACAGTGAGCAGTCAATTTTTTCAATGAACTGCAGAAAGTTCTACATGTTATTTTTTGTTGGACATACAGACCAAGACAAATAGAAGCAAACGTAATTTCTTTCTCAGGTTTTATTACACAATTTTGTAATAAAGATTACAGCAAAAAAACCCACAGAAAAACCCAGTAATGGAATACGTATGTTTGCACCACTCTATCATTCACTTTTGTACCGACAGATTTGACAAGCTTAAATATCTTTCTAACCATTTGGGGGGGGGGGGGGGGGGGGGAAAAGGCAAGCTATTTTCTTGGAAAAGTAGCTGGTGAATTTCCCCAAACAAATGGAAATCTGGATATCAAAATTCTAAATTATTCCTTAAGTCAGCATTATAAAGAATTTAATAATTATTTTATTTGAGAATGGGGTGGAAGACGAGGTGATGGGGGAACCTTTTCATCACAGTGAGAATGGCTATTTCTTCCTTGAGAATTTTATTCTTTTACTACTCTTTGGAAAGGAAGGAAGGAAACAGTGTGATAGAATTCAGGCTGGGCTGAAGGACTAAAGGCGGCGAGGGGAGAAAGATACGCCTTTGGGTGGAGGTTAGAATTAATACTGGGATATTAGAAAACCTGCACTATGGCTTTGAGCTAATCCTCTCACACTGGGATTTCCTCTTGTCACTACAGCAATAAAAAAAAGCTAACGAAAACGTTAAATATCCAATAAGCAAATTACTACAACATTCAGCATTCTTGATTGCATTGGTTTTATACCCAGGTGACCAGATGCCTCTGACTCTGGATCCATGTTTGGTTGTTCGGGTTTTTTTTCTTTTTTTTTTTTTTTCTAAAGTTTACTAAAAGTTCTTGCAGAGGTAGGCTAAAAGAAAATCAGAATATCAGTTTCTGTGACCAATTGATTTTAGAAGTAAAGAAATTAAAATCTGTAACTAGTAAAAACATCACCTGAATGAAATATTATGGGAAGTGCTGTTCCCTGCTACACACAAACCACCTCTTTTAAAATATCGGATTTAAAAAAATAACTGAAACATACAGATAATTAAGTGAAAGGTTTCTCTTTTAAAGTCAATCCCTTCTTAAAGCATCTGGCAGTCAAATAAGGTTGGTAATTATTTCCTGTTGATGCTTGTTATATTGGAAATGAGACAGCATACTTTCTAACACTAGTCCTTCAAAAAAAATCACTGAGGTCTTTGACTTACACAGAATAGGTTTTGATTTAACAGTTTTTATGTGGACTTAGCAAACAACTTACTCATGTTCATTGATGTAAAGTTCTGCAAGTTCATGCCAAGCTTCTTGGTCTCCAACAAATCTGTGTAAAGAAGACAAGAGAGGAAAAAAGGGAAAAAAGAATGTGCAAGGGATTCTGTAAATGACCTGCATGGAAGCAAAAGCGTAAATCAAATGCAAATTCCATTTTAATTAAAAAGATTTATCAGAATAGCAAACCACAATCTGTATTCTTGTAAGACACTCACTGTTCCAGATACTCATTCAGCTCTCGGATGGCCTCAAGATTTTTCCCCTGGGCTTTTCGAATGGCAATCTTACGCTTTCTTGCTGCCTATGGGTTGACATTAATAAAGGATTAGGGTCTCATAATTCCCTGGGTTTTTGTAAAGAAAGCAATTTGACTGTGC
Organism: Phaethon aethereus; assembly: GCF_964289735.1. Classification (NCBI taxonomy): domain Eukaryota; kingdom Metazoa; phylum Chordata; class Aves; order Phaethontiformes; family Phaethontidae; genus Phaethon; species Phaethon aethereus. Next base: position 20,733,887 of record NC_138582.1, read on the forward strand.
AAATTATTATCTCAATACCAGTGGAATTCCACTGCAGAGCAACTGCTAGGTTGAAGTTTATAAATATACCCTATGACTTCCCACTGAGAGATTGAAAACCTCTTCTTACAATCACATTATGTATGCTTTTCTTTGCAGGCACAAACTGTATGCATTATTTCACTCAAATAAATGACTGTCCAGATTCTAATAATTACAAAACAGCAGGGAATGCTAATCTTCAGCCATTCCAAAGACCCCCACCTTGTCATTCACAAGATTCATGACTATAGAGGAGATGGTGACTGAATCTTAGAGAATCCCACAGATGCATCTTGGTTGCCACTGTATAGATATGGCTTTCAGCCATTTTTAAAGATTCTTGCTGGAGTGCCAAATACCATCTTTAATTAATGTTGAATACACACCAATTTCATAAACAAGTTTCACATCATTCTTGGAGCACAAAGTAGGCCATTCAATGTAAGGGGAATACAAAATAGCTATTTCAATGGCAAAACTGAGCAGTACTTCGATACACGAGTGGAAAATATATTTCAACATACAATATAAAAATGAGTTGTAAGAATTGTACTATATTTAAATTTTGAACTCTGCAGAAGTTGTTACAGATAACCAGGAGAAAAGATACACAGAATTTTAACTGTTGGTTATTCTGCACGTCAATACTCCAGTTTCTGAACTATGTTGGTTACAGTTCTCTAAAAGTTTGCAGACCTCTAGGAGTTGTGAATCAAGATACACTTGATGTGTAATACAAAACAACAGACATCTTCCTAGCAGTCTGACAGAGTTTGGAGCAAACACCGCTACACCTCAGCCAGCCTGAAAGTCATAAGATCAGGAATCTAACAGAATGAAAGTAAAACCAAATTCCAGTGCAACATGCCTCAAAGAACGAACGCCATCAGCCTCCTGCCTTGCCTATAACCCCTGTTCTCCTGGGCCATCACAACTGCCAAGGTCAGACACGAGAAGACAGATGGTCTGGTGTGTGTGATGTGTCTGCATGTACACACACACTTACATGCCATTTCTCCATGAGATAATATTAATGGGAAAAAAAAAAACGCAACAGCACACATTTCCAGTAACAAAGTCCCACTGCTTATTCCCCTCACAGCTCTCATCCCATTTCACATCTTGTAAAGAGGTTATACAGTTGGGTATCACCTTACGGGGGCCTTGACAGCACAGGAACAGACAATTCTTCAACACAACCTTAAACGATTTAACCACTGAATTTAAGATAGCTCTGAAATTAGTTTCTTCATGATGTACCTTCCTAAGATCACAGTTACATATACCCCAAAAGAGTTCTTGTATTTTTACAGTATTTTAAACATAATTATTCTCATAAATAATTTCTTATCCTTTGATCATCATTTAAACAAATTTATTGCTTCTGGAAGAAGAGGAGAATGTACCATCTAAGTAACCTAGCTCAAACCTACCAAAACAGCATAGCTAGAAAGGCTGTTAAGACTAACTGTAGATTTATTCTTTCCTTTGAGTTCATATCCTTCACCTCCTGCACTAACATATAATCAATGAAAATTCAGTGAAAATTACTCAAGTCAGGAAAAAATATTTCACTCTTCTGCTTAAATGCAAGACACAGGCAGAAAGAAAATTCATCAGAAGAGACAAATGAGGACATAGGCAGCGTGGTGGGTTTACCCAGTCATTTTGTTTTCCACTGCTGCTTTGTCAAACTGCAACCTATGAAATTACATTCATCATTCTACTTTTACTGGGAGACATTTGGCTAAAAGCCATAACTGACTCTGGAAATTTTAACGGCTGACCACATTTATCACTGCAACAATAATACACACAGTTTATTTTGGTTTTGAGTTTTTAAAATAAAGATAACAATGTAATTAAAGTTATTTTTTAATATAAAAAGCATAATCCCACATGCTTATCATACTGCTACTATTAGTAAATATTAAAAAAAAACCCAAACCCCAAACAAACAACCCCATTGCTCTCAATCACATTTTATGAAGAGGTTTCAAAGCATTTCGTAAAGCAGGTCAGCAGCCTTGCTATGGTGGGAACACCAGGGCTGTGTTATAAACTCACTACCCAAGGCTGATAGTACACGCAGCCTACTGACCTGCGCCCTGAGCCCGAAACATGAAAGAAGGGGAAGTGGGGATAACAGAATCCACAGCCAAAGGGGCGTATCATGCAATTACAGCTTACGACGACAGAAGGTTTTTTGCAGGTAACAGACTATCTACGTTAAAATGTAGCTTTTGGATTAAAAATTCAGTAGTTATTTCCAAAATTTAAAGAAAAAATAATCAAGAGACTGATCAAAACTAAACTGCTTGAGAACTGAAATCATCTGTTTTATATATTAAATCAATCAGTGCATCTGACAACTTAATTTGCAATGGCAAACAGGAACAGTCTACATAAGCCACCCTCTTTTTTTGTTTCTAATGTAACTCCTTCAATCGCATGCAAGTCAGTCCTCCAAAAGAGTCTGGAAACAGATTTTCTCCATCGCTGCTTTATTTCTTAACCGCAGCATTCCCAAGTAACATAAATCACCGGAACCTGAAGACATGAGTTTATGAAAAGCTACAACTATTTCTAGTCACAAATATAAACTGATGTTTACCTGTAAGCAGCATGTCACCTAATGCAGTCAAATAATGAGGGTAAAAGGATTAGACATAATTAACATGTTCTGATGGTAGCGCTTAGGAGTTAAATGAATTACATACACATCTGATGGAATTTATCCGCTTCGGAACTGCACCAAATCCCATAATGTTCCTTCAAAATTACACTTTTTGTTTCTTATTTGAGGAAAACTTCCTTTTTTATCCACCTTCCTTATCATCAAAAATAAAGCAGCAACTGGGCTTGAAATCTGCACTCTCTTCATCCTGAAATAAACCTCCACAAATGCTGGGACAAGTTTATTTACAGAGAACTCTTAGTTTACAAAACAGATGCTCAGCCACTCAAAACAGTGCTGACATTCAGAGAATGAACAAAATGTTGTATAGTAGCACAGAATTTTTGAAAGTCTCTTCTTCTGGGAAGAAGTCAATGAGGGTGTAGGGTTTTTTTTTAAAGCAATTACTAACATTTCTCCAGCACATAAATAAAATTGTAACACAAAACCAGGCAATTTCATATGTTTTATTATGTTTCAGGCCCTCTTTTCAGTAAAAATCTCACATTTCAAAATATAAGCTCATTTTTAGGGGGCCTATTGCAAGATACTAAAAAACTGCAAAATGCAGACTACAAATCTGTTCAGTCATTAATTTCAAAGTCACTAAGAATATTCATGAGAAACATATTTTTAACTACAAGATTTGAGATTATTTTGAAATCTATGAAGCATACTAAAATAGTTGTAACAATATGTTAATGAAGATAAAAAAATAATGTTCAAGAGTTACAATTTGGTTCTTTGCATCACAACGGTAAGATTTTTAAGAACAAGCCTGACACAAAAACGAGCTCAATCTCCTTTCTTCTTCCACATTAAATCAAAATGAAAAGACAAAACTTTCAATGCTGCAACAAGATCTGCAGTGTTTCACCATGCAGAACCTATGACATGGAACTCTCCCCATTAACTTTCCAGAATTTAAAACAAAACACTAGAATGGTTATTGGCGGGGTTCTGTAAATCCAGCATTCTTAAATCGAAAGATATATGCATCTGAAAGAAACACTTATACCATAATGCTTATCATATGGAGTAAGGTACTTCAGTATGTCACATTTATTAAACAGTGAACCTTTCTAAGCTTTTTCTTTTAAAGACTAATAATCCCCAATCTGGCACAAGAACTAATCCTCCATTTGTCATGATTCTTTTTAATTAGCATTAAGTAGACTCAAAGTGAAGAGTTTAACATTTATCAACTTCTGCACTTGATTAGTAAAACATACCAAGAGAGAGGCTAAGATTGTTCTAAATTTCATGGTGCAAAGAAAGTATTAGTAGGAGAAATTTCAGGGATTGACACCTCTAAGAAAGGAACAAATTCATATCTGTATAACTGCTGCAGCATTAAATTATATTTTGCATCTTAAAAAGAAATTCTTAAATTTTTGGAATTTGTTTTTATCACAGACAACAAAGATAAAGGGAACAAATTACACAGATGTCAAAAAATGCCACATAATCTGAATAAAACCACAATAACGAATGTACTCTTACCAGACAAGAGTTTTTTTCAAAGGTAACCATGGAAGATAGTTAAATCAGCCCAAATCTTACAAATGAATCTATGCAGGCACAGAGCTGCTGAGTCAAAGCTGCTCCTTTAGGGATAATGTAACAGCATAAGTAGCAATGGTGAATGTAACTTTTTCCAGGATTCTAGGAGGAATCCAATAAACAATACTCCATAAAGTCTAACACCAGCACACAGCAAATTGGTAGAAGCTATAGACTAAAAATTCCTGGAATTGGAAAACATTAAAAATGTTATGTACCAAAGAAGAGTGAGAACGGTTTATGCAGAGGAAAGTAAGGCTTCCCTGATCTACTAGAGTTCTTCAAAGGAGTCACCAAGAATGCAGATGAATAAAGATCCATTTTGAAGTCAACTTCGAAAATAATTTCAACATGATCTCTGAAGCTGAAAACTCTGAAGGAAAGTAAACTGCCACACTGTAAGAGATGAAGGTCTTTGCATGGATAAATAATTAGTCAAAAGATACAAAATGGAGAGAAAAGAGTTCTTGTCTACCAGTGACTTCTCCGCACTGAGAATCCCAGAGTTGCCTGTACTAAAAACTACTGCTCAGCATCTTCATAAGTCACCTAACAAGGGAATTAACAGTGATATGCTCAAGTTAATTGATGATAATGAGTTATGTAAGGATAAAGAACAAAAGTCAACTGTAAAGAATACCATTCACAACAGTGAATGTCAGCATGATAAAAGAGCCCCTGAAATTTAATCTAGATTAAGGGTTGCATATAGGGTAAAACAATACTAGTTTAATGTACCCGAAAAGCTGTCTGAATTTGCCCAGTTAGGAAGAAGATGCTGGAGTTGCAATAAACAGTTCTATAAATTGTCATTTCAGTGTTCAGAAGAGGTCTTAAAAAACAAACAAAAAAAGTGCCCCAAAAATGAAAACCCACAACACTCTGCAAGTGGAATTATCAGAAAAGAATACACATGAGAACACATCAGTGGCATCATTTTACCATTGTATAATTCCATAATGCTCTTGCATTTTTAATACTGACTGCGGTTCTGTCCTCTCCTTCCTCATCCAACTATAGAAAAAAAACCAGAAATGACACTCAGAACAGTAGCAGGGTTTCAGGGCATAGTATGGCAACAAGAACTGCTGGACAGATTAGAAATTCTCAGCTTGGAGGGAAGAAAAACGCAGAAGATCCCTAAAATCATGACAATGAATAAAGTGAACAGAAAACAACTATTGACCATAATAGACAAATTAGGGGTATCAATAAAATTGTTAGATGGAAGGTTTGGAAAAAAAAATGAAGAGATATTTGCCCAGTCCAGGAGTAAATTATGATATTTCATTTCTGAATTATGTTGTAGACACACAGACAGCACACTTATGCAAGTTCAAAAAGCAGTTAAAAAAAAATCAAAGAAGAAATTTCATGAAGAGCTATTAAAAATAGAGTTACCACTTCTGGTACAGGAAAATCATAACATGAAGATGAATGGACACTGGTGGAAGAGACCAGAGCATACTATGATCGCCCCGTTCTTATACACTTCTCCCAGTATCTGCTATTGGTCACTGTCAGAAACAGGACAAGTAAAACAGACTTTTGGCATGACTGCAGTAATGCTGTTCTTAGGTTCTCAAATACTTAATTTCAAGGAAAAAAATCTCCACCAACATTTAAAATTGCTACACTCCAAAAAGTAAAACATGGGAAAAATTCTGGGATGCAATCTACTCTCTCGCTTTACCGATCTTGAAAACACACCTCACAAAAGGTAAATGATGCTTTAACTGTCAAAAGAAAAAAAAAACATTTCTTTAGGATCCACGTAGTGCATCCCCAACCTGAACATCAGTCCTCCCTGGGGACCATCTGAAGCAGCAGCTGTAGCTTTTCACACCTCTCACCAACTCCATCCTGCATCAGACACAGTGCCAAACTATCTTTTTTGATTCCCTTTAAAATTACTACTATACATATTTAAGTTTAGGACTAGTTGTGTCTTTCCTGGCAGTGCTAGGAATATACTTAATGAAACATACACACGGCACCTCAGAAAATTCCCCCTATTAGTAAATACTAATTAATAATGGTGAGCCATTTTCCTTTTTGCAACTTGAAGCATCCTGTAGATAAATGTACAAAGCTACAAGAACTTCACAGGAGGTCTCTATTCAAAATGAATGCACAGCTACTGCAGGAGTTTTAAAGAATTATTACTGCACAGATGATAAATAGACATCCAATGTTCTGACTTACTGCTCATAATATTCTCATCTTATTTACTAGAGACAAGGAACTGGGAAAAAAAAAGTTACCTACAGTAAGTCAAGACGGTAAATCACAAGTACCTTGTGACGGTATCACAAGTCAATGCACAGTGATAAAGAGATGCTAGGAAGAATTAACTCAAATATACATGATATATAATTGCTGCCTATTTACATGATACTAAGTACTAAGATTTTGCTCTGAATCTTTCTAGCACCTGGATTCTCACATCTTCAACCATGTGCCTCTTCTGAAATGTGTCCAGCCTGGCTAAAAAAAGAATCTCAAAACAGTATGGGAAAGTGTAACTTCATGTGACCATATGCATACACTTGTTTCTGCCCACTGCCATAAACAGAGCAGTTAGTGAAATATTTTACTAATCCTGAAGACAACAGCTTCACCCAGAACACTATCTTGTTCTGAAAATTCCAATTTTTAATTCTTCATTCACACAATTATATTACTAGACCCATGAAGTTAATGTGATTAGCCACATGCCCTAAGCTAAGCAAGCATGTACCATGTCTGGTTGTATTAAAAGCTTAGATGAAAAAGTGGCATGAAAAACAGGAGAAAAATTATCCCAATAAAGACATCAGATTTTCCGTGGATTAGAATTAAGTCAGAACTTTGTGCCCTATCTCACCTTCCCCTGGTGTTAACCAAATGCTCTGCAGTTATCTTGATGGTTGAGCTGAAGAATTAGGAGATACTGCAGGTGCACTAGGATGACAGTGGAGTGGATTAGACAACAACCTAAATCCTGAACACAAAAACAAAATTTCCTCTCTCAGCATCAATCTTCTTTACACTCCTGGACAGGCCACCTTGGGAAGGGCCTGACTAACAAAAATATTTAGCTATCTAATTAAAATAGAGGCATTCAAATTGAAATTGCTCCCCAAGAGCAGAACCTTTGCCAGGGTAAAATAATGCAAAAAGGCATTCAACTTAACCTGATACAGACATATACACATAGTTTAAAAATTCCTCATTTGAATAGCAAAATCAGATAGCTAACTGCCTACTTAGGAACTAAGTCCTAAATAATTTTGCAGAGCTGGGCTGGGCTTTCATCTGTTCTCCGTATGTAAAATGTCAGTACTATTTCCTCTCACATGGCTGCTGTGGGACAAATGAGAGAAAAAAAAGCATTCAAGATACTACTTCCATTTGTAAGGTTCTTATGTATGAGCCCCATTCCCAGAAATGAGGACTTACATATTAAATAGAAAATACAGATATATCAATTTCATGCAAACTTCCTACCAAATTTTAAACAACTGTCTTGGTTGCAGCTGGGATGGAGTTAATTTTCTTCATAGAAGCTAGTATAAGGCTATGTTTTGGATTTGTGATGAGAAAACGTTGATAACATGTTGATGTTTTGAGTTGTTGCTAAGTAGTCAAGGACTGTCTGACTTCTCATGCTGGCCTGCAAGTGAGAAGGCTGGGGGTGCACAGGAAGCTGAGAGGGGACACAGCCAGGACAGCTGACCCAGGCTGGCCAAAGAGATATTCCATACCATATGACGTCATGCTCATATAAGGCTGAGGAAGGGGAGGGGGGCACATTTGGAGATATGGTATTTGTCCTCCCAAGTAACCGTTATGCATGATGGAGTCTGCTTTCCTGGAGATGGCTGAACACCTGCCTGCCCATGGGAAGTGGTGAATGGATTCCTCGCTTCGCTTGCATGCGCAGCTTTTGCTTTACCTATTAAATTGCCTATCTCAACCCACGAGTTTTCTCACTTTTACCCTTCCGGTTCTCTCCCCCATCCCACTGGGGGGTATTGAGTGATTGGCTGCGTGGTGCTCAGTTGCTGGCTGGGGTTAAACCACAACAAGAAGCAATTCATCCAAAACATAAACCTTAATGTAGTACCCAGACCACTAATAAAGACACTGAGAACACTCTGAAGATCAACTTGCAATTTAAAAATGCCTGGAGTTTGAATGTGACATTACATTTCATATTGCAATATTGTATCAAAGTTTAGCCTTGTATTTGCTGAATGTACAAAGGATAGAGCTAAAAAATAACTACTTTCTTCAAAAGACTAGCAGTCATTTTAAGGGCAGGCAGATTCTGTCATTTTTTAAAGGCTAAATGCTCAAGCATGCTATTATCTCCAGAAGGTATGAAGTGTACCTGGGTTTTCTTTAGTGAAAGAACAGAAAAATTCCATCTTGCAGAACCACAAGTTTGATTACTTGCAGCATTCAAATGGTATATGCCTTCACTATTGGAGCTAAGACAGTTACTGACAGAACTAATATACACCAGGTACTACAGGGAATAAGAGACATTTTACCAGTAGGTCTCAAAGCTATTTACTGACAGCAGAAAATACAATGCCTCAAGGCAAAATGTTAATAATTTTTTTTTTTTTTAGGGAAGAAAAAAAAGGCACCCAAGACTTAAACATTAATACAAATCCCTCTGTTCTGATCTCCTACCCACTCTTCAAGCCATCTGTTCCCCTACACCTGACCTGACGTCTCCTATTAACTAACCACCTAACCCTCTGTTACCTGTCCCTTTCTCTCTTTTGGTCCTCACAGTTCTGCTTCCTTCTCTTTTTACTCAGTTCCTTCTGGCTGTGGGGTTTTTTTTCCTTCTGCTGCCCATCACTTGGGTGCAACTCAGAAAAGAAGGAGTCTCCCTACTTTCTGCCCCTTTCACTGCCCTACAGCCATGAGGAGCAACTGCAAAGGAAGTCCTGCTTAGTCCCTGTAGCCTGGGATAGGTCATGCTCAATACAAATGGGATTTTAAAAAGATGTACTTAATAAAAATTCCAGCAGTCTTTACTGAGAACATGAAGCAAAGATTTTCAAATGCCTGTAACTGAGCCAGTTTGGGTGTTTTTCTCATAGTATAATAAAAGCTGCACTCTACCAAGAGCTCCTTTCCTGTTGGTATCCAAGGCTTCCCTCCAAAGCAGAGGATGATGATTTCTCAGTGAAATACATTAACAGTAAAAACTAACAAAAAGTCCTTTCTACCAGCCCTGCTCAAAAAAAAAGAAAGAAGTCCCCCATCCCCTTTATTTTGTTCCGAGAAACAGACGAAGCATTTTATCTGAAGATCTACAAACAACTCAGCTACTGTTTGGCAGATTTTCAGTTGGATACTACATTAAATTTCAATTAATAAAAAAGTGCCTACAATGGAAAATGTTATACAGCCTTAATAACAGAGTAATCTGCCAGCTGTGGCTCTAATAAGCCTTCATTGCAACAAATATGGACAAGAATGGAAAAGATTCCCATTCTTATGCTATTAAAGGACATAATAGCACAAGTTGTGCTTTTCACAAGAGTCACATTTCATTCCTTAAACTCTTTAGAAAAGGGACAGACTTTTACACAACGCCTACATGCTTTGAAAAATGAAACATGGTCTCTGAAGTGACAACATTAACATTGCTCCATTGTCAAATGAGTCATCTTTTCAGCAAGTAAGGTCACAGTGAGATAAAACATTGAGAGATGATCACAGAGTACTCTGAATTCTATTCTAAGTTTTGTTATCTTGATTTCAGAGTCTTGCATGTAACAAAACCTCATCTGAAAGTATAAATGTCCATTACACAATTTGAGTTCAAAGTTCACTTTTCATAATGGAAAAGTCAGCTAGGTGTCTAAAATAAGTAATTTTTTGAAAAAGCTTTTTCCATGCTTCTATTAGAAACCGTCAGTCAATGCAAAGCATGATTTTTACATGATTCCTGTGAACAAATGTCTATGTTTCACTTGCAGCACATGCCAAAACGTTTGATGTACATATATAAGCAACTCCATGTGTCAGCAAACCAGAAGAAATTGCTATAAGGTAAGGTCAGTGCCAAGACAAACTCAGCAACAGTTTCTTTTTTAAAATCTGAAAATATTTATTTTCCTACAGCAGCCACATGTGTGCATGGAAATAATTAACAGGTAAAAGACACAAAGATATCTGCACAGAACAATTTATCAAAATTTTCTATTTATCTTTCCAGTCTTCACATGCAAGGCTTAGACAACCTATTCTATAATTACATAGCAAGGAACCTTTGCTTTTCATTTAACACTCCATTTCTGTTCTCAGATCTTAAGAAATCAAATAGATCATGCAGCTGTTCTAATATTTACATCTTATGCTTCTAAATATTGCCATTTTACAGATCTTTATGATTTTGTTAAGGAGGAAATCCAAATTAGGTAATAGCCATGCATATTACTTATTTAAATATATCATTTTGTTCTATAAAACTATCCAGCAAACCACTTGGATGACGTTAGCCATGTTGAGACAGCTGAAGAGTAAGACTGCCAAAAATGCACACATCAAAGACCTGTGGCCTACAGAATTCATTGTAATACGGTGCTCCGTCTTCCACTGGCTTCAGCAAAAGGTCATAAAATGTGCACCTAGGTGACCTATTCTTGTGGCTTCACTATAGATGAAGATCTCGCTTTAACATGGCTCCGAAGACTCAGAGTCTCTGAAACTCTTTGGACCATACACTGATAAAATCCATCAACATTTACTGCAGACAGCTATGTACCTTGTGCTCATACTTCTGAAAAATGCTATAGACTTTCAAAAGACAACTGCAAATCACCTATATTTGTCTCACAGAACATCGTTCAAGTACTGCTCTAGGGAGAGCAAAAAAAAAAAAAAAAGCACGAAGAATTGAAACAGTTCTTTTTACCCTTGCACAAAAAATATGAGTTCTACCACTGCTAAAAGACATAGACTTTAACCTACCGCTGTTGTTTGACTGCTTAGCTTGGTTAATGTTTTCAGATGTGTTGCCTTGAAAATAATTTGCTGGTTTGCTGGTTTGAGGTATTTTTTTTTTGTTGCATTGTTGTCCTTTAATTTGTTTTGTGGGTTGTTTTTTAATGGTTTACTTAGTTTAAGTGATGGTACTTTATCTATATGCAGCTCTGGCATACCCGAGTTACCCTCAGTTATCTGTGTTTCTGAGGGTTTGCCCCTCCTGAATAGTAGATGACATCAAATATGCTAACTGAAGAAAGGTAGATGTTCAAAACACACTAAGGAACATTTACATGAAACTAGCAAAACATCTGCAATAGCCCAAGTATTACATTTACATAGAAATTTACCCAATAAAGAGAACTAGTTCCTTGAAACCAAGTAACACCAACAAACATACACCCTCAAACACACAATGACTAATAATAATTGACTGACTTTGCAACATGGGATAGAAAAATTTGGAACTGCATAGTGTCTTAGTTTTATCCTTGTGGAAAAAAAAAATGTATGAAAATATATTGCTACAAGTTTCCCTAGACTTTCATTTTGGTATCTAATAGCTCAAGGTGGCTTACACAACAAGTATTCAAAAAATGCTTAAAAGCAAAGCACAGTCTGTCTCAGATTTTTATGATTGGCAAGCTTTGTAGTATTTTGATTCAAAAGCTAGTAAAATGTCCCAGACAATAAATCAAAACTGCTACCGAAGCACTACCTGAGTGTATTCATACTTAATCTTTAAGTAAGATTAAGCATTAGGAAGACACAAGACACATGGCAGACTATATTGGTCCTTTAAACACTGAATATTCAGGGCAAATGGAAAAGCTGAAAGGCCCAATCTAAACCCTACTAAGACAGCTGGAAAGGCTGCTAGTTTTAATACTATCTGCTAAATTCAGTGTTTAAGCAGGTATTATATCATGAAACGAATCTCATTTGCTCTAATGAAGGTAATGTAATTTATTATACTAGTAAACTGAAGGACACAAATACAGTAATACAGACAATGTTTTTCCACAAAAAGTTATCATAGTTTTAAACAATAAACCATTGCAGTTCAGAAAAATCTTTTAAACTTACTGTGTTAGTTGAATCTTCTTGTAAAATTCTATCATATAACTGGATAGCATCATCATACCTGTTCAAAGAAATAATTCACATTTATTTCTGCTAAAAGAGAACTCCTGACTTTTTGACTGTCCTTGCAATAGTTAATAACCCCCGTACTGTTTATACTGAATATATTTAAGCAAGAATATATAAGTTTCAGCAGCAACTTATATATTTTATGCCCCATTTCTTACTCTTGTATCTTTTCTCTCTTTTTCTGTACCCAATAGCTGCAATCACCACATCCCAATTCTCCCTTTGACCTCTCCCAACAAACAGAAAACCCCAAATTTGAAAGGCCATCCAAAATAATGACTTTTCACTTCATTATTGTAATTTAAAGCATCACTTAAGTTTCTTCTGCTATGATTTCATAAAGTATAAGCAGTCACATACAGTAAACTGCTGGGATTTACACAAGAGTCCACCCCTAGTCTACACCATAAAACTTGAAATAAAATGTTGTCCATCATCACTACATAGGTTTTATCAATTAATTCCTCTGTTTGCAGTATGCTCAAAACAGGTTACTCCAGCTGCTATAAATGCTTGAAACCTCCTGGGAAACAGGTCCGTGTGTTCAGCCAGCTGTGTACATGACCCAAACTGGGCAAATGAAAGAATTCAATTCAAAACACATTTGACTACACAGCTGTTATGCTATCACCACGTAACTAGGGCATACTTTGTGTCTTCATGTATAGTTTGACAAGTAGTTTTTCAGAGGTACCACTGATTGATTTTGATGATACACATCCCCTTCTCACCTTGGACACCCATTTACGTACTCTCACTGCTCCCTAAGCACTGCCGACATTAGCATACCTCAGCTGTCCAGTCCAGTTACCACAAGGTATGAGAACAAATGTGAAAGGAAGCACAAAGCAGAAATGAGTAGAGGGCGACTGCTACAGACTTGAGCAGATGTGCTGTAAAATGCTCTATTAATGTTCCCTGTTGCTACTTTATCCAATGTATAAGACTGAACATGATGGCCATAATGTATATGATATAACCAGCTTTACACGGTGAAGTTCCAGAATACTATTCTCTTGATTAGCAAGTGTCTACAAGGATGTCTCAGATGTCCTTCACTGTTTCGTCTTCCTGCTAGAGAACACAGGATCTTATGAACTCCTAGAAGTCGCTTAGAATTTAACAAAAAGCTCACTAGTTCAACTGAGAATGTAACCCCTCCAGTCTCCCTAGGCTTCATTTATAGTCAGTGGAGAGAGACAGGCTTCCCCAGGGCATGGCTTAGAGCACCTGCAGATGGGTTCCTGTTCAAGACAAGCCAGAGCTGAAGCCTCTTTCTTCTCTGACTTCTGGGGAAAATACATGGAGACGAAACCGCAGCTTTTGTTAATGCCTCTGCTCCCCTGATATTCCAAGCTCAAGGATCTAACCTGACAAGAATTGTCAAGAATTTTTATGAGCACTTTTGGAAAACTGTGGCTCAATCTCACTTCATTGCTGAAATAACACATAATGTTTGTGCAGCAGTCATCTCCCACAAAGATCTGTTCCCATGCAATAACATCTTCAATGCAGTCATGTAAGTCGGAACAGAGCTATGATCTTTTGCACTTCTGAACAGGTTTCGGGAAGAGGGGAAAATCTGATGCCATTCTCTCACTGTCATCCTACGCTCCATCAAATGAAGACAGAACGAAAGCTAAGTTTAACAGAAATTCTTCATAAATGTGTATTTGATATAAAGCAAGTGTGGAACGTGGAGCATCTAGTTGCCCCAAGATGGATCCTGTAGTTGAGGAGTCCAGTTACCCACTCTTTTTGATCCAAGCAATGGACATTCATTGGTGGCTCATATCAAGTAACATTTTGAAAGTTAATTTTGTAAGGATGCAATGAATGAAGAACATTGCTAAACAAATAAATTACAAAAAAAAGCATTTAGGGGTTTACTTCTAAGATCCAAATCCTTCATATCAAAATGGCCCACAAGCTCCAAATTTCACCAATTCTTAATGCAATATGTGGCATGGAACAGATTTGCTAGCATTCAAAGGCACTGGAAGCTGGAAGTCCTTATTAACACCCAAGACAAGTGCTTTAGAACAGAATGTTGGTATCAAAGATGCACCCAAAGGAGAAAGGCGGACAATAAAGGTCAACCTCAAGCCCTGAGGATCATTCCTCTTGGAAAACTGTAAAGTTTTAAGCTGTTCATTATTTGAACAATTCCTGTTAAACTGAGTATGTTATAACCCTTCTGTAGGTCATTCCAAAAAGGTGAGTCTGACTTTTAGGTTCTGCCATTCTATTCCACATGGTTTTTTTGAGTTTTTTCTATAGCTAGCTCTATAGATTTAAACCTTATTAAATTCTACTCAATTTATCCACACTCAGAAAACAAAGGAAAAGAGCTACAGCTTGCAGTAATCAGGAGGATGGGAGAACAATGAAGGCAAAAAAATGCTGGCATTGATTTTCACATGCTACTCTAGCTCTGTGTGATGAAACGTATACGCCTCAGACTTTGTTAAAGTGTCTTCTGTTTTACTGTTTAGTGACTTGTTATTGAGTAAGCAATCTTTTTAATCTATGAAGTCTGATGGGAAGACTGCAAAAATATAACACCGCATAGCGCATGCAAAAATGCAACAAAAATGTCTAAACATTATTATATGATCATGCACTTCGTCATTTTCTACAAAGAAACTGCCCCGCATTGCTTTGCTGTGTTTTTATAGTGCCTGAATTCCTTTCTAAGAAATATCAAGCACCCTTCCAGACAGAAAGTACATTTTTTTAAATTCAGGTTTTACCTTTCCATAGCTTCAAATCTCATTCCAGTTAATCGTTTAACTCTGTGGCTCCCGGGAAACTGCCGCCTTAGTTCCTGAAGACAAAACTATACAAATGAAAGCAAAAACATTATTGTGAATATAATTATCTACATGGAAGCTGGAAGGAAAAAAACCACAAAACTCCTTGGCTGATAAACTCTACCACCTGAAATGGCACTTCTAAGTAAAAGACAATACAATTTTTGAAATAAGCAATAAAATTTATTGATAAAGAGAACCTCAGAAACAGAAACTTTGTCTGTTAAAAGACTAATTCTAAGAAATATCTTCAATACAGGTCATTAGATCATCAGGCCTTCTTGGAAAAGGTTATTTGTCTAGAAAATTAAATTCACCTACTAAAACAGTTCTGATACTATTAAAACTTTTAGTCTACTTCGTTGCCTCATAGTAACACAAGACAGTAAAAAAAAACAAAATAAAGACAGTAAGAGCTTATGTGAAGCTTCTTTAATAAATGGATATCTTACAATGGAACAAACTATGCTAATACTATGCTCTGTATTTATTTTTAAAATAAACATTGAAATCCAAAGAAAACGTTTGTCACTGGCTTGGGTTAAGCCTGCTGGCAGAAGAGGCGTAGCTTCTAACTCCTGAAATCAATGAGACACCTGGGCTGGATAAAAGAAATTCATCACAGGCAGATTTCTCTGGATTAGCAAAAGAGGATGTTTGGTAGAGGCATTGAGTCACAACTTCTCCAGAGCAAACTAACTGTAACCATATCATGAATGTGGCTAGATAGCATTGCAAAGTTTGTAGCTGACTCATTATGGTGGGAGGCAGGACAGTCCCCAGGCTCTCAAAGAGACCAGTGGTTTGAATCACATTAAAAGCTTCACACAGAACTCTCCTTTTCCAGGCATTTATTTACACCACCAAGCTTATAAATTTGTACTTCAGACCTAAGGTTCTACAAGAGGCCTATCTACATAATCTGTTCCATCTCATTACACCCACTGGTCAAAGGAAAAATACAGAAGCAAATCAGTAAAAACTAGTATGTTACCTCTCTGTTTCTGTAAATAAACAGGTTGCTAGAGCACAGCAAAGAGAAATATTCACATCTCTCAATATGCAAAAAAATAGAGAAGGAAGAGAGAAAGGAAAACCGTAATCAAAGCAGCAATGTGTAGCCTCAAGTAAGCACAGAATATTTGCATTATGATCATCTAAGTTTCCAATGAAACAAGATCTCAGCAATGCCATTTGACACAGCAAGACTCAGGTTTAGTACAGAAACAGTCTACTGGCACTTTGAGTAATGTCTAGGTGAACTGCTGCTGCTCTGGACAACAAACTGTCATAAAAACATGTACTTAGCAGCATGTTACATGACATCTGAACTCATCTGTGAACGTTCTTAAGAGACAGGAAAACTTACATAAAACTCCAGAAAAGTAGTTTCACTGCAGCTTTTACAATACAAACAACGTTCTAGATTTTAAAAAGAACTTTTGCAGACAATAAATCCAGCCTGTGGCCCAGTGATCTGGGAATCCTGAAGGACAATTATTTTCAGTATAAAAACATGCCCGGCTTTTCTATAATAAAATTTCTAAATGTCAAAAATCGTAACATTCGCGATAATACTAAACTCCACAATCTACAGATGGACTTTTACACCTAGAAAAACCTCATCAAAAATATAAAAAAAAGCTGATGAAGTAGTACTCAAGTGCAGGAGTACTACAAGACCAAAATTGTTCACGTTAGATCTGACTACACGATCATTATTCAACCGCATACAGCGGCCACAAGGCCAAAATAAACTCCTATATATTAAGACATCAGACACAACAAAGTGACATGAAAAGTTGTGAGACAGTCACGAACAACTCACTGCAACACTTTCGAAAACAAAAGTGCATGAATAAACTATAGTAGCTGTATTTTCAAAATGTTCTGGACTCAGCAGCACCGAATCTCCTTTTTTTAAATTTAACCTGTAATCTCATAACAGTTTATGTTATTGAGGACTGGTTCCGCACTATGTCAATAATGTACTTTTGAGATTCTCTCAGAAACCCAGCAGTTACAATGGCAAATCTCATTTGTATGTGAATCTTTAATTTGCAGTTAATTTGCTTTCCGATTCTTTTTAATCACGAGAGTTTTTAATTTTAAAGGTCTGACAAAGGCAAAGAAATATAAACCTGGGCTTCAGCATGTAAAACACTGATAGTGCAAATGCCTGCCAACAGTAGATGACTGCACAAAAACTTGCAAGAATTAGCTGATTGCAGTACAGTTGTGCATTACACACAGTCATTTTGTGCAGGACAAAGAGGACAACAGTAATAAAGACAGGAAAGAAACAGCAAGAACAGAAGTCAGATAAATGACTGAAAACCTCCTCAGCCTCCTCATTTGGAGCAGATGAGACCTATCCCCTAAGCAAAATGCATCACAGCTGTCAAAAGCTCACTGCTAAAAAACAGAAGTTCCAAAGCTGTTTGTCTACTTTGGGGATACAGCTGTAGCAAAAAGCCACATATTATGTTGACTTGTTTGAATTAACTACTTCTTTACTATAAATCAATTAAATTAAAAAAAAAAACCAAAACAACTAAGTTTCCCTCTAAGGTTTTAACCTCTTTTCTGAGCTGCATATAAAATTTTGCACTCCCTCATCTCAAGCAATATTCCCTAGCGGGCACAGAAACTGAAATTTAAAATCCCTGCCAGTGTTAGTAAAAATAAATAGTCTTTCACAACTGATCTTTCAACACTGGCTCCCTCAACAATTTTGTGAAAGTTTTCCTAAAAAGACCCTGAAAATAAAGGCCAAAATTGTTTTAGATATAAATCAGAACACAGAAATTTATTTATTTAAAAAGTAAGTCTATTTGTTTTTTTTAAACAGACAGCTACACCACAACAATAGTTTCTGCTGAGGAACAAAAGAAAGGTAAGTTCAGTGGGTTCATGACAAGTTCAGCATGTTGTGCTGTATTTTCCAGCATACTCCATTCTACAATATACATATGGGATGCAAGATAAAGTTGGATAGTTCTGCCTACTTTCAAATTGCCCTTCTCCCCACTACATCCTCTAGTCTGACCCCTTGTATATCACAGACCATTAAGCTTCACCCAGATGACATCACATGAAGCTCAAAGACTTTATGGGGTATTTTGCCATCTGACAGAGAACAAGGTAATCCCCATGAAAGACCTGGACTCCTGAAAATATCTTTCAGCTCAAGCTTGCTGCCTTTCAGGGCGCAAGACAAGCTCATGTTTTTTTTTTTTTTCCAGCATTTTGTGAAGGAGGGATGAAAAGATTATTAAAATTTGCCTGCTAAACACATTTTTGCCTTTTTCAGTTGTTGCCTTTGAAGGATTAGCTAAGCTTGTTTTTTTGTTTGTTGTGTTTTCTCATTTTTAATCTAGTGAACAGGTGCTGCATTTCTAAAAAAAGTCATTTTAGCTAAACTGTTATTTGTACAATTCAAATAAATTTGCATACAAATTGACTAAACCCAAATATACAATAAAAATATATTTATGAAGAGTCACTGAGTAACTGGGGTTGCAAGGGACCTTTGGAGGTCACCTGCTCCTCCACTCAAAACAGAGACAGCTTCCAAGTGAGTGCAGGGCCATATCCTAATCCATTTCTGAACCATCGCCAAAGGAGATTCCAGAGCTTCTCTGTGCCACTTATCCCAAACTGTTTACTAACCCCATTGTTAAAAACTTTTCCCTAATATCTAATTGGAGTTTTCTTTGTTGCAGCTTACATCTCTCACGCTTGCCTTTTGCTGCACATCTGCAAAAATCTGTCTCGACCTTCTTTAGTACATATTCAAAGATAGCAATAAATCCCTTCTTCGCTTTCTCAAGACTTAACAAATCCAGATCTCTCAGCCTTTCCTTATACATTATGCAGTCCAGCTCCTTATTAATCTAGAAGACTTGCTCCAATATGTCAATGACTTTCTTTGATGATAGCCAACATGACATATGATATGAGAGGACATTATACCTCAAAACATTCAAAAACCAAATATAATTTGAGAGGTTTTCGATAAACAAACACTGTACAATATGGCAACTTCAATATTATTCTTGACATTTAGCCCACACCAGAGTAGCTGTAAATATTTTCATGGCTATTGGAAGAGACATGATCTGTCTAAACAAAAGTTACACATTAGAGAAGGTGGGTGGAGGCAGTTTCTTCCCAGCAGTGTATTTCTTGAGAGATATTCTACAAGTACAAGTTATGGAGTTCAGAATATCCTATAACTGTCCAAAGAACTATCTGGAAGAGGTACCCAGGAAGAAAACTTAAGGTTTGAGGGAAAGTCAACTTGAGAACTTACCAATGCCAAATCATCTCGACTGCAGTCCAGGGCAGCAATCATCACCTGTTCATATATTATCCAAACTAGACACAAAAGAAACATTAAATGCAGATAATTGATTTTTTTTTTAAGATAATGGGAAACACCTACAATGATTAATGAACTCGTCTGTATACTTTTCCCCTTCTATTCCCATGGATCACTACTGAAATAGGGACATTTTAAGAAACTGCTGGAATTAATTAAAAATGCATTTAAGCAATTTTATTGCTTTTAGTAACAAAGCACCTTTTGACATCTTAAAAGGCAAAAAAGCTCTAATTCTCTGCTTTTCCTAACATTATAGCTGCAGTCTTCTAAGCAGATCCCCATTAGGACTTGCTCTCTGATTGGACCTGGAGAACAGTCACTTGGGCTAGAAAGAAAACAAATTTCCCTTAACCGTTTCACTGCTGAAAGTCCTACAGATGTTGTCTTCTTCCTGGAGTTAACAATTTCTCTAAATCAATGACAGATTACATTATTTCTCTTCTAGGCCTACCGAGTTCTTGAATGTAAAGTACTTCACAATGTGGCTACACAAGCAGCAGAAAAGAGAGGTTATGGCAGAGGGAAGTATGTAATGCGAGTATTAGAAGTACTAAGTATTTTGAACTCGTGTAAATCCAATTAGGTGCACTCAATACTTCATTGAATTGAAACAGAAGCAAATGCCATCCAAAATAAAAGAATAAAATAAAATAAAAAAAAAACCAACAAAGGCCCTCTCATTTTTAAAAATAGTTTCTATGATATGCATTTCCACTATATTTTAAACAAAATACTATTTCTTTCTAAGTATACAAAAGAAAACAAATGAGCATTAATTTGCCTGTAACCCCTCTTCCCCACTGGAACTATTTGTAAGACATCTATTCTATTTGTGATGACGTATACATTTTTCCCATGACTGTAAAAACAAATACATGTATACAGACAACATAGATACATGATATAAATTATACATTATGGGTTTTTTTTTAATTCTAAACACAAGAATAAGATACTTTTATAGTTTATGAAATGGCTCTCCCCATTTGAACAAACCTCTACTTTGATACTCTAACCCTAGCACAGATTAGTGTCCGATATTAGGCAAAAAACACTTGTAAGAGAATCAAGTAACCAGTACAGAGGGATGCGTTTTTCTCATCTGTCCTAGGGTTTTCTTGTTCAAGCTTAAAAAAAAAAACCAAAACAAAAAACACCAACAAAGGTCTTATGCCTCTACTTTGAAGTCCAACTCTATAGCTTTCCATTACTGATTGTCCATTAGAAAATCCCAACTTTTCATTAAAATTGTGATGTGGATAACAGTATCCCTGCCCCTTAGACTGAATATTCAGTAAGTTATTTTATTTTAAAAACTCTAATAATCACTTTCTTTTCCCCAGTTACAATGGAATCAGTCTTCTGCCTGAAGATGCAAGTTACAGAGATACCCAAATAATCTACCCCATTGCATTCATTATTTTCCCTTCTATAGGCATTCTGAAATCAGCTATTGTGATATCCAGGTATTTTCTGAAAACACATGAAGCAACAAGACTAACATCCATCATATACAATTCATTCACCTTCCATGGCTCCCCAAGAAAGAATTCTAGGTCTAGTGTAGGTGTTTACGGTTTTTTTGGTGGTTGTTTTTCATTTGTTTATTTTTAAAACTATATGCATTTGTCATTCTGATACTACCAAAAAAAAAAAAAATAATGCAAATATGTAAATAAGCTTCAGATACTTTTATGCACTGGTGAAGAACCTCAGGAACATTGCAACTAATTTATCTAATGAAACCTGAATGTCAAGTTTATGAAAGAATAAAACACATATACCTTGAAAAGGACAAACCGAACACAAGAAAGGAACGCCTCAGCCTATATTACTGAGAACAGTGTTTCAGAAAGGCATTGGTAAGATCCAAGAGGAATATCAAGCTCCTCAACAATTTCTTACTAAAATACAATTCTCATAAAATAGTAGCAACATGGTAAGAAGAAAGTAAAATCCAGGTTAGCTCTCAAAGTTCCTCTAAAGCAGAGGGAACCTATCACAACTCTCTTGCAGGTGGGTCTATTAAGCCTGCCTATGCAGTCTAAAAACAAGCCTGTTCCTCACAGTTACAGTGTAAGATGCCCTCACAGTACAGGATCTTCTTGGGCACTGAATCTCCAAATGCACTTCATGACTCACTGCTATGCATAGAGGCGTCTTCAATACATGATTCTTTGGGTAGATTATCTGTGTATTTATATCCAAACAAGTACATTTGTAGTGGCCAAGTTCCTTACAACAGAAAGAACCCCAGAACAGAATTACAGCTTGGAGGGTGCAAGACAGAACCACAGCAAAGCATCGACATAGATCCTATCTGCAGAACCCCAAACTCAATACTGAAACATTCCTCACCTGACAGGAAAGGAAGGCAAAGTGTCTTTCTGAAATGACTATGTGAATTTTAATTCCTGGGACACTGTGTGAAGTTAGGTGTTTGAAATTCAAGCTAACTTACTAAAGCTGAACCAAGTTAATCATATGTAATACTGCAACTTTTATAAGTAAATACCATGCACTACTGTGGCTGCTAAAATCCACCTGTGATTATCTAACAGCAGTTAATAAAATGAAAGAACAAGAGAAATGCATTAAGGAATGTCTATATTAAATTACCTGAATTATAAAAACGGGAAAAAGAAGAAGAGTGAGCATTAAAATAAAAAGCTTGTGTGAGATTAATATACAAAGCTATACACTTGATAGCACTTTGTTATACTTTGTTTTCTTTCATGCTTATAGTAAAGAGTGCTGTTGTATTGTGGCGTGTTTCTAAAAAATTCTCTTTTAGTAAGAAACGTTATATCCAAGCTTCCATCTACTGAAATTAGTGTAAGGTAGTTAAAATCCCCTGAAAATAATAATTTGAAGATTAGTGGAAACTTAGGCTTACCTTCAACTATAATATTACCAATGTAATGTTATAATAAAAACAGCCTTAATATTAATTCCTGCAGTATGCAGGACTCAATTAATAAATAGCTTTCTCTGTTATAAAAAGATACTTTTCAATTTTTGCCACAGTGCTGAGGAACAGAAAAATCAGCCAAATGACAGCTAGGTAACAGTTTCACACTAAGTTTTCACACAACGGTATAACTACTGATACAGCAAACAGCCAGCTCTAGTAAGTAATTTTTCCATCTGTTTTCACTGTAGCCCATAATTGGGAAAGAAAATCTAGGAATTCCGGCAGCCTATTAGACTAAGAAAGGAATATATTTTTAATCAACATCAGCAGATACAGAAAGGCAACACATGTACAAAATAGAGGCTGAAAAGAGAAAACAAAATCAGACAATGGAAGTTTTAAAAAGAATGATTGTTTACTTACTGTCATCTCCAAGTTTAGATGCATATTCATTAATTAACTCTTCTCCAACATCCACGATCTGTTCACTGTTTCGGTAGTTTTCTTCCCTCCATTTCCTCATTTTATCACGCATATCTGGGGACAAAGGGGAGGAAAAAATGGAATATTGAGATTACCAGATAGAAATGGAAATTGAACTTTATTTCTGGAAAATATGCATATGAAGAATGGGTGTAGAGAGCAATAAATCTAAAAAAGTGACTTCTACTAATATAGAAAACTACTAGAGAACAGATAGGTGTACCAGACCCCTGAAACAATATCACACAAACCGTGCTCATGCTCTAATATAATAATTTCAACTTCTAAGTTTGCACTTTCTCAGGTTAGTAACATATGCAGTAAAAAAATTTTATACCTAGTTACCCAATAAATAATAAAATTTAACAGACATTACCCATGGTTAGGAAAAATAGGCTATGAGAGATTTCTCCCAAGTAGTTTCACACTTACAAACAATACTGAAACTGCATTTCTGCTCCAGGTGAAATAGAGTTATTAGAAAAACTATGTATTAGAAAAAATATGAGAACTCAATCACTAGTTACATTTATCATTGTAAGCAAAATGCTGTGAACTTCCACTCTAAAAAGAATCTACGTGCTCCTATGGAAAGGAGCTGTAAGAAAGGCAGACATGGAAGTGAAAGTTTTCTACACCAGGCAAGTGCCTAAAGGTATAAAAATGATCACCATCTAGGTAAGACAAAAAAGCAGGTTTATTTTAGCATTAGGATTTTGGTTTCAAGAATACATTTACTACGGATCAAATCTCAGAGACAGCAAGCATACTCATGAAGTCAACAAGAGCGCACTACCTAGCCTAGGGTTTTTTCATGCTCTGGATGAGGAAATTGCTAAGAATGTGATTTTATATACACATAGACATTTATATACATGTAGATGTTCCATATACAACAACAAATTTTGAGGAAATTTAAGAAAAATAGTTTTTTTTAATAGATAGTGGCTTTACTAATATGAAGGGACCACAACAACTGTTGCCAGTATTTTTTGTTAAACTTCACAACTGCTGGAAAAACAAACACAATGATAGATCTAAACACTGTCAGTTTTTCCTCACACTTTAAAACACACAGTTAACATAACTGACAGTAAAAATCAAGCACTGAACTTTCTTCCATCTACCTGAAGTGATCTTGGATCGCTCATAAGACTTCTATTACACTACGTTTTGTATTTTGACATTCAACCAAAACCACCACAGGGTTACATTTCCTATGCATGGGTAAAATTAAATGGTTCTAGACACATGATGGTCCCTGGAAATTCAAAGTTAAGACAGCAAGAATGTGAGAGAAAACAAACATTCACAAAAGCTGACAAGCTAAACCCATAAAATAAATAAACTGTCCGATTTCTACCTACTCATTTACTTGGAAATTATCAATGCCTCCATTCCAGTGTGACTCCAAATGGAACAGTGTCTGAATTATGTACAACAGAATGCACATCCACCATTCATCAACCAAGTACAGCATTTACAGCGATGGAAAAAAGATGCAGGACAGAGAATAGTGTATCAGCCGATGACTGAAACAAAGTAAAAATAAATGTTCTCATTCATGTGAAACTATCAAGAGGCTTGTTAGTCTTAGACATACTGAATTTTAAATAAAAGGTGGAAGAAAGAAAATGCTAAAACCTTGAGTAAAACTGACAAAAAGCTTTTTACAGTGTTGTCAAAACTCAATGAATTTTTTACTACAAAAGCGATCAAAAGAGTCAGCCAATAATAATTTAAGTCTTGAAGGCAAATCTACATACAGCACTTAATACAAGGTTGGGCAGTAGCAACGGCGCATTTTAGGAAAAAAAAAATTGTTAAAGAAATGTCTAGTTTTAATAACAATTACTCCTGTCACATATATAGGCTGGTCAAGCAATGGAAACATTTGTTTTAGTCTTAGGTTTTCTTAAATTAGCAAGCTTTGCACATTACAAACCAAAACATTACAAGTTCAAATGAGCAGACACACTTGCCACAAGGTCTGCTGTTCCGTAAAAACATGTAAGCAGACTACAAGAAGCCAAAAGAAATAACCTGTTGCTTATTTTTGAGTCTGTTAAGGCGTCAGTTAATTTGGCCTGAGCAACCAGATATGAAGTAATCCTCTTGTAACTACTTATACTTTGATTGTTTAGTTGGATTAGAGTTTTCAAGTCCCCGATATCTAAAAGCACCTGATGAAACAAAGGAGATTACCCCTATTAGTAGAGATATACATTGCACACCCCAAATTTTGATGTTAACTTGACACATAACAACTGCTTCCACGGGCAGTCACTCGGGGACCCCAAAACCATAGTATTTCTAGAGCTCATTTGTGTATTGTCCTTCTTTTACAGACACCAAACCTTCTACCACACCTCTGTGCCACCCACTGTCATCTTACAAAATAGGAATCAAACCAAAAAAACCCACAAATCCACCAGTTCAACAAGCTTACCTAAAGGCACAGGGTGCACAATGGTCCGGTAACTGCTCTCTGCAGGTCTCCAGCCCCAGCCTTACCCGGACACCTGACCGGTACTTTGCAGGTGCAGGCAGAGGCAAAGGCAGCTCAGCAGGGCACTGCGGACACTGCCTCTAACAACTCAGCCTTCAAAGTGGCCTCAACTAAAATCTCAGCATCTCACCTTCGCCTGCTGTAATCCTGTAAATTCATATATAAAATCCAGAGTAAACTGATCTGTCCCTTTGATTACAACTGAAAATTGGGAATACGCAAAAGCAAGCAAACAAAGGATGGAACACAACAAGAACCAACACTTAATATGACAGATATAAAATGTTAGACTTTTCTATTTCCTACAGTCTTCCCGTACAAAGTAAATATGAATTCAGTTTCCAAGTTATAGCGGAAGGAACCAATTTTGTCATATACAGTGGACCCTAATGACTAGATACACTAAAGATAAAGTGTTCAGTTTTAAAATTCATTTGGGATTTTCTGTGTTGTATATATTATTCATAGATACATACATTTGCAAGAAAATGGCCTCTCATATACAGACTGTTAGTACACATTTCAGTACTTAAAGGAGGCTTCTAAGAAAGACGGGGACAGACTTTTTAGGAGGGCCTGGTGTGATAGGACAAAGGGTAATGGTTTTAAACTGAAAGAGGGCAGATCAACTAGATAGAAGGAAGAAATTTTTCACAATGAGGGTGATGAACCACTGGCACAGGTTGCCCACACAGGTGGTAGATGGATCCCTGGAAAACATTCCAGATCCCTGGAAAACATTCCAGATCCCTGGAAAACATTCAAGGTCAGGTTGGACGGGGCTCCGAGCAACCTGGTCTAGTGGAAGATGTCCCTGCTCATTGCAGGGGGGTTGGACTAGATGAACGTTAAAGGTCCCTTCCAACCCAAACTATTCTATGACCTGCTGAAAGTCAACTGCTGCATTTTAGCTGGGTTTGAGATGTCAATGCAATTATGCCTCTGTGCAAGGAAAAGAAAGAAAAGAAAATCTGGTTTATTTTGTCCAATTCTAACTATGTCAGTCAAGTTTTCTGTGAAAGCCAACTGTTAGTTTATTAGTTTCCGACTATCAAGACTGCTTCTTGTTTGCAGATCACACTAATTCTGCACACAAAAACTATCCTGTGTGCTACAAAACCTACTCCTAAAATGACATTATACAGGTATTTTTGTTTGGTTTTGTGTGTTGGGTTTTATTTAATATTTCCACTCATGGGCCAGAAAGTCATCTGAAATGTATCACTGAAACCATGCTAAATACTAAGGAATGGTCTCCATAAAGTTCTACATGGCTTAAGAGGCTCCTGTAAGAGGCTGCACATCACCAGTTATGACTGACATCCTAACCCACTGTATCATGCTTCTTTGCCAAACCTGCAGTTTTTGGTTCCTGTCACTCCACGTTGTTTCCAATTCTTGTAAATATGAAGGAAGCCTGAAATACAATACCATAATTATCCATGGGATAATTAGCAACAATGAGCAAAAAAACCCAATTACTTAGTCTCAAGTAATGAAGCTGTAAAATATATGACACATGCCCACATGGAGGCATTTCTTTTAATACCATAGCACCCTGAAGGCATGATTGGATCATCTAAGTCCACTGATCAAGACCCTGAAATTAAATGAGAGGCTTTCCTGCTCCACAGATTCCAAAATACACTTTAAAGCTCAAGACTCAGCAGCAAAGAAAGAAAAATAAAACCAGCTCCAACAGTAGAAATCACTGTTATTTCCAGTGATCTTTCTGAACCACCTGTGCAGTGCATTTACATAATGTACAATTTAATCATTATTAAACTCACACCTTTGTCACACAGAGCATGAGTGAAAAACAAAGCAAGGTATAAGCTGGATTTCATCTGCCTCACATTCTTCTTCTTCCCTACCCTCCAATCACATTTTCATCTTTGATCAATACGTAAGTAAAAAACCTTCATGTTCTGAAAGGATTGAGTATATAAAGGACATTTTTCAGATAAATACCAACCATACACCTGGTTTCATAGAAATCAAGTGCTTTAGACAAATTCAAGATAACCTACATTCAATTCCTAGAGCTGTGTTCCAAGTTATTTGCTTGGTCACAACACTTCTGGGATCACCCCGCTCATGAAAAGCCTCACTACAGATCTGTTAAAGTACACATGGAATAGCAAGAAGAGCCACCTTCTCTGAGAAGAGTCTTTGCACAGTCTGTTGCAGGAATCTGTTCATTTTTACTTTACTTTGCATCTCTTAAAATAGAGGAAAAAAAATGTAATTTTTCAAATGTGTGCTTCTAAAGCGCAGAGAGCTGCTTGTACCAACACCAATCTTTTCCCTTACACTCCAAGTCTTTAATTTGGACATAAACTGGAAGATACAAACTTAGAAGTTGATATAACAAAACTCCTCAGCTAGTCCCCAAAATTGCCTATTCAGCATACCCATATGCAGAACCAAACACCTAGCACAATGCCAGAAATGTCAATCAGAACTCTTAGAAATAGAATATGGAGGTTATTTCAAAGAGTAGGACGCTCACCTTAGTAAGAATTAGCAGAGTCCAAAAGCAGTAAGCTTGAGCATCCTATACCTGGCCTTTATATTACAAGATAAAGACACCAATTCTGTCTGAAATACTTTCAGCCAAAACAATCTTGGGCTAAATGTAGAGAGAACATATCCACAGTGCATGTTACCTATCCTGTGAAAAATCTCATTTCTCTTTCCAATCACTGACAACAGGAGGAAAAAAAAACCTTAAGCCTCTGCTTTCTGTAACAATTTCTGTTCAAGCAAAATAAATACTGGAAAAGTTCTTTACACAAGCTTGTTTTACAGCAACTCTTGGGAAAGCCTAACAATAACACTAGTAATGCTCCATAGAAGTTCCCTTCCCACACAGTGGCCTGTCTGCTCCCTATACCAGCTGAGCTTCAAAACCACTACACTTTCTCACAAGAGATACAAAAGAACGGGCAACAAATCCTTTCCCAAAGTGCTAATACAGTCTAACGACATCACAGTCATGTAACCAAGTATCAGAGCAAAACTACCTAAAAACCAACAATTAGAGATGCTGGCAAGGCCGCCCTCTTTTTCATCCTTAATCATTCAGTTACAGCACTATTTTTTTCAATAACTAAGCTAAAATATTTTCTAAGATTAGTGCAATTTGAGCTGAAAATGGAATATTTCAAATTCGATTTTGTTTTGCTTTAGAGTGCTCTAGAAAAAGGTGCAGAAAAGACAACACGGCCACAATTTCCGATGGGCAAGTTACTGACATTGCTAAAATACAGCCTGTGCAATGTTCCTCCTCTTACCTTCATACTACAAAACTAAACCGGCCAATAATCTATGCGCAGGGAATTATTCTGTTAATTTTTTATCCCCCCCTCCCATAATTGATAAATTATTTCTTCATAGATTAGCAGCAAATAAATTAAAAAAAAAAATTAGAAACCCTACAGCTCGTTTCTGCATTACCTTCTCTACTATGTAATGCTTGTAATGTATTGGACAGCCTTGCTAAAGGTTCCTCCTCCACAGACAGAATTATTATGGAGAAGCAGTAACTTAGTCCTGACAGGAGGCTCTAATGCACTTGCATTTGAACATATACTGCTTACCATTCAGAATGGTTCCCTGAGATAAAACTCAAGTATTGATATAAAAAAATAAGTAAGTAATAATTACGATCAAACAGATACGAAAGCTACAAAGATCTGGGCAACAGGATTTTCAAAAACTGTTAAGTCACTTCAGAGCCTCTGGGAGCTCCTCCGCAATCATCAGCAAGTTGCAGGAAAACACCAGGTAATTTTCAGGCACTCAGAGACTGAACTGAGACACAAACTGCTGAGGCCGTCTGGGAGGTCGGGGAGCAGGGCTGGGAAGGACGCCTCGCCGCCACCCTCCGGGGGAGCGGGGCTCGGTCCCCACAAAGGGAGGCAGCGGCTGGAGGGCCACCGGCCGCACCGGCGCCCGTGGGGCGCACGGCCGCAGCGCACCCCCCGCCGCACACCGGGGGCAGGCACGAGGCTCCTCTCCGCGCTCTGGGCGATGGGCGCGTTACCAGCCGGCGGTCACCGAGGGGCTGAGCACAGGCCGCCGACTCCGCTTCTCCGGCAACGCCGCCCGGCTTGTGCCGGCCACCCACCGCCCGAGGAGCCCGGCGGCTGCCGGAACGGCCCTAACCTCCCAGCCCCGCCTGGCTACCGGCGCCGGCCTGCCCCGGGCCCGCCCAGCAGAGGGGCTCCGGGGGCACCGCACAGGTGCGGGCACCGCCGCCCCCGGCCGGCGCCCGGCCCGGGAGCGGCCCCAGCGGGAAGGCCGCCGGCTGGCCGCGACGTTACCTTCCCAAGTCACGTCGTACATCTCCGACACCTTCGCCATCTTGGCGGCCGCCCGCGTGACGCGCCGGCGTGACGGCCCCGGCCGTCATTGGCGGGGAGGGCGGGCGGCGCCCCGCGGCGGGGCCGGCCCGGCGCAGTGGCCCGGCGGGGCGCGCGACCGCCTGACGGGCGCGGGGACGCCTGACGGGCCGCCCGCCTGCGCAGCCCCGCCGCGGCCGCCGCGGGGCTCCCGCCGCCCCCTCGCTCACAGGCGGGGCCGGCAGGCGCCGGCCTTATCCCGCCGGACGCGAGTACCCGGAGAAGCTGGGAGCGGCGGAGATTCTCCCTATGGAGGCGAGGGTGAACCACCCGTTTCTCTGCGTTTGCTCCGGCCGCCCCCAGCGCAGCGAACCACCACAGCGACAAGTTTCTGGCCATGAGTCGGAGAAGCGCTTGGGGGGGCCTAGGGCCGGGAGAGGGGCCAGAGGCCCGCCGCCGGGCCGGGCCCACCTCCGTCTCCCCTCCGCTATCTGTTTTCCAACGCTGCCGCTTCTGCTGACCACCAGTCACGGAGGTGACGGGTTTCTTAGTAAAGAAGGATCCCGATTTCAGTACTGTGTAGTTGTTAAGAAATAAATGCATCTCCACTGAAGACGTTCAAAAAACGGCAATGGATTTTTAACTTCATGTATGCTAAAGGAACTGATTTTTAGAAAATGCCACCAGAAACTTTCTTGTCTGGCATTCAACTCTGACAAGACCTCCTCTGGGAAATGCCTCAGACTCATACTCCAAATTAATCCCCTAGCTCCATCAACAAATGTAGCCTCGTATCAAGAAAACTGTTCTGTATTCATTGTGTTGCTTCCTCTGAACTAGAATAAAACACTAATTCTTAACACAATCTACAGTGTAATGACATGTAATGAGTTCAGCAGCTTGAATGGCCTCAACTGGAATTCAGATGGTCTAGAAAGGCTGTGTATGCCTAATTTTTCTTCCCACAAAAGTGTTTTTTTCATCTTCTAAGTCACTGAATTCTTTAGACCTTGTATAGCACCATTGTATTTCCACCTTATTTTACAATGCCAGTGTCTGTATTAACTGAACACTTCCAAAAACATTTATGTATTTATAGTATTCCTATGGGTAGGGAAATATTACTCCTGTTTTACAGGTAAAGGAATGAATGCAGAATGGTTACGCGCCAGATCCATAAACACACACCTGCTCTGCACATTACAGGGTATCACTGAAATAGCTGAGGTAAAATGAGAAACTAGCTTGCAGAGTTCAGTGCTGCTGGATTGCTGAGCTAGCTGTAATGCCTGACGTGGGATGCAGACAGAACCTTTAAGCATATAAATCCAAAATTTTCATCCTTTTAAAAGCCCCATCAGCTGCCAACCAATGCTGAAGGAACTAAGATTTGAGAAATGTGTGTTTCAAGTGTTTGGGAGAGGTTTGGACTTTCAGATCCCTGGACGTCTAGCTCTGTGCTTCTGCACCTGCCCACAACTTTCTGTCTCAGCAGGAGGCAGGAGACGGCACCTCACAGGCGCTTGGTCCAGTTACTGTTCCCAGTGATAACTCTGATCTCCATGCTAGCTAGACTTAGACAGCTCCCCGGTTATGTTGGATTGCTTCCTAAGACATGCAGCCCTCCACGTGCACCATAAGAGGAGACTGGATCCTGAAGTTATGCACTGTAAGTGTTACCTGCTGCCTTTTTTGGAGGTAGTCTTGAATGACTTGCCTGAAATCACGTAACGCTGTGTTCTGCCAAGCTCAAAACTGACCCTTCCACTGCATTCCTCTGCTCTTACTGTGGAACAGAAAACCCTCGACACTCACCAAGAGACAGGAATTATTGTTACAACATCCTGTTATGCCAGATACTGTTACAGTTGGAAACTGAAATGGTTTTGGTATTAAGCTTTTTCTTCTTGGAAACTACAACAGTGGTTTTGAAAGCTGTTTTTTAATGCCAAGGAGCTCCATCACTTAATTTGAAGTGTTTTGCTAATAAAGCTTAAAATGCTCTAAAAAAGCGATAGTCATACAAAATCTATTTCTGGATCTGTCATGTTCTGCACTTGCGCCACTTCTGCAGGAAACAACTGGAAAGATAGTGATCCAAATCTCACATAATAATCTTAAATGCAAGGTGTTTCGAGAGGACTATTTAGTAAGGTTTTTTTGTAGGTCTCACAGCTAGTTTTACATATTTACCAGATGAAAAGGAAACAAACAAACAAACAAACAAATATCCTATTTTGCTCAGTTTCATATTGAAAGATCTTTCTCTTTTGTTATGAAACCCATAAGACAGGTCAATAATAATTCATTCAGAATTACAGTACAGAGAAGTGACACCTACCAAGGAAGAAGATAGTCATTTTGTGTACAGCTTACCAACACAGCAAAGCATGGAAGTCTCTGTCCTGTGCATGAGACATGCATATAGAGATATTTGGGCTCATCACCTAATGGGATCTGGAACCTATTTTAGTTCAGTAATGCTGGCGTTAGTTTAGTAATGTAACAATGGTGGCATTCTTCAAGTAGGTAGGAGATAGGAGAAAACAACTTGGGAACAGATGTGGCACAAGGAAGAATGTACACGTGTAGGATCCGTGTACGCTGTGAATGAATCGAGTGCTAATTTGTCTTCTGTGTGAACCAAATGATTCATTTGCTTGTTAAGAAGCACTTTCCCTTTGTGCAGGAGTATAGACAAACTTCATTGTATATGTGGAGCATTTACAGGTACTATTAACTTGTGTAGCGATGGTAAAAAGTCCCGGAAGATAAATTAGTGGGTGAAAAATACAGGAAATTCAAAAAATTTGAATCATGTGACTTAAAGACTCTGTGCTTTAATGTAGCTACCTTTGAGCCTGATCCTACTCAGCACTCATTTATTAGTGTTGGAACTTCAGACATTTTCTTACATCCAGTTTAAAATTTCCCAACGTGAAAGAAGAATAGGTAAGAGAATAAATAAATAAATTTGCTTTAGGGGATTACTATGAGGAGTAATGTAGAGAGGAGAACATTTTAACATGTTTTTAAATTTTATCACAGCATCACTGCAAATAAGAAACACCAAGTAAAAATTTGGAACTCATCTTGAAAAATTTGGAGGTTTTTTCCTTATCATTTTGACTAGCACAAACTATTTTATATTTGGAACATACATAGCAAAGCAGTAACATTTTGAATTTGTAATTCACTTTAAAATCAATTCCCTCTTTCTGACTCCTGAACAAAAGGACAAGCGGAGACCATAGCCTGAGGAGTTTTTTATCCTTGAGCTATAAATCTTCCTGGCTATCGACACTTGCAAATGGAGAAGACGCCAGGATTACATCATTCAGCGTGCCATGAAAAAAGGCAAAGGGGAGACACTTTCGGAAAGCTAGGGAAAGCAAGAAATATAAATCAACTTGATGAATTGACAACATTAACCATCCTCAAACAAGTCAAACAGCACTTCCTCCACAGCTTGATACTCTAAACTGTATCCTGAGAGCCTCTCGAGATTGATTATAAAATGGCAGTGGAGTGAACAAACACCACAGATCCAAGTTTCTGAGTTCATATGATAAGGTAATATGTGCTTCATTTTTAGCATTTACTAGCTGATTATATACAAGCTTGAAATTGCTGTCCCGAAGACAGCTCTCCACGTGCTTAATTAGGAATTTTTCTGGAGTCTTAACTAGATCCTGTGGGCATTAATTAAATGTAAGAATCCATTAATAGTGTATGTTGCAGAAGATCAAATTTGGTGCTGGAAGCTGTCATTTCCTACAGCTAAAGTGAACAAATTCGCAGTAAGGAGTAGCCTTTGCTGGGGCGGGCGGTGAGCTGCGGATGGGCGTCAGGCTGGGGCGCAGCCGGGGGCTGGCGCGGGCGCCCCGCGTGCCTGCAGCCTCCATTTCCTCCTGCTGGGCGCCAAGAACGGGGCCAGCCGGCTGGGAGATGCGCGGAGACAGGCCCTGCCACCCCAGCCCTTCTTGGCAGCGGTGCCAGGCGTGGGAGGGAGCAAAGTGTGCAGGCTGCCAGCCGACCTAATGGCACAGGGGGACGGGGGAGCGGGAGATAGGCTGACTCTCCGTTTTCACCCCATTTCTCTGCCGCTCCCCGGGCAGTGCACGCGCACCGCTCTCCTTAAGCTGACCTGCAGGGCTCGGCAGTCTCGTGCTTGCTCGTAGCAAGCAGCAATATCCCTCTAAGCGCAGAGCAGAAGAAATAAGTATCTTGCCCTCATGCCTGCTGGGACGAGGACTTCTCTCTTGCACGAGAAACGAGGACGAGAAGCGGCAGGACCGGAGAGAGCCCCTCTCCCGGGGCAGCAGACTGTCAGCGCTCCCGAGCCGTCAGCTGCAGGGGAAGCGGATGGGGGAGAGCCAGAGCGAGGGCTCGGGGCCGGGGGTCTGCAGCTGAGCAGGTCCCATGGACTTCCTTCAAGGGTGGTGGGGGCCACCAGACAGGCAGCTGTATGCCTGTAGGCCTGCGGCCGAGAGCAGTCGGATGTTCCCTCCCGCACTCTCCTCTCCAGCTCCCAGCCCGGTTACTCACCTCCTCATAGCTGCAGTACTGTGTCATATACATTTGGGGTCTTTTTTGACTGACTTGAAATAAATTGTACTGAAGTTAAGGGAATTACAGCTCTTTCCCTGGGCTGAAGTCTGCTCTCAGAATGTTTTTTTAACACCCTTCTGACATCCTGACCACTTAAAAAATCTTCTTATTTCTGAATGTCGTGTCTGTCGCTCAAAGAATTCTCCTGTGCTTTCCCCCAATCTTTATTTATTAACTTTCTTCCTTTTTCTAAGTTCTCTCCCTGTGTTCAGCTACATCTCGTTATTTTTGCGATGTTTCTGAGATGGTTTTGTCAGGAAAATCACTGGACTTGGTGGGGAAGTGATCTCTTTGTAGGGCAGCGTCTTTTATTCGTGGATACAGTGGTTTGTGTTTCTACCCTTAAAAAGAAAGGTAAACCGGGGTGGAAACAGGGACTGGTTATCACACCTGCCAAGGCAAAATGATGGTGACAGCTTGTCAGTGGTAGCTAATCCATTCTTGCTTCAGCAGAGGCAGAAATTACTTCCATGCTGTTCCTTGAGCGAGGCGTCTCCTCATCCTGAGGAAAATAAGAAGTCTCTGTATACGTATTGCTCATTTCAATATTAGAGATGAGAAAATCAAAATGCAGGGAGCTGATGTAACTTACCTGAACTCCTAAAGTGAATCAAAGGACTTACCCCCTATTCATGCATGGTCTAATTGACCAATTTGAAAGTTCTTATTCCTGCTTTTAACCGTATCGCTATTCAGTATTCACAGACCTTTGTTTTATGTGCACAACGTACGCTGCCAGGTCCTGCTGCAATTAGGGTAGGTTTGTGAGGTGTAAAAATTCAACATTAATTTTTCTAGGTAGTCCATCCCTTCTCCTCCCTTGACTTCTAGGCAGCTTAGTAGCAATGTATACTTGGTTATTTGTCACCTAACTCCTCATATTTCCTTACAAACTGTTCCAGGCTGCTTGGCCAACGTTTATGAGTTTCCACACTGCCAGGTAGCTGCTGTTTTGCCAGTCCAACCAATTGCTTCACATGCCAAGTCACTGGTTAGAAAAGTAGAGTCCGTATATAAAGGACAGCGCATGTCTGGAGGGGGTACAGTGAACACCACCACTGCAGTAGTTATGCACATCAGTACTGGCAGCAGCCTCCTCTGCGTTTTTATTCTACCAGAGCCATGAGCACACCAAACATATGAAACAGCTCAGCTGGGAATCAAGAGAAATTCATTAGAAGACCAAGAATGCCTTGACTACATACACTGCTACAAAAACCTGAATTAGACACTTGCTGGTTCTCCGAACACTAATCTGCTGATTACTTCGTCCAGTTCTTCAGCTTAAGGCTTTGTTTTGGAGGCAGAAGCAGACTGTAGAAGAGCAGTGGTAGAACATGGACACTGCAGTAGCAGGTATCCCTCGGCGAGCGCAGAGTGTTCTGCTCTGAACCTACCCCGTGAGATGGCCTCAGGAGGTTCTCTGCAGATGCTTTTGGTAGTGCAGCCTCAGCTGCACCCCGAGTTACCAGGCAGTCTCAATTTCTGCCCTCTTTCCTTGATTTTGGAAGACAAATTTCGAGGGGAGGAAGTTTTCTCATGGACTGATAATGAAAGCAGAGTTAAGGACAATTCTGACTTTCCTGGTGTGTCACTAGCTTTGACTTGGGATAGAAGCTTTAGTGGATGATTTACACATCTCCCCCGCCTTGCCACATCCTTGGCAGTGTGGCTGCCAAGTGAGAGAAATGACATTTTAAAAGCATGAGCCAAGCAGAAAATGCCTCATAATAATCTAAACTGTGATTCTAATTACCATGACATTGTTACACACTAGAGCTGTTACATAAGATTTAAAAAAGAATATACAATGCATCATTACAATCTGCATGAGTGAGTGTTAATGGACTGCAGCTTCACAAAAAAAAAAAATTAATCAAAACAAGACTGATTTTGCCTGCAAATAATATGACTCCTTACATGGAAACTGTTCACGTTAAAAGTCAGCAGCAGAAGGGTTCATCTCACTTCACTTTAAATGCATACAGCCTAGATGTCTATATACAAGCTATTTATCTCAGATTCAATTTGTAGTGATTGGAGCAAACTATGCATTTGTGGGGTGCATCTCATCCTAAAGTAGATGTCCAAGGCATAGGCTAAACCAGAACCTATAGGCAACTCTCTTTCCATTAACTGTAAAGGGAACCAAGAGGACTAGCTCAGCTGCAGATGTCTTCATTGACAATGTCTATGGTTAGATAGATGAATTCTCCCTAGAGGAGTATCTCCTGTCTTTGCTCGAGCCTTGCTACAGCCACGGAAAATGGGAGAGAGAAATCAATGCTTTTAGCAAATCTCTCTCTCGTAGGGAATGAGTCATTAAAGTTCTCAACACAAAGTTCCTGAGAGTCTTCTTTCTTCTCGCCTGTAATGTTCTTCCTTTCTCTCATCATTGTAAAGAAGTGACATTTGCAAGTTTTTATACATCTTCTAGTTGGTGAGTTAAGGAAATAATCATACCCCTTTGTACATGTATATATTTTGCAGTCACAAGGCTTGCAAAAGAGAGTCTTTGAAGAAAGTTCATCACTGGTGTGAAGTGCCACCATGCTTTTCCAGCCAGGAACGTGTGAAATATTTATGTTCCTAACAAGATGATCAGCATGAAAGAGAGCAATGGAGCCCAGGCTAGTGAAAGAGATCTTTTCTATCAGCCATAACTGTGTCCTACTTATAAGAAAATTTCCATCCACCAAGACAGGACACCAAGGAAAAATTGTTAAAGATATTTAAGTGCTCTAAATGACTGCTTGGGCAGACTGTGGAGTCTTGTCACTGAAGGGTAGTAAGAACAGACAAAATAAGAATGATTGCATTAGGGGATGGGTTTCATGTTTCTATGACTTCCTGTATTATTTGTATGAGAAAGAAGAAAACAACTTACCTTCTGATAGGACTGCAGTTGCTTCACCTTCCAGTGTTCACCTCTGAATTACCTATCTTGGATATGTGTAGGCATGATAAAACCACAAAATGCAAACTGTAGCTTTGTAACACTCAAGATGGGATATAAGAGAGGAGGAGAAGCTATATGTACTTAATTTAAAACAAAACGCTGAATGAACTGAAAAGTATTTTATTTCACACAGGGTTTTGTGGGGTGAGCTGCCTGCCGACCAACATGAACTTGGCACTGCTGCTGCAGATGGCCAGAGGATGAACCCTAATGGTCACTCCGTGGGTGCGGAAGAAGCTCAGCAACTGCGAGGCCAAGGCTCTCCCCTCTTTCTTCACACTTGTTCACTAGAGAGAAGGTGGGAAGGAAAGTATAAAGCAAAGGGAAAAGATGGTAGAGGGCATCACTTCTAGAGGGACTATGCTTATGCCATATGTGAGATTAGGCAGCAAGGCTGGTGTAAAGAGTTGCCTGTCCTGTCCAAACCTCTTGTCTCATCCCTGAGAACACAGTGTGTCCTCAATTGTGCTGGTACAACTGTTTGCTGGTTCTCAAACAGCAAATATAGGCAGGTGAAAAAATTAACCCAAAAAGAGCTTTTGAAAAGGAAGATCATTTGCTCCAGCTCAGGGCCAGGAATCTAGTCTCTTAGTTAACCATTTTGAAGGAACAATACACTGTGGCCAAGGATAGGAAAAAATGGCTAAGAATTTCCTTACACATAGAATGATGAATCCCTTCTGTTATGGAACTGCAGCTGGATGGTGTGGCCATTCTTCTCTTGAACTTTAATTTTATACACACTTCAATTTTGGGATTATTCTGCATTTCAGTTTTGCTGAGTCTCATTTGCACATTATTTTAGCATTTAAAAGAAAACACTTGTTTGCTTTTGGCACAGCTGACTGTGGACTTCTTTAGCTTGCTTTATCACATATTTTGCCAGTTTAATAAAATTCAGTGTTTGTTGAACAATTTATTGCTGTAAATGCAATTGCAATGAAACAGAAAGGCTCAAGACATTACAGAAATATTACAAACCACAAAGCAATATGTACAAGCCTCAGAAAAAGTGATCTCAGAATTGCAGGCAGAAAAAGCTCCAATTAAATCAATACTTAATTCAGCAGAAAACTCCATGTTTTATACACAACCAGACTTAGAATTTACCAGGGATAACATCTGCCCTACAGATCAGTATCTTCTTCAGTGCAGTATTGCAACAGTAGGAGCACTTCCAGTCTGCAGAATAGCACATAAGTTAGCAGGTGACTTCTTGAAAGGATAACTATGTGTGGCATGAATGTGAACACATACATACTCAGAGTGCCATATGGGCTATATTTATTTGGTGTATATATGCAGAGGAGAAAGAAGTATATGTGTTACATTTCATATAATAAAACAGGTGTTGTTGTTTTTTTGTAAAACACTTTTTGTCCTCATGCTTTTCTGTGAAGGCAGAAAAAGTAAGCAGGAAAAAAATGTGAAGAATTTCAATAACAAAAGGTGCTATAAAAATGCTATTGACCATAAAGTGATCCCGAAAAATTTGTAATTACTATACACTAAAGCTCCAGTGTGACTTTCCTAATTTCCCTAGTCTCTTGAACTAGGATCTGCATTGCCTTTGGGAGCCCTTTCCAGATTTTCAGATTGGCTAATGAGTTCATCAGTATCCAGATATTATTCCAATAATAATAAAAAAAAAATAACTCCAGTTTCCCATATGTTGCAAAAAGGTAAAGCAGGTCATCATCATATGTATAGTATGTATAATATTGGCGTTTAAGTGACTCTGGAAACCATGCCTTCTTGCCTCCAGCCTTCCCTGTGAATAATCCACCATCATTCTGCAACCATTACAGGCTGTAAGAGTATGCGCTGGGTGGATGCACTTTGTGTATATTTGGCTTCTTGAGTCCTGGCAGGAGAAGCTAGATGGAATTCCTCAAAATAACAGGAGGCACCTGCACCCTATTGAGAATGTTATTAGTAGGAGAGAATAAAGATCTCAGCTTGTCCAAGAGTCTGTGTGTCTTATCTGCTCCAAACACAGATGTTGTATATCTTGCCAATGCCTCCCAGGCTGGTGCTCATAAGCTTGCTTCATGGTCCTCGGGGCTCTTAAAAACCTCTTATAGTTCACCTATTCACTGGCTTCTTTGGTGAAAGGGCAAATGAGTAAGTTTGTACCATCTATGACCTTAGTGCAGTTTGTAAGCCCCTGAAAGCCAGGCTCCAGGATTTATCACTCAGAGGTTAGCAAATTTTAAAACAGCATCACGAATCTGTACTAATACACGCAAGGGTTTTTCAAGAACAGATGCTTTCAGGTCATGATCTTCTGCTAGCATGAGCCCTCTAATTTGTGTGCTTCGACAGTAGAGCGATGGGTAAACTTTGTAGGTTGAGTGAGGGATAGGAGATTATTAGGGGCAACATATGTTCCAAATCTCTCACATTTTGTCACTGTGTTCCAGATCTTCTGGCCTCGAACATCTTGGAAAATTCACCAAAGTCATTCAGCTTCTCTCTGACCATCTGCTTGCCTCACAAACATTTGGTCCACATTCTAAGAAGTTCTTCTAATGGATCTGTGGTTGTTGCTTCATACCACACGACTAGTTTTTGTCCTTTGATTTACAGCATTCCTGGGAATATTTTCTTTAAGATGATACAGTTGTCGTATATCTATTGTAACAGGAACCTCGCCATCATATTTAACCCAAAGTGAAGAATGGATTGTGGGCTTTTTTTGGTCCCACAAGGATCCTTTTGCCTGCTGGCCTACTCTTCCGAGGCTTGAAACTAACAGTGTGCTTACTTTTCTGTCCTATCCTTCTGGTCTCTGCCATTGCACATCTATTAATCTTTAACAAGGGCTCCTCTGTGAGGCAGACCTGCCTTTTCTTAATGTGGATCTTAAGTCCCATTTTTTCTGTTCTCCCAGTATCAGTCCACCTTTTGTTCTTTCTGATGAACTCCTAAATATCATCATGATTTCTGCTTAAGTTATGACTGATAACTATCTCCACCACATTTCTTCTCTACTTCTTGATAAAGACTCTCCTTTCTATTCCATCCTTTTTTTTTCCTTTCCATTCTCCCATGGAGCAAATACACTAATAATTCTTTTTCTTCTGTGTTGTCCTCCTGGTCATATGATGGGTTCCTGTTACCACTTGCAGATCAGTTTTTCAGGTCTTCTCATCAATATGTATCTGCAAATCTTGTTTTTTCTCTCCTCTTTTCCATTATGTGCCTCTCTCAACTTCACATTTCTGGATCTTCTCTTACCTAGGGTCTATCAGGTCACCTGATATGGCACAGACTCCTGTTGAATGCTCAAGGAAAACATTCAACCCACAACTGCTGTGTGCAGATAATCTTCATTATCTCTGCAGTTTTCCAGATCCCCTCCATTTCTCTAGCACATACTGTCTTTTCTCCTATGTCCTACTCTTACCAGTAAAAAACCCAACACAACAAGTACAAAAACCAGAACCCTCCCCAATTCCTTCCCTTCTCCTGCTGTCTGCCTGCTGTTGTCCTTAGTTAACGGACTCGCCACTATTGGCAAATTAAGTTTTAAGTTTCCTTGAGTCAAAAGAAATGTTTGACTTTGGAAATAAAACATTTGACAATGGCAAATCTCAAATTTGCAGAGCTTTTCCTTCCACAAAAACATTAATAGCAATAACCATAATGGTTGAGGATGAAAATGGAACACTGATAATCCAAATTTCCTGCCTGTTCTCCAACAGAGAGTTTTCCTGCCTTAAATCCTGAGGGCAATGATGAATTCTATTGTCTTTTTAAAATTAAATATTTCTTCTTCATATATTTTTTATTATTTTGTTTTTGTTCTATGGAACTGCAATTTTTGTAAAGGCAGCAGTGAATATAATAAGGCATGATGTGTCCTTAGAGATGGATAAGTAGAATGCTGGTGTAGGATCTGTAAAAATTAACATCTTTGAAGGACACCAAAATGAATTGCGTATGGTGATTTTTCTAATTTCTGCTTTGCTCATCTCCAGGTCTTAAATCTTAATATCTCCAGATGATTGTGACTGGCTATGCTTCCAGACTTACCAGGGAACCCAAACACTTCTATAACCATGTAAAATATCAACTGCCTTTCATCTAACTACAGCTTTTCTCAAAAGGACCAAAGTATAAGGAAAGTTATAATCTCAAGCTGCGCTCCAGATCTGCCTCAAACACAGCTTTGATGTCAACAGCCCTTCCTTGAAAAACAACTGCTTGTCTTCCAGCTTCTGAAAGTAAGCCACAGATGGAAACTTTGACCAGGGAGGAACACAGCTTATGTGCTGAAATTGCTTATTGTAGAAACCCAAAACAACATATTCTGCATATGTTTTTAGCCTAGTTCCACAACAAGAGGAAAAAAATGATGAATATATAGAAACATGGAATCATAGAATAGTTTGGGTTGGAGGGGACCTTTAAAGCTCATCCAGTCCAACCCCCCTGCAGTAACCAGGGACATCTTCAACCAGACCTGGTTGCTCAGAGCCCCGTCCACCCTGACCTGGAATGTTTCCAGGGCTGGGGCATCTACCACCTCTCTGGGCAACCTGTGCCAGTGATTCACCACCCTCACTGGGAAAAATTGCTTCCTTATATCTAGTTGAAATCTGCCCTCTTTTAGTTTAAAACCATTACCCCTTGTC
The DNA here is from genome assembly GCF_964289735.1 of Phaethon aethereus. Taxonomy (NCBI): domain Eukaryota; kingdom Metazoa; phylum Chordata; class Aves; order Phaethontiformes; family Phaethontidae; genus Phaethon; species Phaethon aethereus. The sequence continues at coordinate 20,775,958 of NC_138582.1, forward strand.
CTGTCGCTACAGTCCCTGCTAAAGAGTCCATCCCCATCTTTCTTAGAAGCCCCCTTTAAGTACTGGAAGGCTGCAGTAAGATCTCCGCGGAGCCTTCTCTTCTCCATGCTGAACAATCCCAACTTTCTCAGCCTGTCCTCATAGGAGGGGTGTTCCAGAGGGCTCCAGATATGGATGCAGGACTCCAGGTGGGATCTCACCAGAGTGGAGTAGAGGGGCAGAATCACCTCCCTCGACCTGCTGGCCACGCTGCTTTGGATGTAGCCCAGGATATGCTTGGCCTTCAGGCCTGTGAGCGCACATTGTCGGCTCATGTCCAGCTTTTCATCCACCAGCACCCCCAAGTCCTTCTCAGCAGGGCTGCTCTCAATCCCTTCATCCCCCAGCCTGTACTGATAATGAGGGTTGCCCAGACCCAGGTGCAGGACCCTGCACTTGGCCTTGTTGAACCTCATGAGGTTCACAGGGGCCCATTCCTCGAACCTGTCCAGGTCCCTCTGGATGGCATCCTATCCCTCCGGTGTGTCAAGTGCACCACTCAGCTTGGTGTCATCTGCAAACTTGCTACGGGTGCACTTGATCCCACTCTCTATGTCACTGATGAAGATATTAGAGAGTACTGGTCCTGATACAGACCCCTGAGAGACACCACTCGTCATCCATCTCCATGTGGACATTGAGCCATTGACCACTACCCACTGGATTCAAACATCCAACCAGTTCCTCATCTCATGTTGACCCAACAGTCAACCCATCAAATCCCTATCTCTCCAATTTAGAGAGGAGGATGTTGTGAGGGACTGTGTCAAAGGCCTTACAGAAGTCCAGATAGACGACATCTGTAGCTCTTCCCTGGTCCACCGATGTGGTCACTCCATCCTGGAAGCCCACTAGGTTGATCAGGGAGGACTTGCCCTTGGTGAAGCCATGCTGGCTGTCTCAGATCACCCTCCTGTCCTCCATGTGCCTTAGCAGAGCTTCTAGGAGGACCTGTTCCATGATCTTCCCAGGCACAGAGATCAGGCTGACAGGTTGGTAGTTCCCAGGGTCCTCCTTGCTACCCTTTTTAAAAGTGGCTTGGCAACTACATCAGCCAATTCCCTCTGGATTGTGGGATGCATCTCATCAGGTCCCATAGACTTGTGCATGTTCAGGTTCCTCAGGTGGTCTCGAACCTGATCTTCACTTAATAAATATACATTTTAACAGCCTCTCTCAGGCATTAGAAACCATACTGTGTTATCATTTACACTCATAACATCTCTTGAATAACTGACATATAGAAACAGAAGTGAGAGCTGATGGCTAGATCACCTCTAACAATAATGACAACCATCAGGAGGTCAGGAGAGAAAGATCTCCATGATACTCCTGCAGTGGAGTTGCTTCTATTGAATGAATCACAGGGCTTGAACTCAAACTCAAATGCCAGGACATGAGAGCTTTCTGGTCAATGACCTTTGTAGTGAGAAGGAAGAGGGTTATTGAAACTTCATGTACTTCTTTGGTAATACAAAAATGCTCATGCTTGTGGGTGATGCTATTCAGACAGTCATATTATGTATCCTGACATGCCTGATGAAAGAACTGCATTTACCACACGTGAGGTCTTGGAGGCGATGCTCTGACATGATCCTCACTGGCTGTGCCCATACAAGTAAATCCATGTTCACAGGACCATTTTTTGGTACTGAAGCAAACTGACATTGAACGGTCTGCATCTCTACTGTTAAACTCTTTTCTCTTCCAAACCATGGTGGCTGTGTCTGAACTGCAATGGTCTCTGGTCTATGCCTTTTCCTGAATTGCACCCAGGAACTACTTTGGAGATTGCTAGCTGGCCTTGGACACAGTCATCCCAAGGACTATTTTGGCAATTTAATGGTAGAAGCAGTTGATTTCCTGCTTCTGGGAACAATGTTTGATTTACTAACCTATACGTAGCCATTGGATACCATTTATAAGAGTGAATGAGACGACTGGGAGATGTAAATTGAGAGATATGGCAGAGATCAAAGGAATGACAATCAGTTACTGAGCTCAGGTACTGACCGGTGAGTTGCAGTGGATTTGTGACAGATGATAATATGAATCGTCACTATCTTATTTTAATTAATTTTTTTGAGTATTCATAGTTTTAATAAGTTTTCTGCCTGTACAAGCATGTTATAAATATAAGGGAAAATTTTTCACTTTCAATAAATGTTTTTTTTACTGTGTGACTGATCCTACAAATATTATTTCCAGGGTATGTTCATACTCAATGGGTAGAAAAGTAGAAAAACGTGTCCTTCAATGTTTTGGGGAATGAATTGGCTATGCTTGCACTCTCAGTTCTCCTAGATGCATCAAGGAGAGCTTTGATTGCAAAAGACAAGCAGAATCTGGACCAGTACATGTGTAACAAATTATTTAGTCATCAGCACTTTGCTTTGCAAATAGATGGCTGCTAAAAATAATAGTTGTTACTGTCTTCCCCTCAATTGCACAGTAGTTCTACAATGAGTACCAGAGATACATTAGTAGACCAATTGAAAGTTTCAACCACAACATTCTTCTCGAAGGTATCACTGCTAGAAACCCTAGGGTCATTAAGTGGAAAGGAACACGAACTTATTCTACTACATGAACCACAAACTATTTCTGAACTAAAAATGTGCAAAAGTTGTCAAAAAAGTAGCTACTGTGAACCACACCATACATAAAGTGTTGTAACTGGATCACTTCTCGGCTGAGTAGTTCAGGCTGTTGCTTGAAAAATATTTTACTTCTGAAAATCAGAATGAAAGAAAAAGTCTCTACTGATGAAGGGAATTTGTCATTAGCTTCAGTATCATCTCTCATTTTACTCAGTAATTATTTTGGTTTACATTTACTGACAGTTTAGGTAAAATGTTTTACAATCTGATGACACACTAGTTATCTCATGAAATAATTGATGTTCACCAGTGTATTGAGGAGATCCACAGACAATGTGTGTGATGCATTTGGTCCTGAATTTACTGGACTTGATCCTACTCTTAATAAATGTAATTTCTACTTCTATAAATGGCAAGAGTTTGCAGTATACTGCAATATATTTTTCCAGTAAATCAGAAGCAAGAGGCAATATGTTGATACTGCCCAAACTGTTAATATTAAGTCATTTAAAGCTATAGAGTGTGCTATTTCTACCTCAGACAATTTGTATTCCATATTTTTGTTATGAAGAGAGAACATGTTATATTACCAGCACAGGTAGTTTCTGAAGTCATCCTATGGGTCACACTTTGTTCTGCTGTGATCCTGATGCATCAAGTACAGTTTATGTACTAATACAATGATGGAATGGTATATTTAGGCATTTGTAGGGAGTTCATGTCAAATATTAAAGTGGGCAATTTTTTGATAGAATGTTTTACTGTATTGATACTTCCTGTTAGTAAACAAGACAATTAACATTTTCAAAACTGTGAAAATCAAGGAATGTCTAAGTTCCTTAGAAATAACAGCTTAGGGTGCTGGAGATGGTATGAGAGCTGTTTGTAACTCTTGAGTTACGAACTCGAGAGTTTGCAATTTGTGTGGATTTACTCCTTGTATTTTTACATACAGTCAATGATATGAGTTCTTAGCAAACATAACTGAAACTTCTATGCATTGATATTCTTCCAGTGTCTTTTTACTGTTCACATTTTCCATCTTTATTCGATAGCATGAGGGCCTTTTGTTTTTGTGCGAGAGGATCTGCCCAAAATCCTTTGGAGAACCAAAAGAGTACTGATATCCCATGGATACCAAAAGAATTTGTACCTAAATGTCTGTAATAATTCTAAGACCTTAGGATTTGTGCCATGCTTACTTTCATTTTACATTCCTCTCTTCAGACTATCAAAACATCCTGATGTTTTTCCTTCCCTAGTTGGGAGACATCACCTTTTAGCTTTCTGAAGGTAAAAAAAGTTGTATTGAAGTAATTTTAAGGAGACAAAAAGAGCTCTTTTGTCCTGTTAGGAAATTCTAACTGGACTTCCTTAGTCACAGCTATGAGAAAACTTGGCTGAAGTTTGAAAACTGAGATGCCACTGCTAAATTGACTAGACAGCTCTAACGGTTACATTTGACTGAAAAATCACTTCTGAAAATACTCACTGGACATCTGTCAAGAAGCACCTCCTCACTCATGATCTCACATAGGAAATGGGAAGGGCATGTATTATTTATCTGCTGAGTTTGATAAAACCGAGACTGAAAAAGCAGTTGTGTAAAGAAGATTGCAAATGCCTCGTTGCTATGTTCACAACAAATTTCTTCCCCAAATTGTTGCCTTACCCTGAGGGAGAGGGTGGAAAATCCTGCAGGAGCTGAATGCAGTTAGTCAGGTGCTGGACTACACAGCGAACATTTGAAAAGGTTAGTATGCACAAGAAGCAGTGTGGTTACAGCATCACCTTGGCCTCGTCGTGCCTGTGTGTTCTGCGAGAGCAACGTGTGCAGAACACAAGGGAGCACACACGTACCACCCCACCAGCACTGCCGTGGTAACGCCGTGTTTTCAGTTTCAGTCGCTCCACGGTTACAATGCGCTTTTGCAATATTTCACTTGTAGAGAACAGATTTACTTGATATTTTTCTTTTGTGAGATTTTTTGTTTCATTTTGAACTCCACGGGCCACTAATCTACTACAGAAATTCAGTATCTTGATTACTGTGTGCATTTAATAGTTCCAGTTTCCAAAAGTAACTAGTCAGTGATGCAACCAGTAAGTCCCAGCCCAAGAAGCCACTGTCACAGGTACAATACAATTGGATGACTTTGCCCTCAGCTTTAGATCCCTAGGTTTGAAAATCTTGAATAGCTGTACCCATCTGTTTTACAATGAATAGTTTGTTAAAAGCTTTGGCCGATGAAAAGCAACGGTTTCATACGCATTTTATTTTCATTGGAAATTATTGTGAATTTATGACTGCTCTATACTTGATGTGTATGTGCTTGATGTGTATGTGCTTGACTGAACACTGCAGCCTATCAAAGGAAAAGAGACCACTGTGGTCAATGGCAGCTTTCACGACCTTCTAGGAGGAGGCAAAACTCAGTTGTGGGGAAACCACAAAGGTAATCCTCCATGCGTTCCACAGCTGTTGTGCTGAAGGAAATGAGTACATCTTGTGGGTACTACGAATTATAAAGATAAACTTGGACAACCACAAAAAAGTATTAAAAATTAAATGCAGCCTGACTCCTGTTTCATTTTCCTTTTGGAGGTACACAGCTCACTGTCTGAGTCGGTGTTACCTAACCACAAATAGCCTTCTCATCTTCTGCAAGCTGCGTTGCTGTCAAATGATGGTGATGACCCAGCCGCTCTGCCTAAAGATGTCAGGGGAAGAGAAAAACCAGGCTACTGCAAGTGACACAGCGAGTACTCCTTTCCTGTTACAAATTCCACATAAAATCTAAGTAATTACTTGGCTGCAGTGTTACTTAGTCTACAGGACAATGCATTTACAGGCATTTAGGAACAGCAGTTTACAATAATGCTTGCATATGGGTTTGATATCTCATGTTGTTAAAACAAATCAGCAAGTCTAGACTGTAATTTGCTGAAGCAATTTATGGTTATTTCATGGCTTTTTTCTCTAAGTAGAGGTGAATACATTTGACCGTCCTAAGAGGAAGGATGGTAGTGCACATTCTTTTTATTTTAAGTGTAAGACTGATCTGAAACAGAAGCATTAACATCCTGATTTTCGTACCACATAAAAACTGCCCTAAAATATTAGTGCTTTATTCCACTACGATGTTAGAATATTTTGTAAACTGCTTATTAATCATGAAAAAAGCACTGCAGGTTGGTCAACACTGCTGCAGCCATTTCTTTGCAAATGAGTAAATTGAGACTGCCAATGCAGTAAGTCGGTAGCAGAGCAGGGAGCAAGGACCCATCTGGGAAAGGAAACCCTCAGCTGCCTTGTATTGTTACTGAAGTCACTGGAGCGTAACAGCTGACAGTGGTGGAGAGTTCTCCTTAACAATTCACTCCTGGGCTCCTCTTCTAGTAGCAAGGCAAAATAAATGCTTTTTGTATATCTGGAAACATTGCTTTATGACAGACTTGCCAATACTTTTCTTCGAGGTGAGCAAATACTTGGAGGTAATTTTCTCACACCCTTTTCCCATCTTATTGCAAGTCTCACACAGCATCAAGATCTGTATAACACAAGAAGACACCATGCTCGTTCTGCTTAGGTGTGATTGCATTTCTGAAGAACATAATGCAAAATGCAGCTAAATAAACAGAGGATGGGCTCTCCGGAGTGAAGAAGTACTTTCCCAGTGAGAGTCTGATTTCCTTGTACCGTTCAGACCGGAAAATGAGTCCCCAGTCCCACACAGCTGGTCCCTGGCTCCCCGCTGTGGTGCACCCCAATGCTGAGACCCCATGTGCATGAAACTTTCCAGACCAAAGACAAAGAATCATAGAATAATAGAATAGTTTGGGGTGGAAGGGACCTTTAGAGGTCAACTAGTCCAACCCCCCTGCAGTGAGCAGGGACATCTTCAACTAGACCTGGTTGCTCAGAGCCCCGTCCAACCTGACCTTGAATGTTTCCAGGGCTGGGGCATCTACCACCTCTCTGGGCAATCTGTGCCAGTGATTCACCACCCTCATTGGGAAAACTTTCTTCCTTATATCTAGGCTAAATCTGCCCTCTTGTAGTTTAAAAACATTACCCCTTGTCCTGTCGCTACAGTCCCTGCTAAAGAGTCTGTCCTCATCTTTCTTAGAAGTCCCCTTTAAGTACTAGAAGGCTGCAATAAGGTCTCCTGAAGCCTTCTCCAGGCTGAACAACCCCAGCGCTCTCAGCCTGTCCTCATAGCAGAGGTGTTCCATCCCCCTGATCCAAGAGGGTTCTCCATCCCTCAGAGACCCAGAGGGGCTCTGAGATTTGCAGTGAACCTTCACAGAGACATCTCCCACTTTGAAGCTCTCCGTCCTCCCAAAAGTGAGCCTCCTTGAACAACGTGGACTATAGCTTCAGGGCACTCACCAGCAAATGAGTACACTTGGCCCTGGCAGAATAGAAAATGGATTTATATGAACTAATTAGTCTGACTAATCAGAAGAAAATTTAGGCCATATCTTTTTCATACAGTTTTGTAGCCAACAGACACCTTTCCATTTGCATGGACTGCAGTGCATTCTGCAAATTAGTTATTATAATGAAGCTCTTCATGGACTTGATGAAGCCTTGTACTGTACCACTTTCTTTTTTTCTTTATTTTTTAATGCTCATGTAGATGTATATGAATGACATTCTAACAACATACTGTTTAGGTAATTTTTTTGTGTGTACTGTGATTGTCATACTACTGACAGAAAGGCTTTGAAAAAGCAAATGCATTTAGTTTTCCTAGCAGTCATCAGATTTTGAATTTACAAGGAATTGTGTTTTTTTATTAAGGAAGTAGAATGGTTGTCATCCTCTATGGGTACAAACTGGCATAACTCCACAGATGTTAATTATAAAATACCTTGTTCTCATCGAAAGTGGAAGTATGTTATGAAAGACATAACTATATACACATTGCTTGTTGACCTTAATTAATACCCAGTCTCCTAAATGTCCATCTCACCTTTGCTGTTGGCTCCTAATTTCTATGCTTCAGACAAACATTAATACATCATTTTGTGATAGAAAATGAAATACAGTTGCTGTTTTACAGAGCACTACATGAGGATCTCACAGCATTGTACAGAGTGTAACTAATCAAGCCTCAAACCTTCCAGGGCTGGGGAGAAAGAAGTTGAATTGAACTTCTGTTCCACATAGGCTGCAGTTTGTAACAAGCCACCTCATTTCAAATTATTGCTTTTCTGATGTTATTACACTTTGGGCCATGTTTGGTTTTACTTACTTCGTGCTGCCCATATGGAGTGCAGTTTTTCTGTAACTTAATCCTTAAAACATCAGTTCTAAGGAAGGATCCTCCTTCATGTAAGAGAGATGTGCATGTTTATCAAGGTTATCAAGAATCAGACTGGAGCTTCTTCAGACTTAGACTTCTCTAAATGGGTAAAAAAGCCTGTTTTTGTAGAAAGTCAGGCATGAAACTATGTGATTGTATTGGGGTAATCTATAAGTAATAGCTGAATATCTGTCCCTAATTGTACAGAGAGATGTGCCAGGTTATTAAATTAACAATCATAAGTGAAAAATGTCCTGGGGCTCATACTGGTGTTTGTAGGAGGCCTCTGCCTATGTAAGATGTTTTTGAAATTTCCACGCGCCATTCCAGGATGTGTGTCATGGCCTCTTCTGAGAAACATGAAGTCACTTGGCCTTTGGCCTTGTGACTTCCAGCACACCCCAGGAAAGGAGTATCTCATCAGGAGCCATAGCCTGTAATGTCTTCTTCCTTAATTACTGTTCTAGCTGTGCCAAGCTATATTAACCCTCACTAAGCGCATATGCTGCCATGCTCCCTGAGATGCCTACACTTGGGTAATCTTTGAAAAGGCTTACTGCAGCGTCTGTATCTGTTCTAACAGGTAATCCCAGCATGAGTGATTTCAGTCTCTCCAGTAAATACTTCATGTACAGAATCTGATTTGTTGTTTTGCTTTCCAGCATCTTCTCTGCAACAGGGATAAAATCTTCTCTGGGATAAAAATCAACCTTTTCTCTGATGACTTCTGTGAATAGTTTGCTCTTGAGCGCAGGATCACAACACTGGAATGTGACCGTGACACCACAACTGCTGACAGTCTGATCAGATCAAAGCTGTCACTGTCACAGACAGGGTAGAGCTGGGCTTAGCAGAGATATGCATTTAACCCTTTTGAGCCCTGTGCCAGATGGGAAGGTAAAATGAGTCAGTGCCATCAACCTAGTGTCCTCCAAGCAAGCACTCACATTTCCGTGTGTATGACAGTCACTATATCTGTATTTAAACAACTATAACTAGAAAAGTGTACAACATTACATTCTACTTCAAGTGACACTGATGTAGAAACAGAGCAACTATACTGAAATTAATTTCCTCCTGATTTTCACCAATGTGAAAACATGATTGGCCTGTCCTTTTTATCAGAGCCCTTACCTTTCAACTGGAAATACAGCCATTGCTCCAGATGAAACGACATTTGACTAATGACAGGAAACCAGTGTCAGAAAACCAGCATATAACGTACCACATACTATACACAATCAATCAAGACTAAGGCATTATGGCAACCATACTATTTATCACTGCTTAAAACCTATGTAAAGCTTTTCTCAGGGGGGGAAAGGGAGAAAGAAGTCTAATTTTTTTGCAGTAGGCCAGAGAAAACAATTCATTGCAGAAGGTGTTTTAAAGCACTTTTCTGAGTGTGTGCTCATTTCATCTGCTGCTGCTGTTCATCCTTGTCCTGAATTTTTGGGATGAGGAGTTTTCTGGCCCACGGCTCTTGGCTGAGAGTGACCCTCTGTCTCTTCTCACAAACCACATGAAAAGTGCATCAGCTGCAGCACAACTATCTTAGACATTTGTCTTCATAAAATACTTTTCTCAAAGTAAATGCAACCAGCAATCATAAAATAACAACCCCCAATTGCAGCTGTAACACAACGGTGTTATATTATATATTGGTTCCTGGAACCAAATATTAGGTGAGAAAGGACCAGACCTTCCTGGGCACTGCAACCGCATTAGGCTGTACTGGGCCATAAATTAGCTTGTCCAGTCCAAAGATAATATATAGCAATACTGGAAACTGGTCAGTGGGTTATTCTGAACCTGCTGCTGCTTCAATCACGAGAGTATTTGTTGCTGGAGAAAAGAACGTCTAGCAGAAAGGCTGGAACCCTTCATACAAGACATCTTTGTTCCTTCTTTATGAATATGCTTTTTCAGCTGCTCTTAGACTTGTCTTGAATTCCCTGATAAGGAGATGCTTGGTCCTTCTGTTGAGAACAGCATTTTCCTTGTTCCTAAGAGTTTCACTGAGAAACCATCACTTGACCCACCTCTGCCCACTAGAGCCACGATGAACTGCTCAGAACCATGAGCATCTCCTGCCCCTCTGGTTTAGGGCCTGGCTCCCACCCGGGGCTCGCACGGGCAGCTTTGCCAAATCTCAGTCTCTGCCTCACCAAGCATTCAGGCGACCTAAAGTACCTTAAAATGGTATTGCACAGATCTGTACAAACTTCACCCCGCGTGGTGTGCACGTGGCGAAGAGCCAGCAGGGGAAGGCAAAGGGGACATGTGGGATAGGCTCTGCTGTGTCTTACAGGCGTTGTAGATAAAAAGTATCAACTCTGGCACGTGAAGGGGAAGGATTTTTTGTATTTCTGTCTGTGGTTGTAAAACAAGATGTTCTCTGAATTCTTTGGCAGGGCCTTTAAGCCTGACTGGAGAAAGGCAGCCACCGGGCCTCTTGGATGGAGTACCATGTTATTCTGGTACTCGCCAAAGTAACTTTGAAGTAAAGGAGGATGGACCGGCCAGCTGGCTTCCAGTTGACACCAAAAGAGCGATGAGGGGCAGAGGGACAACAGACTGAAAGCAGACTACCCACAACACATAAGAAACATGAAGCAGGAGGACCAAAGAGAGTTGTATGAGTGGCTGTTCTCTGGAGGACTTTAAACACCAGCATGATCACCACCAGACTTTTGGTTCATGCTTCCATGATCTGAGGCTACCAAACAATTTTCAATTTACGTAATGCAGGATTTGCAGGATATTTGGCAAGACATCCCAAGGCCCATTCGATAGTATCTGTGTAGATATGACGTAAGTGCAGCTCTTCAATATAGACCCTTCCTAGGAAGTTTGGCTAATCAGCTCTGCATTGGATGAGCTAGTCCATACCCAGATGCTTAACAGAAATAAACTCTTCCATGAAAATAGATTCTGCCCCATGCATGTAGGAGTAACACAGAAACATAGCAACACAGTTCAAAGAAGCCTCCTGATTCGCTGTATTGGAAGTAACTCCTGTTCAGTAGCAAAACCTATGTTGGACCCGATTCGGTTGTTTGCTTCCTCTTCTGCTGGGAGGCTGTTCTGGAAGTTCATGTGGTTGACAGTAAATGTCTTCCTCCAGACGCATAACAGATGAGCTAGGTTATCTCAATGTTACTGTTTTGACCAATGTGATAAGTTTCTGGGAAAGCAGGAAAAAGCTGATTTTAGTAGATGATTGAAGAAATAATCCTACCTTGGGTACAATTTCTGCAACAGGAATTGAAGGAATAAACATAATCTGATACCAGAACCAAGAGAAAAGGTTGACAAAGTTATAAAAAGAGAAGAGAAAGACATTTGTGGGAAAGGTAGTCCTAGGTATAAATACTTCAGCTGAGTTGGTAAATGGAAGAGTGCCACTGAAGATGCTTGCAATCTGATTTACTGTTCCATCAATCTATTAGTTATTTCTGTAGTACCATTCTGTAGTACCATTCTGTGTGCCATTATTCCTTTAATTTGATGTTGCGACTTGTATGTCATGTGAAATACCATTTGAATGCCAAGGCAACTGAGATTCTGGCACACACTGTTGACAGCTGTTTTGAAACTACGAATATGATGTGTGTTACATCTGGTGAGGTTGGAGTGGAAAAGTATAGTGGAAAAGTACAATTTCTCTTTTGGAACTGCTGGGAAGGGTTTACAGTATCCAAGTCCCTTATTCAGCAAAGGGTCTCTATAATGACCTACCCATACAGATACCCTTGTAAAATCACAGACAAAAGATTGAGTATTTCTGGAAAGCTGGTTTGTTCTTTCTAACGAGGAAAAATGGCATAGAACATGAAAGAAGAGAGATGTTTAAATGAGTGAATGAGTTAAATCAGTGAATCAATAAATTATCTAGAAATATTTTTTCATTAATTTTCATGACACAGATATGACTATGCCAAGCAAGGCATCATGTGTACTCAAGTCTAATAAAATCTAATACCCATGATTCAGTGGCAGAAGTGGCAGCTGGCCTCCTGGAAGCTGCAATGAATAATCAAGCAATTGTTGGTTTTGGGCTAACTTTGTAGACAGTACCAAGTAAAAGAGAGTGAAATCACAAATAATGTGCTTTAGAAAGTTTGGAGCATGGCAATCAGGTAAGCAGTGTTAGCTCTGCTAGCCCCAGAGCTGACTACTCTTAACAGTTGATTTTGGTGTGTGTATGTGTGTGAATAGGGGTGATCTGGGTGCCTCCACTGACCTGCTGTCCTCCTAGGCCTGTGGAGAAATCCAAGAGAAATGTCATCCCTAGACAGAAAGACTAAACTAGGAACAGAAGAGACTGACGTGGACTCTATGAAAGGATAGACTTCTTCCTTTTTTTAAACAGAGACAGAGGTGTCAGACTGGAATAGGAGTGTCAGACATGGTGAAGGTACTGTGAGTTCCAGAACTGATTCAGAATGATCATTCAAATCTGAGAACTATAATAGGTGGGTGCCCAGCACTTAGAAGATAGTACCTTCAGTACTTATGGGAATCTAATGAGGACCTTGAGAAATCATAAGGTCATCTGTTAATTCAGACAGAAATTTGGGTTTTTTTCCAATTGTGCTCCAGTCATTTGGTTTCATGAGTAAGCAAATGAGCACATCCACATTGAAAAAAAAAGTCCAGATGATACTGATTTGGTTTTCCCCCTCTAGAAAAGAAGGCACAAGGCAAAACCAAGAAATTCCTATAGAAGATAGTAAAAAAAACTAGTGAGAGCAATTATGTTTCAAAGCCATCCCTGACCCAGAAATGTGTAATCTTTAGAAAATTTAGAAAACTGCTGCCTCTTTTTGCTTCAGTTTACTATTTGCCTTTGTTTATCTCAGAGCCTTTATTTTGCAATTTGCTGCACAACAGTCCAACTTTACCAAGAGAAGAGGAGAAATGCTTAGCCCTTTCCAACCTAAGCCAGGGAAACCTTGACATGTGAGACGTGTGATGTAGATTTGATATCAATATACAGGGCGGGACCTGCATTTCCATGATAAGACTCCCAACCTTCCACCTATTATATGTAAAAATGGCCTTTTTTTGCTGCGCTGTGACAGAGTGAGTTGTTTGTCAACACCTAAGTGAGGTGTGCTTGGATTGTGACTCTCCTTAGAGTAGTGAGTAAGACAAGTAAGTCTGGGCGACAGGAAAAACTTCAGCTTCGTCTTGGCTCTGGAGTTTCTCATTGGCTTTTCTGTTCAGTTTTGAGATTGCTATGAATTCTTTCATAGCCTCCTAATGCTTTCATGTATTGTACTGATGTAAGATAGATGGCATGGTTAGGACTGATAACATTGCAGTCAATGTGATTTTTTAGAAGTTTGGCCAACACAGATGTCTAACCTTAGACAAATGGCTAGATTAGATAGTGAGCGAAACATCTTGGCCAGACTCACTCACTATGGAAGATTTCATTGCAATTCGCTAATTTTTGCTACCAAATACATAAAACTAAACAGGACTAGAATACTATTCCTCTGTCGTTGCTGTTTCTGTTTAGGAAGAGAAGTAACAGCAAGTTAAAAATGAACAGTATCACACAGAAAGAAATTCTTGGACTTTTTTGAAACTTTGAGTCCCTAAGACACTAAAGCCTCTGCTGCAAATGGCTTCCACCATTGGGGCCCCCCTGGAACTGCATATTTGCAAGCAAACGTAACTGGCAGTTTAGTTCAAAACTAATATAAACATAAGAATTTTTTTTTTTTTTTGCAACCTGCCTTTCATCATTTTAATTTTCATAAAATTTAGGTAAATTTGGGCAACACAAAGCTAAGATGGATGAAAATTATAGCTGTAATGAAATGCTTAAAAACAACCAACCAACAACTACAAGAGTCCATTGATGGTAAAGAGTAAAGGACAAAAGATTTACTTACTTTCCTGTGGGGATGTAGGAGGTTCATAAGTACATCCATGATAAATAACCAATGGTTTTGAAACTGCCTGGTTGCCACAAACGAGTGTATATATTTATGAGTGCATAACATATAAATAATTAAAAATGTACACAATGACATTTTAAATGTCAAAGAAATTATAATTCAGGCTTTCATTATACTGTTAGACCATGCTGAAGCTAACGGTTTTCCATTACTCCCTGAATAACATGTAATAATGATTTAGTGTTCAGAATAAAAATTGAAATATCCAAATTCAACCACAGAAGTTCTGGAAACCGTATAACATCTGGGTGCTGAGTAAACTTTAGACCACCCAACCATTATTTGGCCATTGGTTCTGCAAGTAAAACCTCACTAGCTTCTAGAAGTCTGAAGTAGTACTTAGTCTTTCAAAGCTCTTGTGGATGGGGGGAAACAGAAAATGAACACTTCATAGAGGTAAAATAGTAATTTTGAACTTTCTCTGATATTTATGTACACAAGAAACAAAGTTTCTTAAAAGTAACGTATCAGGAATACATGGAGCTCTCACTTAACAAACAATAGCTTATTTATGAAAAACGAGGTTTCTTTTCTTAAAATGTGCAGTGAGTGGAGCTGAGTGAGTAGCTTTGAGATTTTCTCAATTTTCTTTTCCGACCAGCAGCTTTCACTTAATGTAAAATCACTCTGTGGCTGATACTCAAATCCTTTAAATATGTACTTTTCCCAAAAGTAAAGTCAAGTTCTTTTGCTATTTCTTGAATATAGATTGATTAGACTGAGTGTCAGAACTCAATTAAGACCATCTGATGATGGAGCTTGCCTGGGGAAAGTGAGTACATCAACAGCAACACTAATATTTTATTTCAGATGAAGAAAGTCTTTCTGCTGAGGTTGCACATTTCTGTGTACTGGAATGATTTGGATAGAATTTCACCCCAAAAATATGAACACTCACATTTTGTACTTCTATGTGCTACAAGCCTTCAACAAGGAGTTGTAGTGCTGTCAGGCTGTCCTAGGCTCTACTGAATTTTTTGATATATGACCAGAGTGGAAGTTTATTTTGATGACCGCCTTATTCTTAGTTGGCTGATTTTGGCAAGGATTCCTGCATTTCCATGAAACAACACCACTGGCTTCAAATGAAAATATAGCCTTGCAATTGGAAGTGAACAACGAGTACGATGCGATGCTTGAACAAGAATATGCTCCGGTGCAGCCACAGTATGAAGTACTCGGTAGGAATCACCGTTTTAAACACAAGGGTGAAGATAAGCCTGTATTTTCTATAATAACCATCACCAAAGCATCTAAGTGCGTCCCAAATGCATCCCCAGTTGGCTTTATCAAATATTCTGTTCTTCCTTCCAGATCCCGTGAAGCTTCATTATTCTGGGCGCTGACATACCAATGCTGGAGAAGAAAAGGGGCATCTGGACACCTTGCCAGCTCCTCCACTGCAGAGGATTTGTGGAACTGGACAGAGGTGGGGAACGCTCCATCCAGGCCTCGAACAATGTGGTACAGTGAGGTCAAACTGTTGTTATGTGTCACAACACATCCTTGGAGAGGGATATAATGTGGACATGAGAGGACTTCAGCCCCTCACTGACCCCACCTTTGCTTCAGAGACGTAGCCAGTATTCAAGTCTGGTGCTCAGTTCATTGGAAGCACCCTGTCTCCAAAAGCCAGAAGGATGAAAATACTTGTGGAGCCTTAGGAGAAAAATCAAGAAAATGCTAATAATCAAACCAGTCACCTTCCCAGCCAATCCTGTCACCTCCTTGTGCATTATAAAATATCCAGGATATTTTTATTTTAGGAGGAACATTCTGAATTGATAAACAGAAACCTGAAATATTTGGAAAGTACTACTCTGAGGAATAGGTGTTGCAGGAGGAAGGCCTAGTTCTAAAAATGCTACAGTGTGTAATACAACTTGGCCAGCTTTTTTTTTTAAACATGCAGGTGTGTAAAGTGAATTTCTATTTTGCTCTGAAACTAAGCAAAATCCACTACATTTTTATATGGCGCTTCTTTATAAAGAATTACTATGCCCCTAAAAATTGAAGATTTCTAATAAGTGTAAGGATGTACTGTTTTTATGTAACACAAATGTATGAATTAAGAGTTTTTGACTGGACGGGACACGAAATCATTAGTAAATGATCATCCTTTTCACAGAACAAAAATGTCAACAGATCAAGTTTAAAAAAATAACTACCCAAGCCCCTTCTCTTCCACTCCCTTTTTTTAAGACATGTTGCATCTTAATTAATTGGGTTTGAATTTCTTCAGATCTTAGCGATTCTCCCATCATCCATAAAGTCTGCTATGAAATCCATATCCAACCTCACAATGATATACAGCAAGTAAACAAAAACATAACTTAAAAATTAGAAGAAAATCGGACAGAAAACATACACCTTTTCCCTGCCATTTCAGGGTAGTACAGGCAATGTCCATGAGTCCCCTAACTGAATGTTTAACTTGTTTTTATTTAACTTATTTTGTAGTATCACAAAATGTGCCATAGAGTCTTTGGCTTTGATTTTGCAACGGCATCTGCCTGAGTAGATCCTTATGGAGTCCCCTTCCTGAATGAGAGCTTAGATATTGTAAATCTATCCCAGTCATCCCTAAAGAGAAATTGGACTTTTCCACTGTCTGCACTCAAACCTCAGCACCTCCAGATGTATCACGCATCGCAGCCTTCACTTCAAAACAGCTGTCAGGAATGAGTGCCAGACTTTCAACTGTCATGCCATACAGGCAGGATCCCACATGACATACAAATGGCAAAATAGAATTGAATAATGGTACATGATACAAGAAGAAAAATGCAATAGAGTTACAAAATGGTAGCGGTTATGCTCAGTGACTTTACAAAATCCAACATTTCTCTGCTGGACTGAGTTTAATACGAGACAGTTCTATAAATCATGATGTTAAATTGTAGCTGCATTGTTGGAGAGAAGAATAACTCCGCTTGCCTAAGGTAGTTTAAGAAAGGTGTCCCAAAATTGATCTGGACTGATAACTTGTCTAAAATACCTGTAGCTATTATTTACTGTGTATATAAAGCTCTTCTCTTCATGAGTGATGAGGCATAGCATATAACTAGTGGCCTTCACACTGTGGTGTAAAAAACCCCTCTGAAAATCCCTCTATATAGAATTTGAAATTATTTCATCAATTACAAACACCCTTCCTAAATGTAAGTAGAATTTTAGTTAGTAGTGCATTTGATGAGGCAGACTAAGATGACAAATTTCATTAGTCGGACATACAACCATTGTAAAAATCTTCCAAACGAAAAGGTTAGTCTTAAGAAACTAGACACTGATGTTGGCAGGTTCAGGGATATTTTTTCAACTTTATACAGCAGTTCATCTGTGCCATTATAAATGACTCAGAAAGTAATATACTGAAATATATACTGATGGCCTGACACTGAAAGAGGCCAAAGACTAAGGAAAATTTACATGGTCCTGATCAAGTGGTTTTATTTGTCAGATGCTATGACACCAAAAGCAAGCAACTTGAACTGAAACTCAGGTAAATACCAGGAATTAAGTTTTTAATTGGATTTTGAAATAAACACCATCATAAAAGTGGCTATTCAAGAAATATATTGTGAGAATTATTTCATTAAAGATCTATATGGCAAAGCGTTTCATTTTGTGTAATAGCACTGTATGTTATTAGTTATACAGTATCAAATAAATTCAGGAAGAGCCCTCTCAGAGGACCCGCTAGACATTGCTTTTATACAAGATCAAGTCAGGCCAGATGATCTAATAGTCCTTCGTGACTATAACATTTATAAATCTATGAAAAAGTTTAATAAAATACAAGACCGAAGATGAGCTTGTATTTCTAAGTCTTTTGAGCTTTAACCTCCCCCCACCCCATTTTGTGTTTATCTCAAAGTAATTCAGCTTTTTATTTCAGATTTTCTTGTATATTTAAGCACGCTGATTGCACTGGTTTTCCACTTTCCTGTTGTTATTCTTGAATTCAGTAACCTACCAGTCACAATTTCTACTATGGCTCTAAGTATTTAAGCCTCTTATAAAGTATTTGCAAACTTAAATAGAATGTTTAAAACAAAGTATTGGATTGCCAAAATCCATCAAAATTATATTTTAAATGAATACTATATAGATTTGTCCCTACCTCCTCATTGTACAATTTGCATGTTACCTTAGAAACTTGCCCCTTCTTCTTAAACATGAACCCCATTAACTCCTCATGGACATAATGCTCTGCCAGGTTAGCTCTAAGTAATAAAGTAATTTGATTATTATTATAGTGTTTTACGTAAGTAAGTCCTGCTAACCAATAAATGTAAATATAGACACCACCACTCATTGTATTCTTTGTTACCTGTTAATGTAGCCTGTCCTTTTATTCCTGCAAAACGGCACTCATCTAATTGTTCAGAGTGAGAACTTTCCATGTGCCAATTGACTGCTATTTCTTGAGTGTCACTCAAGAAATATTTCACTGTTCAATATTTTCATTTTCATTTACTATCACTCTGAACAGGTTTTCCCAATACAATGGCAACTTTTTTATTATGTGCCATCTAAACCTAACATTTTAGTTGCAGGATGGATCTGCCTTTTTTTCTGTTTTTGAGGTTGTAGTGACTATGTGAAGCGAATACAAATTTTGGGCATTTGTTTGGCTTTTAAAATGAATTCAGGAAATATTCCGCAGTAATAAGAATATGCGTATGTTCAGATGCTGCCAATGAATATAATTTTAAGAATCTACATAAAGAGATGGTCTAAACTAGTTCTCATTTGCTTTGCATCCGCTTAACAGGAAGCACTCGAAGAAAAGTGTACTCACTTGGCTTTTGTATAGCAACATCATATCTTTAAGTGAGCTGCCAACCCTGGGTTGCCCAGCCAGCCTGAGCACTCCCAGTTTATCACCAGTTGACCTGCTGCCGCCGCCGTTCTAACGCCACTTTCTTGCTCTACAATCGCACCTCCTTAAGCGTAAGAATGCCCAGTCACTGCAGCATATCCACCTTGTCCAGTGTATAAGCCCTGGTTAAAATATGCCTGGAAAAGACTGCAGCCTACAAAGCACCCTAATATTCACCTGAGTTTCTACCTGTGCTTATAATCTCCATGAGATATTGGAATCACTAACTTTTCACGGGTATCTGTATCTAAACTGATAGCATCCACTGTAGCCTGACACTATCCCAATTGATTTCCAGCAGAATTGGTGCCAGTGGGCACAGTCTGGATCTGATTTGGAGGATGGCAATGGAAATAGGAATTGTTAAAAACACCCCATTATCATATGGTCTGGTAGTTGGCTACAGCACTGCTCTACAAGCATGATTTAGTACAGATGTTTCATTTAAACTCTAGGTTTATAAAGGTACACATTTTTTTGGTTTACTCTGATTATAACCACAGTCTACTCCTCCCCAGTAATCAACTGCTAGAATTTGTCAAATGTTGTCATTTAATATGTGGGTCACTTCCAGTGCTGTGTTTGTTGCATGGAATGCTCCACTTCCATAGAAACAGATGTTTTAGCTTAACAGCAAAAAGAGCTAAACAAGTGCATGTGAAGGCACAGCGCAAATAATGTGTTTCATTTCTGTTATTTATAGCTGTCCGCAGCTATCATAATTTTTTTATTTGAAAATTATTAAATCAATTACAAGAAGTTTATTTGCAGATACTGCCAAGAATGATGCATGCTAGGCAACTGCTTCTGGGGAAAAGTGTCGTCTTCTGGGCCATTACAGAGGCATTTAAGTGAAGTCAATGCATTTCTGAAAGACTACAGTATGACAGGGTCTATACACTGAGCCTCAGAGTATATGCAGAAAAAAATTACCCGCTTTAGATCTCACAACCCTTCTGGCAGATACGCCAGGTGGCAAGGGCGATGGAGCTAGTACCTAATTCCTCAGCATATTTGAAAAGGGCAAAGCCAGCTGAGATGGTGGTTGGAAGGAAGACTCCAGGGAGGGGGCTCTGGCTGGAGAAAGGCTGGGCTGAGAGGACGGGTTTGTTCCTTCTTTCAGTTTGATTTGATTGAAATACATCCCACCTAAACTGGGAATTATGGTTGTATGAAAAACTAGTAATAGTCTTACCTAGAATGCAAGAGGGAAATATTCTTTTGAGACACAGAACTATTTACACATACCACAATGAAGTAACAAATCAGCCATCTGTGAAATTCTTCGCTCATTTAAATCGTACCTGACTAGTTTCAGGTCGCTCTAGGAGCCGCCGATTTTTATAACAAAAGTGATGTTTGAAAACGAGCCAAAATACTTTCCAAAGCACACAGACAGAATAATTCGTAACAGGGCTGTAATACTCCACATCCATGGGCGGATCACGTAAAGAGCGAGCTGCATGCAACCAAGGTAAGGGCTGATAGCTGATGTTGCCTAACATAATTTCCCGAACAAATCCTGTAATTTCCACACTTGAATTGTGGGCAAGGCTGAAAGTACAGCCCAGGTTATTCCAAAAGTTCAACATGTTCCCCTTCACGGCCCACCCAAACGCCCTGGACACGTACTCCACCCACCTATCCTGAGGTTTCTGTGCAGAAGGCAGAGCCAGGCCGGATGAGAGAAATATCTCTGTTTGGAAAGTCTCTGCAAATGTGGGACACAAAAGCAGTAAACAAATCAAATGGGATGCCAGACCAAATGTGTTCCACATTTGCGAAAATAACAAAGTTGAGTCAGGAAGAAAGGTTTATGTGTCTTCTCCTCGTACAATCCTTCCCAAGGTACTTTCTTTCAATCCCCCAAAAATTAAACCCAGCACAGATAGCAGCAATACTTGTGAATACACAGCGTCGACCGAACGCATCGCAAAGCCACTGGCAGCTCCACATGGCTTGGCACGAAACAGCTCGAAGGGATGAGCGGGTGTTTCCTCCCACGGTCCTCTTCCGTGCCTGGGAAGGGGAGGGACACGCGCGTGCCACGGCGCGGCACCGCTGGGAACAAGCCTTGGCGTCTCACCCGTCGCTTGCAGTGGACCCAAGCTCAGGAGCCAGGCTGGCAGCATCTTTCCATGAAATGCTCAAATCTCTGCCCCCGCCCATGAATTCCTGCGTGGGAACATCTCCAGATCATTCCTCTAGCCATGAGAAGGACCTAGGTAAGCCTGCCTCCGTTCATGTCCGTGCCTGAAAGCCTCTTCAGGCGTCTTTCTGAAGAACTTGCGAAACCACCAGAACGAGCGCTCCTCTCCTAGGCTGGTCGCCCAGCACCTGGTAGCTCCGCCGTTTGGTGTCCGGTAGCTATACTGCAATAGGAAGCAAGATGCAACTGGAAAGCAAACAGGCAATACGGGATAGGACTGCTGTTCAACATCAAATTTACATTAAACATTAAATGTAAAAAATATAAATCCCTGAAAAGTTTGTCCAAAGTTTCTACTAATTCATTTTTCTATGAAAATCTTGACGTGAGAAAAAAATCACTCAGAGCTGTTCATTAAAGGTGTGCTCTAGCACATCCTTAATGAGAGAAGAGAATTTTGGAAAGTTGGGTAATCTGGAAAGCTCTTACAGCTCTTTTCGGTGTATTTAAACTGTATATTTAATGTCCACATATAGTAAGTGAGCACAGTCCAGCCTGTCCAACCCTGCAATAAAGAAAAATAATGTCAGCTGATGTTTTAAAATCCTACTCTTCACATAAAAATAAGTAAGTCGTCATGATTTTTTTGGCAGCAGATCAATACGAAGATACCTTGCATTAATGTATTATGTATTAAGGAGAATGGGTATATTATTTATTCAATTAACTCAGTCCTTTCCCTGACTGCAAGTTTTCTACAGAGCAAGTGCTATAAATTTGTTTTGAATTCATTTATGTCTTAAGATTAAAAAGTCAATTTATGGTACAATTTAATGAATGACGGTAGTCATTTAATAGTTGAAATTTAGAATTTCATTGTCCACCTGAGTCACCTGTCATTATTTTTAGTCTTTGTTAGATAAATTAACCTTTATGAAACAGGCACAAGGGCCTCATTGATTTACTGGGACTTTCATTCATTTAGAAGTCTGGTTAAAGAAGGAAGATGTATTACACTAGTGCTGAATAAGCAGGTTAAAGGAATACTAGGGCATTACATATTTTTCTTGCTTTCTTAACTAAGAAAATCTTTATTTTCCTATATATATATATGGTCTTCATATTTAATATATCCTCTCTTCCTGAAGAAATGAACCAAAAAGCCATATTACAATAAACCCCAACTGATTTAGTAGACTTCAAAATCCGGAATCCTTTTTATGCATCAGATATGCACTGTTTTGCTTGCGCATTATAGTCACATATATCTTCCTTCCTTTGATACCGTTTTTTGCCATAGAGTCAAAGTCTGGAACAAAGAGTTGAGGAATCGGCTTTAAATACCAACGCGAAAGAAGTCTTGCTCTGCGACGTTACGCGTGGCCTCTTCCAGCTTTTCTTTCTGTTACACCTATCTTCTGTTCACTGGCTAACTGATCCTCAGGACAAACCTAGAAAGTAAGGAAAAAATCCTAACAAACTTACAGCTTGCTTTCTGTACCTCTCACCATAGCCATGTGTCTTCTATCAAGCATTTCCATGTTCTTCAGTTCCCTTATTTGCAGCAAAAAGTAATGGAAGAAAGTATTCTCCTGCAGAAATCCTGTCCTGAATATCCAGGGGTTCAAGGGAGCCTCTTGCATGCCTTGCCTGCTCCATGGGATTCCTTTTGCTCCTCTGGTGTGCATACCCGTGCCTTTGAGGCGAAGGCTCGCAAGCAGGTCTTTGCTCGCTCCCCTTCTCAACTTTTTTATCATTTTACCTACATTTATATCCTTGTTCTCAATTCCATAACTGTAACAACCCATGCATTGCAAGCTCCAGTATCTTCTCGATCCGAAAGACAGCCGAGCAAAAAGAGAGCTGATGTGAAAAGCATTTTCACACGGCAGAACTATCCTGGGACAGTCACTTGATAGTAACCGTTCTCGTAGAACATTATCTCTCACTCTTGCTGTTCCCGTTAGGTTGGTTTCTATCTTTTGCCTTCTTCAGTTACCACCACTGTTATTTTCTAGGAAGGGGTTGGACACAAGAGCAGAAATTGTCTGTACACGCGCATCTGTCCTCTCGGCGAAGCCCTCCTCCCGCTCCCAGCACGTGGCTGCGCACAAGACGCGGGCGCGGAGGCTCGCCTGCCTCGGCGTATTTAACGTGTGCGCGCTACATTGCAAGATTCAAGGCTCCAGGCACCTCCGTCACCCCCCTTGAGCCCTCTTCACACGCCACAATCACATATTGCTCTCAAAAACGTATAATTACGTTAATTGGGGCACTGCAGCAACCCATAGGTAGGTATGTTTATATGCTGTAAACTTCATTTTTTTTACATCAAGGGAAGATCTAAAAAAAAGGAAACCAAAAATAGAGGACAAACAGGAAAGTCAGGTGAAGTCCTGGATGAAACGTCTTCAAAATCGGAGTTTTGTTTTCTTTAGGTGTTTTACCTTTCCCAGGTAAAAGTTTTATGTTCTGGGAAAACGCGTTTGTCCCAGTGCTGCGTGCTGAGTCCTCCCAGGCCGAGCACCCCGAAGCAATCCACCTAAAAGTTACTAACGTTCCCTAAACTATCTAAAAAGACTGAGGAAAAAGGGATTTTTTTTCAATTTATATTTAGAATTTCAGAAATAAGTGTCTATAAAAACCCACGTGGAGCTAAATGCTGTTTTGTTGAAACTGGCATATCTGGGAAAAACTCAATTGGACAAAAAATCCACAAAATCAGTATTTCAAAATGAATTGCTTTCATGCTAGAAATCTGTCATTTAGAGCATTTCAAGACAGCGTTTTGTGAGGTTATATTTGTTATGTTATATTTTATTTTACATTATTTTATTATGTCTTGTTAAAAGCAGAAGAGTTACTTTACATTTTCAGAGTTCTTAAAGATATTCTCATTAAGTTCACACCTAATTTTCACTGAAACGTCTTTTATTTCCTTCCTAAGCCAAAAGACTTTGCTTGATAATGAAACATCTGGACACGTGGATACGGCATGTGCATAATATTCGTTACCATTAATATACCTGAATAAAGCAAAAGTAAGAACTACCAAAATGAAAATTAATGTAATACAATGCAAAAATTATTTTTAAAATTTACATTAAATTTTACAATACCTTCGATATACTTTTCATCAAAATAAAATTTAAAGGAAGTATGTCAATATAAACCAAAGCAACACTTTCATCAAAATTATTTTGTGAAAAATTTCTACTCACTTCTACAGGGAGTAATCAGGAAATAAGCTTAACTATTAATCCCAGAACTGGGAGACACAAAGATCTACTCTTCTTTTATTATTTATCTGGAAATACGAATTCCTGTAAATTGATGTTATTCACTTTTACTTCCCCTAAAATATTATAAAATGATAAAATATGTCAAAATTAAAAATATTGTAAGATGAAACTGAGCGAAGTATCTCAACTTAATACAACTCTTTTTCCTAAACCTTACAATCTGGAATTTCTGGGGTTTGTGAGAGAGCCAGAAACATAGCTCATTTTTCTTATATTTCTTCTGGGAAACTCCTTTTATCTGTTTGGGGTAAACCGACAAACTCAGAATTCCGCTGAGATGCCACAACGCTGGTTTCCACCGCTGGGAAATTAAAGCTCTGACTTCCATTCGACGGATCTTCAGTTTCCGCCCCACAGAGGAACCGAGACCTCGGCGCTGATCGCTCGTCTCCCTGTCTGGTTTTACAGAGGTACGATGAAACGTCGATTCCTCCGCGCGTGTTCGCTTAGGATGCCAGCGTTCGAGTATTAATCTGATCCTTGTTTTCCTTTCCACGGTTGCAGAGAAACATTTTATCCTTTCAAAGGAGCGGGCTAAACGCTCCTCTCACCCTGTTTTTTGGTCTGGCCACTCGTGATTACGTCTGTAATCTTCTGAACGCCCGCACAGTCTTCCCAGCACAGCACGACGCGGGAGACGGTGTCTTCTCCTGGCTGGACCACGCGGCTGCAGCCCGCAAAGCCCTTCGAAGCGCTTTTGAGCAAGAGCCACCGCGCGAGACACGAGCAGCAACGGGCGAGGGTCCCTCTGGGTTCGCGACGCGGGCCGCGCTCGACGTCACGTTCCGAGCTCCGTCTTCCAGGCGGCTCACGCAGGTGCCGCGCGGGGTTTCCCACGGCAAGTACCTTCCGCCGTGTTCTCCAGGCAAGACGCATCGTTGCGGTTCCCCACCATCAAAACGGGGACCGCAGCTGAGCTGCCGCCGGTTGTACCCACGCGTTGTCGCCTCCTCTGTGGCAAATCCGCGCCGGCCGCGTCCTTCTCGCGACGCCGACAAGAGGCCCGGGCCCGGGCCACGGCTGGTCACCAATGCAGAACTCAAGCGGGTACCAAGCTCCTTCTTGCAGCCGGCGCTAAAGCAGGAACAAAGACACGGCCAGGAACGCATCTATTTTCCCACCCTGTTTTATCCCCAGTGCGTGGTACCAGCCAGCTCCTGGGTCCTATTTGCAACCAGTTCCCCAAGCGCACAGCTCCCGTCCTGTAGCTCTGCGCCCGCAGGCTCTGCTTTCCCCCCCGAGAAAAAAATGCGTCTCCACCAGGACCTTCCACGCTCTCCGAGCCGACTTTGCAACTGCCGTCGGTGGCAAATCGCCGACGTTGCCTAGCAAGCTGTCTCCTCATGAGGAAAAGTATGTTCATCTCCTGTTTGGCAACCCGAAGCATCCTCTGGAATTAAATAACAAAAAGAATTAAACTGAATTTTGCACTGAAGTTTGCAGATTGTGTCTTCTAGTTGTCTGTTGATACCGGGATGCGATTTTAATTAAAATCTTGCAAAGTTTCCAGACTATTTTCTTTCCTTGGGAAATGTTTTTTACTTGGCAATAATGCTAATTTAAAACAAATTTCCTGAAATATCTTAATGTTTCCAATCCAAAAGAATAATTTCAATGAAGATGAGTGGTTTACTGTTTTAGGAACATATCACCCCGTGTTGAAAAACAAAGGATTCGGTTGAAAATGAATGAAAACTGAAAAGATACAAAGTGCTCATGGATGCAACATGACTTCGCTTCCCAAGCCATCATCCTGAAGTAAAGCCAAACGGAACCCAGTAGGATTCTCCTAAGCTCAATAAGCTTTAGAATAGACCAAATTAGGTATGAGTCAGAAGTTCTTCATGCTCCCTGCAGAGCCGATTTCTACTCTCCATTTCCCCAGGATAAAAAAATGGGTTTATCTTCGCAGACTCACAGGACATCTACTGGAATTGAGCCTTCGGAGGATGAGGAGACAGCAGGTCTGCAAGACAACAGCGTCCCAGCGCCCGCCTCAACAGTTCTGGGGAAAGGGAGAGCCGGCGAAACGCCGTCTGCTACGAAAACAGAAACGCTCCATTCTCACTTTGCTCGTTACGGAAACACAGCCACCCTCTTGTCTATTTTGGAAAATAAAAAGATGACTCAAAAACGTTATTATTTTTTCTGGTAGTTACAATGGTCTTTTAACCTGAAATTTGGACCGCTAAGGCGTTCCGGCTTCACAGTTTTTCTTAATTTCTTTGCAGAAGTGAATTACGCAGCTGCGCCTGGAGCAACTGGAATTATTCCACTGTGTGGCTGCAGGCAAAGGCAATTTCTGACAAGTCGGTTCCAACGTCTGACTCTTATTTTTACCTGGCTTGGGGGAGTTAGCCTGTCGGCTGGTGACCCCCGTGCAGATCCATGGGTTTGCTCGCTTTGGGAGTTTGTCGCACGCAGAACCCGGTTAACGGGGCAGGTTCAGGCCTCCTTTGGAGAAGTCAGCCAGGGCAAGTCATCGTTCCCACCAGCGGGCCACCGCCCGCGCTGTACTGCATTTAATTGCCTTTTAGAAAATTCCGTAGCTGTCCTCAGAGCTCAGAAGAGAAATATGAGGATTTAATTTAACAAAGTAATTTGATTACTTAGAAATCAATCCCTTGCTGGGATTTGATAACAGCAACAAAATTTCCTACCGAATTTTATAGAACCTCTAGTTAAATCAATCTATAAGCTTGTGCTTTAGCACTTTGTTAAATGAAAACTTAAGCAGAGGAAGACAGTGTCTGTGGGCTCTTCTTTGGGAATGCTTTGGATGGGGTTTGCAGCCCCTTACCTCTTTCATACTGAGAAAAGAGAAACGATGGAAATTTCTCAGGCTGGAAACTGTTTCCAAGCTATATTTTTCTTGAATAATACTTTAAAGTTGTATATTACAACTAAAGTTAAGTTTAAATGTTTTCCGTCTTAAGAAGTCTAAACGTTGCCAGTGCGCTTAGCAAACTAATTCTGGAATGCTTGCAATCTCCAGTTTTTTTATTGCAAGTGTTTTTCCTTGAAGATTTTGCTTTTGCTTCTTACATATTGGAATCTATTTTTCTTTTTAGAAATTTTATTATTAACCATCTGTATGCAGGAAAAATCCTTTTACATTTATAAGCTCTATCTCTTCTTTAAGTTGTCATCGTTTTTTTGGGGAAGAGGGTTATTTTAAGAATGGGAGATAATACAAAAGCACAATTTGCTTTCATCAGACTTGTTTCTCTACCCCTCTTCCGCTCCAAGCTCTGCACCTAAATCACCACTTTCCTCCACATCTTGGAATAAATGTTTACAAGACACAACGTGGATTTTCCTTATGGGCATGCAGAGTCAGCCCAAGACCTGGGATTCAATGCTGTGCGTAGGTTTTATGCACAGATGGATAAATTGCACAAGAAATAAAAGGCGAGAGCAAACCCGGTTACTTGCGCATTCCTGTGCGCGCCATTGGCTTGTCTCAGTTCGGTAGATGGAAGCACGTATATTTAGGTTAACCCCTGCAATTCAGTGGCGGGTAAAAATACTGTAAAATGTGCCAACTGCGTAACACTTCATTTGTTCATTTTTTCATTCAAGCTAAAAAATCCCTGTTCTATAACACGCTGCTGATGGAAAGGCTGCATTCCCAGTGAGCCGTTGTATTTCTCAGCGAGCCCTTCCATTCTAACAACACTTTTTGGTGGTCTAAACACAAAATGTTCATTTCCCTTGAAGATTCAAAGGTTATCACATTCGGGCCCAGGCTCCCGAGGTGCAGTTCAGCGGTGCTTCCCTCAGTCTTGCCGTGAAGAGCTTTGCATGCAAAGACCAAGACACCAGAAGATGCTAAACCGCCACCAGCTTGCCCTCGGTGGAGAGCAGCTCGCGGCAGTGCTGCTGGAGAGCCGATCACACCTCCCTTTTTAAGCATGGTGCATAATAATGTTGTTTTTCGTAAAATTATGAACTATTAAATCTGCGTGACATATAGATGAGAGAAGAAATGTTCGCAGGCCCACTGTAATTTATGAACATGTGGTGCACAGATGTTAGATGCAATTATTCTTCCCTTTACTTTTGAAAATTTGGATTACATTTTCTCTCGTTCTCTCTCGTGTTCAGACTCTGTTGATGTTTTATTAGAAGTCTCAGCAGGGTAAATGGATGATTAATAATTGTCGATGACAGAAATTTGGTTTCTATATGCTGTGGTGTGAAAGAGAAATACAATGGGAACTGTCCTACCTATGTATGTATGCTTATGGCAACCAAGCCTCTTTAAGACTGTGTGTGTTAGGGTTACCCATGATTTATGGGGATGTCACCACTGTCCCCAGATATGGAAAACCTCTGGCAATTTCTCTTATTGCAACCATCACCTTTTCTTCAGATACAGGGGTGGGGGGCGGGGGAAGGAATTCCCCCCCCCAAAAAAGAAAAGGCAAAGAAGGAAAGAAAGAAAAAAGTTAACTTTTTCAGGGTCAGGAAGTATTCCATTAAAACCCCCAAGTCCTGATACCGGGACCATTAGAGCTTTTTTCAGAGCAATACACACCATGTGCTGCCATCTCTCAATAAACCCTGGAGAACACACCACCCAAGACCGTGGTTTGCGTGCGCTACGATCCAGGGCCGAACTACCCATTCGCTGCAGCCTCTGGTCCCCGCTCCACTGCTGTATTGTGAGGAAAATCCGATAGCTCTGAATCCCTCCCAAGCAGAGATAAACCATGCTGTCCTGATCTGGATCCTGGAGAGCTATGTACCAAGGTAAGGTTTTGCCTCAAGAACATTTCTTTTCTAATGAGAAGTGGCTGGCCGCAGCAAGTTAAATCCAATTTCCAGTCCTTTAAATTCAAGGAAGAGGTTTTAATGGATTAGGTAGGTCAATTGACAGGAATAACACAAAGCAGTTGGCAAGCTGAAAGCTTTCCCTCATTTTGAAGTCGACAAAATCCTCATTTGCAGAAATACATCACTTCTGTTTCTTCAGGTCATATTTGCTGGATAAACAAGCCCATGTACACCTAAAAACCCAAAGCAAGACTGACTGAAGGCACGGTTGATTTGAAGAGACAGGAAGGGACTGCATGCTGTGAGAGGTTCAAATACTCTGCACCGACATACCGGCCTCCTCCTCCAAGACTTCAGAAAAAATAGCAAATTTATTTTCTCCTATCTGCTGCTTTGATCTGAGCTGCTGGCAAGGCGTTCCTCCAACAATATGAATTACCAAAATCAATAGAAAACTCCCCTTAATTTTAATGGGGTTTGGGACAACTTGTTTGAAACATTACTAAATTAGCTTTGATTCGGATCGCAAATTAACTGTGGACAGAAGAGATGGAAAAGTTAGAAACGGGCAACCTGTGCCAAATGTTCCTATGAACCGTCAGAACTGGTTTCATTACGAAACCCCACTCCATCATGCCGAAGCGAAACGACAGCTCTTAATTGCTTCAGCAGACAGACGAGCCTGAAGTACAGCTGCGCTCCCACGGCGGCTCCGTGGCTGGCAGGAGGCATTTCAGGGACACCCAAAACTGCTGGTTCTCGGTAGAAACTCTGAGAAAAAATAGTAGGAAAATCTTCTAGGCTAAAACAAGGGTTATAAAGGTCTTTTAACCTGATCTCCCCTGTTTCTGTGGGCTCGGAGAAGCCCTGATGCCCTGACAGCGTGTGGCCCTCATGCTGCCCAGGCTGCTGGATGGTCCTGGCCCATCCCACCGGCTGCGGCAGCTCCTCCACCGCCTCGCTTGGTCACGGTCCACTCCTCACGTGAGGATGTGTGACAGTCACCACCGTGATCTCAGTTTTGAACCAGGGGCTCCAGAGCTGACGCCACTGTTACTTTCAGCTACGCAGGCGATTTCCTTCAGCTCTGCCTACAGCAGACCGTCTTTCATCTCCGCCCTCCCTTCGGCACAAAGAGGGACTGGCAGAGGACTACACCGGGGGTTAGAACAACCTCCAGTAGGAAAAAAAGCTAATTTCTTACAGGTGGGAACAAGCATGTTTTAATTCAGAGATGTTTCCCACTGAAGCAAAGCTCTCACTTAACAGTTTGATGCAGAATGTGCCCCTGTGCATTTCCACGCTGAAGGAGGAGAGTGACCCGACCTGACCCGACCTGACAGTCCTCCAGCATTTTCCCGATGCTGGAACATGTCTTTCGGGTTCAACAGCAGGGGCGGAGGGAGCAAAGCTTTTGAGTTTCTCCAGCTTCCAAAAATGCTCACACTGGCACATTCTCAGACGTACAGGATAGTAACCTCCTATGGTCCCAGAGCACCAAGTGGACCTTTGGTTAACTCATTTTAGGATTGTCTGTAGTTTTCAAGCCAGTGAAAAACAAGAGAGACAGTTGCCCCTGTATTTTGGTTGTTCCTAGATTTTCATGCTGCCCACAAGGCTGAGATGGATGCTCACATTAATTCTAGGTCAGCAGGTTGAAGACAATGAATAAGTAGATGGGATGGGTTTGGAGACTTGCACCTGTGGTGGCTTCTGTGATGGTCTTGAAATCGCTTACCACCTCTGAACTGCATTACCTTATAGTCTAGTCACAGGCATCATCTTATAGTCTATAGCCTTATAGTCTAGCTCTAAAGGACAAGGATAGCTGGAGAAGTGTACTGGAAGGAATTCATGCCACCATGGATGTCCAGGTCAGCCGTGCGATGTAGGATATAGATATGCACAGGAGCATAGTTCTGCTGTTCCACACCTTATTGCTGCAAAACCCATCTCCGAGAGCTGACCCACTCTGTAAACGTGCACACTGACAACACAAAGTAATGACACGTCAGTATTACGAGTACTGACAACTTGTCCGAGCCCAAATCTAGATTTCTTTTCTGGTTCTCTCTTTTAGCTGTAGCTGAGACAGTGTAGCTCTCCCAGGGGGGACCAAGACAACAGATGATAGCGCATGTTTTTCCATAGAGGCTGACAGATAGAGGGACAATGATGCATATATTATAGCATAAAGCTATAATAGATACAAGTTCCTATGTTTCACCCATTTTTTGACTGATTGAGTAGTTTTACAGAGTTCTTTTTTTCTCAGTAAGTACCTTCATAATAAATGCTGGTTAATGAACAGTAAGACATAAAGAGAGCAATGAATTTGTCCTGGTATTTTTGATCATGTCATAGATCCCACCAATAAGGCAGAAGAAACCATAAGAAGAACAGATGTAAGGAAAGAGAAGTTACCAATATTGTGGTTGTTAGTCTTCCTTTTGGAGTCTGGCATGCAGCACCACTGCAGAGAGAAGACCTGTCTAGCTGGGCTGCTCACACTGATGCAAAATAACTGGTGTCTTTATAGCCTAAATCCTGCACTGAGATGTACAGGAGGATCTGAAGTAGTATCACATTTAGGTACAAATCCCACTCACAGTTTCAGCTTTCGGTCACCTCCAGAATCCTCAGGTTAGTAGCAAACCACGAGGCATAAAAGAAAGGAGAGCACGCATTTTATAACTGCTAGGAAGAAATTGAGCACTTACTGCCGTATATCAAAAGATTCGTGCATAAATTTCAAATTTTCTTGCTTTGTCTGTTACATTTAAAATATGCTGTCCTGTGCTAATGAGAGGGGAAAAGGGGATACGCTTTCTCCTTTCCCCAGTTGATCTGAGCTGGGTGAAGAAATGAGGCTTTTAAAAGTCTAACTAGTTCCAGCTGAATCCTGCAGAGCCTGCGAAGGACTCTTAGGCAGGTTAGAGGAATGGAAATTCTTATGCCATGACAGTGACAATCATCAAAGTCCCTACCATTGGGAACAGTTGTGGAGGGCAATGCAAGAGCATGTAACAGAGAATAGAGGAATTCCCTTCGGGGGGAAAAAATAATCCACACAAGAGGTTGTAATAACTAGAGGTACACAAGAGTGGACTTCACCGGGAAAGTATAGAGAATCATATCCCGTGAGTCATTAAAAAGTGGACTGGGCGCAGTAATGCAAAATACCCTGTACTGAACAATCTTTCATTAGGAGCAGGAAGGACACAGTGAACTATCAAGTAATTTTTCTTATTACACCTGTCTTTTATTGCCTTTGAAAATAAGCTGGCTTGCCAGACAGATCCTTGCTGTGGGACAGACGAGCCTCACATTTATAATAACAGTCCACAAAGAATGAGTCAATGGGGAACCCTTTGTAAAAATGCATCTTTGACAACACCTTGCAGGTGGAAACCTGTTGCTTTTTATTTTGTCTTTCATAGGCAAGTACAAATCCAAACTGTAACTTCTAATGGCAGGCACGTTGTGCAAAACTGAAGCAGTTTCTTGTAAATATGTGAATGTATTTAAACAAACAATCTAAGGCAGACTTACCACAGTGAATGACAAAATGAAAATCGATACAATCCTGAGTTAAACTGGGGTGTGCTCTTGCAATATACACCTACTGAGACTTAGTTTAAAAGTGTTGTGAAATATTTCCTTCTTTAATATTTATTTAAATGGAAACATTCCATTGTTGATGGCAGATATCATATGCTTGTGATGACAAAAACGGCAAATTTTCTGTTCTTGCGGAATGTCTCATTTTAGCTGTTTGCAAAGGAACACCATATTGTAAAGCTGAACTGGAAGCCTGTCAGTAACAGGAAAATATGCAAGAAATTTAATTGTTTCCATAATTCCGTATTTGCGTTAAATAAATCTACTCAGACACATAGTCCCTAAAAACCTGAAAAAGCTGCAGATGTTTTAAAGTCAAATAATTTGTGATTTTCTTGATAGTAAATCTTATTAAATGTGAACTGATAGCGTTTATGCAAACATAGGATATGATGCAAAATAGTAGGATCTTTTAATTTAACTCTGATAACAGCTTCCAAATATCATCTGTAAATATTTAAGTGGGGACAAAAGGTACTTTTACAGATATATATATAGCATTTCATTAAAAACAAAACCAATAACCTAGTACATTCAATTATAATATAATGCTGGCAATGACTGCTGTTCCACCCAATATTTTTTTATAATGTCTGTTACTTTCTCCCATTTTCTGATTGCCCTGAATTTCTCCTCTTATTTTATCAAAACCAGGCCTGAATCAGTTTGGTTTATTTCTTTCTTCAGACCAAGGAAGAAAAGGTAGTATAATTTCCACTAAATCTTGGAATACACCTTCTTTTGTACTAGCAAGTATTTTCTTTTTCTAAAAATACAACATTTATCCATCGTTAAAGCTTGTTGTAAAATAGAAACTGAACTGGCAACACTGAGTAAAACCGCATATCCAAACCAGTTCCTCTACATCTGCTTTCATTTCTTGGACTTCTTCAACCTTGCTCAGATTTCAGCTCTACGTACCAAGTAAGCAAGAGTTTTGCAAGGGATAAAGCCATCAACCTGCAGGAGTAGGCAGAGTTCATCGGGAAGACTCTGAACCTACTGCCCAAGAGGTCAACATGGACACGATGAGGTTCTCCCCAAGCATGCTGTCATGCAAGGCATCCTAGCACAATGCATACATGAAGCCACTGTGTAAAGACAGGTTCATTACACTAGTTACAGATAATTTGCTTTCACAGTTATTATTTGACTAGTATTGCTAACTAGTAGCCAGTCAATTACTAATAGTGTCACAGTATCACAGTGAGGTGAAGCATGTTATGGACTTAATGTCTGGATGAACTTTTCTTATGTGTCTGAGGAAAGAGGTAGCTTTAGAAAGGAGGTAAATATGACCCAATAACCGGAACCCATCAGAAAGAGGTGTACCAATTTTAGACCCGATCATGACTGGCCTTCGTACACATGGCTGCTTGGAGAAAGGCGGCTGAATGGCGAGTCCGAGTTTGTCACAAGCACAGCAGTCCCATGACACCGGACAAGAGAAGAGGGGTGACCGTGCCTGGCACACAGAGCAGATTAGTCCATGAAGCAGTGGGAAGACTCAGACCTGAGACAGAATTCCTCCTTAAACCAGTAATGCATGTACTCATCATGCTTGACATGCCTGGACATAAATCCTTCATCCATCTCATACAAAACCAGAAAATTATTTTTCAAAGCAACTGCATTTCAGATACTAACTTTAGAGTCCCATTTTTCTGCTTTGTTGTCCTCTATTCAATTAAACAAAGAGATGTAGAAGAACCAAGGAGAGAAATACGAGCAGCTGAAAAAGAAAAGTGCTGTCATGACTGTACAATAGGCTGTTGGCATTTACAAAATTCCACGTATTCAGATTCAATATTTTCCATATGAGGATCATCACTTAATATTAATGCTGAAGCTGTATGGAGGATAGGGCCCCTCTTCCAATAAATAATTTGCAGATACAAGGACAAGTACAATCCCTGCCCTGAGGAGCTTGGAAATAATATCCTGCTTGTGTAAGTTGAAATAGAAAGGTGTTTATTTTTACTACAATAAGTGCTTAACAAGCAATAACAAAACCAAAACTATTATTTCAAAAGGATTTAGAATAATATTTTAATTATCCCAATGTTTACACAATTGAAAAAGCAGGAACTTTTGGCTACTAATAATGACAGTCTCAAATACTTTTATTTTTTCTTTGGAAAAGGCAGAGACTGGTATAATGATATGCACTTATAAAAAAGAAAGCAGTTGGACAGATGAGCTCTTCCATTACAAGATTTGGCTGAAAGGTGTGTAAACAAACTAGCATTCTCTTCAGGGCAATTTACACCTATCAGCCTCCAGAAATTTATATTGTTGAGGAACTTTGGGAGTTTTACTGTGCCAAGTCAGAAAACACTGCAAGTTATTTACCGGAGCAGCAAAGAAACAGTAACCACCTGAAAGAGTAAATAACACTTTATTCCGGTTACGTAGGAATACAGAATATAAAAAGTAACAAGGAAAAAAAGATCAGTATCTGGACCAGGAAATAAAAGTGTTGCAGGAACTCACACACTCTTTTCAGGTAATTCTTATCAACATGAATGCTGAGAAGCATCCAGCCTTCGTTGTCAGTCAACTCAGGCTATATCAGGCTCTTGAGAAAGGTTATTGCATTGCCTGCTTATCTCATCCGTAGAGTATGTGATACTCACAGAGTATCTGTGAATGAGGACTGACAGGTTCGTTGTTAGGTTACTAGCTACCGCCTCTACAACACAGACCAACATGAAGAGAGCGCAGCAAGGAAGGGGGTAACGGCAAGTGCACATATGTGAGGGAAAAAAAAACAGAAGTCCTATTTGGAAAATGGAATATGGAGAGCACAGAATGGCTAGTGTGAGACGAGTATGAAGCGGAGACAGGACTGGCCCCACACATGCCATGCACGGAGCTGCTGGGCTCCCCAGAAGCCATCCCTGGGCTCCCTCTTTTCCGTGCTACACTCCTCTGCCGCCACGAGCAGTACCAGAGTCTCATGTGCATGGGATCTGCTCCCGTACCTGTCAGTCAGGGCCTCTACAGGATCACCCATCCCACAGAGGAGCTCCAGCACAGACAGTATAAAAGAGCTGAAAGAAAAGACCCAGAAGAGAGAGGAGTACAGAAAGGAGAGGAAATCACTGCTTTAATCTACACCACATGTACAACACAGCTGAGCTACAAGCTCTAGGGAGTCGTAACTCTGAATGTCCTGACTTTTGTGTGTTTAAAATCTCAACTGTAGCATTACAACATGGGAATTTTTTTTGCATTTAATTTAATTTTTTTCTTTGGGGAAAAAGAAAGTATGCTTTACCATACAGTCAAAGAGACCACATGATGGAGAGTCAAATAAATATCATCCACACATTTATTTGCATGATTAAGCCATCAGACAGTCAAGTAATTGGAATGGAGTGCATTTATTTGAATAACCTTCAAGGTATTTCGGGGCACATAAATAAAATGGGGACAGCAAGCCACAGCCCTTCATTTTCTCATTGTTTAAAATCGCACAACTCTTGAGTAACACCTCTGAAACAAATGTAAAACCAATGTAAGAACAAATTGATGCACATCTGAAAACCTCTCCACTTTCCCGATCCTCACCTTACACAGAAACACTGCTCATTTTAATTCTTTGTGAAGTACAAGATACATTAGAAGTATGTGTCCAGACAAAGTTCCATGCCTCAGTGGTTAACCAGGTATCTAACACAAGATGGTGTAGTGCCCATACGCTCTTGCTCTGTAAGGAGGACAGGAAGCTAAAACAACTTCCACAGAGATAAAGAAGAAACGTGGACAGGTGGTTCTACTGTTCTCGCAACTCCAAGATTATCTTCTTCAAAAGCATGCAACATCTGCATTGTGTGCTGTGGTTTCTACATCAACAGAAGACCAAGAGGACAAAATTGGTAGTTCAGAAGTCTCAGTGTGGATGACCTTACATCCGCAGTACACACATTTTAAGCTTTGGTTTTTTGCTTTTATCTTCGGGTTTTTTTTAGAGAATTCTGGACTAACTCTAGACTGGTGCCATAGGCTAAATGCTCTGTTGTGGCTGGAGTGCGTTAGATGTGCTCTGGGAGTCCATATTCCAATTTAGTTTTATCCGAAGGAATCTAGTCCATGAGCTCCAAAACTACCCTGCAATGAGAAGCAAAGCACAGTCAGTCAGGACAATTGGGAATTTTGTTTCAAACGTGCACTCCTAATTTGCAATAAAATGTTAACATAGGCACGTACTGTGAAGGGGAAGAAAGATGACTTAAGCTGATGAACTATGCCTTCTACATTTTTTTTTTTCAAAGTAAAAGAATAAACCTTAGAAAAAGCACCCAGTTCTCACTTCTCCCATGGTGCGGACAGATTAATGCACCTACAGCTGGGAAAGCTCAAGACATAATTGTGGAAATGCTTCCAAGGAAGTGCATATGAATTCAGCCATTACTTATAGTCCTTTATGACTCAGGCCTTGGTATGATGCTTAGTCATGAGTCCTGTGCTTAGGGAGTGATGACAGAAAACGTTTTAGTATCCAGAAGCATCCAAATACCAAATGGATCTTATTCTTATCATCTGAAACAATAGTTTCATTCAACAATAGTGAGAAAAA
This sequence comes from Phaethon aethereus, assembly GCF_964289735.1. NCBI lineage: Eukaryota > Metazoa > Chordata > Aves > Phaethontiformes > Phaethontidae > Phaethon > Phaethon aethereus. Next base: position 20,813,202 of record NC_138582.1, read on the forward strand.
CGAACTGAGTTTTGTTTTAAATCAATAGTGAAGGCAATTCAGTACAATATTACAAATCACAAAAGTGGAAAAAGTATGAAAAATATGCAAAGTGATGATTCTAGCAAAGAGATGTTATAAAAAAAAAGTTCTATCAAGCTAAGGAAAATCCTCCTTAACTTTCTTGTGCTGCCTTAAGCCATGCAGTATTTTCCTTATGGGTAGGCTCATGATCAAGGCTATGAAAACAGCAAAGGTCATAACCTCCAGACCTGGTGAAATCTGGTGATGTATAGTGGAAGCATCAACCACTCCAGAAAACGGCCCCAGGAGCTGGATATTCTGCTTCTTATCATGCAGTACCCCAGTATGACATCATATCTTCCAGCAAATGAACTACATCACATGGGGACCTCAGTGGACATGTCTACACTGTGCTTAGCTCCTTGACAAACTCCCAGGGAGTGGTCACCTGGCTACTTTACTTTTCTCCTTTGGAGAAAATCAGCTAGCTCTCTTCAAATCAAAGCACAAAGGCAGCTCTGTGGATAGTTCACTAGCAACTGTTCACAAATGACAGCACGGGCTAGCCTGCATCATGCATGGGTCCTGCTTAATGTAGTCCTCCAACACTATTGCAAATAACCACACATTCCTCTCTGTCAGACCCCAGAGCCTGCAACACATACATTAAGATTAGTACAATGGAATCACCACTCTAGCAGACTGAAGTTCAACCCACACATTACACTTTGATTGGAAAAACACATCAAAAATAGCAACTTGTAAGGCCACCATGTGAGGCTCAGAAAAGTCAAACACTATGGACGTGACCAGTCTGTTTCAGAGTGCAGTAGCCCTGAAAAACATGGATGTGACCATCCTGCACCAGACAGTCTATGGGCCAGGCATTGCGGTCTACAGCAGATGTATTTAACAGTGTAAATGTACTAAAAGCATATTTGTTTCTTTACAGGAAACTCCTGGATACCTGAGATGTTATCTGAGGAGAGCTAGATGGATTAAGCCCCTTCTTGTACCTGTAATGTCAGTGGAGGAAAGTCAAAGGTATTTGATGGTTGTGTCACGAGGCACAGCAGTGCGAAGGAGAGACAGCTGATCCACTTCCAGAAAAGTTAGCACAGCTTCCTGGAGAAGCAATAGATGACTGTCAATGGGCCACTTATGTAGCCTCTTGAACCTGAGCTACTCTAGAGAGGAACTCCTATAGAGGTCTCCTATAGAGAGGAACATCAGTCATGTATTGATGTGCCAAGATCTAGCAAGCGAAGCTACAAGGCAGGGCAGTGATTCTGGTGCCCGGTAGCCATAAATTGTCATCTCTGGCACCAGGGTACCAGCCTGGAAGGCTGTGAATACAGGGTAAGGAATAGTGCTTTCCCACGGCAGGCAGGAAGCATGCATCCATCAGGTTCACTGGCACCTTTTGGGTGACAACGTATTAGATGTTTCAACTCTGACAGAATAAATGGTTTAATAAAGTGATTTATTCAAATACTTATGTCTGTATTCCCACTGAGGACTAACTGAGATCAAAACCATTATAATTAACCAGAAAAGTTTAATCCTGAAATGAGTGGGACTTTTGCCTGAGGAAGGATGGACTCCGGCCTACACTACCATGCACTTTTACAGATAAAAAATGCAGCTAATGTGAAAATAAGAGCATTTTTTGGCGAGAAATGAAATTAAACCACATTGAAAATATTTAAAGCAATACATATTACCATAATAACAAACCTTAATTACTCTATCACATCACCAGGAGGGATTTCATTAACTCCCGCTGAAACAAATCATATCAGTCATCCAATAAAGGTTTTAATGATCAATCTAAAATGAAAGTGAACCAAGCCATAACTTCTCCAGATTCCTCATAACTACTCAGAGAATATGATCTGCTAGTTATCCCTAAACTGTAAGTTTAATATATAGTTTGCTACTTTGAAAGTGTCTGAAATTCAGTAGTGTCGTGGTTTAACCCCAGCTGGCAACCAAGCACAAGGCAGCCGCTCGCTCACCTCACCCCCGCGGTAGGATAGGGGAAAGAATTGGAAGAGTAAAGGTGAGAAAACTCATGGTTTGAGATAAAGACAGTTTAATAGGTAAAGCAAAAGCCGCTCATGCAAGCAAAGCAAAACAAGGAATTCATTCGCCACTTCCCATGGGCAGGCAGGTGTTCAGCCATCTCCAGGAAAGCAGGGCTCCATCACATGTAACAGTTACTTGGGAAGACAAAACGCTGTAACTCCCAATGTTGCCCCCTTCCTTCTTCTTCCCCCAGCTTTATATGCTGAGCATGATGTCATACGGTATGGGATGTCCCTTTGGTCAGTTGGGGTCAGCTGTCCCAGCTGTGTCCCCTCCCAGGTTCCTGTGCACCCCCAGCCTCCTTGCTAGTGGGGTGGGGTGAGAAGCAGAAAAGGCCTTGATGCTGTGTAAGCACTGCTCAGCAGTAACGAAAACACCCCTGTATTATCCACACTGTTTTCATCACAAATACAAAACACAGCCCCGTATTGGCTACTGTGAAGAAAATTAACTCTGTCCCAGCCAAAACCAGCACTAGCAGACATCTATTCCAATGCAGTTTTAGAAACTCCTTTGCAGCTTCTTGCTGAAGAAGCAAAATTCAGTTGCCAAGAAGAAAAGTCAAGGGAGGGCCAAATGCAAAGAGGACAAGAAAAACTTTTTTGCAAACTTCAAAAACCAACATTGTTACTCACTACAAAATTAAGGCTTGAGCTAGCCAGTACTTGTATTTGTTTAACTTCACTAGTGTGAACTTGCAATCAGTTAAGCCAATTCCCTCTGGCAAGCTGTGACTGAGCCTTGCTCAGCGGGGCGCTGACTTGCATCTCTCTCCTTTAGTATCAATTTTCATGAAATGTTTAAGACCTTAATAGTTCTGAGACCTCTAATCCTCAGGCTGAAATTGGCTACCAGGTTCAGAAATTACCAGAGGATTGTTAGACAAGCAGATGGATGGATGGAGGAACAGAAGAGCAGTATAATCAAGTAATTTGTCTTTCCTTATACAAATAGTTTAAAAGAAAAGGGGCACATTGAAAGTAGGCTGTGAATCAAGGAGAAAGTTCCTACTGATGTTCCTGTTTGATTAGCAAGAGTCCTCCAAAGAAGGTGGTGGAAAATCCCTTGAAACCTTTCAAATTTCACTTGGCAAAGCATCTGTGAATATATGATAATAAATTACTCTGTAGTCAAAGCATTTTTATAGTGAATAATTAAGCATTTTCAGTAGAATTGGTAGGATAATATAGGTGTTAGACCAAAAATTTGTTGCTGTTGGGCTGTATATTAAACCATCATTTCAGAGAAGTACAATGAAAATAATTGGTTTTACTTAGCATTTGTATCCGAATGACTCATCCTCAAAGTCAACCTGAGTGTCTGGTTGTATGTCCTTTGTCATTAATCATTCTGAGGAAAAACAATCTTAACTATCTCCTCAAAGCACATATGGATAGCTTTATTGAAAAGAATGCACCCTGGCAGTTAATAAAAATCTCTTTACTTATACAGCTATCTGCCAGTGTTCACTGTGGACACCCTTTACTTAGTCTCCCTGTCAGTATTGTGCAAACTAATTTCCTTATGAAGAATCCAGTTCAAATTAGTTTCTCCTCAGCATCTTTATTGTTAAGCATCATCTTTGCAGAAATTCCTCATTTAACATTTGGAGTTGTGTTTCATTTTAGTTCACAGACCTAACTACAGCAATCTCAACTGCTCTGAGCCCCACAGCATGCACGGCCATATGGTGATGAGATTTGGTAATGTAAATGCAACACTCATTACAGGGTCACTGGCTGGGAGGTGGTGTTAAGATTCTGGGATCACAAAAGCTAAAAGTATGATCATGTAGTTTATTGCAAAAAGACTCAGAAACATTCACTGGTATGTACACCCACGGAGCCATAATACATACGGGTTATATTAAACAAATATTACCTCTTTCTCAAAAAAAAAAAGGCAAAAACTCTTGAATGCCATATTCATACATCAGTTCTGATTTTCACTGATTTATTTTTATATTCAGATTTTTATTAACAGCAAGGGTAAAGAAAGCAAGCAGGGAATAATACAGCACACACAAAAGGAAATCCTAGCTGACGGCTCACTGGTAAGCAAGAGAGAGCTTTTGCATTTTTAAGAAATTGTTAGATGGCTGTACAATGCTGTGGGGTTTCTATGTGCTCACCTCAGTAGTAGCTACAGGGAGGACAGGTATTACTGCTTTCCTTAAATTAATGAAGTAGCTAAAGATCAAGTTTAAAAGTCTAAAACTGCTCTTAAATTCTTATCTAAGTTAGCAGATAAAAAAAGTTTATCTTTTGAAATCTGAACATCCAGTTGAGGTCCTACAGAAGTCAATGGGCACTGCACATTTTCAGCATCCTTAAAAAGAACTGGAAACTTTTAATTATAAGCCAAGTATAGGCCCACAAGACGAAAGTCTAATCCTGCTCAAGTCAGTGGCAACCTCCTGCCTTCAAACCTTCCCACTGATTGCAACCTAGTCAAGATTTCACCAGCAGATTTTAAAAGAGGCTTCAGAAGTTACTGGTGCCATATCCTTCTGGGTTGAGCGAGCTCTCAACTCTAAAAGTCAGTTTGATTTCAGAGCTTTACAGAAGGCTCTGTGAAACCACAGAACTGTCATTGAGAAGAGGATGGAGGAGCTCTACCTGAGCAACTCCATCCCCCCCGTACCGGCGTACTTCTCCCACGGCTGCCTGCATGGGCCAGGGCCAACGTGCTTTTGTACAGACTACAAGTAATTTCCTTCTCTCCTGGCAGCACCTCGTAAGAGCTAGCAACTGATGAGCGGATGACAGAAGGAATCCTGCTCATGAACCATGCCAGACTTCTGACAACAATGTTTAACTACCCATGTAAAGAAAAGTTTAGGGGATATGGAGACTTAGTTACAGTATGTTGTAATTAATCTTCCCATCCATGTTGCCTACAGGACCATTAAAAAGGATTTTTTTTTCAGTGCAGCTGATGAAAATTCACCAAAGTTTCCAGTTTTGCTATGTATGTTTGGCAAACTGTTTTATGGGACTTACAGCCTAAGACCCCAGAGAACTGCTTGGTTTTGCCAGCTTGTCTCTTAGGAACAACTCATTGGATCATCAGAGATTTTTCTCTTTACGATCACAGTCCTGCACTGATGTACTGACACCAGGAACTTTCAAAATAATTAAGATCTGCAGCCCCAAGCCACAGAGGATACAAGAATGATAGCAGAATAACTGGAAAGATTAATGATGCCTCCTTGGAACACCACAATGTAAAATGAAATGTAGAGTAAAACAAAGGGGAAAATGAGGTAATTTTGCTTGCAAAGTGAACTGAAAGCTGCCATTTTAGCCAGCTATCCTGCATGTTGCCTTTGTCTTTAGTTTCCAAGTAACAGTTAAAACAGTTTTACCTGTGTTCTCTGCACTTCAGTCAATTAAATTACTCAACCTACTATTTATTTACAGAAGTTTTACCATTCTGTGTCATAAATAATTCTAAACGTAAGCTGCTAAGAACTAGTTCCTTCAGTTTAAGGAAAAAATTCTTACTGATGTCCAGAAAGATCGGAAGGAGTAGTGAATGGACTTTTTGTCCTACTGAAACAATTACCAAAGCTACAGTGAAAGTTGCTTTAACACAAATGTGCCTGGAGCAAAATTTTACTCCTCCTGGCTCAGTGGTAACATCAGAAAAAGCATGTCTAAAAATCTCTCTCTTTTGAGAGAAGTTAGACTTAAGTTGTCAAACTCAGGATGCTGTGACACATTAAACTGGGTTTCAGAGCTGGCCACTACTTCTCAAGTTCAGGTTCCAAGGCCTTGTTGGAATTCAGTCATTTGGTGTTCTTTCACTGCTAAAAACCACCATGGTGATAGTGCCCACAGCCTTGATAATGGCCAAGGTGATTAGAGCACTTAAAACTCAGAAGTGATAGGCAAGATGAAACCTGATCCAGAACTGCTCTCCCGTATTTCCGTGGGTAAGCTGCATCTCAGTTGTACTTGAAGCACATAAGAGCTATTTTGCAATTTGCCCAAGTTCAAAATCACGTTCCCACAATCACTGAGGAGAAGACAGATATTAATGCTGCTTTGGAAAAGGTTAACCAATGCCAGGATATACACTGGCCTGAATATATGGAATGTGTCACCTCTAAACATATGTGACACGCAAAGATCAAGAGCTTCCCAAATTAGAGAGAAAATGAATCTGCAAGATGCTGCTTTCTACTATTCTGCTTTGGGTTGTCTGTGTGATGCCTGCTCTAAGCCCTGTGCTAGAAAGTTGGTATTCGCTAGGAGACGAGATGCTCAACTCCGTGATGTTCACACAATGCAATGTTTTACAGTGTTCCATCTAGTGTAATGCATTCTCTCTGAGCTCTGAAACGCTTTCTGAGATACTGGCAAGTGCTTCCTATTGCACACATTTCTGCTTTTCTGCAAGGAGAACTGTGGATTTCTAAATCAACAGTTTGGATTGTTAAAATAAATCTGTATTTGTCATACTGCATTTCTATTTAGTATGTTTTCTTTCAGTGGAAAAGCCCTATATAAGGAACATTAAAGCAAAATGTTCAATCTATCAAATATAACATGAAAAATTCTTGCAAAAGTGTGATCACAGAATTATACTTCTGGCATGATCAGAGTTGCTTACAGTAAAAAAGTAAAAAAGTAAAAAAGAATTTCTTGTATGAAGGTTTTTTTTTGCGCGCTCTTCTCTTAACCTATGAGACAATTAATTCTTTTACATGACTTGAAATACATCAGGAACATTTTAATCCTTAATTAACATACCCTGAAGTTAGTTATTCCTCATTTGTAACACTGTTACAGACATCTGCAGAAACAGAAGTACTCTCCTTGATATAATATTCTTTGTCAATGAAAACATTGCACGTAAGTGTGCATTAATCAGTCTTGTCCACACTTGTTCAGTGAGTAGTTCCATTAAAATTACTGAACCAGCTAATGTTTCAGCTACATCATGATCCAGAGCCTACAACTGCCTCTCTTTTAATCTCACTGTAACTAATGTAAATAGGAAAATATACTGTGTATGAGCAGTGAAATCCTAAATACAAATACACTGAATTGTATTCCAAGCTAATCTGAGCTCTGTATGACTAAAATCTGGAAAAGTGAATTTTATTTTAGTGAACTGAGGTGGCATGTTGTTGTTTATAAGGCAGCATGTTGAATCATCCCTTACTTCCAAGCCTTCAGTTTTAGGAGTTGCCCAAGCAGTATTTAATTACAGTTCTGTTAGCAAACCTTAAAAGTATACTGAATTATGAAGGGAAGGAATAGCTAGTGATATGCATGCAAATATGAAGACACCGTGTGAGGCAGCCTATTGATGTTTTGTGGTTTGAAGACTCAGGTGTATGTAAACTCTGGAACCCCACAATCTGCAAAATGTTCTGCTTTGGGGTGTTTCATAAGAGCTTCTGGTATCGAGACAAGCAGCCAGTCACCTTACTGTTTTTTCTATGAAAAACAGATATTCCTTCTATTTATATCAACATTGTGTAAATCCGGTGGAAGGGATATCATTAAATATTTTACCTACATATGCAGTTGAATGTTTCAAAATCTACATCCTGTTATCCTCAGGCAGGGCAGAGCAACACGTAGATGAAGAGAAATTTTAACTTCTGCAACAGCAACAGCTAAAGCCAGTTAGTTTTTATTTGAGCTTAGAGTATACGGCTATTGAAGACATTTTCAGTATTTGTAGTAACAGCTGTGACTCCTACACACATTTTGCCAATGGGAGGACAAGCATTTTCCTCTGAGTAACTAATGATGCCTGATTAGCAACAAACACATCCTTTTAAGGGAGTAGAGAACACCAGCTTTGCTACAGTCTAAACCCAAAAGAGCAAGGCCCTTCAGGTCATGATTTCAACCAGCACTACCCACACCTTTCTCCTCTGTCATGTCTTAGATCTTTACTTCACCACTATGGGAAAAGAAGTATGAACAAGTTTATTTCTGCTTTCGTATTTCTCATGATTTCAGCAGTTCCTAAAGTCTGATACACAGAAAGGTCTTGTTACAGACTGATTATAGGCTGGTTGCCAGAAAGATCAAATAAGGTATTTTAAGCACCGTCAACCACATGGATGTGCCTTGTCTTTTTAGAGGATGTATTTTTCCCTGAGGATTTCCAGCATTTTAAGGTTCTATTATATTAAGTAGAATTTATAATAATTTCAGATAAATTTAGGATGACTGTGAGACTCGGCACAGAAGTCCACAAAACTGACAGTAACTGTCCAAAAGTGCTAAGTTCTTTTATGTTAAATTTCTTTAACTTACGTGATTATATTTTCAACTGTAGATACATTAGATAGCAATTATTAATAAAATGGAATTTAAGGTTTCTTGCACACTTGATTACCTGCAGTCAAATACTTCTTGAAAAAGCTGGTTTTGTCCTTGTGTCTTGTGGCTGAACTGTAACACCAACAGCCCCCTCCGACCTCTCAACATGCACACTCATGTTGGGCAACCATATCTTCAAGTTCTCCTTATCTACTTGTATCTCCTTTCTGTTGGACGAGGGACATAACGCCCTACATCTTGCAGCTAGATACATACCTCATGGGCTGACTAACATGTAAATGTTCATCTACTTGGCTGCCAGGAAATCCAGCTGAAAATCAAGTCTCTCATCTCTCTGGCAGATAAACAAATAGGTTCAGGGGCTGTCTTCAGTCCCTGGAACTACTGCAGAAGATTTTCCCTTCTGGGATCTCTACCCTACTTTTAAACTGACTGAATTGGTCTGCAGGTTAAGTAACTGTTACAAAGGGACTAACAGAGGTATCCATGGCCTGATTGCAGAAGCCTTACTTCCTGAGGGAACTGGGTTAAAAACTGACTCGCACCTGATCTCAGAAATTACTACACGTGAAGTAATGGCTGTTGAATGCAAGAATAACTATTCATCTGAGAAGTCACACTAAGGTTTTACCAGATCACGCTCACAGGAGACAAAAGAAGGTGGCTCTAAGTTTTAACAATCCACCTATCTCACTAGCTCAGAGTTTCCACTATTTCAAATCCTTTAAAGCCAGTGAAGCCCACTACAAAGGGCTCCACAACAGGATGTCAGGTCAAAGCTCTGGGAAGGAATAACATTATATGTTTGAAATCCCTCCTTCAAGTCCTCCCTAACCATACCTGAAGGAAGAATGGGATGAACAGAACAAGTTGTTTACCCCTTGTACAATGTTACTGAAATTTGTAAATTAGGAATTTCTCCTAAAATAGAAAATTGTCCTGAACATGTTCTAAATTTTAGGTAGAAAAATGGATAGTTAAAAAACTATAATAATGCATATCACATAATGATAAGCAGCCCGTAAAACAAAGCTCTAGAGAAAAATATACATTAAGTGCATGATGCCATTCCAAAAATCCAATTCTAAAAAATGTGTGAGCTTAGAAATATCAAAAAGCATGAGCAGAAGATACCAGTGCTACAGAATCTAGAATATTATCTCCCAATAATCTCTGCAATAGAAACAGCAGTTTCTTGTAAAAGCAATGCTGTGTTCTTGTTTGTGTGCCATGTAAGATAAGACGGTAACCACAAGTGCCACAAATAAATGTTAAGAAAAACTTGCTGTTTCTATTATTTCACAACAACCTCAGAGGACACAAACAGCACAGGACCAGTCCCACGGTCTTCATGTTCTTTGACAATCTTGTTATCATTAACAGGATCTTCAAAGGAGATGCTGGCCTACCCAAGTTAATTTCAGTCCCTGAAAAGTCTCCCTATGACTTCCAAGAGAGCTGAGCACAGTTTTATATGAATTACATTTCCTGTGTAGACTGATTTGCATTTTATGCCCAAGTAATATCACAGAATCACAGAATCATTAAGGTTGGAAAAGACCTTTAAGATCTTCAAGTCCAACCATCAACCCAACCACCATGCCCACTAAACCATGTCCTAGTAATACCAAATAATACCAAAACCCCTAAGAGACACAAAATTTCTTAGAACCTACCTTCTGCCCTGCCTTTATTCCCTAAAAGCAATCCTGAGTAGAGGCATACAAACGTAATGAGCTAGTTTTTCGCAAGTTTTGCCCATCAGTTAAATGTTTATTATCTTTTTTTAAAGTAAAACAAATATGCTCAATCAAAACTGAGCTTGGAAACATTGCTGGGAAGCTAGCTACAAAAAGGTCTACTACAGAAACACCACCAAAAAAAAGGAATTTATATCAAGTGGGAGAGAGAAAATGTCCCATTAATTTCCACAATTAATACAGACAGGTCAAAACCAACACTGTAGCATGTAAGTAATAACTGCTGCTTTATTGCACATCGCAAGGTTTTCTTGGAGGAACACAGAGGACAAAATCTGCAAGCAAATATTTAAGTATCAGCAAGACATAGGGATAAGTCACTAGGGCCGCAGGAGCGGTCTCACCCGATGAGCACTACACGATGCAGCACACGCACCAGCAATGGCCACACATGTGCACAGCCTCCCCCATTCCGCCTGCTGCTGCATTTGGCATCAAGACAAAACAGAGGGTGTTGGCAGAGGCAGAAGTTCAAGAGGAAACCACAGCCTCTCTAAAGCGCAGAGATAGTAGCCCCTAGAAACAAGTGCATAGGCACAGGCAATCCACAGCAGTGAATATACGGTATAGAGCACATGTGCCTCCAGCAGATGCAAACCTCCTCCCACACGTGAATGCTAAAGCCTTCCAAGTCCTTCCCCCAACTTGCTCTGTTTTGTTCAGGGAGCTCGTCTTTCTCTTAGCAGACAAAACTTCAACCTAAAGCTATCCTTATATACAATCACAAAGAAGTTTACTGTTAAGAGTAATACCTGAATGCATAAAAAACTCCTAGTTTAATTACAGGAAGAAAACTGTGAGCATCATTTGCTCTCTCTTATGTAATTGCACATGCATAAAGTATCTTTAACCTACACAATGACAGATATGGCAATTACATTTTATTTAAAGTGTATACCATTGCTTTTAAATTTAGATGTGCTCACAGTATTTGAAATGTAATGTAAATATATTATTGCTGTAGTCGTACTGTGCTGCTTAACCAAACTGCCTTAAAATTTGATGCATACACTGAGAAGACTTCCTCCCCTCCTCCAGGGATATATTAAATATCTTGGGAACACACTGCTCCAAGCAATGGTTCTTTCGATATCCATATAAAAGAATATGCCCCAGAGTTTTCACTATCCTCTGGATTTGTTCCCAGAATAATTTCAGGAAATTTCTAGGCCTTTCTGTATAAGTAAACTTTTCTAAAATACTCTTTGAAAATAGACTCTAGAAGCAGATGAATCTGAGTCCAGCAGGAAACAGATTATTAGCAAAGTCAATGTTTACACACTTGTACTTCCTTAGGACTTCTCTTTTTGTTAAAAAGTGATGAGTTATTGGTGAAAAACTATCATCATCATCCATTTTGGTCTTCTGAACAGTCTCTTAGTTATATCTGTGGCATCCAACTATATTTGTCTGATATTTTCATCCTGTATAACTTCATGATGTTTCCTGAATTTGTGCTAGTGACACAATGCTCTGTCTCATTTGATTAAATAAATAATTAAATTTCACATCACTTTCTTGTCAATGTGAAACACCAAAGTGATTCTTGAACAAAAATGTGCCTCTTGTCCTTTTTTGAAGGAACAGCCCTTAGAGGTGTAGTGAGCAGGTCATTACTGAAAGTGGCAAAAGAGAGAGGAGTCAGTGATGAATCTCAAGGCCTATTCATTCCAGTTCCCTTCGGAACTGTACCAACTGTGTTTTGCCTGACTTTACAAGAGAGATATAGGTGTGAATTATACTCTACTGGATGTGAATATGGAAGCATATTAAAAAGCAGTACCATTTCAATTGGATTTTCTAGGTCCTCCCCTTTGATCAAGTTTTCTTCTATCCTACATATAATGTTTATCTCAACTTTTCAACAGTGAAAAGATTAAATATATTTACAGGAAAACAGACTGGCTAATAGTTGAGGAATAGGTCTTTGATTCTTAAATAGTTCTAAAATGCTGTTAACAAGGAGTAATTTTCAGAAGTATTTCATATTAACATAAAGTACTTATTTATTGCAACTACAGTAATTTCAGATTTACATCTGTCATAACTATGTATCCACATTTACTGGGAAACATTTGCTTGAATATAATTGCACTTGCAAGCATTCTCTTGCATTAACATTTAAACTTTTATCTCAAAAGTATTCCGAGACAAACCATTGATGTATAGTTAAACAACTTGGCAGGCAGGAAAAGCAATATTTCAACAATTCTTCAACTTATTGTTGTCTCAGCACAAAAAAAACCCCATACTCACTTTATGAAAAATATTACAACATCTCTAGGGTGTATAAAACAAATTGCTTTTAATGCAGCAGTTTTGGCTCACATTAAAAGCATGTGGAGATTAATTTCTCTCTTTTTGAAGGTAAAATGAGTTAACTCTTCCAACCCTTAAGAGGAAAAATTCTGATGCTCATAAGTATTCCATAAAAACACCCAGACCCCAAAGTCACATTTTTGTGACAATGTAGAGACCATGTGAAACACTACACACCTAATATTTAAAATTTATGTAACATATTATGTTTTGTAAGCTTTCAGGTACAAGCAAAAAATTTAATTTCTAATTTCATTCTAAATAAGTCCTTTTCATAAACTGACATTATTTTCTGGATAAAATCATCCAGTTTGATCTGACATTAGAAGTAAAGTCTCAGTAAATACATGCATTTTTATACTGTTTTGCAAATGAATATTGAATAGAATACTGCCACCTTTTGGCTATGATCTGGACTTAAAAATGAGACTTCTTTGTAAAACTTCTAAAAACATTTGACATACAATGATTATTCTAAAGAATTCAGTATTTCAACAGGCTAAAGTTATGCTTATCATTAACATACTGTTGATGTAAGAATAAAACTTCTCATACTTAACTGCATAGTATTATCCTATTATTTCTCGATAATGAGCAAGCACTTTCACAAGGGCTTTTGTCTTAGCAGAAAAGAAGCAGGCATAGCTCTGACATCAAGCTAATGGAATTACTTCTTTACAATCATGGCAATTCCTCTACTGCTTAGAGTAATATAATAATACTTTTGTGAGAGTAATATAATAATACTTTTGTGTAACTCATACACTCAACTTCATAAATATTGATTCACTAACTGATTCTCAGAAAATTTTTAGTGGAGAATTGTTGAGTCTAATATTAAGCATATAAGCATTTTAAAACACAGGTGAAAGGCACATAAATCTTTCAGCAGCCTCCAAAAGAAGGGCTCTAGAGTCTCTTACCGTGAACAAATGATACCACTAGAAAAGGCAGTGCAGCAGAATACAGGGTCTGGGATTTGGGGTTAATCCCTAGCAAGTGTTCCAAGTCATTGCAGAGAGATTCTCCCGACTGTGAGCTAATCAGGTTTCAATTTAATTCATTTAGCCTGAACAAATTAAAAAAGAGGATTTGATCCATCTTTAGGGAAGAGTTTGCTGATTAAAAAGTTCAGGAAAACAAGCACTCCCTTTTTTGTTTCAGTATTTGTTTTATGAATTGGGGTGACTGGCTATCAAGCTACATGGAAGGACTATCACTTACCTAAGGGCTACTTTAAATCAGACCCTATAAGCCTACAAGATGTTTACTGTTAATTCAGCTAAACCCTTTTTCTTCATTGTCAGAAAATAACTAGTAACTTGATGAAAAAGATAAAGAAAACCCTAATTTCCCCTAATTTAAAAGAAGAAAGGTTCCTACCCAGCTCCCCGTAAAATGTAATGCCGTAGTTAAGTGGAATGTGAATTTCAATTACAAGCATTTTCATAAAATTGTGCTTTAAAGAACATGTTAAAAAGCAATAACCATAAATCATTTTGCTACTGTATGTATCAGCCTTTTTCCTAGTATTGCAAATACTTTATTAAACCATATCAGAGTTAAGTAGGGGGAATTCACTAGACTGGAAGTTTAATTTCCATCTAGAAGTATAACCATTTGAAATATATACTGACAGGACATTCTGGAATTGCAAGACATCATTTGCATTTAGAGGAAAAAAAAATAGCAGGATACACAATTCATACACCTTTAGGCACCAATACACTAGTTTCCCCTCTTAAACGAATCCTATTTGAAATATTTGCATTTTTCTGAGTATTGGCTATTGGCACAGGGAGTTTTTACACACAGACCATCCTAATTTTCTGACTAAAACTGTGCAGGCTCAGCTTGAAACTATTTATATAGAAAATTAGTTCTTCATAATTAAGAAAGTATATAAACAATTTCACTTTAGACACTTTTCCCCCCATCTGTCCTATTCAAAACTGGTTTTACCAAAATAATCTGAAAAGGACAACTAGTAACATTTACAAACTACTTGTATTTTGGAAACAAAATTTTAAGCAGCATTTAACTTTGACAAACAGCCTTCACTAGCCTTTACAAATTTGCCTGTAGGGATAAAATGACAAATGACTCTCACAATGGGGCTTATTAGACTCCTAGAACATTGCTCTAACATGGCCCTTCAGGAAATACTACTTCAGATTCTATCAGCATGTCCATTTTTCAAGGCCTAATAACTCAGCTTGAGAAAAATAACCAAACAAAAAAAACAAAACAAAAAACCCACACACACCTTCCCTGTGGAATGAAACTTAACACATAACATCACTAATGAGCGTTACTTCAACGGCTTAAAACATATCACAGTTTCATAATATTCTGTGCTTGTATGTAGCTTGTGATACTTGTATTTCTGAATAATGTGAAAGATTAGCACAGGCAACTGAAATGTTTTCAGTATTTTGGAAGGGGAAAGGAAAATTTGACCTCTTGTATATCTTTAAATTTCTTAAGGTGATTTAGCATAGTGGGGAAAATGCTGTGCTGCTGCAGGCAATAATATTACCTGTTATGCTAATGCTCTGGTCCAAATACTGCATCTGTTTCTGATCCTCCAAAATCCACTGAAATCAATTGATCCTTCCCACTGCCTTTAACAGGACTGGATCAAACGCCCTAAGATTGTATCGTGGCACAGGAGACTAGTCTACAAGGATATGATGCCAGACAGTTAGAAATACCAGTCTTGTTAGGCAAGGAGGGAATAATTATTGAGATCTAAGAAATCACATTCTGTTGACTGAAAACATTAATACAAACTGTGCAGATCAATATTGTATTATGCGTACAACAGTGAGAAAGGAAAGTCAGCTTGCCCTTCACCTTCCCTGCCGAGGCTGCATTTAGAATGGGGATTCTGTGCCAGTTCGTACCAGGAGAGGCAATCACAGCATCTTAGTAGCTAATCTCCTGTTACTGTCAAAGGATAGAGAAGCCCATGACCACAGGATGAATTTGGTAATTTGACAGAAGTGCCTATAACATTCCTCCTTCCACTGCTTGTTCCTAAAGCAGCTGGGTCTTCCTTTATTACAGTATCTGCTAAAAAGCCTGAGTTAAGTGGTGGACTCAGCAAATGGATGTTAATAACAGGTTAATATCTTCACTTCAGATACTCCTTTAGTAATAACAATTTCTCCTCCCTGCAGGCTGCATCTTCCCTTCTTTTATCCACTTCTTTAACCTTCTCGTTATAAAATCTTTCAAGACATTCTTAAAACTAAATTTGCTGAGAGCTCAAACTGTCCAGACCATGCAGTACAATTGATTAATGGTGAGAACAGAAGTGAGAATACAATTCAGGAGTGTAGCAGAGCACTTCCTACACACATGCACTGTGGTTCGAATGCACCGAGTCCTCTCACATTTTATAAAGCAACAATCTCTCTTCTGTTGCATTTTCCTGCCTCTTTGGATGTGTATAGACTGCTCTGCAAGCTCTGTGGTGTCTCTTGCTCCCAGCCTCCTGAACATCCAGACCCTGCCTGTACGCCTGGATTTCCTACCTACACCTTAGACCTCCTTCTGATATAAAAAAAAAAGCATGACAGGGTGCGCAGGGAGTACAGAGCTCTTCATGAGCATACAGAATTTATTTCCTTTTCTATCCATGAGCTACTTACTGTATTTTTCTGCCTTACCTATCTGTAATACTTCAACTCATGTCCTGTTACATGATTTGTTCCAGCGAATGTTCTAGTTGCTGTTTCTCTTACTCATTTTTATCCCTATTTGGATCTGCTGTACCATCTCCCACATCGTACCCCACAAAAATTGTCCTTAGCTTATTTCTTTGAGCTGCCTTTGCGTAATTTATTATGTCCATATGATCTTCTAGTAATATTCTTACACAACTTTATCTCATGTATCAATCATCCATTCTACATATTGTCCCACAATTATCACAATGAATGTAGGCTACTGCAGCTGTGGAAGAACAATGCCTTCAAAGACAGCTCTCGAACAAAAGAAGAGAAATGAACATCTTCACCACAACCCCCGCCCCCGTGAGAAATTCTGCTTTCCACTGTCTTAGACTCATTACCGACTGGAGGCCCCTACAACAATTAAGTGCTGCAAGAGACCAGACTGAGGTCAGATCTTTTCCTCTTTCCTTGGTCCTGCCACCAGTCTATTGTGCTAGCTCTGAGTAAGTCTTTATCATCTCCCTGCTTCAATTTTCCTCCTCAACAAATGCGCCTAAAATGTTATCCCTCCTGGAGAAGTTAATTTGAGATGAGTACAGGGAGCACTGTAAGACTGGAATGTTTTTCTTGTAGTTAGCATGGTGACTCAGTCCACTGCCCATGGACAAAGCCTGAGAGCAGCAATGGTTTCTTTTTGTATTTACAGGCATCTTTGGTGCATTAGTGTTGTAGTGAAAAAAAAAAAAAAAGTTTAAACACTAGCAGGCAGCTGACAACTAGGTCTATACCTGTGTGAATGTCCGAAACTGAACTTTTGAACTCACACGAAGGCTGCTGCTTCCTACCAGCAACCAGTACAGTCTAGCTATAAGTTTTGATAAAACTGGGACTAAAGAGTTGCACATCCCAACTCCTCCAGTTAATACAGAGACAGAACCCCAATTAGGGCGCTGATGATGCATTGTGTTTCTCCACACAGACTACTTGAGAAAACAAGAGGCTAGGGGCCTCAAAGAATGGTTCCCTGAAAAGAAGACATGGCTTTGGAGAGAAGAAAGGGGCCTGGAAAGAAGGTGGTGAAAATCCCAGCTGGAGGAAGGATCCTGGAGATGAGGGGGATGTGTGGAAACCACTGCCAGGGGGTGCTCAGGGACCTTGGTTTGTAACACCCGAGGCCGGTAACTGCCAGCAGCGGCACACCACAATCCAAGACAACTTTGTCCCTGGCGTTCCCAGCGCAGCAGTGACCTCCCTGCTGGGAAGGGAAACCAAGACCTGCTGAACGTAAATGCTGGGGGCAAGTGGGAGTGAGTGCGTGTGAGATAATCTAGTAGGGCAAAAGCTCTAATCTTGTGGGTTCTTGAATAAATCCAAGTACCCAGATCCACTACAGGCCTGTAGTGTAGTATTGTCCTGGTTTCAGCCAGGATAAAGTTGATGTACAAGAGCAAGCGATGCCCAATACAGCAATTGCTCACCACCCAGTGATTAACAGCCCATCCCCCAAGCAGCAATTCCCACTCCCTGGCTAAATCCAGTTTATGTACTGGGCATGACTTGTATGATACGGAGTATCTCTTTGGCTAGCCTGGGTCAGCTGTCCTGGCTGTGTCCCTCCCAGCTTCCCATGCACCCCCAGCCTTCTTGCTAGCAGGCCAGCACAAGAAGCTGGACTGTCCTTGACTACTTAGTAACAACTCAAAACTTCAGCACATTACCAAAATTTTCTCAGCCCAAATCCAAAACATAGCCTCACGCTAGCTTCTGTGAAGAAAATTGACTCTATCCTGGCTGAAACCAGGACAGTATCCACCCCTTATTCCATACCATTTACCTTTGTCAGTATTATTATTATTGTTATCATTATTGTTTCCTTCTCTCTTGCTGTCCTATTAAACTGTTTTTATCTCAACCCACGAGTTTTTTCCCCAATTCTCTCCCTCATCCCACTGGGGGAGGGAGGAGTGAGCGAGCGGCTGCGTGGTGCTTAGCTGCCGGCTGGGGCTAAACCACGACAGGTACTCTGCCTTGCCCATGAACATTACAAGTTAGTATCCTGCAGCCTGTAGCAGTCCCATCCTTTCTGAACAAATGCTGTTTGACACTGATGCACAAGGCCATGCATGTATTAGACTAAGGTGAATACAACTTTCCTGTAGGATTTGCCATGGTGACTGTGATCATTATCACTCTGCAGCTGTATCTACATTACTCCAGAAGATGGGTATCATAAAGGCATCCAGAGGTGAAATATCCTGCCTGTATTTATACAGCATGCTCGTATGATGTCTCCAGATTGCCCTTAAATCCATGCTATATATTCCAGAAGGTTCCCACAGCAAAGGAATCTTGCACTACCTGCAAGTATTCACCACCACCCTTTCACAAGCTACTCGCTTCTGTGAAGCTACTGCAAGCAGGTAGGACTAGGCTTGCCAGCCCCAGTCCTGTCCCACAACAGAATGGGGCAGGAGAATGGGTATAGGGTTAGGATCTCTGACACTTCATCCTCCATGTTACTGGGGTCAGCCTAGACCCCAATTATCAGGGCAGGCTGACAGCAGAATGATTAACGAATGATCCTGAGAAATGGCAAATTATTTCTTCAATAAATGAAGGTAAACATGCAGCTGCCAGGGAACCATCTATTTAAAAAGTGCCCCTGTTTTTAATTGTTAAGTTCTTCCAAAGATACCTGAAACCAATGTCTAGGTCGTTTGCTCACAGCAACTTTTATGGTTTGGACAGAGGAACATTCTCAACTCATTTGTCACACCTGCCTTGTCCACTCACCCAGACAACAACCCTAAGTCTCTCTTCTCTTTAAATCTTGTCTTGCTGCAAGAGAATAATACCCCACCCTTATGGGAGGTGAAATGAGATGTTTGGCAATCCAGGCCAGGGCGCACGGTGTGCTGGTTTATGAAAAAAAAATTGTAGATGGGAAAATAATGAGAAGTGGAGGAGATACAGCTCCCTTCCACTTGGTTCTGATTCTGAACTGTTCTCTGATGCGTTTTAAGTTTTTGGCCAGGTCCAACACCTGATTACAAAGCTATGGATTTTGAACCTAAAAAAAGATGGAATATGTATCAAGCATTATACATCTCTTTTCCCCCATTCTTCCCCTTAAACTCTTGGGGCAGCTTACTTGAGCAGTAATTTATTGCGGGATTGATCTGCCTATTTGTGCTCCAGTTAGTAGGGCTTTTTAAAAGGTTGTGCAGTGTTTACATTAAGAGGTGTCGAACTCTAGATCAGAGCTGACTCGTTACTAAAGAACGTAGAGAGCAAGCAGGGCATGCATAGTGTTTAAATCTGCGCACTACTTTTGCTCAGGTATTTTAAAATCCTATATTTAGAAGTCAAATTTAGGGTTGTGAATGTTACACATTTGCAGCCCTTATTAGAGAGATATGGTATCCATAATGTGCCGTAAATACTGAACGGAAAATTACCAATTTCATCAAAGTTGGATTTAAATAATGCAGTAGCTAAATAAAGAAACTAATGCAGTACTAAATAAAGCAGTAACAAAACATTTACAATATAATGAAAGAAAGAAACACAACAACAATGAATTATTCACCAGCTCGTAAACTTCTGCAGGCACTACCTAACATACATGAACATGACAAAAAATTATTTTACCCTCCCTTACTTGGAAAAAGCCCAAAAAAATCTTCCGTTTCAAGAAACGCACCCACTTGCTATATAATGCTTGCCGTTTGCAACCCTTACACTAAAGCCGTTGTGAAACAAACATCCTCTCTCATTTTCTATGTAGTAAAAAGATTTTAAAAACATTTTAAGATGCTAGAACTTGGAAGTAAACACCTTAAGCTAAAATTGTTTCAAGCCCTGTTTCCTAAACAATGAAGAGAGGAACGAATTTTTAAAGGCACAGCCAGAAAATATATCTGAGACAAAAAAAAGACCATTTAACAGGAACAGAGGTCATTACAGCGGTGGCTACAATCAGGTTTATATCAAATTCAGATGCTTTTCAAATGATGGTAAAAAGCCTGGTGATCTAAATATCTGTATCACCATCAGCTCAGGTTTTCATGTACCATCCTTCCACAAATGTTTAATTTTTCATAAGTGAACCTAAATAGATCCAACGGTCAAGGACAGTGAAAGAAGATACAGTAAGAGCTGCTTGCTGTTCATCAGCATGTGGAGTGCTTTCCATATGTAAACTTGTAAAATAATATTCACTACAAGTTGTTGATTGTACGCTGATTATATTTGAACTTTTTCATAATAACCTATTATGTTTCCCCAAATACTTCCTGGGGATATAACATTTAAAAATATTTCCCACTGGGGAAATTTCCTTTTTTCACCACCTCCCTTTTATTTCCCTTTTCTTCTTTTTCCTAGTAAATCAAAGGAGCAAGTCTTCCTAATGAATTTCAAGTTACTTAACACATGATTTTTTGTAGTCCTTAATGTATAATGCTATTTTGAAAAATAACTTTAGGACATAGATATTTTGAAAAAACTCATTTGTTTCTCTGATCTCCAGTTTAAGTATACTTGAACTCCGATGGTTTTTCTCCAAATCTCTCTCTTACAAACAACTTGGGACCGGAAAGCAAAGCTGGCTGCTTTCATGCTCATCCATCATCAGCAATAACAAAGGTTTGAGATTAAATTATGCCCTTTCTCTTCGATTCCAATAGTCTGGGATAAAAAGCTTTACTTACAATTTCCTTTGCCTTGTTTTGTATATTTAAAGTACACCCTGTCATACTTACAGAGCCAAATTCATTTATTCCTAAGCAATCCAACTCGGCTCACTGAAGTCTTCTGTAATTCCCAGATCTAGTTCTGCCTTCTAACAAGCCTTTCGGACCTCACTTGAAAGCATAAAATTGGACAAGCTGGTAACACTGAAGATGCATTTGTTATTTTCAAATCAAGTTATACTTTCTCCTACCTTTTCTTGGTACCTTGATGAACAAAATAAAAATCATACCACAGGGGTGGAAAGATAGGGACTATTTCTGTGTAAAAGTGTGCTGGTTTTGGCTGGGACAGAGTTAATTTTCTTCACAGTAACCAGTATGGGGCTGTGTTTTGGATTTGTGATGAAAACAGTGTGGATAATACAGGAGTGTTTTCGTTACTGCTGAGCAGTGCTTACACAGCGTCAAGGCCTTTTCTGCTTCTCACCCCACCCCACTAGCAAGGAGGCTGGGGGTGCACAGGAACCTGGGAGGGGACACAGCTGGGACAGCTGACCCCAACTGACCAAAGGGATATTCCATACCGCATGACATCATGCTCAGCATATAAAGCTGGGGGGGAAGAAGGCCGAAGGGACGTTCAGGGTTATGGCGTTTGTCTTCCCAAGTAACCGTTACACATGATGGAGCCCTGCTTTCCTGGAGATGGCTGAATACCTGCTTGCTGTTGGGAAGTGGTGAATGAATTCCTGGTTTTGCTTTGCTTATGTGTGCAGCTTTTGCCTTACCTATCAAACTATTTTTACCTCAACCCATGAGATCTCTTCACTTTTACTCTTCCAATTCTTTCCCCCATCCAGCTGGGGGGGACAGTGAGTGAGCAGCTGTGTGGTGCTTAGTTGCTGGCTGGGGTTAAACCACAACAAAAAGGCTCCCCTCCTCCATTCCCTTGATATACTGCATTCTCTAAATAAAGCAAAGCAATAGAGTGAGAACAGGCTCAAAGCCACAAGTCATATGGGTTTTCTTGCAGCTATAATTTTAATCCTATCATGTGCTAGTATATTATGATACATGCATGTATCCTTTATGAGGATGTCAGTCAGCAGAGACATCTACATGTATAAGAGATTGCCTTAAGCCTTTATTCTGACAGGTATCCTATATCTGTAAGCTATGAGAGAGGGAGTATTTTTCCCCACAAGTGGAATGTACACATAAAAACTCTTCTGGTATGAAATAATTATTTCCTTGCTTTCTCTGTTCTTTATCACCTTTGTGGAAGGGAAGAAAAAAGTATTCCATTTACCTGTTTTACAAAAACCTAAGTTTGGTTGAAACCTTCTATTCAAATGTTCACTTGATTTAAACTATCGGTAAACCTCGCAACACAACAGAGTTCCATAAATTGTTTGGGTTTTTTGTAAGAGAAACAGCACCAAAAGAAAACCAGAAAATGTCACATTGAAAGTTGAGGATAGAGTCTAACACCACACACCGCAAAAGAACAATCAGGTAACCATTGCTGCCCTCAACTTTTTAATATCACCATCCTTTCAAGTGAGGAAAACCTGCTTATACAAGTTCCACCAGTATAAATGCAGAGTAACTCCACTGATTTAATTATCATGCCATTAGACAAATTCTTCACCGATATCCTTGCACCAGAAAAAGTGTATCAAATAATTATGAAGTTTTAATGTGGTACCTCGACTTTTAACTCTTGTGTTTCCTCTTTTTTTTCCCAAATATTTTAAACAGCACATCAAGATAGTAATCTTCTATTTTGTGATGACACAGCTGAATTATGATATACACTTAGTGTAAATTTGATTTTTATCCCAAAATAGTTGACAGCAGTGAATTCTTCTAGATGTGACATTCATGATTTTAGGAATATTTTTATTTTAACACGCGTAAAAGTATTTATGGAATGCAGGAATTAAAATCTTTTTTCAGATATAAACAAAGCTAGAAGAAAAAAACCAGAAATATAATTTCTGAATTACAAATACCAAAATAAAATAAACAAGTAAGATTTGAATTATATAGTCTATCTTCTGTGTCAAAGGATGTGGAAGAAGTCAATAAGTTCAATTTCCCTTTGATAATGTGAGACAAAAATATTTTATTATTATTTTCTAGTGATTATTTAACTCAACAATTCAAAGAATGTTGTGTGAACACTGCTGTGTTAACAAGAAGATAAATGACAACCGGCTATGTAATGCAATCCTTTAGACAAAAGTTCCTCACTATTTAAGAACTATGAAATCAAAAGAGCTAGCCTCTGAGCAAGATGCATTCCTGTTGATTTTCTTAAGAATTTTTTCTAGTTAATTCTAGACAATTGGCTTTTATTTCATGAACCAAACTAGCGATCTTGAGTACATCAATCATTAAGAATCTTAAGTACAGTGGACTAGATTTCCAGAAGGGAAGCACTCCACTAGGTTAAAGTACTTTGGCTTCAAGTCTGGTCTATCTCAAAATGAAATCTGGTCTCAAGGTTACCATGCCTCATGTAATCCCTCTGTCAGGTGTTTGTGCAGGAGTTCAAAATAAACTCAAATTTCCACTTACTCAGTTAAGCCTGGCTAAGACTGTTTTGCCAGGAAAGCTTAAATGTATTTTAGAACAATTTTCATCGAGAGGGATATTGCTATTTCACTAAATGATATGGCTAAAGCATTAAGATACACTTTTCTTTTCTCAGCAGTCCCCAGTGCAGAGTATATTCCACTTTGGGAATTTACAACCAGCAGTTGTCCTGAGAGTTTCCCATGGCATAGTATTGCTGTAAATGTCTTTCTGCTAAAAGGCTCTCTCCAGCCAGTTCTTTACTTTTTCACTCATTACTGTACTTGTTTCTCTCAGATAGTCTCTCATCAAGTTGAATCGAGTACTGCCTTGGATGCTTTAGCCTTTTGTACTGCTGAGGACCTTCCGTTGGCAACTCCGCAGCCTGCTTTCCACTGGCCGCTCTGTAACCTAACTGCCTGAGGGAGGAACAGCCAACAGGCCCTGGTAAACCCATATAGTTACTATGGGAAAAGTATTATAGGGGGATAGCTTTCACCGTTACAGATGATGTATGCTGTCAGCAATATGTAAGTATCATATAGGCACCACTTAAAGCAAATGATATCTACAATTACTATGAAAAATATAAGGTTGTCTTGCAGATAAAAAGAGATTCTTTTCCACAGCTGATTTTCTGAGAAGAGCATTACTATATGCAAAACTACACATACCACAGATTTATGTAAAAGTGTTAATAACTCAGGGTGATGTGAAGAACTGACTTGATTCACCCTGTATAAATACTTTTTTTTCCTTACATGACACCTTCTACCTTTGTAATCATTGAGCTGATCTGAAGACTTACCTCTAAGAATCATCCTGTCACATCCTTAATTCTGTAGCTTTTACATCTTTCTGTTAAAGTAATCACTTTTTAGGAGCGCATCACTAGCAGTCTGAAGAATGGTTTAGTAAATGTACTATTGCCTTCTCGTTTCCCATTTACATTTAAAACAAACCAACCAACTCTAAACCTAATCTGTACTACAACTATATTACTATTCAGCATAAACAGCTACTGTAGCTGCCATAGACATAGTCTGTAGTTATATGATTCACTAAGTAAATGACTTATGCCTCTGCTCACGGAAGGAAAAATTTCTTTGTGACAAAGGCTTGAGTCACGTTTTACGTGAAGAGATGAGGCTTGACTCACTAGAAACAACTGTATGTCCTGACAAAAATGAGCCAAAACCTAACAAACTATAAATGCAAAAAGTATCTTTTCTATCTTTCAATGTTCTAGTGACTTAACATCATGGTGAGCTTGCTATTTTCCTTACTCTGCCTACAAGAAATGTTCCAAGTTATCATCAATATTAGTGATTCCTGCTAAACTCAACAACACATTTGCACGCTTGCTTGGCTTTCACTGTGACTGTGTAAGGTATTGTCCACCAGCTCCCCAGCCTCCTTGTTGCATCTCATGTGTCATGCCCTCACCACGAAGAGCTCAAAACGATGGCCAACACAGACCAACACTTAACAACTATTTCACTTGGTGCCAAAGACCGTTGAGGCCCCCCTCCAGCTCCTCCTTAGCAGACTAACTCAAGTCAACCTCCCACACCGAGCACAAGGTGGTAGTGCTGGACTCATACCTAAGAGCTACTCTATAACGCTTTTAGGAGAAATTCACCACTTCAGAGATCAAGCTGTATTAAGTTGACCCCATCACAAGAAACAAAGTGTCTCTGAGCACTTACTAACGCGCTATGCTGGCACATTCACCCAGCCCGAGGCACAGGCAGGGGCCCTGCCTCAGCCTCCACAGGGCCCCGGCCCCACGCACCCGCCTCAAGCGAGGAAGCGGAAACCAGTCCAGGATTCAGCCCTGCCACTGCCTCTACACCGGCACAGCCTTAAGCCCCTTGCCGAAGCCCCGTTCGCAACCCTCTGCCAGGCAGCCCCGAACTACAGCACCCGCTGCCACAACTGCAGACAGCGACGACCCAAAGACTGCGCAGGCGCCCACCGCCTCGCCCGGTTCAGCCGGCGTCGCGCATGCGCGGGCGCCGCGCAGGCGCACAGCCCATAAGAGCCGCGGTCGCCCGCCGTCTGCTCGCGCGCCGTGGGGCCCCGCCTCTCTTTTTTCTTTTCCATCGCCAAGATGGCGGAGTACGACCTGACCACCAAGATCGCGCACTTCTTGGACCGGCACTTGGTCTTCCCGCTGCTGGAGTTCCTCTCCGTCAAGGAGGTACGTGGCTGCTCCAGAGGTGGGGGAGCCGACCCTGCAGCTGGGGAAGCGGTGAGATGGCGGATGGTACCACCAGCGGCTGGTGCCTCTCGCCGGCCTGCGGGCGCCGTGGTCGTCTTCTTCCTCAGACGCTGCGCGGCCTGGTCCCGGCCCGTGAGGCCACTCGGAGCTCGCTTCCCAAGGGAGGCGCTCGGGGCCTGTGCGCCGCATGGGAGAGGGCAAGGAAGAAGCGTGTGCGTTTTCCTTCCGAGGGAGGGAGAGCAGGGCCCTGGGCCGAGAGAAGGCCTGGGGGCGCCGCTTCTCCCGCAACGCAACTCCTGGCTTCCCAGGCAGAGGGGAACTCCTCTTTCCCCTTTCTCGGATGTGGTGTAGTTTCTTTCCCTTCCCCTTATTCGAGGGAGGGGAAAAGAAAATCTTTCCCTCCCACCTGCGGTTCGTTGTCTGCCTGCTTCCGACAGAGTGAGACAGCCCTCCTTACCCTGCGCCTCGTCTGCGGCCCTGGTCACTGGCGCGCCCCTCAGCCGTGGGGTTGCAGCATGGTGTGTGGGGTCGCATCAGTGTAGATAGCATTGCTAATCAACTTTAACTTTACATCGTTTTCATCACGAATTTGTGTTTAAACCAAGTATAAGCCCTTTCTAGTGCTGTCCCTTGTTGGTCTCTATTTATATATTGCAAATCATATTGCTGCGAAGAACTCAGTAATGCTGCAGATAGGTTAGACTAAACTGTCATCAGTCTGAACTGTCTGAAGTACCATTCAGATCCATTTTAAAATGGAAACAAAACATGTAAAATTACATAAGCTTTGAATTTAAAAGAATCAGAAAGGACTTAATTAAGCATGCATACATTGAGACAACTTGACCCAACTAGTTTTCATGTGTAGTGTATGGACTTTCCTTGATGTCTGTCATCTTGAATGCATTTTTAGTATTTTGGCATTTGTAAATCAGCTGAAGTTAATTAACGAGGGTTATTGTTGTAGTGTTGAACAACACGATGTTCAGAGCTGAATTAAACTTATGCAGGTTCTGTATATGAGAAGTCCATTAATGTGGTGTGGTGAATTGTAATACAGCCTTCATGCAAATGTGTCTTTTTGAGGTATACTTTCATTTAGGCCTTCACCTACATCTTGAAGACTAACAACATTTTATAACTCATGGCTAAATTATGGGGTAAGAACTTTACAAAACAATTTGACAAGTTTAAAAGAACACCATCCAATTACACAAGCTAAAGTAAATTTGCTCTCATGCTATAGACCGAACAACATAGTTTAGATTCATCTGTGCTACAATTAAATGATAAGCTTGATCCTGAGTATCTCTTCTGAGATCCACTTTAAATTATTTGACTAGTCTGCACTATATGTTAGTTTGTGGAGAGTATTCACTACTTAGAAATAAAAATCTGACCAAGGTTTTATGGTTTTGAGAGATACATATATATTTATAGGTATCTGAAAATTATAAATATATATTTTTCATATTGGATTTTTTCCTCCCATGAATTGTAATAGGATTTACTATTCCTGTTAAAAAATACTCATCTAAAACATTGCTAGTCTCCCAACTAATCTTTGAAATTCCTGCATTCATAAATAGCAGGAAATTGCTGGTATCTTGCCAAGACTGGAAGTGTAGAGAGGCTCTATAGTAAGCATACTAAATGACAGAGCTGTGAGATCTTGCAAGTCTCTTGAGATGTGATGTTTAAAACAATTTAATTGGACAAAAATCCATTAAAAAAAACTGTGCCATGAAGGTAACTACATAATATGTGTTGGAAACTATTTAATAGTATTCAAAGAAATCGGTTGTTAATTCTTTTTTCAGATATACAATGAAAAAGAGCTACTCCAAGGGAAACTGGATCTCCTTAGTGATACCAACATGGTGGATTTTGCTATGGATGTGTACAAAAATCTTTATTCTGATGAAATTCCACATGGTAAGCTGCTCATTTAGAAGTAAAATTTATTTTAAAACCTTTCTGTCTAGAATAATAAATAGCTAGTGGTAATTTGCTTGTTGCACTCAAAAACTAGAATACTGTTCATCTTTGGCCTTAACAAAAGGATGTGCAATACTGAAACAAATAGAATCCCCTGAGCCTGGGAAGTTTGGGTTTGCTGGTCTATCAGGAACTTAGTCTTTGAGTGATGTCTGAAGTAATTCAGTGCTGATTTGGTCATTTCAAGCACTTTGAAGGTATAGCCCAACAGAACTTCACTTACTTTTCATCTGTGAAATTAAACACTATTGCATGATTAGGGGTTGCTAAACTTTTTTTCTTTAAAGCATCCAGTATATTAAGGCTAGATTTCAACACAAAAATTGCTGTTTCTCCAGAAAATCAATGATGGTAATATTATCGTAATGATATGAAAGTTAATCTCTTACTGTCTTCTCCATAATTTTCGAAACTTTCCTGTTTACTTCTTAAATTTCTATGTTCCTGTGGAGTGCTTGGGGATGGGGAGATAGTTAGATTATATTTCTTTCTCTAATTTCTGTCCTTAATGTTTTGGTTTTTGGGGGGGCAGGGCGGGTGTTCTAATATTTCTTTTTTCTGAGTTGTAGGATGGTTTTTTTGTTTTTTCCTTCCTGACCCTAGTCTTTAAATATACACTTTCTTCCTACTTCTCTATCTTTTTTCGTTTTGTGAAATTCCTCTAAACTAGTGGGACTACAGTCTGTCTGGCCTGCAGCTTAGGAGGAAGAGACTTGGGTGCCGTTGCATAGTCAGGTACAAGATCCAGCTGTTCTTCTGCCTCTGGGTCTTGCTCTTTCCAGGCTCTTTAAACTCTAGAGTTGGCAGTTAGCCTCTTTTGGAAATACATGAAGAGAACTGATAAACTTATGGATGTTGTATTCAATGTTTTAATCAAGTCTTTGATATGCTAGCATTAGAGGTTGTTATTTATGGGTATATATGTAATGATGTGTGGGACTGATAGCAAATAATGAGAACCAGAGGTTTTCACTTTTGTAATCTAAGAAACAGTTGTAATGATAGCTTCACCTTTTGGTTACTTATCAGTTCTAGTGATTTTTAAAAAAAAAAAAAAAAAATCATTATAAGGCTGTAAAAATCTCAAAGCTGAATAGATTGTCCTCTTTCTTTTGTTGCTCCAGCCTTTCTAAACTGTTGAAGAAGAATATTACTGTTAATAGTAAAATGCTGAAGCAGTAAACAGAACAAGAAATATCAATCCTAGCACACTTTCACAAAGTAACTATTCTAATGTCTTTCATATTCTGACTACAGCCACTTACTTAAGCAGGTTGCTAAGTATCATTTTGTCACAGCTGCAAGTAAGTTGAATGAATTTCGTCACTGGGAAAGCTCTGTATTCATATAGGCCAACAATTTCCACACTTGTAATGTTTTTTTACACTTTTTGGAAACGTATCTCGTAAGATTTTATGTCATCAGTTTGGCAGGATTTTTTTATACAATGACTTCCTGTTTGGTCTGTGGCTTTTATTCAACAGTATAAAATTAACTTAAGCAGAGGTAATGCTTTCACATGGAGTCAGTTGTTAAGGGTGCTTGCTTGTACAGCTTTCAATGGAAAGGTCTTACTCTGAGATCCTTCTGGTATGTGTCATCTTCACGCATCAACACTTATTGGAATGTACATACAGACGGGTTCTTTTCATTTGTGGAATCGCTGGCTTCACTAGAATTTTATGCTGAGCATTTTTAAGACTTCACTCTTTTAAATACTCAAAGCTAAATTCGCTTACACTATTATACTTAGAAATGTCTCTGCACAATTTATAGTTGCTTTTATCTTGTCTTCCATGAGATCAACTTACAATTACACAGCCAGGAGATGTCACAGGAAAACATTTTCATACTCTTAGTAAGTCAACTGAATGTTTTTTTTTTCATGTGTTTCCCTTTCCTCTCTTGTAATGTCAAGATTCATCTGAAGTTGGAGATAGTTTCTCCTTATTGGAAAACTTCCTGTCAGGCAAGTCATTCTTAGATTTAGGTTGGGTCACCATTATGGTGTTATCCACTTTGGATTGCCTTTACCAATACATACCTAGTCAAATCACAAAAGAAATGTGTAGTAGGTTCACTGTGGCATTGAGTGTCCTGGTGTGTGGCTCACTTTCACAGCTTCCTGCATACTGTTTTCCTGTGGGATTTGCTTTTGATTTCTCTGATCCCATATGCTTCTGGCTCATATAGCCAGTCTCAGGATGCTACTGGGTTTTCTTTAGTTGTTTTTTTAAGTATATGGGCTTTTCTGAATTCTACTTAAGTGTTCATTTTATTGTACTGGTAGCACTTGGTGAGGAAGTTTGGGTCTGTTTAAAATAATCACCCTAAAGCTGTTAGTTCTATTTCCTAACGATTTTTTCATAAAAGGTTTAATGTTCTGTTTAAACATGCATAGTGTTTCAAATTGTAATTTTGCATATTGAGCTGCTTTAAATTCTTCCTGTCAATTTTCAGTTAAGTATTCTGAGTTTTCAAAACCTGGTCAGTTAGAGGAAAAATAACTTTATTGGTATTGTAGCACTGTATACTTTTTTCCAAGTTTATTTGGAATAACTGAACTTACTTAAGAGGTTGGTTCTCCCTTAGTGAAAGCCTGAAGATACCTTGTCTAATACAGGCTGCTCCAGCTATAACTGCTCTGTAGTGGCTTGATTAGAATTCCACACAGGAAGAAATGAACCAAATGTTAGAAGCTTTTTATTAAGTTAATGGATTGTTAGATACCTCTGGCTTTGTGACTTGGCTGAGAGGACAAGTGAGATAGGAAATGGGAAGACATGTTCAAATGTGCTGTTGGCACCATGTAATTACAGGTTGGTTTCTGTAAAAACTTAAGGTGTGACACTAAAATCTTTTTTGTTTGTTTAGCTTTACGTGAGAAGAGAACAACTGTTGTTGCACAGTTGAAGCAGCTTCAAGCTGAAACTGAACCTATTGTCAAGATGTTTGAGGATCCAGAAACTACAAGGCAAATGCAGTCCACTAGGTAACTTCTAGCATGACCTCTCAGGACGGCTTGTTAGTACCTCTTAAGTGTTGATGATAGGAATGGTCTCTGTGTAACAACTACAAAGACAGACACTTTTATTTCCAGCCAATATTTAAATAGTGCTTGTGGTCAGGTAACTGAAGTTGCTGGACACAATTTTCTCTTTTCAGTGCTTTTACCTGCTGTGCATAAGGCATCTCTGTTGCTCTTAATGTTCATGAATCAACTTGTAACAAGTGGCAGTCATCACTTAGTGCAGTCAGATCACAGCCAAGATTGGTTTTGGGGAGGCTGGGGGGGCTTTTTTTTGTTTGTTTTGGGGCGGGGGATGTTTTGGGGACTTTTGAGGACTGAATATGGGGTGAAACAATTCAGCTTCTCTTTTCTAGGAGATCATCTGTCACCTTGCCCCCTTTTTTTTTTTCCCTCCACAGAGGATTATGGACTGCTGTCTGTCTTAGTCTGGGAGGCCTGGTGGATAACATCCTTTCAGCCTCATAGCACATTTCTTTCAGGAGTGCTGTGCTAACGCCCTTATCACCCAAATTGGCCAACTTGTTGGTATAAGATAGTGCTCGTAATAATCTTTTTAAGATGTATCTAATTTCTTCTCGCTTTATTTGCTGCCGTAAGCAAAGTAGAATGAGTTTGTCTGTGCATTATATCTAAGGACTATGAGTTTTATTGTGGTTAAGCCTGAATTTGGGCCCTGTAGGAAAGGGTTCAGCTGTAGTCATTGATGAAGTAACTGTGCAACCTCAGAGAGGGTGGGTAGGTATTAGTTAAGTGTAAATTACTGCTTGTTCTCTCTACATAGGAAGCATTGTTATTACTGTTGTAAATGTGTCTAACCAACTATGGAAAATTAATTAGAACTTTTCTTTAGCCTTACCTTCCCTAAGACTTCAAGTAGAGCATACTACATCAGCCAGACTATGTGTGGCTTGAATTTGAAGGTGAAGCTTGTACTTGGATCTGTTGTTGGCAAGCTTTATGCATCTACTGATGTGGAAGACTCTGCATTCAGTAGTTTTTCTAAGAAAATTCCAGAAGCAATGTTACAAAAGTTGTTTGTTTTTTTCCTCTAGTCTGCAGAAATCTTCTTGATGAGGTGTACCTTTGTTTGGGAGCAATCCCCCTGAATAAAATGGGTCGCTGAAGGGGGAGGAACTTCATTAGAATTTACTCCTTGTTTCAAGTGCAGATTATCATCCTTTTTTCCTTTCCCCTCTTAGTCCAACTTGCTGAGAAAACTAATGAACCTTTTTGGCCTATGTTTTCTGCGCATTGTTTTCAGAATTTGTTATGGTCTAATTTAGAACTTGGTCAGTACAGAAATTATGAGCTGCAATGCATTGGGTCTCAATGTGCACATGAAACAATGTCAGTAGAAATCATGAAATCTAGTAGCTTTCCAGCACTACAGAAAGAGCTTTGATTTTGTTCTGATATCAAATGAATGTACTTAAACTTCTGCTGTAAAAAGCATTGCTAGGATAAGTAAGCCACCTTTATGCTGACTTCAGCATGGATATTTATGTCAGATAGTTATATTAAGAAAAGGAGTTACATTTGCTTATGACTTACGTGGTTATGCAAAGCCAGGAACCACTCGGCAGCTTTTGGAAGTATAGCTTTGAAAGTGAAAGGCCCAGTTGCTGTAACAGTTGCTGTTACGTAATTGCCTTGAAGTTACTAACTGGGGCTATTGTTAACCTTAAAGAAAAGACCCCCTGATACTATCACAACTCTATTCAAATCTAACTGAACTTCTGATCCATATATGGAGATCTTGTTCAATTATTGCTTTGCCTTTAGCCTGTTTCTATAGTATTTGGCCTAGGAAAAAAAATGACCTTGTTGCAATTTCAAATACTAGCATTTATTGGGAAATGTGTTCTGTTACTTGACCTTTGATGCACAGAATTTTGTCAGTAGTATGTGTTCCAAATCAGAAACAACCTGTTTGGAAGGAAGAGCTACAATCAAAAAATATGTGGAATTTAACTTGCCTAGGGATAAATATATTAGCCGTATTACTCATATGCAGCAAGTTTTATTTTTGATCTGGTACATCACTTCTGCATTTAAAATGTCTGAAAACTTTGTAGCTCAAAAATACTGGTTTTGGTTATTGGCTCATTGGAAGTTCTAATCTAGGCTGTTGGGGTTACACAGTAATGGGTAGAATAAGGCTTAGAGGCGTCAATCTGTCTAGACCTGAGTAGCATGCTTTAGACAGTAGAAAGCAACTTTTGATTTTTTTTTTTTTACTTTTTCTGAATTTCTGCTGGCGATTTGGAATCTGTATCAAATTTAGAGCTATGAGTTATCAGGACTTTAGATCACAGTTTTTTTTATCCATGACAGTGCTGGTTGGAACATCAAAGTCTGGGAAATGATAGAAGATGGTGTGTGTGAAGGAGACTTTGCAAATGGAAGTTCTTTCAAGAATAAGCCAGAACATTTAACTTTTTTTCTGTGCAGCTGTGGGAGGACATTGACTTTAAAATGATGGAGGAATAGTCAGTATTCCTCATCCTTGAAGTATGTTCCACTGGAAGAAACACATGAGATTATTTCATTGCTTCTACAAGTATTACTGAGGATTGTCATTCTTGGCTACGTTGGCAACGTGCCATTTCCCTGTAGAATCTTGTACCATAAGTTCTAATTTAACTCACAGCTCACAGTTAATTTCAAAGTAAACAGGGGAATTTTCCCCTACAGACACTTCACTGTATCTTTGTCCCAAGAGGAATTTATAGCTTGGTGCTTTACTCTTCAGTTAAATCATGGGTACATGTTTTGTCAAATATGATAGTTCCCTGAATTGTCCAAGTCGTCTTTACCACATGACTGAATGCACAGAAGAGATGAAGTGGAGGGTAGCTACAAGTATAGAAGCATGCCAAGGGTGGCAGGGGGCTAGAGATTAAAAAAAAAAAAAGTCATTAATTCTTTCTGTATTGTACAAAGGCAATCCATATAATCCAAGTAACAAATTGAAAATACTTTCCATTTATGAATGTGAATTCAACTATATATATGAATTCAACTGTGGTTCTTGTTTCCAGATGGCTGCAGCAGAATTTGAATTGAGTTCTTATTGCATTGAGAAGCTGGTGTGCTAAAATCTCACTCTGAGAGCTGATCAAGATCCATTGCAGATACTGGATAAAAAAATTACTCACCAAGTTAACTATTGTTTAAAAATACCACAGATATCCAAAGTCCTGTGGTCATTAATATAAGACTTAGTGGTGGTAGATAATTTCATGCTTGTCTACTGGAGGCTTGAACCTTCCTTTGATCTAGATAATATTGCTTGTCCTTTTATTATCCATGTTGAATATAAAAAAGATTCAGAAATGTGATCATGTGTGAATTCAATGTTTAGAAATTATTAAGTATGATTATTGTTTATAGTTGTGCATTCTGCAGGCACTTGCTGTGATAGAGGTGTTCTTGTGAACCACTGTGTCCCGGTGCTAAGTTGGATAAGTTTACTTTCTAATTCTGTATTACTTTAGTCTTTGCCACTTTTTTTTCCCCCCTGTCTCCTGTTAAATTCAAACTGCTTGGCTGGGGTAACTGCTGTGGAATTAGAAGATGAGTGGGAAGAGATCTAAGTCAGAATTTAACTTTCATACTGAAAGCTAAGGATGCCATCAAATTTAAAACAACCTCCCACCCTTTCTTAAGTCTAGTTATTGTTGCAGGTGGCATTCTTTATTTGCAATAATTATAGTTTTAAGATTTTCGAATTTCTTCGTGATACTTGAGGAATAGTTGGCTCTGTTTCTGCAGTTGCTTTTGCACAAGTGGAGGAGTAACGCTTTATACTGTATTTGGGTACTTTGACAGCTAAACGTTGTGTTGTGTAGCATTTTGCATGGTGACAATCAGTTTGTTCTGTAAAAACAGCAGTTTTTATGTTTTTATTGTAGGGACGGTCGGATGCTGTTTGACTATTTAGCTGAGAAGCATGGTGTAAGTGGTTTAATTCTTTCACCTGTTAGAATTCAGTTCTAAACATCTCCATCCAACCTCCTGTACAGCCAACATCTCTGAGTAATTATGGACTAACATTTTGGCCTGTCTCATGTCAATGTAACTAATAGGGAGAATTCCTAATGGTAACATGTTTTATTTGAATGCCTTTGAACTTCTTATATAAACAAAAATAAAGCTGGAGCCTAATGTTAACTGCATCCTTGTAACTAGGGTGTGCTTTACTTTGTAACACAGAATTTCACCTATTTTCCAGTATTGGTGTAAGCTTTAATTCGATGGCATGGATTAAGAGTGTGATAGTTTCCTATTTTTTTGCTGCGTACAATGTCTTTTAATGAACCTAAAGACTGCAAAGGTTACTTTAATAGTAAACTTGGCTTGTAACGGTATTGTTTTGTTTTTCCTAGTGAAGAAAAGCTTTTTTGTATTCCTTTTCAGTTTAGGCAGGAGTACCTAGATACACTCTACAGGTATGCAAAATTCCAGTATGAATGTGGTAATTACTCAGGAGCTGCAGAGTATCTCTACTTCTTTAGGGTTCTGGTAAGTTTTGGGTTGTGTGTTTGGGTTTTGTTTTATGGTTGGTTTGGGTTTTTTTCCATGAAATACTTAGACCACTAAGTTGTTTGTATTAATTCCTAAAATACAATACTTTTGAACTTTTTTGAGCCTATTGCTGTGCTCCAAAGAAAAGCTGAAAATAGTGGTTAATAATCATTACTTACTATTGTCCAGCAATTCTGTTATTTTCATGCTGAATTCAGAACTGTCCTTTACATTTGTAGGTCTAGTGGTAAGATTTACTTATGGAATACTTCTTCTTTCCTCCCTATAAATGTATCCTGGAAAAATATTAAAAAAAAAAAAGAGCAAAAATAAATACTTGTTTTTGTGCACAGACGTTATCAACAGTATTGAAAAGCATGCAGGTGGATTGAACATAACTGGTGGTAGTGGTAAACTCCCAGCTTATTATCTGAACCCACATCTGAGTTTTGGGACAGATTTAAGAGTATAAGTCATCTGCCTAGGAAATGTAAACAGGTTAGGTGAAAATTGTAGAACCAGATCCATCGTCTCTGAAGCAACTCTTTTCATGTTCTTGTAATTCATATCATTTGTTAATGGAGTGGATTTTGAGAATGAAGATGTAGTGTCTTGTAAGAATCTCAACACAATAAATTCATTATTCGTGGTCAGTGAATGTGTCATTTTACGAAGAAATGGAAGTGTAAGGTAACTGCTTGAAAATCCAGATACTGTAGCTAGAACAACTGCACTATCTAAATGCAGTTATTGTGACTAGCTAACTGTAATTACATGATTTGGAACCAGCACAGTGCATCTGAAGCTCCTCAATTAAAAGTATCCGCTAAATTGACACCTTGGTTGCCTGGAAGATAATGACCTCTAAACTGTGCGTATCTCATGGATAAGAGTGATTGCTGAAAATATGTAGTGGCTCCTGTGTTGAGGTTTGTTTCTTACTGTCTAATTTTTAGTCTCATCTAAATATCCTAAGCTTTCTGAAATGCTGCTAGAGTAAGAAACAGTAATTCCTGTAATTTACTGTAATTAAAGAAGAAAAATTGGGAAATACATCTTTAATCAGAACAGGGTTTAGAGTAAGAATGAGTTGAATTCTTAGTCTAAATGTTTGTGATAAAACTTGAGTTCTTCTGTATTATTTCTAGTGTTATTGTCAGGTGTGTTCCATGTGCTGAGAGGGGAAATAAATTACTAATGTAGGTTTGTATGCAATTGTCCCTAATTCTTTGTGCTTTAATTCTGGGCTTAGCATTATGTTGGTTTATGTCAAATAACTAATTTCCAAAAGTGAAGTACTGTTTTTTTGCTGGTAATAGCTTGGTGTAGGACTTCTGTTACTAATTCTGATGGGAGAAGATATGTTTTAAGTTGTGTGATGAAACCTAACCTACGAAGGAACTATTGTAACTGATCTGAGAACAGAATTTGACACTGTGAATGACCTAGTGTAATTCATTCCTGTGTAAAACTAACACAGCGTGACCTTAGGAGTACCCTTCCAGGAAATAGAACTACTACAAAGTTGCTGTTTCACTGGA